>NC_135940.1:6467500-7667500 GCF_964058835.1 Carex rostrata
ACAATTGTGCGATTTTCCAAATCGACTGGACAAAAGCGTTTCGGATGAGAAACGCTTGAATTGGAAGAGACTCACATTATGTCCTGGTTACGCCGATTCTTCTATGGCAAATGAAGCGAATGTGGATCCGATCAATTGATGATCGGAAGAGATATTTGGCAATAGCGTGAAGTGAATTTCGTTAAATAAGGAGAAAGAGGGGGGAGAGAGAGAGAGAGAGAGAGAACTGGAGAAAGGGAGATTGTTGAAATTATGTCTGGGGTTTTGGCTGTGAATCACAGACAAAAGGAAGAGAAAGACAACTGTAGTGTTTTTTTTTTCATTTAAAGCCCATGGGCGAACCGGTGCATATCCCCTGCAGTACTACGGGGATAGCATGAGCTCCCAGACGAGCGACTGGAAATTTGAGCCTATTTGAAATTAAGGGGTCCACATTGAAATTCGTGCCAGATTAAAGGAACGGTTCAGATATCATTATACTCCATGCGGTACCCGACTAAATATGAAGAACTGTAGTGGGTTTGGTTAGGAAGGGAGAGAGGGAAAGCGACATTGAACCGAGTCGGATAAAAATACAGAGCAAAGGCATGTGGTACAGAGTCACGCCGCAGCGCACGCTGCTCTCCACTGGCACGGTCCCTAGGTTTTCTGTGGCGTACACAAATACAAGATATCATGTTATATAAACTAAATGGGTAGGTACTAGGTTCGGTACGATGTGACTGTAAAAGTGTAAATTGACTAATCTCCGTGTTGCAGTTAGAGGATTCTTTCTTTTTGACAATTATATAAGGTAAGGATCTTGCCCTGTTTATTGATTCATGCTAGATTGTATGATTAGGATTAATGTGTCAAAGGTCATGGTTGAGGTTTGTGCCCAGTCGCCAGAGTGCTATTGGGGGGCCAGGAGTCTAGTAGTCGCCAGAGTGTCATCAGGGGGGGGCAGAGTGCCATCTCTATATATATATAGAGAGAGAGAGAGAGAGAGATGGGCTATGGTGCATTGTAATGCATGGAGGGGTTTGTGCATTGGACCATAAATCTAAAATTCAAAATCCAAATGACCGATCCAAACCGTTCATCTTGTTCTCCATATTAATATGTGCTTGGAGACCAAATTTTACATTTTTCTGAATTTTTTTACTATTTATTAAGTATTTTACAAAATTGTTGATCCAACGGTGGCTGCTGATTTTACTGTTGTGTTAAGCCACCGTTGGATCAACAATTTTGTAAAATACTTAATAAATAGTAAAACAATTCAGAAAAATGTAAAATTTGGTCTCCAAGCACATATTAATATGGAGAACAAGATGAACGGTTTGGATCGATCATTTGGATTTTGAATTTTAGATTTATGGTCCAATGCACAAACCCCTCCATGCATTGCAATGCACCATAGCCCATCTCTATATATATATATATATATATTTTTTTGAGGGGGGGGGGGGGGGGGGGGGGGGGGGGGGGGCGCAGGGCCCAGGCATTGGTTCCGCCCCTGATTGCCTCCTTGAATTCGGCTCCTCTATAATTATATAAAATTTTATTAATCTTAGATAAATTTTAATCGTTGATTATAAGTAGGGACGGAACTAGAAAATTAAGATTTGGAGAGCTGGATGTATAAGCCTTGTATAATTTAATTTTAGGATAATTATATGAAACCCCCCACTCTCATTCCCCCATTTTTTCCACACTCTCTCTCTTCCTTAACTGTCATATACCCCCCACTAATTTCGTTAAAAATTTCCTTTTATCTCCACATTAAATTAGACTGTCATTTAATACCAATCCCCGCATTCATTATGCCTTCCTCTAATAACAATTTCCGGATTAATTATTCCTTTAAAAACAATCTCCGCATTAATTATACTGTTATCTAATAACAGTTCCCGTTAATAAATACTTATCTGTTAATTGATGTTCAAAAAAGTATTTATTATTATTTTTGAGAAGTATTTACCCTTGTAACATAGAGTATTTATCCATATAACATAGAGTATTTATCATTATGTCTGAGAGTATTTAGCATTGATGTTTTACTGAAAGTTGCAAGTATGTCTGAGAAGTATTTACCTATGTAACATAAAATATTTATCATTATGTCTCAGAGTATTTATCATTGGGTGAGGGGATTGTTTATTTAATGGTCTCCAGTTGTGCGAGGACGATTCAAAAAAAAAGGAAATTTTGTGCAGGGACAATTAATGGATTGATTTATTCTTTCATAAATAGAGATCATTGCATAGGGTTTAATACCTGACAAATTCAAGTTAAATACTTTGATGCTTCAAGTTAAATACCCGCAGTTTTTTAAACGCTCATTAATGATTGAGCGGTCCCCCCATGTTTAATGATCCCTAGTTGTGCGGGGATGATTCAAAAAAAAGGAAATTTTGTGCGGGGACAATTAATGGATTGATTTATTCTTTCATAAATAGAGATCATTGCAGATGGTTTAATACCTGACAAATTCAAGGTAAATACTTTAAAGCTTGATACAACTTCTCTGGACATGGAAGCTAGTCTTCATCGTTAGGGTTCCTCTTACCCACCTTGTTAAGGTAGTCGATAACATTCGGACAACCAATTTCAAAGTCTTGTAACATCTCCTGCAATCTCCTAGGTTTGCATTTGTTCACTCCAGCTATGAACCTGTTGCTAACCTCTCTCTTACGACCCACGTACTTGTAGATATTTTCGGCAACATGTTGGGAGCAATACCGATGCACACATTGATCGGTAGACTTATCCCATCCGAGATTTGGATCCTGGAACACGGCTTTAATTCCTAAATGTCTATCCGATATGACACAAAAGAATTGATTATCTCCAATTACTTCCAACCTTAACCATCTCATAAAAAAAAACCCAGTTGTCAGCGCTTTCTTTCTCCACAATCGCAAAAGCAACTGGAAGCAATTGGTTTTCCGCATCGTACATACATGCCATTAGCAGCCTACCTTGGTACCGTCCCGACATGAAACATGCATCGATACTAATCACTGGTCTGAGGAACGGTATCGCTGCAATACACGCTCCAAATGCCCATGCCGCTCTGTGGAAGTACCTATCAGTTTCTTTCTCAATCGGGGTTGACATCACACAATACTTAGTTCCTGGATTGTTTCTCTTGATGGCTTCCAATAGTGGAATAAGCAAGTTGTACGAGTTCTCCCAACTCCCAAATAGATTTGCTTAGCAAGCTCACGGCCTCTCCATAATTTGTTGTACTTGAGAGTTACATTATCATATTTCATCATGACGATATCTCGAATATGATTTATAGAAGAGCAGACATCCCTTCTAATGGTCTTATCAATCGCAAGGGCAACCATCTCTGTTGTAAGCTGACAATGACCAGTACGTGTTGCCAATACTGTGCACGTATGGGGAAGTGCTTGTTTGGTAATAATCCAAGATTCCGAAAGACCATTCTGCTTCGCGGACACCTTAAATTTACAAAAAACATCTCTGCACCCCACCTCGTAACGTCTAGGTTCGCTTCTAAGAACCATGCACTCACAATTCTTTTCAAGATGAAACTCATTGATTGCTATCCTTAGAGCCGTTTTCGACTCATAAACTACACCCTTAGCCAATGGATTATCGAATGTTTTTTTAGCTGCCGAAAAAATTGACATCCGCAGGTCGAAAACCGGATATGTCATTGAAACTATCAACCGGATGTGTCATATTTTCCCGACCAGTTATCGGGTACTGTGATTGACGAGATTGTATTTGACGGGACTGTGGTTGTGACTAGTTGGGCTGTCCGATATCATCATCAGAACTCGACGACTCACCAGAGAGATCTCATCTCCACTCGCCAAACTATCAGAATCAATTGCATCCACAGGTACATGCGAATAATCACGTACATGTCTGCGGACCGCACTGGAACTGGGTCGAGATCTCATTGGTATATCCACAGAGTGCCGACCGGTACTAGGTCGGGATCTAACTGGTATTGGGTCTTCATCCACATGATTCTGACTGGTATTGGGTCGGGGTATAACTGGTTGATCTATAGAGTTGCTACCGATACTGGGTCGGGGTCTCATTGTTACATCTACAAAGTACCGACCGGTGTTAGGTCGGGATCTAACTGGTATTGGGTCGGGATCCACAGGATTCCGACTGGTACTAGGTCGGGATCGAGGTTCCGGTATATGACTGGTATAGTTCGGTTCCAATTCTACATATAACTCTAGAACCGGTAACCTTTGTGGAAAAGACGACACAATTCCTAAAATCATTTCGAATGATTGTTGGTTCATTACCGGTACTAATTGGTAGTCACGTTGGCCATCAGTGAACATGTTAAACCTGGCCTGGATTTCCAGATTTGCATTGCTAGAATTGTACCCCAACTAATTTATAAATCTCATTCAGAAGATAATCAAAACTGTGGTTCACGGTTAGCGGTAATGAGTATTTAGCTCGGGTACTGTAATACACCCCGTCATCATTGTATTGGATTTCCCCTCCAATATAAATTTTCACACAAATAGTTGTCATTTTTAATTTCGATTGGTCTGGTAATTTAAAAAAATAACAGCATATAAGTAATTAAAAATTGTGTTGCCTCTAAAAAATATTCTACACAATTTTGGATATTCTATAATTATTCTACACTATTTTGAAATTTCATAAATTAATAGGGCAACATTCTAAACTATTTTGGATTTTTTTTAATTATTCTAAACCATTTTGGAAGGTTGTAAAAAATTCTAAATTTTCTGAACAAATATTATAAAAAATAAAAAAAATTATTTTGGAATGAACTAATTAATTATAAATTAAATGAACAATAACATAAATAAAATAAAATTACCTCAATGGAAGAACCGATCGATCAGACAATCAAAGCTCCGTAAGGGATCCGAAAAGGAAAAAGGTTCCTAAAACAATTCTAAATCATTTTAGAATTAATAAACTTATATTAAATACATCTAAATTTAAATAAATTAAAATTATATATATAAATTAAATAATTATATATTAAATAATTAAAAATTAACTACTTCTAAATTTAAATAATTTAAAATTAAATAATTATATATTTAAATTATAAATTATAAATTAAATAACTTACTGTGAGAGAGCAAAAACGCGCCGAGTTTCAGTCAGAGACGAAACTCCGCGGTTTTTATAAATGAATTCACTACGATTTCGGAAAAAAAATTTCTGAAATTTTAATTGCTGTTTCTGGAAAAAAATTTCCGGATTCTAAAACCGGAAATTTTTTTTCCGGAAACAGAATAGAGAATCCGGAAAAAAAAATTTTGGATTCTAAAACCGGAATTTTTTTTTCCGGATTTAGAACCGAGTTTCCGGAAATTTTTTTTCCGGTTTTAGAGTTTAACTCAGGTAGAATTTTTTTTCCGGAATGTGTACTTTTCGAAAAAATCAGACGATTCGGATATTTTTTGAAATTTAATATAAAATTTGAATAATTATAAAAATATCGGGATACCTAGTATACATGTAATCCTCCTTTAAATAAAATAAAATAGGATATAATAGAATAGAATAGAAAAATCGGTGAGCAAAGCTAACCCTCTTTTTTTTAAATAGATAGAAAAAAATAGAAAAATAGGTGAGCAAAGCTAACCAAATTTTTTTTATAGAGATATTGAAGACAAGTTGTGACTTTACCACATAAAATATTGGCTAATTCAGTCAGAGCTTCTCTGAAGTATAATAAGGCTATGATTGGAATAAAAATCAACTGGAATGGAATTCAATTTAATGGAAAAGAGATGAAAGGAATTCATTCGAGATTAAATTTTATTGATCGGAATGAACAAAAAACAGAGAAAAAGAATCCTAAAATTTCATTAATTCCACTGATCCAGGGCTTTGAAATATATAAGCAAAATTCATAGAAAATAAAACAATAAGGAATGTATAGATGAAGAATAACAAAATTGCGAGTTTGTCGAAAAAGGTATTGAACGAGTAAAAGTAGAGATTACCATGTCACTTCACTCATTTCTGTATGATTTTTGTCAAATTTCTTTATTTTGGTCAAAATTTTGTGACACAATTAATTTGAAGAAAAAAAAGTCACGCGAAGTGAATTCGTCTCCTTTGACGACTACGGTTTTGATCAGCCATTGTGCTGAAATTCTATTTTTATTTTAAATTTTACACGATTTATGTTCTTTTTGATGGGAAAAGGCAAAATAAACGATTTAATAATGTCATGATTTTTTTGATAAAATCATAAAAGTGAGGTCATCACTCACCGATCTCTATTGCGATCTCTATTGCAATCAAATATAGAAGGCTAGATACCAAACCTAATTGTCATTTTAATTTAAATCTTGGAAGCGTCTAATTGTCCACAGCTTTTTGTCCACCATTTGTCCACAGCTTTGACTTGCGTGAATACTGTAAAATTACTTCTACATGTTGTATAATTATACAATATATCACATAAAATATATCAGTTAATCACAAACATTCAGCAACTATTTGAAGTGGTCCCATGATAGTTAGAAAAAAGTTTGCAACTTGCACAACATGACAAAATAAATGTACTTTCAAACTGTACTTTTGGAAATTACAGTTATAGGAAGTTATTGGCAGTTAGAGTTAGTTATTAGCAGTTATTGGCAGTTAGAGTTAATTATTAGCGTCCGCAGTGGATTGAATCTTGTATACTGTAAAATTGAATATTGTATACTGTAAAATTGAATCTTGTATACAGTAAAATTTTCAATTGAATCTTATAATTATAAAATTGAATCTTCTACACAGTAAAATTTATAATTGAATCTTGTATACTGTAAAATTGAATCCGCAGAACTGTAAAATTAAATCTTGTATACAGTAGAACTTTCAATTGAATCTTGTATACTGTAAAAATTAAATCTTGTATACAGTAGAATTTTCAATTGAATCTTGCATACTGTAAAATATATACTGTAAAATTGAATCTCGTATACTGTAAAATTTTCAAATAATACTGTAAATTTTCAATTGAATCTTGTATACTGTAAAAAGACAGTTAGATGAGAGTGGATAAGGTTGTGGACAAATGGTGGACAAAACCCAGTGGACAGAAATATTTTCTCTTAAATTTTTTTAAACATTAATGCTAGAAAATTATTGTGGTTATTTGTGACGCACAAAAATTGTAGTGAATTATGGCATACTGTCACACCCCGAAACTAGGGGTCGTGCAGTTACGCCGTGAATATATAGATGACTATACATTCACAAGGCAATTACGGTGTAAACCTAACATAATATCGGTTTACAACATCACCACTTATCATTTAATCCGATTTAAAATCATGTTTATACAAATACATTTATAGATTATCAAACTATACTCAATAGTATATGTATAAATTCGTGCAATAACTATATAATCGAAAGATTAAACAATCCCAAATCAATTCCCATTAACATTCTATACACAGTTTAAAACATAATAAAAATTCATATTAAACCACAGTAAACGTTTAATATACAATTAGGTTTACAAAACCACTCGACACGGTCCGATAACATGGTTATACACAAATACCATACCAAAACCCTATCGACATCAAAATGGACTCAATGTGAGGCATACCCTATCGCTATGCGGCTTAAACCTCACTGGTCGAGCACTCGAATCCCTTCTATTCGCGTTTACCTGCAAACACATACAAAAGAATAAAGTTCCCCGAGGGGATAGGGGGTGAGAAAACTTGTCAACCGTTTTCTCAGTGCGGAATTTAGTCAGGGCTACTGAATTTGTAAGAAATCCATTACCGGAACTAAATAAACCCGCAACGAGTTTCAATTCAACAATTCGATAAAATAAATGCATATGCAACATATATAGAAGCAATTGAAATCTAACTCATATCACAATCAAATGAAATCGAAGAATTCATAGAATGGTTTGGTATAACAGATACAATTGCTAAGTCCGGTTACAATTGATAGATATCGACTATCCATCTCATTTGGCTTAACATTTCTCTGGTCTGGTTTATAGTCAAACATCCATATCAATTCGTCAATTTCCAATTTAGGATTTCATATCTCCCGATCATGCAACGGGTTGTCACTCTTCCAAAGAGAGACCAATAACAATCAATTATCCACAGTTTCAATCCTCCTGCTATACTCTACCTTTTTGGTATCAGTTAACCTAGCTCTGCCTTTCTCCTTGGTTACCGATACCCTCCACCATTAGGGTTATTCACCGTATGCGCATATGGGCCCTGAGACAAAGTCTAGTAGCTAGCTAGACATTGTCCCTACAATTCACTCATTTCATTCACAATTAACTTATCCTCTGCCCTCTTCACATTTCAGTACTGTGGTTCCATTCAATTATCAAAACGATAGAACAATCAATCGAATAACAATACCAACATGCTAGATCAACAATATCATATCAATTCAATTATATCATTACTTATTTTCATGCAATGCTGCAAATAATGCTAACAATAGAGATCCAACATGAGGTCATGCACAATAAGTCAATTAACAATTCAATCGGTATATATATATAAGCACATATATATATATATACATGTACCGTTATTTAATTATAAGTAATAGAATCCAAAACAGATCCCGTGAACCCCCGCACCTGATCAAGTAGGGCACTTGGGTAGGATCCGGTATCGCTAAACTCGACGACCTCGTCTAATCCGCTAATCCTCGGTCAATCGGGTCTAGGCCTAAATTACATGGCATAGCAAGTCAATTTCAATATATTTCATAATTCCTATACCCAATCGCATTCTAATACTCGTAAACGGTCAATTCAACAAATTCGGACGTTTTACCATCTTACCCTTGCAATTCACTCTTTTTTTTAGGGTTTAAGTCACATTTCTTCTCAATTGGGGTTTATATCAAATAGATAGCAATAAGGAAGTCTCAATTCACTCAAACTTGTAATCACGGTCATTTACAATTCAATTCATTCGAAAGTTGGTTCAAAACCCTAATCAATTTGGGATAATCTCACCATTCGGGTTTTAGTTGGAATTGAGACATGAAATCAATCAAATAACGCTCAAGAAGCAACAAAGACATTGATTCTCGAGTTTGGTTCAATTTGGTCGGGTTTCACCGAAACCCTAAAAATCAAGGGACGAAAAAATAGAGCAAACGAGAAGAGGGATTACCAAACCAAGTGGAGGAAGGGGCGAGATTCGAGCTCCTCTACGATTTTCTCAAGTTTCGGCCAATTCCGCGGGAAATCAAACTCTCTCTCTCACTCTCTATCTCTCTCTCGTGTCTCTCTGTTGGGGCGGCCAAAGAGAAAAAGGGGAAAGGAGGAAGAGAAAGAAGGAGAGAGAACATGAATTTTTTTGCTAAATAAACCCTCACTTTATCGGATAAAACGTTATGACGTTTTGTTAAATCGTTATAACGATTCAGCTAGTGAAAAACGCAGGAAATAGTGTATAAAACGCATAATTTGGTGTATAAAACGTTATAACGTTTTCTGAAAACGTTATGACGTTTTAATTGAATCCAGCCTTCATAAAATCGTCGTTTTTCATCAAGTTTTACAGTGAAAAACGTTACATAACGTTTTAAAAACGTTATAACGTTTTAGGATTTTTTTTTTTTTTTTTTTTTTTTTTTTTTCTTCACGGTGTTACACATACAATAATTGTGACACTGGAGAAAGGGGAGGTAGCACAATTGGCTAGGAAAATGTCATAGAGTTGTTATATCCAAAGGTCGAGAGTTCGATTCCCCCCTCACGAACCTTGGTAGCTACTACCAAGTTTTCAAAAAAAAAATAATAATAATAATTGTGACACTGAAGCATTCTTCTATTTGTTTATGATTTGTAACTCTTACCATATAAACAATATTTTCAATGTTGATGTAAATTGCTTGGAGTCATTGGTTAGATTTTAATTTTGAACCGTTGATGCAAACTATTGAGTTTAGTTCGGAAATTTAATGGGGGAATTTCACGTTTATTCCTCAAAAATTTCAAAAATTACGTATTCCCCCTTCTAAATTTTAAAATTGCGCATCCCCCCTCTAAATTTAAAAAATTCACATATTTATCCATTTTATTGTCTTTTATATTAAAACTCATTCTAAATTATAAAATACCTATTTTACCCTTCATTAAAAGTATAAAATACTTCATCAAAATTAAATTTCGAATCTGGAGGGTTCCTCTACCATCCGATTTGCGCGCATCACAATAAGATTATTACCTGCATGGATCTCAAAGCAATTTTTATCCACATGCATCACCTTAAGATCTGTGCATGTTGCTTCAGTATTCGCGTGCATCCGCTTCAATATTTATGTTGATCTAGCACGCACTGATCTTAAAGCAATTCGGACGGTAGAGAAACTTTCAAATTCAAATTGGAATCAGATGGGCGTTTTGTTTTTTTAATAAAATGATAAAATAGGTATTTTGTAAATTTAAAATGTGTTTTAATATAAAAGACAATAAAATGGATAAATATGTGAATTTTTGAAGTTTAGAGGGGAATATGTAATTTCAAAATTTAGAGAGGAAATACGTAATTTTGAAGTTTTTGAGGGGCATACGTGAAATTCCCCAATTTAATATTATGGGGAATATATTTGCGGTACATATCTTATGAAAAAAATGTGGTACATATATCGCGTGTACCAAAAAAGAGAGATTTTGTGCTTACTCTGACTTCTTTGTGAAATCAGCTCTAAAACTTATCAGATTTATTTTAAATGATGAATCCGAACTGTTAAAATATATCTACTTTATGAGTGATATATCTACATGTAAACATTTTAAAATTTTGAATTAATTTTGCATATAGTCAAGTGGTAAAAAAAAAGTTAAAAAATAAAATGTTAAAATTAATTTATAAATCTTCTAATTTTGACCGCTTGACTTTATACAAAATTAATTTGAAAGTTAAAAATTTTTGCATGTAGATGCATCACTCGTAAGGTAAATGAGTTTCAACAGTTTGAATTTGTTATTTGAAATCAATTTGATAGATTTCGAAGTTGAATATACAAAGAGAATTGGTGAACACAAGAACACTCTAGTTCTACTCTATTATTAGATAATATACAAACTGATGGAATTTGATAAGTAGTGTATTCGCATATTCAACAAAACAATATAATTTCATTTTCATTTAAAACTTTTTATAATGATTTGAAAAAAAAATCGTCAAAATTCTACAATTTTTTTTACAATTTCATGGGATTCCTCTCATCATTCTTTAAAAGAACAAATATTGATGATTACATTTTTGATAAAAATATATATTTTTTAGTAGAACTAAGGTGTTTATAAGTTCATCAAATTTCTTTATAAATTTAACTCTAAAATTTATTGAATTGATTTCAAATGACAAATTTAAACTGTTGAAACTGATCTACCTTATGAGTAATGCGTCTACATGCGAACATTTTAAAATTTCAAATAAATTTAGTATAATGTAAAGTGTACGAACTTAGAAAATTTATTAATTAATTTTAATGCATTCTCTTTTCTTTTAAACTTTTTTGACCAATTGATTCTATACAAATTTAATTTGAAAATTTAATTTTTTTTATATGTAGACGCAAACACTCATAAGATAAATCAGTTTCAATAAATTGAATTTATAATTTAAAATTAAATTAATAAATTCTAAAGTTAAGTTCACATAGAAATTCGGAAACTTACAAACACCTTAAGAGCCTGTTCGGCACATTCAATTATCATGGGTTTTCATTGATAAAGTTGGCTCATGGATATTTTTCTCATGTAGGTGTTTGACAACAAGTTTAAAATTATAATTTCCAATGCCAAAGGATATTCTTCCTCCTTGAATTTTCACTCATTTTTCATTGAAAAAAAACAATTCAATCAAACCTCCAATTTTTTCCCCAACTTTTGAGCATGCATAAAAACTGGAAATGTAATTAAGCATTATGGCTAATCAAACCCTCATTCATGCATAATGCAGTTAACTTTGTAATTAATTAAGCAATATGATTAATTTAGGAATTAGGACAAATTAACTGTATAATGCTCCAACTATATAGGACAAAACATACTTAAAAAAATTAACTGTATAATGCTCCAATTATTTATTACAATGGTTGAAATCATATTAATAATGCTCCAATTATTTATTATATGGTTGAAATCATATTCATTTTATATACTAACCATAATTTTCAAAATCAAACTGAATTTGAAGCTATTTTTTTTCCATAAACAAGCACAATTTAATAATATAATAAACCAAACATAATTTAAACAAGTACAAAAATAAAAATTAATTAAACAAACACAACATAATAATACAAAAAATTAATTAAACAAGCATAATTAAACTAGCAACACTTAATTTTAATAGATTAAGCTAATTTTAAGTGTGTGGTCAATTCACTCCGAAATCACTCTACAGTATATAGTCAATTTACTCATTGAAACTTTTTGAGAATACAATATATAAAATCATATTGGTCATAATCAGTGAGTAGTATCAATACACTTAATATAGTTTAATTTTACTATTACATCTCCTATGAAAAAAAGAAAAAAAGGAAAAAACTAACATCCTAACAAATTTTTCATGCATTTGCCGAACACCTATATTCTAAAATTTCTCATGGATTAAATAACTTTGATTTTGATAAATTGAAATTTCCATTCTCATATTAAAAATTCTTATTCGCACTAAATTTTCATATTGCCGAACATGTCCTAATGCTATTTTTTTTTTACTAAATAGTGGTCCTTATTAGTTTTCCCACTTACCCCATAAGTGTTATTGAGTAGCACATGAGTTGACACCAATTATTATATTAAAAATTGAAATGACGTATATATACTAAGCACCCATAGGCTTCTATGTACGTAGCACATTACATGACACCAATCATTACATTAAAAAAGGAAAATGATGTATATTGTGAAGTTCTTCGAAGTAGTAGTTGTTAATTTGTTATGATTGTAATTAATTTATTCTCATTTCAATTAAAATGATGTGTACTGTGTTCTCTGAAATAGTAGTTGCTATCATAGTGACAAGGTACCCGAATTATACCCGAATTATATCCGTTTAATTCTTTTTTGGGGTGATGCCGAACCGAACACCGAATTATTCGGTTGGCCAAACTTTGACCGAATTAAACCCGAATTTTACGAACTTTTCCCGAATTTTACGAATTATTCACGAATTTTTCCTGAATTTTTCCAAGAACAATTATTTTTTTGGTTTTTTTTTTTTGCTCCCTTGCAGGACTGAGATTTCTGGTCCGGATAATTCCGAATCATTCCCGAATTATACCCGAATTATACCCGAATTACGAATTTTTGATCTCGCCGAACCGAACCCGAATAATTCATTTGTCACTATGGTTGCTATGATTGTAATATATTCCCATTTCAATTAAAACTGATGTATACTACGGAGTTATCTGAAATAGTAGTTGCTGTGACTGTAATATATTATCATTTCAATTAAAAATGTTGTATAGTATGAATTTCTCTGAATAGTAGTTCTTCTGATTGTCATTAATTAATATATTCTCATTTCAATTAAAAATGATGTATACTTTTAAGTTCTCTGAAATAGTAGTTATTATATATGATTGTAATTAATATATCCTCATTTCAATTAAAAATGATGCATACTGTGAAGTCCTCTGAAATAGTAGTTTTTTTTTTTTTTCATTAAATAGGAAATAATAGTTCTCTGAGAAATAGCAGTTGTTATGATTGTTATCAATATATCCTCATTTCAATTAAAAATGATGTATATTGTGAAGTTCTTTCAAATAGTAGCTGTTATGATTTTAATTAATATATTATCGTTTCAATTAAAAATTATGTATACTGTGAAGTTCTCTGAAATAGTAGTCGTTATGATTGTAATTTATTTATTCTCATTTCAATTAAAAATGATGTAAACTGTGAAGTTTTCTGGAATAGTAGTTGTTATGATTGTGATATATTCTCACTTCAATTGAACTTTCAGCAGGTGAAGACAACAATTGGATGAAATATTAAATTCTACGATAGTGATATTATCTTAAATTTTCAATTCAATTCAACTTTTGTCAGGATCCCACTTTTTCTCGAGTAAAATTAGGGTGTTGTTAAGTTCACCAAGCTCTTATGGACTCAAGTCTAAAACTTATCGAATCAGCTTAAAATGATGAATTCGAACCGTTGGAACCCGCTTACCTTATGAGTGATGCGTTTACATGTAAAAAAAATGAATTTTGCATAGAGTTAAGTGATCAAAAAAGATTTAAATATTGAATGAATTAAAATTAATTTATTAACTTTCTAATTTTGACCGCTTGACTTTAGACTAAATTAATTCAAATTTTTAAAATTTTCACATGTAAATGCATCACTCGTAAGGTAGACGGTTTCTGTTTTGAAAACTTGGTAGTAGCTACCAAGATTCGTGAGGGGGAATCGAACTCTCGACAAGGTAGACGGTTTCAACAGTCCGAATTCTTCATTTAAAGTTGATTCGATGGGTGGTCTTAAGTTCACCAAACTCTTTGGTAAACTCAAATCTAAAACCCATCGAATCAACTTCGGTTCGAATTCTTCATTTGAAGTTGATTTGATGGGTTTTATATTTGAGTTTACCAAAGAGCTTGGTGAACTTAAGAACACCCTAGTTTTACTCCTTTTTCTTTTTATTATTATTATCCTAAAATATATAAAAAGAGAAGCGTAAGTTTAATAAAAATTAAATAATGTGCATCTCCACAATAGACAAATGAGTTTAACACAGAGACAACCTACTCCGAATCCAGATCCAGTACACCGTTTCAATCTGATATGGATCTCAAAAAGGGCTTGCTAAATTTGTTTTATAGTAAAGTTCAAGATTAAACTATTCAACTAGTTTATTTAATATCCAAAATGTTCTTGATTTGTGTTTCGAATCTGTGACCAAAAACTAATTCTATTTTAAATAAGCACTAAATTATTATTATTATTATTTAAAAAAAAAGGCAAAATGTCCATTCCATTAATTGGAATATAGATAATTATATCATCACAGTTGTTCCAATTTTAGAGTCAACAAAAAAAAACCGCAACAACAAAACAACCACCAAGACATACATCATCCAAGATTTATTAAACTTGTCCGGTGCCTATCTGGGGGTGACGTGGGGGCCAATATTATTTTAACTTTGAGATTCGCGTAGAACGTATTGGAACGGTTGAGATTTTCCAAGAAATCACGCAAAATATGAGATATCTCAGAGGATGCGAATTCGCTGGTCCCCTCACGTGCAATCAGCCAAACAAAAGTTTCATTTTTTTTCGCTGCATCATTCCGTTATGTAACTATCATATTGCTGTGTTTTTTTCTCGGTGCATTATGCTAACTATAGCTCGTTTCCCCGAAAGCTGCACAGGATTAGCCGCTACTACTCAAAATATCCGCAGAGAAGTTGTGCTGATCTAAGCCGCTGGATTGGAAAATAAATACTATCTCTATGAAATCATACGGTTCAGACAAATTCATCGACAATAAGGAGACTATTTTGAATAGATTTTGCTGAGCACATAGCCGATCTCAACCACAGATCAGTCTAGAACTGTCGAACGAAAATAGGAAATCATGCAATTTCCGGAAATTAGATCCTAAAATTTTCGACCCAATTAATGAAATGTGGGCTTGACACACATTTTTTCCTCAAAAACAATTTTTCGGCCCAATCTGTGTAGTGTGTAACGATTATACCCATCGGGAAAATTTCTACAGTTCAGCACATAAACGAAGCCGAAGGTGATAAAATCTGACAATAGATGACAATCAGTACTACGGCTCCACCGCACACTCGGATCAGAGCACATTCCTATCACCGCCAAGATAGCGTCTCTTCGCAACAGAGAGCAGGAGCCAGGAAAGGAGAAGACTACTCAGTGCACTGGCGCTCTCGTCCCACGCATAAGAAGGCTAAGAAGAAGGAGAAACTTAAAAAGCAAACGAAGAACAGGCTTGAGAACTTGAAGCAAGCTGTTAAGACTGGTGTTTTGCTTAGGCTTCTTTCTCTTTACTTTTTCCCGTTTCGCCCTTTTGTTTTCTTCGCACAGCAAAATGGTACCATATCTCAATACTGAGTGGTAGTTACGAAATCTTTGGCCAATTTTTTTTTTTTCTTCGTTTTTCCTTTCATATAGGTGATGAATGCAATTGCCATGGAGTTCATCAATTTCGTAAACTATACTTTCCGTAGATGGTGAAACAATGATTATCTTCAAATTTGTTTGAACAGAGTATGGCAGTAAACCTTGTCCTTCATCTCTCCATTATAAAACCCAAATCTGTACTCGTTTACAATAATCAGAACCTCTCTAGTTCCCAATCGGACCCAAGTATCTCTATCCTTCGCTACATCCAAGCTCTACGCCAAAATCATTTCCCCAAGAAAACCACCTTCATATCAGCATTTAAGGCCTGTACTAATCTCTTGTTAATCCATCATGGAAAATCGATTCACACACACGTCCTAAAAGTTGGTCTTGCCAATGATCGATTTGTGGGTAGCTCAATTATTTCGTTTTACTCTTCAATTGGCCATTTAAATCATGCTCAAAAGGTGTTTGATAGAATTCACATGAAAGATGTGGCTTTGCAAACTGCCATTCTCATGGCCTATTTAAGACATGGGGAGATCCATAATGCATGTAAATTTTTTGGTGAAATGGAAGAAAAAGATATTGTAACCTGGAATGCCATGCTAACTGGTATGGTACAGAATGGCTGGTACGGGGAAGCAATTGATCTGTTTAGAAAAATGCTGATCAACAAGCTCAAGCCAACTAAAGTGACTATAATTTGCGTCATTTCTGCTTGTTCTCAAATGGGTGCCCTTTCTTTGGGCCAATGGATTCACAGTTACGTGCAAAGGCATTCACATGAAATCAAACCCAGTATAACTCTCAGGAATAGTCTTATACACATGTATGCAAAATGCGGTCGGTTGAATATGGCTCTTGATCTGTTCTATGAGCAAAAGGAAAAAAATTTGGAAACACACAACACCATTTTGACTGCTTTATCTCTCTACGGCAATGGCCCCACATGTCTCTCTCTCTTCTCCCAAATTGTTAAATTACAATTTTGCCCTGACAGAATCACATTTCTTGGTGTGTTGATGGCATGTAGCCATGCAGGCTTGATTGGTCATGCATACACATGTATTAAATGCATGGGCCAGGTGTATAGTGTTGAACCTGGACCCGACCATTATGGTTGTCTTGTAGACGTCCTCTCTAGAAAGGGGTTTCTCGAAGAAGCGAGGGAGGTTATTGAAACCATGCCTTTTGAACCAGATTCGTACTCTTGGGGTGCATTATTGAGTGCCTGTATCAATTATGGTGATGTCGAACTCGGGTTGGAGATTGCAATGAAGTTGATCGAGCTTGAATGGTATGAAGAGGGCCGATACATGGGTTTGATTAACCTCTGTAAGAATGTCGATAGAATTGAAGATGCTGTAAAGGTTAGAAAAGCAATAGGGAGATTGTGTAGAAAGGATAACTCAGGTAGAAGTATGATTGAAATAGACGGTATTGTTCATGAGTTTGCAGCAGGAGATTCTATCAATGATGTATAAATATGTATTATCTATGATTTATTCTTGTTAATATTACCTTTTCTCTATTTTTGCTTTGTTATTTAAGTTTGTCAAATTGGGTCACACGTGAGGAAGTACAGTTAAATCAAGAAATTCAATATTCAACATCAATTTGTTGGTTACCAGTCTACCACCCTTTTGTTAAATTATGACTCTCAATGAGAACAGTGCAAAAGTATTTGTGGAAAATTTCTTCTTTGTCAAATTTGTTGCTGAAATCTCTTGCAATGAAAGTATTTTTAGTCTTTTTAGCTATGTTGCATGGATACGTATACGTGTATTGTATCGGATACGCGATACGATATACGATACGGTAATTTTCAAAGTGATATGCATACGTCGATTGCTCTGAGAGATGCGTGCCATATCTGAGAGTCTCTACACACCGAGGAGATACAACACTCCGACATTGTTTTCAGCCAAGAAGTGGACAAACTGGAATGGAACTGAGACTTCAAACAGCCGATATTCAGCATCATCCATATACCACATCGTAGTGGGGGCTGTCAGAACAACCTTCATACACAGATTGGTATGGAAGTTACATATTCCGCCAAAGGTCAGGGTGTTTGCATACTTACTGCTAAGGAACAAGATTCTCACGCAAGAGGTCATGCAGAAGAGAAATATGGGTTTTGATGGAGGCTGCTACATGTGCCAAAACTGTAGCTCGGAAAAGGCGAATCATTTGATTTTCAGCTGCACTGTAGCCATGGAGGTCTGGAGAGAAATAGCAGTCAGGATTGGCTACCGAATTATGATACCGGCTGAAACTGTCTCAGAGGTGTGGTTTAACTCATTGGCTTCCTTGCAAAGACGCGGAGACCGCCATACGAAGGAAGGGGAAACTATCTTTATGTCTGCCCATTAACAGTGGCGTAGTTTTCCTAGTAAAAAAGGGTAGAATGGAGAGTTGGGATTGTATAGGACACACTTATCCTTTGTACCGGGACTGGTATGATGAGGGGTAGGTCTTTGGGCTCTGGTAGAAAAAGTTATTGCCTTGAGTTTTTCAATTATGCACTTTATGCATACGCTGTAAGGCAGGAAAGCACTGATTGTAACAAGCCTACGGGCGTTTTAGAAATCAAAAAAAAAAAAAAAAAAAAAAAAAACAGTGGCGTAGTTAGAATTTAAGTCATGGGTCGGTAGAAAATAGTAATTGAGTTCGGGTTTTTGTTCTAAATGGGTTTGGATTTGAATCTACTTTATAATTCTCTTTCCGTCTCTGCTCGCCTACTAAATTGTATTTTTGTCTATCAAATCGGTTGTAATTTGTAAATTACTAATTGATACCAAAATTAATAAAATAATTACTTATAATTTCTAAAACAATTGGTATCAATTGGACGGAGAGGAATCGCTACTCCGAATTGAACAAAGATTTAAAAATACTTGTCTTTCCTAATTATATTTAAAGATCCACACATCCATCTCTGAAGTATGAACTGACAATCACTATTCCGAATTGAATTCAGAAGTAAGTAGAATCAAATCCAAGGGTAGACAAGATCCATTGAAGAACCTAGTCTGAAAAAAAAAAAAAAAAAAAAAAATTCCAGAGATACACAGTAGGCATCACTATAGCTCCGCCTCTGAATATGAATATTGATACGGCGATATGATACGGGGCCATATACAAAGTATCACGATAACATAGCTTTCTAGTAATATAATTTGTTTTTGTTTTTGTGCAATTCACGGTTTGGTAGAACTTCTAAGTTAATGCTTGCCAGTCTCTTTCATGGTCAAGTTAATTCGCTTTCTTCTATGATATCAAAATACGACCGCCATCCATCTTTTTGCCTAATATTACTTTTAATTAATTTTTATAAATAGAAAATTCTGTAAGATGGCATTTTTTTTTTTTTTGATAAATAAAAAGTAGCAGAGTTTGCCTACGGGCTTAACCTGTAAAAAAAAAAAAAGACTCGCATCTAACCTCTTAATTACTGGCGTGGCCTCCTCTAATTAAGCTCAGTTGAGCAATATTGCTAGGGGTGTCAACAGGTCGATACGGGCTAGGTGAAGGCATTTTCATATCCGTATTTGTTATTATAACGAAAAAAAACTTTGCCTTTATCCGTTTTTTCGAATACGGCACGGATTGGATAAACAGATAAAAAATGTCACTGACATCTTGATTTGTGCTTTCGATAAAATATTTTTCAAAATAAGAAAAAAAAAAGAATAATGAATACAATTAATTTGTATTATGAAAATTTAGTAAAATACAAAACTTTATTGTATTATGTACTATTTTCATACATATATATATATATATATAATTTTATTTTTAAAAATTATTTTATAGGATAACGGGTAAGATAACGAAAAAAAATTAGTATTCTTACCTGTATTTAATAAGCTAACGATTTTTTTTTATATTCTTATCTGTCATTTCGAATACGATACGGATCAGATAAACAGATAAAAGAGTGTCATTAACACCTCTAAATATTGTCAACAACATTACAAGCAATAGAGAACGACAGAACGCCATGATAGATGGCTAAAATAAAATTTTATTACGCTGATCAAAGCAACAGAGAACGCCAGAATCGAGAGAGAAAAAGAAAACCCAACTTACAAGCAAAATAAACACTCGTTTAATTGGAAATGAGAGAAATCATAAAGTTCAAATCGACATAAGGAACGATCTTCTAAACGGATTTAGCAGATCGTTCAAATCACCACAGTACTGGCACCAATTTATGGCAAGCCTCCAAAGTTCATTTCCAATCAGCCGCACCTCCGGTTACCTTGGTTCCTGTTGCCTCCCCTCCGGTTGCACGGTGGCGGGCCAACCCTAGGGTTGCATGGACGCGGCTGGCATGGATGCGGTTGGCATGGACGCGGCTGGCATGGATGCGGCTGGCATGGCTGGCATGGCTGGTATGGCTGGCATGGCTGGCATGGCTGGCATGGCTGGCATGGCTGGTATGGATGGCATGGCTGGCATGGTTGCCATGTCCCATTGCCTCCAAATGCGTTTCCTCCGGTCGCATTTCCACCCGTCGCATTCCCACCGGTCGCGTTTCCTCCGGTTGCATTCCCACCAGTCGCGTTCCCTCCCGTCGCATTCCCACCAGTCGCATTATAGTGCCAATTGTTTGCACCGCCACCCATTGCATTCCCTCCAAATGCATTGCCACCGAACGCATTTCCACCATTTGAACCTGGAGCCTAGCTCAACAAAATATAATTAAAGCAAATTAGTCAGCATTAATTCATCGATCAGCTTCTATATAGCAAGTCTCATAAGATAAATTTATATCTGGTGTGCTAAATGATAACATATAAATGATAACAATTATCTACAGATTAATCCAGCAAATTCAAGAAGAATTAATTAACTACTGTCACTCATTGCGACCTAAATTAACGAGTATGTATGAGAGTGAAACAATATAACATATATATTCACTCGTGAAGTACTGTACGAAAAACCATCATATATATAGGTAAACATACAAGTTTTAAATTATTAACCTTCGTAATATATTAGGAATTAATGTCAAGCTCCAAATTTTAATTAACCACTCCGCAATAGCCAATTTATAAGATATAATCTAATTTTGTTGTACAAGAAACTACAAAATTAGCTTGCCACAGGATTCTAAAGCTTTAGTTCATAACATATTTACTGTACGTAAGACGAATCCAACTGTTGGTTTATTATTGGTGCCGAGATAATATATATGCATGTACGACGATAAACAAAAACCCAAGTGTGTTAATACATAGATTTGGATAAAGCAATGACATAATTATATCTAGTATATGTATAACGTGCAATTCAGATTCTGGCCAAAATAGTATATATGGTAAATTCAAAGAAAAATAAATTGTCCACCAGTTTAGAGTACGTACCATGGCTAAGATCGGTTGTTGGAGCAAAGGAGAAAAGAATGTAAGAGAAAAATATAGGTTTGAAGTTTATTTTTGTCTGTTGAGAGATAAGAGGAGGCAGGAGGTACTTATAGGCCATTAATCTGACTTGTTGAGTAATTTTATCACAACACATTCTGTTCATGCACATGCATGCACCTGTCCCTACGTGGTTTGTATCGTAATGAAATCGTCACATGTTCAAACGGACCTCATAGAGAATTAATTTTACTTAATTTGCCATACGTATTAGACACCGACGTCACAGCAATAATTAAATGATAGTTAAATATATAGCCGGTACACCTACATTTTTATTTTTACCCTTTTTCTAATATATTTTAATAAAAATAACTAAGATTTTAGAATAAATTTAAAAATACCTAAGTTGCAAGAAAATCCTGCGACTTGAGATTTTTTTTTTTCTGGGACTCAAAATTAAGACCCCAAGTCGCAGGAAATTCTTGTGACTTGGGATTTTAATTTTTTTTTTTGCACTATAAAAATCCCGTTGCACTATATCTCTTTGAAATTTTAAAAAATAATAATTAACATGTAAATGACATATATTGAACAATCACAGATAATTTTAATGATATTTGAATAATAGATGAAACCGTAATACATTAAAAACATAAGCAAACATACACAATAAATAATAAATGCATTTTAAAATAATTATATGGGTAATTCTTGAATAATTTCTTAGGCTTTTGAAAAAAATTAATACCGGTTGTCTAATCTGTATGGGTGCGTTATCGATATTTTGATATCATCGATGTTTTGGTAATAATAAAGTTATGGCCGTTTAGAAAGCACGGGTGCGTCATCGGTATTTTGGCAATGAAACATTAATGCGCACTTCTGTCGTCGTTAAGCCAGACATAAATCATCGGTGCGTTACTAGTATTTTTGCATGGAAGCATTATTTTTTTTAAAAACTTTAAACAGTCATAACTTTAGCTAGGAAAGTTGGATTTGCGCGTATCACCACAATCGGCAAGGGGGGGGGGGGGCGAGACGGATCTGGATTTCTCCTTGGGAGAAACCCCAGGCATCCGAAGCATCAGAATTGCAAAAAAAAAATCGTTTAGTGCCTCAAAAATTCAGTTTAAGTTTTCTATCAACGGTAGACATACAACGATCGGTATTTTGTTTAGTCAAAAGCCTAAGAGATTATTCAAGAATTATCCATATAATTATTTTAAAATACATTTACTATTTATTGTGTGCGTTTACTATTTTTTAATGGATTAAGGTTTCATTTATTATTCAAAGATCATTAAAATTATCTATGATTGTTCAATATATGTCTTTTACATGATAATTTTTTTTTTCAAAATTCAAAGAGATATAGTGCAAAAAAAAAATTAAATCCCAAATCCTAAGAATTATCTATGATTGTTCAATATATGTCCTTTACACGATAATAATTATTTTTTTTCAAAATTCAAAGAGGTATAGTGCAACGGGGTTTTTATAGTGCAAAAAAAAAGAAGAAATCCCAAGTCGCAGGAATTTCATGCGACTTGGGGTCTTAATTCTGAGTCCTAGCAAAAAAAAAAAAAAATCTCAAGTTATAGGATTTTCCTGCTACTTAGGTATTTTTAATTTTTTTTTTCAAAATATTAGTTATTTTTATTAAAATATATTAAAAAAAGGATAAAAATAAAAATGTCGTGCCGGTACATATCATCAATTGATCGAGGAAGAATTTTCACCGAGATAACTAGTTTAAAAACGAATTTTATTGAGCACATCTGTATATATTGGTTTGAATTTGTTAATTAATTAGCTATATGCAATTACTCTAATTTATCAGACCATGTACATGCAGACCAGTATTGTAAAAAACGTTCGTTTAGGCCGATTAATAAGTCGATTAGTTGTTGACGGTGATCAAATTGTTATAGATTTTTCCGATTAATCGGCCGATTATTTCTGAATATGACCGATTATTCTTGATTAATCGTTTGGCGGTACCTTGTTTGTCCGACGAGCACATATCGTTATTTACAGCACTGATGCAGACTATTCACTGAAACAAACACGTACTGAAACTAATTAGTAAAATATTTCATAATTTTACTGAATATTTTATAAATAAAAATGAAACACAACATACTTATGTCTATTAATAATTTAAGTTGATTAAAACATGAAGAATACACACACACACTATATATCCTATATATGCTTTGCAAATGAGTACAAAACATTTAGATAAACTTCCAATGTTTATATTTTGTTTAGTAGTCCGCATCTTGGTGTGAACCATGGTATTAGCTAGTCAAGTCAACTCGTCGTGTTTAAATCATTTATTCATTCGACAACCAGGTAGCTGGGAGCCTGTAGCTCATTGTGTGGGCGCGTTTGCAATAAATGATATGGATTGACAGGTTGTTATTTATTAAAATATAATTCGTAATTTGTTTTGACTTTGGGTTGACAGGCTGTTATTTAGAAGCAACGTACTTATATATATATATATATATAGGGCACGGCTAAATTGCTCCCGGCAACATTTCAGCGGAGGTGCTGCCGGGGCAATATCGTAATTTGTGATGTTCAAACAACAAATCCAAATCGTTAGATGTTTAATCTATATTATAATCTACTTGGAGACCAAATTTTACATTTTTTAGATTTTTTTTACTATTTATTAAGCTGGTTTGAAAACTGCTGCTTTCAGTAAATTTCTGCAGCATTGAAATCAACGGTTTTCAAATCAGCTTAATAAATAGTAAAAAAAATTCCAAAAAATGTAAAATTTGGTCTCCAAGTATATTATAATATAGATTAAACATCTAACGGTTTGGATTTGTTGTTTGGACATCAGAAAATAAAAAAAGCCCCGGCAGCACCTCCGGCTAAAATGCTGCCGGCAGCAATTTAGCCGTGCCCTATATATATGAGGACGGTTCCAATGCCTCATTTTTTTTTATACCTCATCATACCTCATATTTTATATCTTCATTTTCTTCATATTCAAAGTATAAATTGTCGATCCGAACCGTTCAACATGATATCCATACTAAAATATGGTTAGGGATGAAATTTTATAATTTTTGGAAATTTTTTACTATTTTTTAAGATAGGTAGAAAATCACTGTTTTTTGAACGGTTCAAAAACAGTGATTTTGTACCTATCTTAAAAAATAGCAAAAAAATTCCAAAAAATATAAAATTTCATCTCCATGCATATTTTAATATAAATACTTTGTTGAACGGTTCGGATCGACAATTTGGACTTTGAAAACAAAAATATAAAATATAAGGTATGATGAGGTATGAAAAAAATGGCATTGAAACCCTCCTCTATATATATATATATATTTTTGAGGATAAGTATAACGTGTTAAATAATTAAGAGATATCAATGAGAAGTAGTGATCAGTCCACTAAAATATTATTTATTATAGTAAGGATTAAAATATTCTATTATTTTAGTGCCTCAGTTTTTATTTGTTTGTACACGTACCCTTAACAGGAGGAATTAATTAAGTCTCTATAAAATTTCTTAAATCTTGTTTGAATTTTTTAGTCACTTTATCCAGCTTAATATCAATTTCTTAATAATTAAGAATATTTAAGGTCCTCTTCTTAGTTTGAGTTCAGAGTAGGTCTGATGCCCATTGGATCTAATTTGGTTCGATGGGTGTAGTGACCATTATATTGCATTAAGATTCGTGCGCTCCTATTAAAATCCTTGCGAGTCTGTATCAATTTCCGTGCGTACCTATTTTAATACTAATCGTACGATGTTAGAGCTAATTGAACCTAAAAGTAGGTCCAATGTCCATTGTACCTATCCGAGAAGTATAACTACCGAATAAGATTTCTTTTATATATATTATATTTTGCTTTTATATTATATTATATTATTATATTATATTATATTATGATTTTATATATATTATATTATGTTTTTTTGTTTTTTATATTATATTATTACTCCTATCTCTCTTAGTTCATATCCGAATCTTAAATCTTCTTAATGTTTATCTACAAATTAAATCAACCAAACACAAGATTCTTAGCACATATTTAATCCTCCAGTTATCTCTGTCTGTCTCTGTCTGTCTGTCTCTCTCTCTCTCTATATATATAGAGATGGGCTACATTGAGTTGCGAAGTAAAACGACTATTTTACTTTACGCTCATATTATGCGATTTTAAAGTTCAAAATGTCGATCCGAACCGTTCATCTTGTTCTCCATATTGAAATGTGCTTGGAGACCAAATTTTACATTTTTTGGAATTTTTTTACTATTTATTAAGCAATTTTGAAAGCCGCTGATCTGATGGTCCAGAAAATAGTACTGTTTTTACTGTTCACAGCAAAACAGCAATTTTCAAAAATGCTTAATAAATAGTAAAAAAATTCCAAAAAATTTAAAATTTGGTCTCCAAGCACATTTCAATATGGATTAAACAGCTAACGGTTCGGATCGGTCGTTTGAACTTTCAAAATGAAAATACGGCGTGAAGTAGAAACACGTTTTACTTTGCAACTCACCGTAGCCCATCTATATATATATATATATATTGTGCATCATTTGGACATGACATGGCTCGGGCTTCAAACAATTAATTACAAAATCCATATATAGTATATTAATTTTATTTTGCTAAAAAAAACACACCTTTAACTTTCAAAAGTAGGCAAATTATGAGCTCGAAAACTACACTTAAATAGCCGGCTATACACGTTTAGAAACGCTAATGACACACAGTTCTGTTACTGTGTCCACATACATCGTTCGTGAAAGTGTCGATAAATTTTAAACGGTTTTGGAACTGTGTATAAATACCCTTCCTTTGCATATGCAGTTACCACAAGAAAAGCTAGTCATATTAGAAAAAAAGTGCTAAAACATGAGATTTACACACGGTTCAGGATAACCGTGTAGATTTGCAAGGATTATATACACGGTTATAACAATGAAACCGTGTATGACTAAAGAGAATCATAAATGTTTTTTTTTTGGTTAAGAATCGCGTATGATTTCTATTTTTCTTATATAGTTTATAATGAGCTAGCATCCTTATTAATTAATTTGCTAGCCATATTAAACATGCAATATTACACACCCGTATACATCCATAATTCAAGAATATTCAACATTTAAAATTACAATATACAAAAAACAATATTCACTATCCAACATTCAACATACTAAAAATATTAATATTCAATAATCAACATGCATATACATCTCATTTACTAATATTTACAATTTAGGAATTGACAGAATAGTAGGAAATGGTTTAGAAACTCATTTTTGGTTAGATAGATGGTGTAGCTCTTGTGCCTTATATTGCATATATCCAAACTTATTTGCTATTGCAACAGACTCCTCCATTACTGTTCATAGGGCTTTTACTAACTCAACACTTTCTATTCAATTTAATAGACAACTTACCGGAATTTTAGTTTTTGAATGGTTAGATCTAACTAACCTACTCTCCTCCATTACTTTAAACTCTTCTCCTCTACCATCAGATCTAGTCAAATGGAGATGGACTCCTTCTGGCAATTACAATGTACACTCTTTATATTTATGGTTAACTTATGGAGATACCCAGATCAACAATTTGAAATTACTTGGCAATCAAAAGTCCCTCTCAAAATTAAAATCTTTATTTGGCTTTTACGACAAGATAAAGTTCTAACCAAATCAAACCTAGCTAATAGAGGTTGGATAGGAGACCTACATTGTTCCTTCTGTGGTCTCACAGAAACGGCTGACCACTTATTTGTCACATGCTCATTTGCAACTGCTATGTAGTCTTGGATTGCCAACCACAATGGTTTTACTTTTGATTGTACTACTGTTTCAGATTTATGGTACATAGATGCTTGTATTCCTCTTAAAGATACTCTTCTTGTAGAATTAATTAGGGCATCAACACTTTGATATATTTGATTAGCTAGGAACAAAATCTGTTTTAATAACTCACCAATTCCATCTCCCATTGGTAGCTCTATTATTTCCCTTACTTCCTTCTGGTGTAAAACTAGGCAAGATGATACTTTAAATTATCCTTAATCCTCCCAATGGATGTGTCACTTTATATCAGGTAGGCATTCTTATAATCCTATCGGCAACCGATACATCGGAGGAGGGAGACAATACTTGAGATTCCGAGGAAGAGCCATGTTGTGGACTAGAGGGGTCAAACCTCTCTGATTATCTCCGAGATAGGGCCGAATATAATGCGATAGATGCTACCTTTCTTGCTTCAGACCCTATTACTCAGTCCAGTTTTTCACGTGCTAGTACCTCAGCAGCCCCCTTAGATCCTTCTATTATATTTGTGCTTAAAACATTTTGTATTTTGTTCCCTTAGCAACTATGTGCTTATGGCTTGCTGTTTTAGATATCTCTAAGTTGCTTCACAACTAGAGATCTGTTGTAATAATTGAACTAACGTTTGACTTGTGTTTGTATGGACAAATTTGTTTCTAATGAAACAGGCGGTTTCACACCACTTTTATAAAAAAAAAATGCTTATACATCTATAATTCAACAAATATTCACAATACATATAAACATACATGTCCCCAAATACATATTCAATAAATATTACAACACTTGGTGTATCTGTTCTACATGACTACATAAATGACAACTTTCTTTAAAAATAATGTCCTTAGAAGTCCCACAAGGACCAAATTAATTTGCATAACGCGGTGGATCAAAGAATAAATCACCATTAGACGCAACTTTATTTGAACCGTTTGTTCATAAATGAAAGGTGAACAATAACAGAAATCTTATCCACAGGTAGTTGATGGCATGTAGTCATGCAGGCATGATTGGTCATGTCTACATACATGGACGGATATAGGAACGCTTAGGGATAGACAAGTGTGTCAATTTTTAGATTTGATTTTTTTTTTTCGAACCAGTACTAATTATTCAGTGTGTCTACCTCTGATCCGATGCAGTGGTTAATTCTAGTCTGAATTAGTCCGATTCTTATACTGATGCTAGTCAAGTCATCAACTCGTCAAGTTTAAATCATCCATTCATTCGACAACCAGGTAGCTGGGAGCTCATTAATTGTGTTGGCGCGTTTGCAATAATGATTTTAGGTTGACAGGTTGTTTATTAAAATATAATTCGTTTGTTTTGACTTTGGGTTTACAGGCTGTTATTTATTAGAAGCAACGTGTTTGTTTATATATTCATTTTTTATTAGGATAAGCGTGTTAAATAGATATGCATGAGAGAGTCAGTCAATAAAAAATATTATTTATTATAGTAGGGATTAAAATGTTTCATTGTTTCCATATTCAAATAATGTCTTATATTTGTATTTTTTTTTAAAGTCTAAACAATCGATATAAATTGCTCAATATAATTTTCATATTTAAACGTGTTTGAATATCAAATTTTATATATTTTGAAAACTTTTTGCTATATTTATTAGATATACAAAATCACTGTTTATCCAAAATCTTCTTAAAAATAATGATTTTTGTACCAAACCATTCCCAAAAAGAAATATAAATTTTGGTCTACAAACATATTTTAAATATTTCATATTTTACTTGATAGTTTCATATCCTATATATATGATTTGCAAATTAACACAAAACGTTTTTAGATAACTTTAAATGTTTGTTTATAAGTAGTCTGCATCTATGTGTGAATCATGGTATTAGCAAGTCAAGTCAAGTTTAAACTATTATTTAGTCATTCGACAACCCGGTAGCTGCCAGAGCTCCAATTATGATTTTAGGTTTACAGGTTGTTATTTATTGGAATATATACAATTACGCATATACGTTTGTTTACACATTATTTTAATAATCACGATAAGTGACCTAACGTGATAAATAAGAGCTATGTGAAGTCAGTCAACGATAATGTTATTATTCATTTATTATTAATTGGTTATCATTAATTTATCCACATCTCTTTTATATATGGCAGAGGTTATATATAGAGAGTGGCTAAGCTCAAATCGTTTGTTCCTGAGCTCAGGAACAAACGATTCAGTTCTCTGATTTCCGAAGTTCAAACGGCCGATCCAAACCGTTAGATGTTTAATCTATATTAAAATGTGCTTGGAGACAAAATTTCATATTTTTTGAAATTTTTTTACTATTTATTAAGAGGGTTTGAAAGTCGCTGTTTTTTTATGGTGCAGAATTTTAATAAAAACAGCAACTTTCAAACCCTCTTAATATATACTTTTGTGTTTCAGGCTGCGATGTATATATTTATTTCATTGGAATATTGGTGCATTGTAGTCTTCAAAATTTATCGAATAGGTTTCAAGTAAAATATCTTTAGAACATCTTTGAGTCCGCACTAATACAAAAGTGGTAATTATACACTGCACATTGTACACAGATTTGACAATAAAATGTAGCAAAGAAATATTTTCTAATATTAAACTATACTCAAATTGATCTCGTGGCACGCATTTGTACAGTTTAAACTTTCTATACTGCTAATTTAAATGGATAAATCAAATATTATGATATATTAAGCACTCGAGAAATTGATCAAGCAGTAAATGATATATTAAGCACTCGAGAAATTGATCAAGCAGTAACATTAATTATTCCAAAATAGTCGAGCACAACCGAATTCGAACCGCTTAATTTATTATTTTCATAATGTAGGATACTGGTTCCAAAACACACATAATCAAATAAAAACAAAATAAAAGATAACAGCAAACAATGGGATTATTGGGGGAAAAAAAAAGTAGTTCACAGCTCTTATCATAGAACGATCCATCTCATCAGTTTCAACAGTTACGATCGACCAGTCACACCCCGAGACTCCAACAGTTACAATTACCAGTTCGCAGCGGGGAGTAGAACGCATGGATATCGAGCTCCATAATATTCCCATCGCTTCGTTGTTCCAGAAACTTTTTGTATATGACGCCTTGTGCCAGAGGGAACTGTCCGGTCCCTCCAACAATGGCCCACTCACCCTCTTCTACAACAGGCCCCATCACCTGAAGCGACGACCCCTTGAACCTGTTTGATATACCATGCATTTATATATACGTTAGCAAGTTATACACTAGCTAGTACTTGTCTGTCAAAATAAAAATACTGTGTGCGCGCGCGTACCTGGCATCCTCAAACACAATGCTGAAAGAATTGTACCAGTTCTGAGTTCTCATTCCAGCCTGGATATGCAGGCCCTGTGCACGCGCAATGACCTTCGCATTTGCGCCATGTCCATCATACAAGGTCCAATCATTAACGACAGTTGAACCAAATGAATTATGAAGTTTTGGGTCTACTATTCCTGATTGGTTACGGTTTGATCCCAGAGGCGTGTGGTGCAAGTACAAGTGGAAGTAAAGTTCATGTTGCTGGAGTGCATTGCGAACAGGAGCGGTTTTGAAAGTGGGTTTAACCATGGCTAAATATCACTGTTGGTACAAGGAGAGAGAATATAGGTTTAGCCAGGGTTTTTTGTTTGTTGAGAGAAGTGAGAGGGGGGCGAGGGGTATTTATATAACCATTCTCTACTGATATAAAATGAATTTTGGTGGTTGATATTCCATGTGTTCTTATCTACAACAACATTAATCAATGACGACCTACTACCAAGCCGTTCCAAAAAAAAAAAAAACATTAATCAATGACTTCGCTTTAGACTATATTGGTTTTATTTGTTTCTTAATTCTAAATTAAATTTGCGAACAAGCATATCATATATATATATATATAGAGACTGATAATTGTACCCCAAACAAAATTTCCGAGCATGTCCCCCAAGTTTAACAGAAAAAAACTTTCAATGTTATCTAATTTTCATTTTCAACGCTAATATTCAAACATTTAAAGCTTTTTTATAATATTTTATAATGCTACTCGCAAGCATTTAAACCTCTGCCTGTAAGCATTAAAATTCTAAATCTGTATAGTTTTAACTTCTAACTACTTTTGTTTTCAAGCCAAAAATGAAAGGATTCCTTTCACCCATTTTTTTTAATTTTTTCTCTGATCATTCTCATCAATTTTCTCAACGATCCGTGATGAATTTTGCGAATCTAAAAATATGAACGTTTTTTATCCAATTTTCTCTTTCAAATGAGATCCATGAAGAATAACTTTCGAGTTATATTTGTGTCATAATTTTTTTTACCACTTTAAATCTTTGTGACTTTCAGTTTTTTTTTTTTAATTTTGCTTCAAAATAATTTAAATCTCTGTTTACAAGCATATAAACCTCATGTACAAGCACATAAACTTCATTAATAACACTTTAAATCTCTAGAATAAAACATATAAACCTCATGTACAAGCACATAAACCTCATTAATAACACTTTAAATCTCTAAAATAAAACATATAAACCTCATGTACAAGCACATAAACCTCATTAATAACACTTTAAATCTCTAAAATAAAACATATAAACCTCATGTACAAGACATAAACCTCATGTCTAATTATCTCGTCCGGGTTATATCCTTAATTAACCGCAGTTAATCGGTTAAAACGACTTCGCGGTTAAAAAAAAAAAAAATACCCGGACAGGTTGTGTAATCCCGTCCCGACGCAAAAAAAGAAGAAGCAAAGGCCGGACGGGAAAATAAAACACGTCCGGATTTATATACATATAATATTATTATATTATAATATAATATAATATAATATTATTATTATATTATATTATATTATTTTTTGTTTTTTATACTATATTAGTATATTAATATACTTATAATATTATTATATTAATATATTAAAATTTTAAACGTTCGAATTAATTTAGTATAAAGTCAAGCGGTAAAAAAACGTTCATAAAATAAATGCACTAAAATTAATTTATTAACTTTTTAATTTTGACCGCTTGACTTTATACTAAATTAATTCGAACGTTTAAAATTTTCACATGTAGATGCATCACTTGTAAGGTAGGCAGGTTTCAACGGTTCAAATTCGTCATTTGAAACTTATTTGATAGATTTTGGAGTTAAGCTCACCAAAGTGTTTGGTGAGCTTAAGAACACCCTGGTTCTACTCATAATATAACATAATAATATAGAGTTAGGCTAATATGACTGTTCGCGTGAAAGCGCAACGCAAGTTTCGGTACGCTTGGGAGCGTACCTTTTAAAATCGCGGTTACACCTTCCGATTAGGGTTGCAAGTGCACAACCCTATCGAGGAGTATAATCGGGTATCGATCCACAGGGACGATTCCTTTATCTAGATATTTACTTATCTCGACTAAAGACTAGAAGTGAGAAAGAGGGAGTTTTGGTACTTAATTTTCCTAAAGAATCAACTCAAGCAATCAAACAATGCAATAGAATAGTAAATGTGCAACGAAAAGTATAAACTGTGTTTTGATTTAGGATAAAAGATGTTTCAAGGGTTTCAGACTTCATCTCTGATTTGCCTCTAGTGGTACGGGTCTTACCAAGTTGGTACGGCTAGGCCGCACCAACCTGGTCCGACCAAGCCGAGTGGAGCTTGGTACGGGTAGGCCGCACCACTCTTGTAAGACCCGTACTGATGTACCAGTACAGAGCTTACAAGTTCGAGTTGATGCATTTCTTGCTGGTACCTCGTATTAAACTCTTCAGAAAGGTTCGATTGACCATACCTAAGGTTCCTAAACCTCAACTCTCGTTTGTTGGCTCAAGATCTAGGTTTTGGAGTCAATTCTTCACCTTCTAGGGTTTCTAGACCTCAACTCTCGTGTTTTGGTCCAGATCCTCTAGTTGATTGATTGGAGATCTAAGGTATCCTCTAATCTGTCAATTAGGGGAGAATTCAACCTTTCGGCTTCAATTCCAACAAGTCTGCCTAAAGGGATTGGTTTGGTTGAGAGAAAGCAATGGTCACATGACCTTGTTAGGGTTGATCTACCACTATAGGCACACCATATGCAATCACAGAGAAACAAAGCAATCAAGACAAGCAAATACACAATCAATTCAATCAAAAGAGTTCATACAAGATCCAAATCAAGAAAAGCAACACAAATCAAGAAAATCCATCTACAAACCCTAGAAACAGTGATCTACTACTCACAAGTCATGGATTTGTCCAGAAATACAAATAAAGAGATAAAGAGAGGCATGATAGAACTAGATCGAAGATCGGATGTGGAGAAGAGGTTGATCCGTCGATTTTCGCCTCTTCTTCTCCCTTCTTCTTCTCTCCTTGCTCCTTTGCTCTCTTTCTCTCTTTCTCTGAGCTCTCAATCTGGAATGGAATGAAATCCTCCAAAATGGAGAGATCCCTCGCTTTAAATAGCCTCTGCCAAGATTTGAATTCTGTCAGGCGGCATCTATGTACGGCCCGTACCAAGGTGGTACGGCCAGGCCGTACAAGATGGGAGATGGGCTGAATCGGCTAAGTCTGGTAAGGGCCGTACCAAGCCTGGTAAGGGTCGTACCAGAAAGTCCAAAAACACCATTTCTTTGTTTATTTTGCTCCAATCCTGCAGAAAACAAACAAACTCTCAGCAGTACCAAATTCTAAAGATATATCAATGAAATACACATGATTTTGACAATTTAGAACGTGAATTTGGTACGAAATCAAGTCAAATATAGGCTAAATATGCGAGGTATCAATGACATTGGTGTTATTTGAAACTAAATAACACCAAATCTTAAACCCTTAGATCTGCTTTAAGATTCGTACAAAATAAAGTGCTTGAACAGTAAAAGCGGATATTACGAATCTTAAAGCAGATCTAAGGGTTTAAGATTTGGTGTTATTTAGTTTCAAATAACAACAATGTCATATTAGCCTAACTCAATAATATAATATAAAAAACAAAAATAATATAATATAATATATATAAAATTATAATATAATATAATATATATAAAATTATAGTATAATGAGCAAAGCTAGGGTATGATGTGCTCATCAAGAGGGTTTGGTGAGCACAACTTCAAAAGTATATCGAATCGAGTTCAAACGTCGAATCCGTACCGTTGGAATCCATGTAGTTCATGAGTGATGCATGTACATACAAAATTTTGAATGTTTCGAGTTTATTTGCTACAAGGTCAAACGGTCAAAAAAATTATAAAAATTGAATATATAAAACAACTTATAAATTAACTTATAAAAAGTTCTTTTCTTTGACCCCTTGACCTTGTAGCAAAGAAACTCGAAACTTTCAAAATTTTGTATGTGCATGTATCACTCATGAAATATATAGATTTCAACGGTTTGAATTCGATATTTGAAGTCGATATGATATACTTTTGGAGTTGTGCTCACCAAACCTTTTTGGTGAGCACATCACACCCTAGCTTTGCTCTAGTATAATATAATATAATATAATAATATAATTAAAAATATATATATGTATATAATATAATATAATATAATATAATATAATATAATAACTCATATAAGAGTAGAACTAGGGTGTTCTTAAGCTCACCAAAGTGTTTGGTGAACTTAACTCCAAAATCCATCAAACGGTTTCAAATGACGAATTCGAACCGTTGAAACCCGCCTACCTTACGAGTGATGCATCTACATGTGAAAATTTTAAACATTTGAATTAATTTAGTATAAAGTCAATCGGTCAAAATTAAAAGATTAATAATTTAATTTTAGTGCATTTATTTTTTGAACTTTTTTTTTACCGCTTGACTTTATACTAAATTAATTCGAACGTTTAAAATTTTAATATAATAATATAATAATATAATAATATAATATAAAAAATAAAAAATAATATAATACAATATATATAAAATCATAATATAATATAATATAATATAATAATATAATATAAAAAACAAAAAATAATATAATATAATATAATATAATAACAATATTATATTATATTATATAATATAATAATATTATATGTATATATATCCGGACGGGTTTTATTTTCCCGTCCGGCCTTTGCTTTCTTTTTTTTTTGCGTCGGGACGGGATTACACAACTCGTCCGGGTATTTTTTTTTTTTTTAACCGCGAAGTCGTTTTAACAGATTAACTACGGTTTATTAAGGATACAATCCGGACAGGATAATTAGACCCGTCCGGTGGGACGGGTTTACACAACCCGTTCTACTCAGTTTTCAACAAAATCCAAAAGTTATGCTGTATTTCGATATTTTATTTAATTATTTTCTATTAATAAAAAATTCGGCATATATTATACATATATTATACATATATTATTAAAAAAATGAGTTTATAAAAAAAAACAACCAAACCATGGATATTTTCTTTCTCCAAACTCTCTAAACTCTAAAAAAAAAAATCCGGGGCGCGGATTTTTTTCCGCGATCTGGGTATTTTTAAAATTCTGGCTGGAACCTAGTTATTTTTAATAAAATAATTTTTTTTTGGGTATTTTTAAAAATCTCGGCGATAAGTATGTTGTATTTCATTATTATTATTTTATTTAAATACTCATGTAAAATATGAAATATTTAAATGAGTTTCAGTAGTGTTTGTTTTTCATTAGGTCGTCTCATGTATGATATTTAAAATTTAATGCAACATCTTCAAAATTCTACAAATTTGTCCATACTAGCTTGTATGTATTCTCTCTGCCAACACTTTCTTGATATTAATAACTATTATTTTTTTTTTAAATAAGGTTCTTAGGCCCGTTTCATTGGTTGAAACATGTAAATTACAAGTTATTTGTTTTATTTTCATCTAAAACATTTTATTTTCAAAGAACATAAACAAGAAAATAAAATAAAACAATTGTTTTACTGATGAAAAAAATCATTCTATCAAACAACTGTTTTAACTTATAATACTTTTATATTTAGAACCCAGATTATAAATTGTAAGAGGAAAATGTTGAGAGGTTTTGCAGTGGAAGTGGAACAAGCTAGATACAAAAAAACCAATGCGAGCTTCTTTTCAAACTCAAATGCATGTTCCTACGTGCACACTACAAGAATGAGACAGTATTCACGAGGGATACTGTCGGTATACCCACTAATAGAAAAAGCACCTTTCTATTAGAATACCCTCGCAGATAGTTACTTTTTACCTTTGCGAATATTGTCCGCTTATTAATGGGCTGAATTGTAATGAAATAATTACCTGGTCTATCATGTCTTATAGAATTATAATTTAACTTGCATATTAGACAGAAACCCATCAATAATTCAAAGAGATTTTTATTTTTACCCAAAAAAAATATTATTTTATTATAAATAACCACGGTTTAGCAAAAATTTTAAAAATGTCCAAACCGCACAGAATATTTGCGGTCCGGATTTTTTTTTTGGATTTAAAATTCCAAACCGCATATATTATATGCGGTCCGGTTTTTTTTTTTTTTTGAATTTTTGTTTTTTTCAAATGGCCGAGGCAATTTTTGAGTAATGATATCTCATGATCTGTTTAGAGATTTTGTATGAAACTTCACATTCTTGTTCTACGATGTCAAGACTACATGTCGGTCAATTTTCATGATTTTTGAAGATGTTTTCCTATGTTAACCAGAGATGCAAAGTTTAACTCAGAAGCACTCCTTCAGCAGTTCGGGCAATTTTTGAGAGATGATATCTTACGATATGTTTGGATATTTTGAATGAAACTTCACAGCCTTGTTCTACGATGTCAAGACTACATGTCGGTCAATTTTTATAATTTTTGAAGATGTTTTCCTATGTTAAACAGAGATGCAAATTTGGACTCATAAGCACTCTTTCAGCAGTTCGGGCAATTTTTGAGTGATGATATCTCACGATATGTTTGGAGATTTTGTATGAAACTTCACAGTCTTCTTCTACGATATCAAGACTACATGTCAGTCAATTTTCATAATTTTTGAAGATGTTTTCCTATGTTAACCAGAGATGCAAATTTGGACTCAGAAGCACTCATTCAGCAGTTTGGGCAATTTTTGAGTGATGATATCTCTTGTCGGTCAATTTTCATGATTTTTGAAGATGTTTTCCTATGTTAACTAGAGATGCAAAGTTGGACTCAGAAGCACTCTTTCAGCAGTTCGGGTAATTTTTGAGTGATGATATCTCACGATCTGTTTGGAGATGTTGTATGAAACTTCACAGTCTTGTTCTATAATGTCAAAAACAGTAATTTTCTACCTATATGAAAAAATAGTAAAAAAATTCTAAAAAATGTAAAATTTGGTCTGCTACTACATATTCATATGGAAATCATGTTGAATGGTTCGGATCTACCGTTAGGATTGAACCATAGTACGGACCCATCCGTGCTATTCCATAGGCTCACTCTATAATAATAATAAAAAAATATTATTTTTACAATTATAAAGATAATCAGTGCTATCATAAAAAATAATCAATAACTTTTTTAGTTAGCTGAATATGTATTTGAAAAAGGCACATTGGATTCAATTATACCGCGTAATCTTTTAAAAATTATTCATAATTAATTGTTGATATTCCAGGTATCTTTCCTTTGAATCAAAATGAAAACAGAACAAAAAATTAAATCAAAATATTGCTATATCCAATAAAAAAATATAAAAAAATGTGTTTTTAAAGTATAATAATGAGAAAATTAGATAAAGCTAATACCGTGATAGTTGATCGGCCGGATGATTAAGTAACTTGAGCGAGATGTCCTCAAGACTGTAAAACAATATACAAACACCATTAATTAATTTTTGAAACAATAAAAAAAAATTAAAAACTGACACAATTGAGCCGGAGGTGCGAGAGGCTCGGCTTTGAGAGGAAGAGACGGAGAGAAAGAGAGAGAGAGACACGTAGGAGAGGGAGAGACGGAGACAGAGAGAGAGACACAAAGAGTACTGAGGATTTGAGAGGGAGATACGGAGACACAGAGAGAGAGATGCTAAGTTGAAAACGAGAGGCGCGAAATGAAAATAAGAAGAACCCTAAGCAGGTTATATAGGGAGTTAATAGTATTAGGATCGGTTGTTTATAAAAAACCGATCCTAATAGTATCAGGATCGGTTTTTTATAAAAAACCGATCCTGATACTATATATGAGAAAAATCACTAAGGTAAACCCCACTCATATTGATGGTCTATCAACCATCAAACGGCTACCATTTATTTTCTTTTCTGTTTGGTAATGCATGTACACGGATAAATATTAAGAAAAATGTGAAAAATATAAAAATTATTTATTTGTGTTTGTATGGCCAAATTAACTCTACCATGATCAATTTTGTACAATTTTATTATTATTAATGGCATCAAATTGTTAAATGGAATGCAGACCGTTCATTTCTGCATGATCATCCAACGGTGGGTCTGTAATTAAATGACATGTAATAATTTTTAAAATGATCAAGATATAACATAGAACATTAATAATGTAAAAGTGCCGAAGGCCCGACAACTGTAAGCCTTGATCCAACGTAAACTATTTACGGCCGTGCGATGTTGCTATATTGTTTTGCTTTGATGAACTAGTAAATGAATCCCGAATTGTATCAAATTTTATAATGGTGAAATTAATATGACATTCTTTCATTTTAACGGTTCCGATCGACCAAATGCTGATGTTCGTATCCGTTCCTTCACAACCCCACACAACAAGGGTTCAAGTCCTATATATATTATTATATGACACAAGTCATTGATGCATCATCCATGATTGTATAAAAAAAATTCAATAGTCAAAATGAAATATCAATGTCAAATAATTAATTATATTATCACATAAATTTTAATAATATAAATTACATTAATTTTCATAAAAAAAAATTTATAATTGAACCATATGCCATATACAACAGCCATATATATATATTCTATTAATCACCACACTAATTACATATAACACAAATGCCTAATTACATATACTTCTCAATATTAAAATTACAAACATAAATATTGAAAAATATTGAAAAAAAAACTAATTATAAAATGAAATTTGCTATCTCAATTTTGAAGCTGTCACTGTGCCAATTTGCTTTCAATCCGAACAGAGCATTTTAGACTACATACAGCGCACCACACAAAGTTGGTTCTGCAAAAAAAAAAAAAAGTACCAGGATCGGTTTTTTATAAAAAAACCGATCTTGATACTTTTTTTTCCATAACCAACTTTGAAAAAAAAAAGTATCAGGATCGGTTTTTTTATAAAAAACCGATCCTGATAATATTAGGATCGGTTCTTTATAAATAACCGATCCTAATACTATTTTTTTCAAAGTTGAAAAAAAAAGTATCAGGATCGGTTTTTAGCAATAAAACCGATCCAGATACTATCAGGATCGGTTATTATGTACAGAACCGATCCAGATGCTATTTTCTAATATATTTTAATTTGTTAGATGTATTTAAGTTATCTGGATCGGTTATTATGTATAGACCTGATCCAGATGTTATTTTCTGATATATTTCAATTAATAAGATTTATTTGAGATAAAAATAATATATAAGATTTATTTGAGATATTTCAATTATCAGGATCGGTTTTTTGTTAGAACCGATCCTGATACTATCAGGATCGGGTTTTATAAACAACCGACCCTGATAGTTGAATTATTAAGATCGGTTATTTAGAATAACTGATCCTGATAGTATCAGGATCAGTTCTAACAAAAAACCGATCCTGATAGTTCATAAATCAGGATCGGTTGACAATAAAACCCGATCTGAATAGTTTTTAAGATCGGTTTTTTTAAGAAAACCGATTCAAATATCTTTTAGGATCGGTTGGCTCATATAACCGATCCAAATAGGCCGATCCTGATTCCAGTTTTTACACTAGTGAGAGGAACCATAGAGTTTTCATTTAATATTTTGAATACAAAAAAATTGATAAACTAGATGACCAAATTACTTGAGTTAGACGAGAATATTCAGAAGTTTTAAATGATGTTTCAACGTGCTTATAGTTATACTATGTCAAATGTAAACATATATGCTACTGTGTAGGAATCATCTGAAGGTCAGAAAATGCTAGAATTTTGCAGAAATCTACCATATTACAAGGAGAAAGATACACCGCTTAGCTAAAATATCTCAAAATCAGGTCCACAATTTCTTTTCAATTATTATTTAGTTTATTTTTTGTAAATGATAAGACAAAGGCAAGGAATAAGTAAAGCAGTTTTGTTTTGATTGTTGGGTGAACAGTTTGTAATTTCAGGTGAAACAAGTTGTGGTAAGACAATGCAAATTATCCCGCAGTACGTTCTAGAATCTGAGATGGACGAGCTATGGTTTGTCTTTGAGAGAGTCGCAACTGAAAGAGGCGAGAACAGTTTTATTAGAATACTACAGAGTTAGGTTTCATACAAAGGCTTTACAAGTTATGTGATATCGAGAAGGTACTATGTTTTTGGTAATTTGCTAACTCTAGGTCTTGCAACGAGACAAGTAAGATCAATTGTTTAGTTTTTAGTACCCAGCTGGTCAGGTCTAGTAGTGAAATTGGTCGTTTATCCTTTTCCCCTGATTTGCATCTATAGGCCTTAATAAGATTCTTCTGGCTCTAACATAAATTATCTACAAACATGATTAAGCTTGCTTGTAGGTGCTGGTATATGTATACTTTGGTTGGCAATTCAATTAACATTTATTACAATAAGGTTGTATCCTTTGTCGTCTAATCTTATTTTCAATTGTTGATTCAACAGAAAAACAAACAATTATTTTCAATTGTTGTTTTCAATTGTCATTTAATTTCACCCTTTTATGCCAACATACACAAGAAAAAAAAAGTTGCGGCGTAGCCGCAACAATGCACCTAGTGATTCTCAACTAAAAAAGAGTATAGACGTTGTAGCAAATGCTTTTGTATATCATGCGTAACAGCGTAAGAAACACGTTTTGCATATTTAATGATATACTCTATTTTTTTTTAATTGATCTTGTTAGGCATTAAAATTGATTATGTGCGTTGAGTAAGGCTATGCCGCTATGGTATCTGAATAGCTTGAATTGGTTCATGAATTATTATTTTTATTTTCAAAATTTGAATATTTGATTTCAACCATTTAACATTATCTTTTTTTAAAACATAAACTGGAAGACTAAATTTGTACTTTTTAGACTTTTTTATGATATTTTAGATAGGTATAAGATTACTACTTCTGAATTATCTAGAATATTTAGATCAAGCGATTTTCTACTAATTTAAAAAAATAGTAAATGGATCGTAATAAAATATAAATTTTAGTTGCCAAGTATATTTTCTTATAGAGATCAAGTTGTGCGGTGCGGTTCAAATAAATTGTTTTGATTTTAAAAATAAAAATATTAATTCATAATATGAAATCAAATTGCGCTATACATAGTAGCGTGCGTAGTATGACTCATATGATTTATATATTAATAAAATATAAGAATATATTAGTATGCTATTATATTTTTTATTTTAGACTAAAATTTTCTAATAAATTCTATTTAGTTCGTAAATTTATAAAAATTTAAAATACATATATGCATCTACTAATCACATATTCTATCACGCATGCATTCGCATACTTTGAGGGATAATTAGAATTGAAAAAATGGTATGACGGAACCAAGCATGTCATGAACAGTATTGTACGTGTCTTAGTTACATGTACTGTACAATGCACGTACGTGTACTGGATTTTTAACAAAAGACAAGGAACGTTTACTGGTAAAAGATGAAACAAGGAAAATATCTGTTGGTTCTTCAAGAGGAAAACATCTGTGAACATGGCCAGCCTATTTACTGGTACATGTATACATGTACCAGTTGGTTCTTTAAGAAGTCAAATGCTAAGAGAAAATCATAGTGTTCCAATTGGACGCAAGGGAATAAATTCAAATTCAAATTTGAGCAAAACTGATAAAAGTTTCCCATATTTTTATTGATACTGATACTTTCAATGAAATCTCTAAAATTTCACAATAATGAATCATCACTTCAGAAGAAAAAAAATTTCAGCCCAAAGAATTAGATGTCCTAATTAATTTTAAGAAATCCGAAAATTTAACTATTTCTACAAATCTAACTAAAACTCCCAACATTCCTGCTATAAGAGGTAGATCCCGATCAGTCCCTCAAAAACTCAAGAAATGCATGAAACAAAGCAGTATCACAATATAAAATAAACAATTACCGAAAACTCAAGATAGCATGACAGTATGATACTAATACTTTGTTACAGTCAAAAGACAACACAAAACAGTAACTCACAGTATCATGATCATAACAGGCATAAAAATTAAACAGAAATCATTGAAATACAAAGTTGACAACAGAAATAGACAACCTATATAGCTCATCTAATTTTAAACATCTATCGCCCCCGTTCGAAATTGATGCGGGTTCGACCCGATCCGCCCCCCTCGTAATCATCCCTCGTTGATGACCCACCACCACTGGCCTTCATGGTCCCACCACCCCCGATCTTCTCAACTGCCTTCTTCCCCTTCTTCACCTCAGTCAAGAACTCATCCAGACCAAACGGATCCTCCTCAGCCTTGTCAAACTCCACAGGCCGATCTCTCATGCTACCACGTTCCGCCGCACCTGAGAACGCTTTATCGGGCTTAAACCGCTCCGTTTTCATAATCTTTTCCATCTGCTCATCCGCATCACCACCGTACATATCCCCGTCAGCATCCTTCTTTGGCCGGTATAAAGTGGAAAGTGTTGGTTGAGCTGTGAAGAGACCCTTGTCGTAGATATTGTACTGATCATCAGTTACAAAACCAGAAGCCATGCCCTTGTCTTGGTTGAAAAGCCTTTGATCGTACATGACCTCACCGCCCCGTCCCGCGCCGGTGTTGGCCATCCCGAGTGCAATCTTCTCACTGACATCACGGTCCCGGTCCCTGGTGACCTTGCTCTTCTTCCCAACACCCGCATCGCGGGCCTCAAGGCGTCTCTCCCTCTCCCTCTCACGCCGCCTTTCCTCGCGTATCTTATCCCTCTGAATTCTCTCCTCTTTTTCTTCACGGGTTTCTCTCCTCTGCGGACGAGGTGGGGCCTCCTCGTCAACCATCTCTTCGTCATCATTCAAAACAGGTCCAGCTGGAGCAGGTGCAATGCCCGTGCGCTCAGACCGGGCCTTCTGGGCTAGAGCCCGCAGCTCCTGCTCCTTCCTCTCTTTCTCCTTTAGTTGCAATTCTTTTTGCACCTTAGATCGCATTGCCACTGCCTCTCTTGCCTTCTGTTCTGCTACATACAAAGATTCTGATAACTTTGCAAAATTATCATTAATTTGCACATCCTGTAGGCCCCGGCCATCAGCTGCTAGACGCTTGTCAAGTGGAATAGTGTAACCTTTCGGATTCTTCCAATTGGAGATGCAAGGCGGGATCTTCCAGTCTTGCTGGTCCTTGACTGTAACGGGTCGAGGAGGCGAGTGCATGATGGGTACTGGAGGTGATCCCGATGGTCTCGGGACCCGCTTGTGCTTGAATTTTGGTGGTTCGAGCGGGTCAATCTGGTTTGATACCATCCGAATAATCCTCTCCTTGGCACCCGAGTTAAAAGCAGCTGAATCCTGCGACGACTTGTATTTGATAAATTGCGATTCTGAGTTGTGAGTTGGTACATTTTTCGGCTGGGCTGCACTTAGCCTAACACTAACAATTTTCTCCAAAGCTGCTTTTGTTCTCTCGGTGGTCTCTTCAATCTCCTTTTCATACTCATCCAATTCAGTTGTCTCCTCTATAACAACCTTTGGCACGAGGTCTCTGTGCTGTGAATGAACTATTTTGGTTGAATTTTCATTTTGTTTGACAATAGCATCAAATGCGACATTTCCATTTGAATCGACTGTTAATGGGAGGATCTTGGATCCAGTTTTCTCATCTTTTCGACCCATTCCAAGGGGATACTGTGCAATATGGATTTCAGGAAAGGCACCGCCATCGCCAAAATCTTCGGGTCTACGGGGCATAAATCCGGATCTCCTGCCATATGGTGGCACTGCATTAGGACTGGTGACCTTGGTTTGGGCCGGGTCGGCAGGACCAGACCCGTATCGTTCCTTGAACCAAGGGTCTTTTGAGTGGTCATAGAATGATACTGTGGTAGATGTTGCAGCTGGAAGGATCTCCTTCAGACCCGCCATTTTATGTAACATACCTGATAAAAGACATAATAACACAATTAATCAATTTTCATGAAAAGGTAGATGTGAACAAAGCAATTTTTGATGCAAAACATGAACCAAATAGAAAGCAGCTGAATATACTTATATCTTAACTCTCAGAAAAAATATCTGGGCTTCCTGAACCAGAAGTTGGCATCAATAAGAAAAATAAAAATTTACGTAATCATCATGAGAAGGGTCTCTATTTCATTAGCCTACAGTTATATAAGAAGTTGAGGGATGTAATCGAATAGATACACAGGTTTTAAAATCAATCTCCCTAAAGATGCTGTGTTTCGCAATTGGGGGTGAAGAGGAGGGAAGGGATGAATTGAAGGTAAGGTAATCTTTTATCCTCGAATTGGGTGAGGGGTGTGTGTGTGCGCTCGTGCAGGGGGTGGATCTAAAGATTTTGAGTTCTGAAGCAAAGTAAGAGCATTCAGGCAAGATCAGTCCACCTGTCTAATCATCCCCTCCCCTTCTTCACTCTCTTTAAAAACAGCCCCCCTTCAGGGAAGCAAGCAAAAGAAGCTCAGAAAACAGCACAATATATAGTAATAAACAAAATCGCAAAATAGAAAGAGACTTCGAAAATTCAAAATATCATATTGGAAATTTGGCAATCCCTACAATGTTAGCCTGATACTTCATGTGGACAATTGTCTCTGTATTGGATATGAATTGCATCTGATTTTGTTTGGATCCGAATCAGTAAATCGCATCAGTTTAAAGAATTGTGATTTGCAAACTGCAACGGTCCAGTTAAGGTTTCTTTTAGAAAAGGCTGTCAGGTGGGGTCCGTAAAAACAGAATTGGAGGGTCAGTTTTAGCAACAAACGGAGTAGTCCAGTTTAAGGAAATAAAGAGTGTTTAGGAGAGTAGGGAGATCTCCATTTACTTCTTTTTTTAGTTTGTTACGATAAATAAATAGTTTGTTAGTCTGATGTATCATCGGCGGAATTAATCGCATGATTCGATCAGCAAGACTTGTAATTTCTTTTCTCCATAGTTTCGCCTATAAATAGGCATCCACTGTAACCGATTAGGATATGAAATAGAATAAGAATTTTCTGGTTTATCTCTTTCGTTCTACTTTACTGTTCTTGTATCCCAGATCCGATTTCTTTGAAATTAGTTCAAATTGTTTGAGTGTTCGTAAAATTCCTCTTCTCTCTGACCTTTGCGTGATCAAGGTCATAGCACAAACCAAATACAAACATTTAGTCCTTATTATCTATTGCTTCTATTCCATACTAAAAACCCACAGACCCGACTATCAGTGGCTGATTTTAGAGGACGAACGGCAAAAATAGGTTTTAGAAAAGACACCAACAGAGGAGCAATTATCTTCTAATGGAAGGAATTTTCGTCACTGCTGTAGAGTCCTGATCTCAGAAGAATGCTCTTGAAAGACCGAAAAGAAACATATCAGCACAAAATTCCGGTAGAACAATTACCATTACAAATCTACAAATGACAAATTTCAATCCTCAATTGGCAAAATCAGAATTAGAAGTATAAAATAGAGAACTCACAATTCTCCTGTTCGGAAGAAATCCAGCGCCTATTATCGACTCCCTCCACAACCGTCGTGTCGGAGTCCAACCCGTCAGCGGAAACAGCAAGAGCAGAGAAGGAATCGGCAGAGAAATAACGAAAGGGGGGTCGGCGGAAGCTGAGAACAGAGAGGCGGCGGCGGCGGAGAGGTTCAGAAAGGAGAGAAACGGAGAGCAATCTTTCTTATTTGAGAAATTTAGATATATACCCATCACAACTTTGTTAATTAGATATTTTCCCATCAAAACTTAAAAATTAGTATTTCCCCATCTAAACTTACATTATTTATAAATATCCCCATTACTTATTTTTATCAACTAAAAACACAAATTAATATTAATAAAAAAATTAAAATGTCTCTTTTAGCCTTGTGTGTTCTCTCCCCTTCCCTTCTCCTCTTCTCCCTTCACATCTGGTCGCACCCAATACACCCCCCCCCCCCCCCCCCCCCGAAAAAAAAAAAATTAGTAGTCCGATATATCTAATAATATATTGCATCTCTATTATTTTTGTTGCTGCGTATTTCATTAATTTATTTACAAAAACAGATACCAACAATAGTTTTCCAAATTCTAATGTTCAATGTACTACATTGGTGCATAACTTTTGCATGAAAATATTCATTTCGGAATAGTCATCCCATAATTCAAGAGCACGGGAAAACATGAGATAAAGTAAGAATAAAGAGAAGCATGCATATATATACAGTCAACAGTTTTGTTTTGGCGGCACATGCATGATATTAGCAGTTTGATCGAATGTCTCCCGCTGTGAAGAAGAAGCTGACCCTTTTTTTGGTCATAGAAATAACAAATGTAGCCAAACCACTGTAATGACATCGGAGCATATTCAAAACTGGCCGGTAAGACCAGTACTGGATGTCACGGCTACTGATCGGTCAGTTGTGCTGACAAATTAAGCAACAAAAGGACATTATGTTGTTCATGCAGCTTGTGGTATGGAGGGAGCAGTGTGCTAGGTGTTTTAGAGATGCGAAGAAAGAACCTCAAGTACTTGTGGAGGAAATGATGACCCAATTGCAAATCCTGAAGAAAAATCTTGAATAAAACACACAATGCCATCAAAATTAATTGAATACTAGCACTTGAGGAGAAGCCACAATCAGGACATGAACGACATCATAATTTTGAGTCGGGATTGAAACTTTCAATAATTTTTAATAGGGTTAATTTCTCCTCTACCCTTCAAGAGTTCTTTAATTTCTTATTTACCCCTCAACTCTTGAATATATCTAATTTGTCTCTTAACTCTTCAAATTCTTTCTCTTTTGTTCATTATTTAACAAATATGAAATTAACCATAGTTAAATCCCTGGTTAAAATTAAAAATGACAAAAATATCCTTTCCTTAAGCGGAAGTTGATCCGTCTCCTTCTTTTCCCGCGTGCTCCCCTATTTTTCTTCTCCGTACGTGCTCTCCCGCGCTCTTCTGCTCTATCCATAAGTTTTCTTAATTTTTCACTTTATTTTCTCCTACCCTCTTGCTCGCGCTCTGATTTCCTTCTACGTCCTTGCAAGATTGGTTCTCGGTAAGATTTTTTTTATTGTTATTTGTTCTCCAAACATCAATTTCCCGCTGGATTGTTTAGATTAGAATAATATCATTGAATTCCAGATAGCCGCTTGTATTTCGTGCTAGGTTATTTATTTCTCATCAATGGCCGCAATTGTATTTTGAGATTCAATCCCAGATATCTTATTAGAATAATACCATTGAATTTAGACTAGAGAAATTACAAATGTATATTTCTAAAGTTTTATTCCTCATCAATTAATATGCTGAATTTTATTCCTCATCAATCTTAGACTAGAGATATTCAATTATTTTGTCCTCTTGCGCAACTTGTATGTATTTTAATTTTTTTGCTCTCTGTACTAAGTAATAATTTGTTACATATTTGTTCAAGTCTTATTTCCCATTTGCCTGACCGATATTTGCTCTCTTGCACAGCTTGACCCTTTTTTTTTTTGCTCTATTATACTTAAGTTTGGTAATTTACAAGGAGTGCCCTGTCAAATTTCCTTCAATATCATAATGCCTTTCCACATTTTTTTTTTGGCGAAACTCCACAATTTCTCTATGATAATAAAGGAAGTCAGTATTGAGGAAATTTTGAATTGAAATGACAACAGGAGTTTGAAGATTGTATATACAATTTTAGATGATAGATTTTTACTATGCAACCAATTTGTAAAATGATGTAATTTATGCTGAGGTTGTAACCAATGAGACCAAGATCTTTTTCAATTTTGCCCAAATTTTTAGTTTCAGATATTTTCTATTTTGCAACAGTGTATATCAACTTTTACAATAGAAAGAGACGATGTTGATCCTTTTGCTTTGTATGAAATCCATCCCCCACCTGAATTTCTCTCTCACACGACGGAACCCTCTCTTGCAAGAGCAAATAGAGATAATTGTGCGACAAACAATGAAATTGAGAATGTATTGCATGGAACATGACTATCATAAATTAGAGCCTAGAAGAAAGGGCAAGCGACCTTTCATTTGATGTTGCATGATGCATTAAGATATTTTATTATATCAAGTGTATTAATATTTGTAAAAAAAAGTGTATTAATGTTTATATAATTATTTTGTAGGGGTAAGAAAAAGATGAAATCTGGATTGAAGAAGATGGCATGCACAACAAGCTTATTCAAGCTTTTACAAGAAGAGTTCTAGCTTTTCATTTATTTTATTTTCGTATGAATTGATAGTTTTATGCTAAGTGTTTTGTTATTCTGTTGTTTTTGGTATGCTTCAGAGGATTTGATCTCAATTCAAAGGATTTGATGTTTTGTAATTTTTTGGTTTATAGGGGTAAAAGAGCAAAAGTTGATGTTTTTTGACTTGCTGAGATGTTTTTGAATTTTCTAATCATTTAATAACATACTTAGTTAATTTGTTGTTTCAGAATTTTACAAGTTATATTTTAGTTAATTGGTCCATAACATGTAAAATATACTATGGTACATATCAGTCAGTACATGACTTGTGCGAGAACAAATTCAAATTTGATCTCCTTTTAAACTGATAATCTCTGGAATTCATAACTTGATCAAAGTTTGATTTTTCTTTAAGAAAGTTTATATCATTCTAACTAGATAAATTGAGTTTTGTTTGCCTCTTTATACAGTAATTGCTTCCAGTGAGATGAAGTCTCACTGTTTGTTTTGTTGCCTCTGTACAAAATAGTTCTCTGTAAATTAGTGTGTTTGTATTATTATAATATCAGTTAGCTACATCCAATTTAGCAGAGTTGGACTCCTTTTTTGTTTGACTTTAATTAAAATAGATATTGCATCAGGTCATAGAATAGAAACAAATGATAAATTAAACTCAAATTTTTCATTTAAATAAGCAAAAAACACAAAGGAGATTGAATTGGTTAAATAAAATGTTCATCTGATGAGAAGCAGGTCCATCAAATTTGAAGCGTGCAGGACCTTGATTCGTTAAGGGACGTAATTTAATCAAAAGGCCCACGCAAGGGTAAAACAGGAAAAACTAAATTTTAACAATAGGGAATTAACTCTATGGGTAAAAGAGAAATAATTTGAAGAGTTAAGGGACAAATTAGATATATTCAAGAGTTGAGGGGTAAATAGGAAATTAAAGAACTCTTGAAGGGTAGAGGAGAAATTAACCCTTTTTAATAAAAACAGTGGAGGTACAGTGAGACAAGAATGCGTGAAGGAGGCAGGGACCCATATGTGATTAGAGCTGTGAAATCGGGGAAGGGAGGAGCTGTATTCTAGTGGTAAGGTTAAAAGCGACATTTTCTTTTTTTTATTGATATTAATTTGTGTTTTTAGCTGATTAAAGCGAGTAATGGGGATATTTATAAATTATGTAAGTTTAGATGGGGAAATAACTAATTTTTAAGTTTTGATGGGGAAAATCTAATTAACAAAGTTATGATGGGGATATATCTAAATTTCTCTTCTTATTTTTTGGACACGCGTCAGGGAGAATGAGTATAATTTTTGAACACGCATTAGGAGCATAGTGATAACTTAATAGTTCGGGAAAGGTTTGGCAAAATCAAAAATTTCTAATTTGGATATAATTCGAGTATAATTTGGGAATAATTCGTTTTTGTAAACACCAAATTAGTATAATTTGGATATAATTCGGGAATATTTTGTTTTATACTAAAATACTAAAGTTGTAAAAAAAAATGAGATTGTTTTGTTCATTTTAATTTTTTTATTAGTGTAAACATAGAAATTTTTACATAGACATATTTATTTAATTCTACTCTATAAGTTCTTATCAATTTTATAGCTTAGTTTAACAAAAATTAGCATAGTAAGCAATATAAACATCATCAGCTTGATCTGAATTAATTCATTAATATGTAAACAAATCAACTTGTCAAGATTCCTAATTCTATTCTTTATCACCTTCATACACATATACATAAATAAGTATATAACAAGTAAATAACACGTAAATAATATATAACAGCACTGATTCATTACATCTAATTAAATTCAAAAGTTAGAAATTTTAACACTTGTATAACAACTTGACTAGAATTTTTTATATACAGAAATAGACACAGAAGATCGAGTTTGAACTTTAATACTCCTACTTCCGATTCATTCTGTCTTGCTTAAGTTCATCTACTATTTTTTTTTAATTTAGTGGGATGGTATTAAAAATATCCAAACCATTAATTTCAGATTTAACTGTTCAGATCTTCATGAATCATACAATAAATTCTCTTTAAATTGGAGAGGATCCCGTGAAATTGAAAAGGTTGAGGAGCAAAGTAGCAAAGTAGCAAACACGTGATCCCCCAGGCCTCCTAGAAAAATGTGAGCCTCGTGTGATTTCAAAATTTCTTCGGATTTCAAATTCATATCGCAACATATTTTTCCGAATTTAACGCGAATAAAACGTAAAATTTGTATAATTCGCGAATAAATCGCGAATAATTCGTTTAATTCGCGAATTGTCGTTTAATCCGCCGTTCGATTCGCAGATGACTCAGATCCGAATTATTCGCGAAAAACTCGCAAACCTTGTCACTATGATCAGGAGAGTAAGACCATAGCAGTACATCGTTGGATCTAAATCTAAGGAATGAAAATCGAAAATTTATTGTAGGTGAACAGTAACGCACATCCAATATTATAACTATAATAACTAGAAAACAACCTCGCTTTGCTTCGGCAGTAGTTTATGAAATGCGATACATATATGTTATGCAAGTAATAGTCTACACATGAAATAACAAAAACAAAATACAGTAACATGTCAAGCAAGCTGTAGTTTACATATGCAAACAAAATATAGTACAACAAAAATTAAGTCGATTCTACTTATGAGAGTATTAAATTTTTGTCCTAAGTAAAAAATATTGTGTAATATTCATTGGTTGTGTTTGAAAGTGGGATAAGCAAACATAGTTATACTATGGACATAGGTTTACCAAAATGATTTCAATTGTTCTCAACATGGACACAATAAACTAAAAAAAAAATGAAGTATCTCTTTGTCAACTAAGATGAATCATGTGAGTATTTTATTCTATCTGTTAGGTTATAGGATGTCCATAACTTGATCTTCAACAAAATTGTTGGTCGGTACACCTCGACATTAAGTCTTGCCAGTGGGACTTTCTTCTTCTGTGTAGCCCTCTGAAATTTTATGGAAATGTGATAGCTAAACAAATATTGAAACTTGCATGAACAAAATTTTATGTTTATAAAAAATAAGTGCTTGATATTATTTGTATTTATATGATTATGATGAATGAAATAATGGTGAGGATGTAATTTTACCAATATATGTTGATTGTTTCAGATACATAATATACCTTCTCGGTCGCTCAATTGCACTACATAAAAAAAATCTTGCATACCTATCCTCAATTTCATTCCACCAAAAAAAAAGTTGCCCCCATCATGCTTCAGTGCTTCTACAAAATTTAGAGAGAATTGGGAGACATTTTGATTTTTGAAGAAACTAAGAGTGGAGGTCAAATGACATTCCCAAATGTTTTAAAAGGGTTCACAATAATCCTTGTGTTAGTTTATGTGTACATGACATTCTTATATATTGTAGGGGTATGTATGGAATCTAAAAGAAAACTGAGAGGGGGAGGTGAGAGAGAGAGAGAGAGAAGCAGACTTGTAAATAGTGTGTGATGTTTTTAATAATTTCCAAATTGGCAACCTCTGCCAAGGTTTCAAAAAATAAAGAGAGAGAGAGAAGCAGACCTTGCTGCCCGATGGAGCGCTTCTTTTAGGCCGGAATATTTCTTGGTGAGAAAAGGTTTATGTCCACTAGATTTTGTCCACCATTTATCCACAACCTTATCCAACTCCCGTTTAACTTGTTTTAACGACTCCGGTCCCCACATAACTGAAATATGTGTATATAAACAAATTTTTTATTATCGCTATTGATCTCTCTCCTCCCTCCGTTCTTTCCAGTATTTCAAAGGAGAAATCTCTCTCCTCCCTCCGTTCTTTCATAATTATGCTTCTTGGCTGGTAACTTAAATCTCTGCCTATTGAAAAAAGTCTATAATAAGGAACTTAGTGAGGTGCTTTTCAAGAGTTCAATGAGAAATCTAGCTTGAAATAGTTGTTAGCCGAAAGTGTTTGAATTTAAAGAACAACTTCTAATGGAAATCGACGTCTGTATGAAGCTTAACCCTTACCCTCTCATTCATAGTCATCGATTTTATTCTTACTCCCTCCGTTGCTTTGGATTCCGTTGCTACCAGGACGAGTAGTGCTTCAGCAGCGTCTTCGATTTTTTATACATGATCACAATGGAACCTTCAATCGTGGAGCGCGATCGAATAGAAGTTGTTTTTGTTAAAGAGCACGGCAAAATTCAAATCTAGTAAGTTATTTCTGTTGAATTTGTTGTTTACGTTGTATGCAGTAACAGATCTAGCATTTCAAATGAAATCTGGAGGAAAGAGATGATAAAGAGACGATGTGGAGTATTAATCTGTTAATTTTACTGTATTGCCCTGTTAATTTTACAGTATTCATCTTGTGAAAAATCTGGAGGAAATAGATGATAGAGAGGTGATATGGAGTATTAATCTATTAATTTTACAGTATTGCCTTGTTAATTTTACTGTATTCATCTTGTCATTTTACAGTATTCATCTTGTGAAAATCTGGAAGAAAGAGATGATAGAGAGACGATATGGAGTATTGATCTGTTAATTTTATAGTATTGCCCCGTTAATTTTACATTATTCATCTTGTCATTTTACAGTATTCATCTTGTGGAAATCTGGAGAAAAGAGATGATAGAAAGGCGATATGGAGTATTGATTTGTTAATTTTATAGTATTTATCTTGTAATTTTACAGTATTCATCTTGTAATTTTACAGTATTCATCTTGTAATTTTACAGTATTCATCTTGTAATTTTACAGTATTCATCTTGTGAAAATCTGGAAGAAAGAGATGATAGAGAGGCTTCTTACTCATCCGAATAATATTCAATTGAAAATTCTACTGTATACAAGATTCAATTTTACAGTTTTGCTGATTCAATTTTACAGTTTTGCTGATTTTAATTCGGAGGATCCCACAATACCAAAGATGGATAAAATGGATAATGCAATCAGCGTGTATATGTTTTCATCCTATCAGCGTGTATTAACTGAGATCAAACACAAAACTTGTCGAAGTCTCATGTACATGTTTTCATCCTATCAGCGTGTATATCAACAAATTCTCATGTACATGCATGTTTTTATTTAATAGTTCTCCAACGAGACTACGAAACACACCCCGTATCTGTAGCGACATAAGTTTTTTTTGTATTATTTTTAATGAATAATTATACTAATCACCCCACCCCTGTCCTCCCATTTATCCCCGCACTTTCTCTCTCCAAATTAACTTCCTTAATTGTCTTTTATCCCCCCATTAATTCCGCTAAGAATTTTCATTTATCTCTGCATTAATTATACTGTCCTTTTATTAACAATCCCCGCATTAATTATACTGTCATCTAATAACAATCCCTGCATTAATTATACTTTCCTTGAATAACAATCCCTGCTAACAATTATTTATCTGTTTATTGATGTTTAAGAAAGTATTTATCATTGTTTTGACAAGTATTTATCCTTATATATGAGAAGTATTTATCATTGTCTCTGACATATTAATACTTTGATTTGATTAAACATTACTTATTGACAAGTTCAAGAAAGTATTTATCATTGTTCTGACAAGTATTTACCATTATATCTGAGAAGTATTTATCATTGTCACAGACATTTTACTGTAAGTTGCAATTATGTCTGAGACGTATTTATCAATGTAACATAAAGTATTTATTATTATGCCTGAAAAGTATTTCACTGTAAGTTGCAATTATGTCTGAGAAATATTTATCCATGTAACATAAAGTATTTATCATTATGTCTGAAAATTATTTATTATTGATGTTTTACCAAGGTTCTAAATAGAGTTTATCGCATCATAGCGGGGAGCCTCCAAAAAAAGCTATAGCGAATAGCGAAAGCTATCCCAAATAGCATTTTTTTTATTCTTATAAAAATTATATTATATATTTGTACTAAATATCAACATTATTTAGTCTCATAGAACAATAAATAATATCAAATTGATTAAAAAATTATAATATTCATATTGAACCAATACAAAGTCCAAATTGTGACTCAAAATATCTATAGTAATACTAATATCATAAACTATCGATCTTTTTCTATTTAAAATATCTTCAACATCATAACATAATTTATCTTTTTTCTATTTAAATTTCAAAATAACCTAGAAATTGAAAAGAAAAAAAAATCATACTTCTAGTAAAATAAACAGATGATCCTTGAAGAAATTCTTGTTAGTCCCTAAAATTTTCATAATTTAGCAATTATTTATTTGATTTATCATCAGTTAAAAAAAAACCAAGAGCAAAATGAAAAAATTATTATAGCAGACCTAAATTTGATATAATGTAATATTCATCAAAATTAAACAATATCTTCACCATTTATTTATTTTAAAGCTCATATAAATTGAAAAAAAACCAGCAAATGTTGCATAGCGGGCGTTATTTGCGCTATAGCGTCCGTAACTCAAATAGCGCGTTATTTGGCATAGCTTAGCGTTTAGAGTCCAAAAACGCTATAGCGCGCTATTTAGAACACTGTGTTTTACTGAAAGTTGTAATTATGTCTGAGAAGTTTTTATTCATGTAACATAAAGTATTTATCCATGTAGCATAAAGTATTTATCATTATGTCTGAGAAGTATTTATCATTAGGTGAGGGGATTGTTTATTTAATGGTTCCTAGTTGCGCGGGGACAATCCAAAAAAACAAAGAAATTTTGTGCGGGGATAACTGATAAGTATTTATGAGGTGATTGTTTATTTAATGATCTCCAGTTGTGCGTGGACAATTCAAAAAAAAAAAAAAAAAAATTTGTGCGGGGATAATTGATGGATTGATTTGTTCAGTCATAAATAGAAATTATTGTATAGGGATTAATACTTTGCAAATCCAAGATAAATATTTTGATGCTTCAAGTTAAATACTAACAATTTCTGCGGAGTATTAATGATTGAGCGGTCCCCCCATGACTTTTTTTGACACTTAGTGCGGGGTTTTTTGCGGGGATAGACCTGCGGAGATTGTTATCATGATCCATTTTTAATATGGACGAGATCGAATTTTGATACTTTTTTCTCCCTTGATTCATCTTTGCACCAAGAGCTTTGATTTTTTTTCTTTCTTGTCACAATTTTATGTTATGCAATTTATTTAACAACATTACGAAGTTTTATGGAGTGATTCTTTTTGCGATTTCAAAACGTAATATTTTATGAAGTTTTAATAAAAAATTATAAATTGAATAAATGCGAGATTTCTTTAAATTTAGAAGGATAAACATGATAATATAAATATAAATATCAGAAGAAGCAGTACGTAATTTTGAGATTTTTTTTTTAATATACATGAAATTCGTCCTATATTTTTTTGTATGTAGTGCATATGCCCTCCAATGCAATGGGTCGTGCTTAAATTTGTTTTCCAAAATGTTTGACATTATATAAGTATTGTTATCATAAAATTAAATACGATAATGGTATGGGATTTAGCTCGCAACCAAAAACCATTAATTATCAGCTCAATTCTTGTTAATATTTAAGGTAGGAAATATGGAGACTTGTACAACCATGTTAATTAGATGCTGATACTTCTTGCAGGGAACATAGAAATCACTTAAATCGAGAAAATATTAATTGTTCTATTTAACATGTAACAAATAGTATTTTTTTTTCTTCCTTTAGTTATTAAAAAAGTCTATTTGTTCTGTGTCCGTCAGTCAGACGGAAAAAAAATATATGGGTGAGGGATATTACGTACATGTTCATCGAATGATTATCAAAATTAAAAAAGATACATATTATAAATTTTAACAAAATTAAAAAAGATACATATTACATGTTCATCGAATGAACACCTACTTAATTTCTTCCCTAGTGAACTATAATATAGTATTAAAAAAAAATAAACGAACAATATTACGAATAAAAATAACGCTAGATTTAGAACCTACTTCTTAATTATAAAGTTTTAATGGGTGTTGGCAAAATTTTGCCATTATGAAAAAAAAAATCAAGAATTTCGCGGTACCCATCGCGAGTTCCCGACCAATACACGATCTCGCTTCTCGGCCTCAGATTGAATTCATATCCCCTAAGGTAACATAAATATTTCATTGTAAATCCAGACCGTCAAATCAAAATTCACACGAATATTAAAGAGGACCCGTGCATTGTACCTCTGGCATGATTGGCCCGGATTCAGATCGGACGGTATGGATCTAAACATATATATATATATATATTCTATCACCTGAGAGGCTCAGAGGATATAGACTCCCGCTCTCAGACCTCTCTCTTCTGTCTCCCATTGTCACTAATGGAGTCCCTACGCCTCTTCTCCCTCCCAACCTCACGCCTCTTCCCTTACCCTTCTCTCTCCTCCTTCCCGTTCCAACCCTCTTCTACGTCCTTCCAGCCTCCCCCTTCGCCTATCCCCCGCCAGTTTACTAGACTCCACGTGTCCACTTCTCCCTCCTCTACCACCACCACCTCACCAAACCCAACCCCCACATCGGAAACCTTTGATTGGTTCTCTCATTGGTATCCCCTAGGTCCTATATGCGACCTCGACAAGCGCGCACCAAAGGCCAAGACAGTGTTGGGACTGGATGTGGTGGTCTGGTGGGACCGGGTCGAAGGTGCATGGAAGGTGTTTGATGATAAGTGTCCCCACCGTCTCGCACCTCTCTCTGAAGGCCGTGTCGACCCGCAAGGTAGGCTTCAGTGTGTGTATCATGGATGGTGCTTTGATGGTGCCGGCGCTTGCAAGTACATCCCCCAGGCCCCATCGCTTGGACCTCCAGTGAGTTCATCTTTCTGTTACATATCTTAAAAGTTGTAGTGAGAAATGCTTGGGAATTGTGGTTTATTGTATTATGTTTATACCCTGAGAATATATTTGTATACTAACTAACTAACAGGTGGATACAGAAGTTGCTGCGAAGTAAGGTTGATTTTATTAGTTTCACATATTCATATTATGCCTGTCCAATTATTATAGGAAGCAACTAATTGAGTTAGGCATGTAATTGGATTGAATTGTGGACCTTCAGACCCCATCCTAGACAAATTATGATTTAGAAAGCATAATTAGTAGAGATAATAATTTCAATTTTTATATCCTCCACACCACTATTCAGTAATTTTGCAAAACTTGCTTTTTGGGAAGATTCATACTCAGAATTAAGTTAAATAATTTTGACAAAGAGTTCAAAGGAAAATCCTTATTTAATTTGTTGTGCTCTCTGAACCATTTTGGTTGGGGAGGTTGGGGCCTTGGGGAGGCTTCCACAGTTGCACTGCTTCATCCAGTACTTTTTTATATGTGCTGTCTCATGTAATATATTTAGGTACATAAGAATGAAAAGGCCTGTGTTGCTGTTTACCCATGTGTTGAACAAAACAAAATTTTGTGGTTTTGGCCCAACACTGATCCTCGTTACAAAGATATTTTGAACGAAAAAAAACCTCCATATATTCCGGAGCTGGATGATCCATCATTTACAGCTACAATGGGGACACGAGACCTTCTATATGGGTAAATTAATTCTTGTTTTTCATTGCTTTGCTAATCTTAAGTACTCCAAATTGATGCATTGGATGGAAAGATCAATAGGAAGCTCTTGTGTTTCTTTATCTTTTTCAATTTATGATTTATGTATATATTGTTGTTGATATTAGTTACTGATATTGCAGATATGAAGTTCTGACAGAGAACCTCATGGATCCATCTCATGTTCCCTATGCACATCATGGGTTGATGAACGTTAAGAAACGTGTGGACCCTGGAAGATATGTATCTGCACTAAATTTCAATCATTTAAAACTTTATCACATGGGGAAACCAAGAAGTTAAATACCAAGTTTTAGAATTATGCCGTTTACCTGTGTATGCCTAAATTTTATTGTTGACTAGTTTTATGTTAGCTACTCCTTTCTGGTTTAACTAAAGAAATCCAATAGAGGACAAAATATTTAGGAGCCACTAGTTATGAACGAGTGAATCGGGTATTTGTCATATAATAATGATGTTGGCCCCAAAACAATAAAATTTGTTACCAGACCACTGCTTGCAGTAATCGAAACTCTGAAGACTTTTTATTTTGTTTCTTCACAGTTGAAACAGATAGAGAAGGAGGTGCACCAATTGAGATAACAATAGAGAAGTTAGATATAAACGGCTTCCTTGCAAAGCAGGAAACGGGATACTTTAAGTTTGTTCCCCCATGCCTCTTTTATGGTTCAGCATCAAAAAAACTCTCTGTTACTTCTCCAAGTTCGAAAGAGGTACTCATGTATATACATTTCTTTCTTGTAGTAGCACTACCAAAAGGGGCGGATCTACTGCTTCGCTATTTTAAAATTTGTAATCATTTATCGAAATTTAATTGATTTTCTTTTCTTTAAAAAGCATTTATATGGTTCAGCCCTCATAAATTGCTAATGTGTGTATGTAGACTAGTTAAAATTTCACTTTGTGATGATGGAGACTTGGGTTCAAATTCCGACTATTATTACACATATGTACTTTAAGTTTCAATTCCCCCCCCCCCCCCATCGCCCCTGACTATCATCTGATTGGCATGGTATAAGCTTTTATTCTTAGAAGAGTTTAATAGTAAGGGTACAATTTTTTTCCCCTAAATACGTAGTTAGGACTGAATTAAGGCATACAAGGAAATGGTGCCATGGTGGTTGTGGCTAATTAATATGACCCAGCAAAAGAAGAGAATCTGGCATCTTAAGAATTTTCTTTCTTTTCAGGAGGCATTGACCAAAACCACTGACAAAGAACCAAGATTTATGCTCATATTCATGTGTGTTCCAGTCAGTCCTGGTAAGAGCAGAGTTGTATATGCTTTTCCAAGGAATTTTGCTGTTTGGTTGGATAAAATCATCCCTAGATGGTATTACCATATTGGACAGAATCTCATCTTGGATTCAGATCTTTACCTTCTCCATTTGGAGGTACGTACGCTATCATTTTTATTTAAGTATTAATTATTTTTGTAAAGTACTTTCAAGTAAATTTTGTTTTAAAACCTAGCATCTATTTAATGCACCATTACTCTGGTAGACAGAGTGAGCTTTTTTGTTTCTCAATGGCAATGGGGAAGGATTTGTTGTCATAAAACCAAACTTTGCCAAAACTGTCCCAATAGACATTTCTCGGCATATACATTTTTCAGCATATACCCCTGAAAAATTGCAGGAGTCTCACGTATATCCTGAAAAAAAATGCAGATAAAATTTTAATGTAAACCCTACGAAGAACAAAATTATCCTATTTTCGACTTTAACCCTATTACTTGAATGATGCCCCAAGTACTCCCCCATTCTTCATTCCTCTAGAAAAGATGAAAAAGAGGCTTAATTTGGGCATTAATTTTAAAAAGATGGTAGGAGAGGGGTATGTTGGCATTTCCTATTTTTAGAAGAAAAAATGAGATATTTGTCTCTTTGCCGGGGTTGTATTTGTATACATTTATTCATTATTTTGTCTGTTGAAGCCTGCTCTAAATTATACCTCCATAAACCTTATTTGATCAAATTTCCCTTTTGACTCTATTTCAATTAAGGATTGCACTCGATTTATCCTATTGTATAAGCAGGAACGCAAGCTTGCTTCAGCTGGAAATTCAAATTGGCACAAGGCTTGTTATGTGCCAACAAAATCAGATGCTATGGTAATTGCCTTTAGAAGTTGGTTTAGGAAGTATTCAAACAACCAACTCAATTGGGGAAGTTTGAATCAAGCACCACAGCTGCTGCCCTCTACTCCCCCCAGAGAACAGCTCCTGGATAGGTAGTGAAAATTATAAAGATAATGCAACATTTATTTTTTCATTCATTTCAAGAAGAAAAAAAGGTCTCTTTTTTAATTTATTTGTGATCTACCATATTTCCTCTTTATGTAGTCCATTTAAGCATAGTATGTGTTGTGCTTTACTTATTATAAAATGTTTCAATTTCTGGCAGCCGTTGCCAGGATTTCAAAAAAAACAAAATGTTTGAATTATATGGTCAATTACACAATATGCTTTTGTATATTTTTTTCAGATATTGGTCACATGTTGTGCAATGCACAAGCTGCAGTGGGGCCCTGAAAACACTGAAAGCCATTGAGGTGTCTTTGCAAGTCGTCTCAGTAGCCATTATCGGGTTCTTTGCTGTTGCAAAACAGAGCTTAGTCTCAAATATTGCAAAGACTACTGTTATCTCAGTTGCGGTTTTGTGTTTTGCCGCCTCTCGTTGGCTCTCTCATTTCATCCATAAGACCTTCTATTTCCATGATTATAACCATGCTTTTAAATAATTCTCCTGGCAGTAATTTAGAATTTAAAATGTAAAAACTAATTGATCAACTTTTCTTATGTCATAGCATAGCAGAGAGGTCAGAGATGTGTTATGTATATAAGCACTATAATACGGAGCGAGAACCTTGTGTAATGTGTATAGATTATAGAATTATACTTTTATTTTTCCTTAGACCATCTACATCCCTGAAATTCTTGGAGTTTCTAATCTAAAACTGTTTATCAACTCTAATCCCTAATCCCTTAGTTCTTTTTATTTATAGCTTTTCTCTTTAGTTCTATTTATTTTTTTTGCTTTTCCTTTTTTTTTTATATCAAACTTTTATGGGAGTCAGAGCTGTATCAGCAGGTCATGCAGAAGAGATTAAGATGATCTCTAACATAAAATTCTATGGACTACTATTATATTCATGTAAAAGTTGATTAACTTTGCACGTTGTATTTAATATAGTCAGACGCGAGTAGAACTAGGTGTTCCAAAGCTTATCAAGTTCTTTGGTGAGCTTAACTTCAAAATATATCGGAATAATTTTGACCAACGAATCCAAACTATTTAAGCTGATTTACTTCACAAGTGATATATTTACATACAAAATTTATAAATTTTCAAATTAATTTAGTATAAAATCAAGCACTAAAAAAATAGATTTGTAAGTTAATTTTAATGCATTCATTTTTTATTATTTTTTTACCGTTTGAATTTAAACTAATGAATACTTTTTTTTTATAAATTTTGTATGAAAACGCATCACTTACGAAGTATATGAGTTTCAATAATTTGAATTCGTTATTTGAAACCATTCCGGAAACTTTTGGAGTTAAACTCACCAGAAAAAACTTGGAACACCCTTGTTCTACTCGCCAGGCGTATGGCTTCATATAATACCTGCCGGCGAGATCCAAATGTCATTTCTTTTTATTTTCAACAATAGTTCCAAGCTATTTTCAACAATAATTACGAAGTATGGCTAGGATCGGTTGTTGGTGCAAATTAAAGAGAAAAGAATGTAGGTTTGAATTAAGTTTACTTAAATATTTTCTGTCAGTTGAGAGAATAGAGGGGCAAGAGGTACTTGTATATATAGGCCGTTAGGGCTTGTTGAGTTTAATCACAACATTTCCTGGGATCATTCTTAATTAATATATATAATATTCCAGTTGATCTTATATATCATGTGCGCATTTTTATCTGAAACGATATGAATCTATGACTTTGGTGCATTATTATTAGACGCCGGCAAGAAGTATCATTTGATCTTCTATTAATTTTCCTGTTGAAACAGATTATATTATTATTATTTTTTTATGTTGAATAAAAGAGGACAACTGAGCATATTGTGACGCAATTATAGCTTATGACTTCTCTTTTTAATTATTAAAAGGTTTGAATATGTTGTATTTCTAATTAATGAAGTAGCAATTGATGTACATAATTAGTTGTTATTTAGTTAGATGCAATAGCGAGAGGAGAAGTCGGGGCATGTTGGGTGCTTTTTTAGTTTTACTGGCTAAGCTTTTTAATAGTTGATCTACATTGTAATTATTTTTTGGAGAAAAGGTTATGATCCACAGACCTTTGTCCACCATTTGTCCACAGAGTTGATTGGATCAGGTTTAAACTGTCACTAACTTCCCTATTTTAACTCTCCGCCTCTAACTTTTTTATTTTAAACAACCGCTTCCAACTTTTCTAAAGGGCTTTCAAATAAAAAAAATCATGATCTCATCGTCTTGTCTCGTCTGATCTTTCTCCTTCCCCTTGCCTCTCCGACCCCATCTATACCTCCACCTCCCGCTCTTTCTTCGACGAACTTGTCTCCATTTCAGATCTGGTGAAATCAGCCAGTTCGATTTGGAGAGGCAGAAATCGCGAGGTTTAGGATCTGACCATGATTTCTCACGAAGATGTACAGATTTGATTACGATTGCATCTTACTTGGAAGCAGCGACTAAAAAATTTACTTACGGTTGCATCTCACGAAGAACATAGCGAAATTTAAATCTAGTGAGTTATTTCTTTATTTTTGTTGAATTTGTTGTTTGATTTGATGCAGTAACGAATCTAACATTGTTTTGAACTTTTATTTGAATTTGTTGTTTGATTTGATGCAATAAGGGATCTTGTAATTATTTATTTATTTCTGTTGAATTTCAATATGGAGGAGATATGAGGAGATGATCTGAGAGAGGCGACATGGATGAGAGATGATAGAGAGGCGATATGGAGTATTTATCTATTAATTTTACAGTATTTTCCCTGTTAATTTTACAGTATTCATCTTGTGATTTTACAGTATTCATCTTGTGGAAATCTGGAGGAAAGAGATGATAGAGAGGTGATATGGAATATTGATCTGTTAATTTCACAGTACTACCCCTGTTAATTTTATAGTATCCATCTTGTGAAAATATGGAGTAGTGATCTTGTCATTTTACAGTATTCACCTTGTTAATTTTACAGTGTTCATCTTGTAAAAATATGGAGAAAAGAGATGATAAAGAAGCGATATGAAGTATTGATCTTGTCATTTTACAGTATTCACCTGTTAATTTTACAGTATTCATATTGTGATTTTATAGTATTCATCTTGTGAACAGTTACTAATGTTTAACAATGTGGTTGTGAATATTTGATGTATTGATGATTTATAGTTTGCATCTGTTAGTTTTACTGTTTACTTTTTTAAATTTATAGTATTGAATTTTATAGTGTGTTTATCTCAGTTTTATAGTGTTTTAGTTTTCAGATTTACTGTTTTATAGTTTGCATCTGTTAGTTTTATAATTTACATTTGAAAATTTTACATTATTGAAGTTTTATAGTTGGCATCTTTATGTTTTACAGCATGTGTAGTTTTAATTTATAGGATATAGATGCATATATAAATATTAATAATTGAAGAAAATTTGATTCAAAAAAATTAAAATTAATTTAATTTTGAAAAAGAAAATTTGATTCAAAAAATTAATTTTGTATAATTTCCGAGATTATTTTGAAAAAACTGCAAGTTTGATAAGTAGTTCAATTTTAAAATGTTATAGAAGATTTTAAAACTGTCATTAACTGTAAGTTAGAGAAGTACATCAAGTGGTCCCGCATCAAATACAGTTAGTTTGACAAGTTGTGCAAGTACACAAAATGGTCCCGCTGAATGTTAGAAACTTAAAGTGTATTTTTTGTAAAATTTGTTATACAAGTTACAACATTGAATTAGTAATTTTACAGGATTGATGCAAATCAAATGACAGTTTTTCTACGGCCATTTTTTTTAATACCCCAAAAAAAAAGAAAAATATTAAAAATAACCTCTGTTTTGGATTTTTTTCATATATGCCCTGACCGCCTGAAAACGGGGCGGGCCAAAATTTTAGCAAACCGCCCATTGTATGGGCGCTTCATGCCATTACCAAACCGCCCATATAATGGGCGGTCCACTTTTTCTTTTCTTTTTTTTTCTTTTTTTTAAGTTTTGTTTTTTTTTAAACAAATTTTTTTTTATTTTTTTTATTTTTTGTATTGAAATATTAGAAATATTGAATATATTTCTTTAAAAATAGATGAAATACAATATAATTTAATTTATTAGAAAGACTACAACAAATAACCCAGATCAATATTTTTCAGGCCGGATTTTTCGCGGCTGTAAGAAAAATTAATATATTTCTTTATGTGTTATTGGACAAAAATAAAAATGCTTAGATTCCGAGTAATTGATCCCGGTTCAAAAGTTACTTCTATGTAATCTAGAAAATATTATAATCCTTCTAGGACATTTAATTTATAAAAAGTTGTATCTATTTTTGAAAAAAAATAAAAACTTTAAGTTATTTAATAATTGTTATTCAAAAAGAATTCTCAAAATAGATACAACTTTTTATAAATTAAATGTACTAGAAGGATTATAATATTTTTTAGATTACATAGAAGTGACTTTTGAACCGGGATCAATAACTCGGAATCTAAGCATTTTTATTTTTGTCCAATAACACATAAAGAAATATATTAATTTTTCTTACAGCCGCGAAAAATCCGGCCTGAAAAATATTGATCCGGGTTATTTGTTGCAGTCTTTCTAATAAATCAAATTATATTGTATTTCATCTATTTTTAAAGAAATATATTCAACATTTCTAATATTTCAATACCAAAAATAAAAAAATAAAAAAATTTCTGTTTAGAAAAAAAACTTAAAAAAAAAAAAATTAGAACCCCAAACCGCCCAAGCCTGGGGCGGTTCATTTTTTTTTTTTTTTGAAAGTTTTTTTTTAAACAGAAATTTTTTTATTTTTTTTATTTTTTGTATTGAAATATTAGAAATGTTGAATATATTTTTTTAAAAATAGATGAAATACAATATAATTTGATTTATTAGAAAGACTGCAACAAATAACCCGAATCAATATTTTTCAGGGCGGATTTTTCGCGGTTGTAAGAAAAATTAATATATTTATTTATGTGTTATTGGGCAAAAATAAAAATGCTTAGATTCCGAGTTATTGATCCTGGTTCAAAAGTCACTTCTATGTAATCTAAAAAATATTATAATCCTTCTAGTACATTTAATTTATAAAAAGTTGTATCTATTTTGAGAATTCTTTTTGAATAACAATTATTAAATAACTTAAAGTTTTTATTTTTTTTCAAAAATAGATACAACTTTTTATAAATTAAATGTCCTAGAAGGATTATAATATTTTCTAGATTACATAGAAGTAACTTTTGAACCGGGATCAATTACTCGGAATCTAAGCATTTTTATTTTTGTCCAATAACACATAAAGAAATATATTAATTTTTCTTACAGCCGCGAAAAATCCAGCCTGAAAAATATTGATCCGGGTTATTTGTTGTAGTCTTTCTAATTAATTAAATTATATTGTATTTCATCTATTTTTAAAGAAATATATTCAATATTTCTAATATTTCAATACAAAAAATACAAAAAATAAAAAAAAATTTGTTTAAAAAAAAAACAAAACTTAAAAAAAATAAAAAAAAATAAAAGAAAAAGTGGACCGCCCATTATATGGGCGGTTTGGTAATGGCATGAACCGCCCATACAATGGGCGGTTTGCTAAAATTTTGGCCCGCCCCGTTTCCAGGCGGTCAGGGCATATATGAAAAAAATCCAGAACAGAGGTTATTTTTAATATTTTTCTTTTTTTTTGGGGTATTAAAAAAAATGGCCGGTTTTTCTATGAACAAACTGTGGACAATTAGACCCTTCCTATTTTTTTGGTTGCAATGATCATTTGGTCTAGGTAACGTCCTTGTACAGTTTTTCTTATATCAATATATTTTAGTGTAAATTTTTCACTAATCCTTAAAAAAAATGTTGTATTTCATTATTTTATAATAAAATTAAAAGATTTAAGCAAATTAATAGGAAACATTTATCAGTTTAGATCACTTGATGTTTAGATCACTTCAAAAAAAAAAAACATTTCATTATTTCCCTGCAAGGACTGGAAACCTTCTATTCAATTTAATTTTCTCTTTTTTTTTTCTTTTCCCTTTTTTATTATCATTTATTTATGAAAGGAGTCAGAACTGTGTCAGTATGTCCTGCAGAAGAAATTCACACGATCTTAAACATAAATTTGATAAACTACTATTCATGTAAGAGTCGATTAATGCAGGTCGTATTAAATTGACACGCATTCATATAATACTTGAAGGCAAGATTCTGCCATTTCTATTTATTTACAACAATTGTTCCTGGCATTTTTTTTTTTTTTGGGCTTCTTATTTCTTTCATATAAGAAATGGAAACACCACCTGTACAGAAATAAAGTACATACAGATCTATAATGTAAGCTTTTATAACCATAGTGTTGGCAATATCAACATCTTGAAGGTATACAGCATTATCCTTTACTGCAAATAAATAAAATGGGTATTAGTTTATGTATGACAAAAATGAAAACCAACTTGTAATAATTACAAAAATAAGAAAGAAAAAAAATAGTCAAACCTCAGGATAGCAATCTTGACGAACAATCTTTTGAGTTTTGGGATTCACATTCAATGAGCAAGAAATATTTCCCTAATAAAAGGAAAACACAACAACATCAATCAATGAACATGTATATGAAACACAGGTATCACTTATATTTTTTTTTTTGTTCTTTTTTTGGTTTGAGGAGATTGGGGTTGCACTATTTTCTTGTCAGACTTGATTTACGACACAGGAATAATATCCCTTATCGAACAAGGAATAAAATTCCTTATCACAGTATTGTTTGTAGCAGGTACACAAGATATAGCACTAAGATTTTGGACTAGATATTGATGTTGTTTTAAGTCACTGAGGGTTTGTTTGTCAATATTGGGTTTTTCTGTAGGGGGAAGGGTAGTTCTCAAAAAGAAAAGGTATGTTTTTTTTAAAAGAGCCAGTATAAACCAGTCTTGTACCAGTGTGGGCCAGAAAGAGACTCTTTTGTATTACATGAACATGTTATTCATCATGTGCAAGCCAGAATTGGTAAACCTTTGCAACCAAAGTACCAATTCCGGTACCTGTGTATACAGCCCAACCAGCTACTCACTACTATGTTTTGAAATTTTGAATATTTGTAACTCCTATTCCCTGCAACATTTAGAAAATTTTATAAGGCTAATCAACTTACAAACAGACCCATGTACAATTAAGAATAATTCTAAAGCTCATAACTTTGATTTACTTAATTAGCAGCATTAATGGAACCAATCCACCAGTTAATCCCATAAAGGACTCACAAAAAAAAATTCCAAAACAAACTCATCATTTCCCAAATTTCCAACTAATTAGAACATAGTTGATAAAGAGAAAGAAAATACAGTAAAAAAAAAAGGTACCTTAACCGGGATTTCAGCAAAGATCAGACTGAGAGATCCTTCGACCTTAGTAACAGTATCCAACGGCACCGACCCCTTCGCCAGGTCCTGAATCAAATACACTAATTCATCCAAAACTCTGACCCCATCTAGGTGCAGCTCAGCCTCCAAAGTCGACCCTCCCCTCGCCTGAACCCTTCCCCCAGCCGCATTGACAGAGCCAAGGTGCCTACCCCGGTAACTCACCGAAGAAACAACCGATTTGTAATCAAGAGCGAAGAAATCAGGATTCTGTACATTCAACTTGAGTTTCAAAGTTAGATCGAACGCGGCACGAGGCGGCGGGGAGATGTGGAGATGTTCAAGGTGGAGATGCGTGACGTGGACGGTGGGGTCCGAGGGCCAGAGGAGGAGGAAGAGAGAGAAAGCGAGGAGGAGAAAGAACAAAGAGGAGAGGAAAGAGATGAGGCAGAGAGAGCAGGAAGTGAAACAAAGGTTGCGACGGCGGCGGCGACGGAGGCGGAGGCAGAGAACTGGGTAGGAGGGGATGAGGAGGTACGAATTGGGATCTTGGAAGGAGGAGGAGGTGTAATAGGAGGGGAGAAGTGGCTCTGTGTCTGCCGCGTGGGGTCGGATCGGCGGGTCGGTAGCCATCGGCGATTGGTGGAGGCGAGACTGAGAGATGATTGAGTTGTGTGAGGCGTGTGGAGGTGGGCTTTGGTGCTGCCATGGATGTGGATGTTGAGGTGATTTCTGAATACAGATCATGTACCGCAAATTTTGAGTTTAGATCCCACCGTCCGATTTGCTCTGGGATGAATATTAAATGGGCCCGTACTTTCGAGCGCGGACCGGATTGGCTTGGATTCTTATCGGACGATTCAGATCTAAACTCAAAATTTGAGTTACTTTAGGAAATTCGGACTAGGTGATTTCGTGCGGCGAAGGTGTTGGTGCGTTTTGTGGGCCCCAGTGTACGTCGGAGTGCAAAAAAAGAAAAAGAATTGAGTGGTATGAAATAAATATTGAGCTTTTTTATTTCAAGTAATGGTGTGATAAATAAAAATATTAAGTTCTCTAAAGATTTTCTAAATTTGTGGGGCAATTTTCCCCAACTGAAAGAATAATCGCGACAAATTCTACTAATTAAAATTATCCACAAGTATTTCAGAGAAAATAGTCACAACATTGGAAACGCTATTCTCTGCGGAGTTTTTCCGTGCGGTGCTGTGCGGCGCTATTAATCAGGTCCGTTCATTTCGGATCGGATGGACTGGATTAAGGGTTCACCAAATTTTGAGTTTTTTTAAAATTCGGGCAAGATTTGATCTGGTTCGTCCGATTCAAAACGAACGGACCAGATTAAAAGCACCGCACGGAAAAACTCCGCAGATGATACTTTTCCACAACATTGGGTGTGAATTATTTATAAATAAAGAAAATATGTCAATGACATAGAGAACCAAATCAGAGAGACTGAGAGAGAGTGTCAGAATTTGTAGAAACTCTTTCTCATGAAAAAAAATGATACTTCTGCTTTTGTGCCTTCGTTTTTTTAGGTTGAATTCCAAATTGGAATCAGTTTTAGTCCAGTTAGATAATCTGGACTTGTCTGTCAAATTGTCTTAGATATAAATATACAATTTTATTTTTCTTATGGTCAAGTTTTTAAATTTTGCACTCAAATTATTACAACAAAAAAAATTTCTCATTCGAACTTGTAACTTTCCACATTGAGAGTTGGAGATCATGTACCTTTATTACTAAATCTCATACTATTTTTTTTCTTTTTTGACAAAAGGAAATGTAGAAATCTAGCTTCCAATTTTCATTGATCTTAACACATACAAGAAGTGTCTGATTTTACGGAGACTACTTATAAATATACAAATTTGTAATATAGTTCCAAGAAAGATAGCAATTTACACATCTTAGCCCAAGAAAAAGGATCATATTCTGTCCTACGGACATGCTTTGAGTTTCAAAACTTAGTTACATACAAGTTGCTCGCGCGTTCATGTGTATGTTAAAGATAAAAATATAGATTCATGTTTATAAGCTCTTTGGTGAATTTAATTCTAAAATTCGTTGGATTAATTTCAAATGACAAATCAAAACTGTTGAAACCGATCTACTTCACAATTAATGTATTTACATGTCAATTTTTTTTTAATTAAATTAATTTAGTATAGAATCAAAAGGTCAAAATATAATAAAAAAAATAAATGTATTAAAATTAATTTATAAACCTTCTTTTTATTGACCACTTGATTTTATATTAAATTAATTCAATCACTCATGAATTAGATCAGTTTTAAAAATTTGAATTTGTCAATTAAATTCAATTTGATATGTTTTGAGATAAGTTACCGATACTCTAGTGAGGACAAGAATACCATAGTTCTCCTCAGATAAATTAACTTTATTATATATTTATGTATCATTTATGATTAATTAGTTAGGGTGTATCTCAAAGTTTTCAATTTTTTCCATAATGAAGAGATGTTAATTCTGAATCACATTTTAATATTTGAATACGTCATAATAAATAATAAAAATTGAAGATGACTATATAATATATGAGGAGGGTTCAAATGTCTTCATTTTTTGTGTCTTAAAACTTTAATAACTCAAGATTTAAAACTTAAAACTCAAAATAAAACCATTAGATGTGATCTATATTATTTTCTCTGTGTGCTCATAAAAATTATCACATTTCAATTTTGTTTTTATGTGAATCAATAAGTTCAAAAATCAACGTCTAGAAATCATCCAAATTAGTGCATTTTTTACAAGCTCTTGATGACAATCAAAATAAAATTGAAATGTCATAATTTTTTACATGTGCATAGATAAAATGACGTAGATCATATCCAACGGTTTTATTTTGATTTTTAAGTTTTAAATTTTGAATTATTAAAGTTTTAAAAAATGAAGACATGGTGGAGACACAAAAAATAGAGATGGAGAGGAGAAGGTATTTTTGTAGAACACGACAAGAGTAAAAGAGGGCAATTTTTTAGAAGAGCGTAAATGAAATATGAAGAAGACGGTGGAAAGTTCTGAGAAAGTCAACTACAGTGGAAAAGGGGACTCATTTGTCAGAGAGTAGCTTATCTTTGAAAATAAATCACCAAACGTTCAAAACAAATCAAACGGTGGAGAAATAGAATGTTACCGTAGATGACACTGTTCATCTACAGTAACCGGGATCGTAGATTATATCTGTAGATAGATATAAAGAGTAAGACTATGGTGCTATGGGTTGTACAGGGGATTACGGTGCTACGGCTTAATATTTGAGTTTTTAAAATTCTAATAGTTGATTTGAATTGTTTATCTTGTTCTTCATATTAATATGTGTTTGGAGATCAAATTTTACATTTTTTGAAAAAAATTTACTATTTTTTTAGATAGGTAGAAAATCAAACATAATTTTTTAGATCAAGTGATTTTCTACCTATCTAAAAAAATAGTAAATTTTTTTCAAAAAATGTAAAATTTGATCTCCAAACACATATTAATATAGAGAACAAGATGAACAGTTTGGATCGACCGTTAAGATTTTGAAAACTTGAATATTGAGCCGTAGCACCGTAGCCTTACTCGATATATAATATGGCATTTTGTACTTCTGTATATGTAAAATAAAATGTTGCATGCCTCGAGTATCACAACATTTTTTCATGCTACTATATGTCAGCCCCAACAAAACTATTGGATCTGATGAAATGCATCGGAGTAAATTTAGACAGTTATTTCATGGATTTCAAACCCGAAAGGAAAATGATCAGTTATTACCATTTAACCCTTTGACAGTTTAATGAGAAATAGCAGAGTGAAAGTCATGCACTAATATTGAATCTTTGTGTTTGTGTACAATTTTGGTTGCTTATGCCATGTATCAAAATAAATTAAAGAAGTACGCCTGCTTCGGAGCACAAAATTATTTGAAGAAGTGGATAGCCTGCAGGGAAAAATAATCATCTTCTAATTTCGGTTGGTGTTTTGAGCAATACATATGGGGATAATATATATTTGTTTGAAGTGATGATTCCGTAGCTTTTATTTTCATTATGGTAGCTTATATAGTGAGTTTCAGATAAATTTTGTTGGAGATTGTTTTTTGTCACGAATTGATCACTTAAGTTTAATTTGTTCTTCTCAAGTCATTAAATTTTTCATTTGTTCTAATCAAATTACTCTGTATATTTTCTGCATAAAATATCATCAATGAGAGAGAACACTAAAAAAAGTATAGAGACCAAAAGTTAGCCACGCCACTTTGATCTGCTAATTATTTGTGGGCTTTATTTTCACCTATATCAATTAATGGGCTTAAGGCGAAAGAAAATGGTTCGGCTGGATTTCATCTCTGATTCTCAGAATAATTTTTGACACCTCAATTATAGTTTCTACCCAATACACAAAAATAATTCGAAATTCATAAACCACAAACAAAAGTAATTTGATGAGAAGTTGAGAACAGACAAGTTATTATTGTTATTAATGTATTTTGGAGGAAACTTGGTTAAAGAGAAAGAGAAGAGGATTTCGGAAATAAATTGTGTGAAATATAGTGATTAATTTATTGTTAATTTATTTTTGAATAGTTTTTACTATTTTCTAAATAGATACAGAATTATTATTTTGAGATGGCCTATAATCTTATAAAAATATAAAATTTTGTCATCAAATATATTTTAATATATAAATTACATTAAACGGTTTAAATCGACTATTTGAATTTTAAAATAGAGATAAAAATGAGAGACACGGTCCAGTAATCATGATAACATTTCATTAAGTATTATTTAAGGAAAACCGTTGGTCCAGCAAAGCGGCAAAGTTTGATCTGAAAATTTATTTTTCCCTCCGAGGTTAGTCAAGTCTGACAATAGGAGCAGTCCATGTGGCAAATGCTCATTGGTTAAGGTGCTGTTGTGAATAGTTGAGTACAGACACAAGGACCGATGCTTCAGGCTCTAGACCCCACAACCAACACATGAACACAGCTGAGCATTTATGTTTACGCGCTGCCAGCCAAACAAATTCTTGACGTCCTACGGAATAACAGACAAATGAGAATTTAAACGCAAAAAAAATGAGAATTGATATCAAACGCCTCAATTTCTCGAAAAGAGAGGTCTTTCTTGAGAGTCCGGCTAATATAACATCAGTGTTATATGACACTAATTTTAAAATCAATTAAATAAATTTTGAATAACTAATTCAAATCATTCAAACCAATTTACTTTATGAGTGATGTGTTTACATATAATTTTTTTATATTTTTGAGTTATTTTAGTATCAAATCAAGTGGTAAAAAATGTTGAAAAAATGAATGTATTAAAATTAACTTAAAAACTCACACATTTGACCGCTTGACTTGATACTAAATAAATTCAAAAAATTATAAATTTTGATGTAAACGCACAACTAATGAAGTAGATCGGTTTGAACGGTTTGGATTCACCGTTTGAAGTCGATTCGATAGATTTTGGAGTTAGTGTTATATAGGCTGAAATGACACTGATGTTATACTAGCCGTACTCCTTTCTTAAAGAACAGATATATTTTACTAATTTGATTTCACTACGCAAAACAAAATGTTCTTATTAGAAAAACAGTGTTGTGAGAGATTATATAATCAAAATCTGAATATAAAATTAATTGTAAACATTATAGTTAGGTGACTTAATCTTTAATCTTTCTTTTAAAAAAATAGTTAAACCCTAAACCCTTAACGAGTAAACACCTGTTTTGGGACAGTTCGATATCTAGAGCATACTGGATTCAGTTGCTTCACAAACTGGGTTTAAGTACAATTCATAATAATATTGGCAATCATGTTAGACTATGGGCAAGAACATGAGCTATGCAAACGGAAGAACTCAGGTTGGTGTGGATAACAGCTTGGGCAGCGAGATTATGGTCGTTATGGCGAGAACGGAATAATATAATTTTCAATCAAAAGACAAAGACAGTTAGGATGCTCGTAGAAGAAACGATAAAAGAAGTTAGACTATGGATAGATAATGGATAACGGGTTATAGAGGAACATGAACCCTCTGCTTCTTTTTCTTATTATTATTTTTAGTTCGAGAGTATTATTTCTCATTTAAATGAGTTATGTAATATACTAATGTAGTATTTGAACATTTATAATTAATTTTTTATCAATGCAAAACACTAGAATGGCAATTGCCAACCTACTATCAAAAAAATAAATTCTAATACTTGAAATATCAAATGAAAGAGAAGTGCCCTCAATTATTTTGTGCTCTTTTGAAATCAAGAAGAGGAATAGTGAAAATTCGAGACTTTGATTGAGTGTGAAGAGAAATGTGGAGTTTGATGAAGAAATAAGGAAGAGTAAGTGAGTACGAAAACAAACATTTTTGTTCCAAAAAAAATTAATTTGAAGATAATTTTATCACCAGCATATGATGTGATAAGAGACTCAAATAGCTGTTAAAGTACTTTATCTTAGCTTAAACCCTACACCATTATGAATTGTTTGACAAGATAATAAAGATATATATCTTAGTTCAAATGCCACATTGCTTCATTCTCAATCGTTCTCTAATATCTTTATTTTTGATTTCAAAGTCCAAACAAAAGATCTGAACTACTTAGCATGATATCAACGTTAAAATGTGCTCAGAGATCAAATTTTATATTTTTTGAATTTTATTTTTACTATTTTTTATGAGATGTACAAAATCACTGTTTTTAGAAAAAAACAGTGATTTTGTATCTATCTTAAAATATAGTAAAAAAATTTCAACAAATAAAAAATTTGATCTCTAAGCTCATTGTAACGTGGATATTATGTTGAGCGGTTCATATCTTTTGTTTAAACTTTGAAATAAAAAATAATAATATTGAGATATAAATGAGACAAAGCAAGCATTTTGAGTCCTCTAAAGATATATATACACATCTTAATATCTACACTTATTCAGCTGCCCAACAAGCAAAAGCTAAAAGGATAGATTAGGAGAGCTTTAACAAAATGACTACGAATATATAAAAAAAGAAAGCGGATACAAACAAAAAGACAAGGGTCGTGTTACAGGGTACGGCCCGCCATGAATTCATTCATTGCCCCGGCATGATACGGAAATTTTTTATTGATAGTAATTAACAAAAAAGAAGAGAGGGAAATAGAAAAAGTATAATTATTTGTTTATGAGTAATAAGATCGGTACTGTTTATACCGATTCTAACTTTTTTTTTTTTTTTATGTGTCTTATATTACCGATTCAAACTTTGCAAAAAAAAAAAAAAAGTTAGGATCGGTATGAACAGTACCGATCCTAACTTTGTAAAAAAAAAAAAAAAAAAAAAGTTAGGATCAGTATGAATATTACCGATCTTACTGCTCATAAAAAAATAATTGTACTCTTTCTGTTTCCATCTCTTATTTTCTATTAATTACTATCAATAAAAAATTTCCGCATGATACCCCTGAATCCAAGTCATGTTTACAGTTTTCCTGATATAGTTCCTGTTTCAAATAACTGGACTGCAGACCCCACAAGAACATCAAACTATATGGGACTACGGGAGGCTGGGAGCTGCGAGTCATTGACTTGTTACAGGAACTATATCAAGAACACTTGTTATAGAAAATCCGGACATGAAATCGACGAGTTTTCTCGCCCGACCCGACAGCTCTCTGATGGAATCCACGTGATTTCGGGTAACCTTTTTACTCTCCCTATCCTGTAGCACAAAGCAAGAGGGTCCCGGACTCTAGAATTGTTCAATTTGAATTTACAACCTTTTATTCTAAGAAGACTTACAATGCCAGTCAAAACCCTAGATTGTAGAGATTAAATTCTACTGCTATCACGTTTACGAATTGGACCCCACGGAGGCACGGACCCGTCTTTTCAAGGTCACTCAGCTCCTTGTGTTTCTTTGAAGGGAGAATAAATGGGATCATTTTGCAAAAAAAAAAAAAAAAATGGGATCCGCGTCCTCCCAGGTACCTGATTCAACACAATTAAAACGGACGGTTCAGATTTACTCTTCGGTCAGGATTCGTGATGACAGAGGGGGCAGGATTATTGGTGCTTTGAGATGCGTTCCAATACAATTTTGGACCGTCCGATTCAATTCTACCCAGTCAGGTAACCTGAGGGGATACGAATTCGAATAAATGTTTTTATTTTTTGAGGTGAGGAATAAATGTTGGTCCTTAGAACTAGAAAGCTCTGTTTTTAAAGCGCTCTTCTAGCATTGGATACTCTGGTGAGTTGTGAGAAGCATGACAATGTCTCTCTTCACGCCTCTTGTCACCTTTCTCTGGTTTTGCTTCTCCATTGGCGCTCTCGGAGCTCAAAACCTTGACGGTGTGTTCTTACTTCTTTGTACTTCTTTTGGAGATTTTTGTTTCTCATTGTTCTTTTATGTTAAATGTTTACCTGGGAAGCTACTTCAGATCTCTTCTCTGTTTGGTGTGTTATAGTACTACATTTTCTACTTAGGTGACCGTGACTCCTTGTTTCTATTATATTTCAAGAAACTCCATGAATAGAGGGTTTATGTAGGGTTTAACATGCTTTTTGTTATCTTTGTCGCCTACCACTAAATTTCCACTAATAATTGCTGTACCCTGTTTCCAGACATTTTGATTTCATAAATTAGTTTCAATCAAAAGATTAACTTCGCCGAGAACCCAAGAGTATAATGTAGTACTTGGAGATTATTTTAAATAAACCACTAACCCAAAAAGAAGTTAATATATTTGAGAAATTTTCTTCATAGAACAATCAGACGGTTACAAACAAGGCTAAGCTTCTTTAATTGTAGAAACTTTTTTTATTTTAACAAATTAAAACCCCAGAGAACTAGAGCATGCAGTTCTTCTCCCATTTTAAAATACTATTTTAATTTTATTTGATTTCAGGTCTCCTCCCAAATGGAAACTTTGAGATCAGCCCCCGCAAGGAGAAACTCAACAAGACAGTGCTTATCGGCAAGCATGCCCTTCCCAACTGGATTATTCACGGCCTGGTTGAGTATGTTTCAGGGGGGCCACAACCTGGAGGCATGTTCTTCGCTGTGCAACACGGGGTCCACGCTGTAAGACTTGGAAATGAGGCCTCGATTTCACAGAATATCACAGTCAAGCCAGGATCTTTCTATGCACTCACCTTTGGTGCCACTCGAACCTGTGCGCAGGATGAGGTATGTGCTAACAGTGTTTCAAAATTATCTTGTTTTGGTAATAATTATTGTTAATCCTTAGTGTGTGATGCTCTGTCTTGTGTAATAAAGCAAATAATGCAGAGTTAAATATAGTATATGCAGGAAATGATTTTTGTCTCAATATTTGTAGTATAATTTTGATGTTACAAAACATTCATTTCTCCATGTTTAGAGGATTTTGCTCTCCCTTATCTTCACTAATTTGACCATCTTGACATGCAATTTACTAGGTTCTGCGTGTATCGGTGCCGCCACTTTCAGGGGACATCCCAATTCAAACATTATACAGTACCACACAAGAGGATACATACGCATGGGGATTCAGAGCTACTGGAAAAACTGCCCAGGTCATATTTCACAATGTAGGTGTCCAAGAGGACCCAGCATGTGGACCCCTTCTAGATGCCGTGGCCATAAAGGAACTCCTCCCTCCTTACCCCACGAAAGGTAAATTTTACGATGTCCTAAACTATATTTGCAAGATCGTTATTCTATCTAGTAATGGTGTCTATAACCTGTTACATCAGGCTATGGTAAAATTGGTGCCTATACCAGAAGCACATTTGATATATACCTGTCCCAGCATGATCAAATTGAAAACCTAATTGCCTGTACTTGTACAGGGCATCTACTACGTACAAGTAAAAAAGTGTTGAGAGTATTCAACTATGTGTACCTATGTATCACTGGTTAATTTCATATGTAAATATAATACCATTTACCACTATCCGCAATAAAATACATAATGAATGAAAAGGGCAATTATTTTCTCCAGCTCTTTGTAATTGACAAATATGCCCAAACAAATGTACCAGGTAACTTGGTGAAGAATGAGGGATTCGAGGTGGGCCCACACGTGTTCCCTAACTCCACAGCCGGCATTCTCCTCCCACCCAAGCAGCAGGACAGCACTTCCCCTCTTCCCGGCTGGATCATAGAATCTCTTAAGGCTGTCAGACTTATTGATTCGGCACATTTCTCAGTCCCATATGGCAAGTTTGCAGTAGAGCTTGTCGCTGGTCGTGAGAGCGCCATTGCACAAGTTATTCGCACAGTGCCAAACCACCACTACAATCTCTCTTTTTTGGTTGGTGATGCCAAGAACGGTTGCCATGGGTCGCTTCTTGTTGAGGCTTTTGCAGGTAATGCTTAGGAATAGAATGTCCTCCAATATAATTCACTAAGCACCTATGATGTTTGGTTGAGGCCTAATCTAAGCTGTTATGCCATGTCCTAAGCTATTAAAAAATAGTTGCTTACAATGGAGCTGCTGGGGAGCTAACTCTTAAGCAACTTGGATAGGTGGTTTAAATTTAGAGGCAGTTAATCTGCATTTGTTGGAATAACTGAGGCCTCAACCCTTATTCCATGGTTTAGGCCTCAACCAAAACACCACCTTAGATAAATTTCTGAAGTAAAGAAAATGCAATTTTTTATAGTCCTGACAGCTGGTATTTGTGTCTTATGTAATGTGCAATAGGTAATGCAACTGTGAAGGTGCCTTTTCAATCAAGCTCGAAAGGTGGGTATGCTCTGGCAAGCTTGAAATTTGTGGCGAGTGGATACAGGACCCGACTCACCTTCTACAGCTCATACTACCACACCAAGACCAATGACACAGCTGCACTTTGTGGGCCAGTGATTGATGAAGTTAGAGTTTATCCTCTCAAGCTTTGAGGTTTTAGTTCCGAAAATTAGTCATTCAGTGGTTTGCAGGTCTTATTGGTACGAAAAATTGTAGAATTTACTTTTATGTGTGCTTCGCTTGGATTAAAGACTTTATAGTATGCTATGAGCTCTGTATGAAGTCGGTTGGAATGAAATCTTTGCCTTTTAACAGTCAATCATGGTCAAGTATATCTAGCTTCTTCTTTTTTAAGCACAGGCAATCACCTACTGTTAAATTTCATTACCCAAAAATATTTAAAAATTGTTGGAGGTACAGTTACAGAGGGTTGATGAATGATGATCCAAGAATCAAGATGTTGCAATTCAAATTTGAGTATGCTGACAATTTTGTATCCATATCTCTAATTATGCCCCCTTTGAGTATGTGAGATGGTGTGACAAATTGACATCCTGCTAAATGTTTTGTTTTCTCTCCTTCCACAAGTTCAGCTAAATATATCTAGTTAAGCATCTTGGACACTCCCTTGGGTTTCTTAGTATAACTGTTAACTCTTTTTTGGTCTAAATGTTTCTCCGCGACATTTAAATATACTAAAACTCGATACTGTACTGGTCAGGTACATTATGTGTGGGCTCTTACTGTGCACTAATCAGGTCTAAAAAAAATTTCATTTTTTTTTGTTACTTTTTGAGTGTTTGATTGGGACTTGGGGGTGGTCCGGTTGGCATCGGATGAAATTCAGTCATATGCCAGGTCACGGCCATCCAGTGTGCATCGGACATCGGACTGCCACCACTTCCATTTGATTGAGGTTTTGGTTATATATCAGATCTCAGATATAGTAATTATATAAACAACATTACTATAGATGCCAATATTTCACGGGCTTGGTATCATGCCAGTATATACAGCCATACAGGGATACTCCATTTGTTCCTGTCTCAGATATAGTTTTGACCGCGGTCAAACTATTTTCTGATGTCTCCTACATGATTGCAGTAATGTATGCTTTTCAAGCTATAGGAAAGGACTTTATAGCTTTGGCTGTTGCATATTTTCATGATGGTTCAGTCATCAAAGGAATAAACTCAAAGTTAGACATGATTTTTCATCGCCTGAAAATTTTATACCAACCTGGGTATATCATTTGTTTCAAGAACTAATCATTACTAAAGAAATACTTCTTATTGACATTTATCCTGAATATTTGGTAAGAAAGAATAGTTTTTTTTTTATTATTATCCGAACTAAATCTTCCCCATTTTAATTAAGATGACCTGCCTAACTTAAAATATTTTCAGGTCATTTTAATATATTACAGATTAGTGGAATCAGATCAGAGATGCTGATCTTGTCGGACTGTAGTTTATTGTAAACAATTCTAGATGCTCAAATCGAGTTGTTTTTGTCACCAATTCCTAGACAAATTACGGTATGCAAATTATCCATATCCTTTCTGATATATGTTCTTATGTTATTACATAAATTTGTCAAATTAATGGTTATATAGAATGGTAATAACAGAATAAAAAAAATGATAATATCCAAGAACAGAGCTTGTGTACGATATTACTAAACTGAATTCTTGTTGTTCAATGCTGACAATTAATATAATTTGCCATACAAACAACATTAATACATAACACATGACATTACGGCAAGGCTTGACTCGTATTCTAGGAGGCATAAAATAAATAGAAAAGCACAAACAGATTCAATTTCTAAGAATGATGATTCTGGGACTTAAAGAATTTGGCTTTGTTAGATGCTCTTTCGATTTGCGCCAACTTTTTCTTAACTTCGGGGTCTTTAACTTTGTCATCAAAATGCAGTTTTTCGAGTACTGGTGTATGGGCCAGTAAGAATTTCACAAACATCCAATACATATTTGTGATTCACAAACATCAATAGAGATGTGTGTATCTTGACAAACTTCATATGCTCAAATGCAATGTGTTCCCAATTCGTTGTTTATGTAGCATACAACTCAAATGCATCTTCCTGCAAAGATACATTGTTGTAACACATAATAAGAGACTAAACCCAAAGAAGAAGTAAAATAACCATCAGCATTTGAGTGTATATGAGAAATAAAATGTAAAAACATACAACCGTAAGTTCTTCTAGATTTGAGACATGATCGATTTTCCAACAAGTTCCGATTTTCCAACAAGGGACAACCTGAGATCAATTTAGTCAAATTACCCTCGTTGATAGTAATCCATTCTAACTTTAGTGATTTGAGAAATTTAAATTCTTTAAATACTCGAGGCAACTGGATCATGCATATTGCAAACTCCACTTCCTTCAAACCTTGCAAATTGAAAAAAAAAAAAACAGATGGAACCTTCCACTTATTCTCACAGAATGCGTGAGAAGTGAACTTGAATTTTTTAATTGCTTCTCTCAATAGAACTTCCATCCACTGATTAAGAGCCTCAGAGCAAGGTACCGCATCAGAAATGACAAACTTGCGAATTAAACCATCATGGAGTGACAAAAAGTTATTCACAAATTCTACCATGTTGACATAATTTTTCACAAGGTGCTCACCATGTGTCCAATATGGAGTTTGAATGCTCATTGCGCAATTTTATCTCATATCTTAGCATTTATGGTCCAGAAAAGCTATAGTATGTAGAACCCTGGATTATACACATAAATGAAATCTTCGCATCAAACAGTCTTATTAGCTAAATATATCTAGTTAAGCACTTAAAATAGTACTAAACGTTTCCAAATAGATTTGTTAGCTGCCCTTTCTTGCTTTTTAATGGTTTCTGTGGGACGAATACTCAAAAAAAAAATGGGTGTTAAAGTTTTTAACTGAGCAGTTTTGACTTCGTGCGTCGTAAGGTTTATATAATCAAAACGCATATGATTTGTGCGCTACATAAGCCAAAACAGCTCTGTTAATAGCTTTACCCAAAAATTGATATTGTCCAGTCAGGACCTGTATGTGGCAGCATACTTACCGTATATTGATAAGGTAATCTGTGTGGTCTCTTACTGCGTATATGTCAGTCAGGAATCAGGATCAGGTGTCGACCTTTCTAATTTATTTTCAATTGATCTCCTATTTAGGAATCATGTCCAAATAATAGCCAACATAAACAATGGCATCCTTGTAAATGCTAGTAGACTAGTGTTTGGTAAACGGGCCGGGCCGGGCGGTCCGGGCACGGGCACGGGTAGCCACGGTCACGGGCGTCACGGGCACACGGGCAAAACGGGCCGGGCATCACGGGTTCTTTTTTCAAAAATCCCGCCCTGCCCGTTTAATACCCGTGCCCGTCACGGGTTCGGGGGCAGGACGGTCCGGGTACGGGGGGCCAGGCGGTCCGGTCCGGGTCCGGATCCATTTTTTTTTTTTTCTCTGTTTTTTTCTGTTTTTTTTTAAAACAGAAATAAAATAAACAGAAATAAAAAAACAAAAATAAGAAAAACAGAAATAAAAAAACAAAAATAAGAAAAACAGAAATAAAAAAACAGAAATAAAATTCAGAAATAAGAAAAAATATAAAACAGAAATAAGAAAAACAGAAATAAAAAAAACAGAAATAAGAAAAACAGAAATAAAAAACAGAAATAAAAAACAGAAATAAAAAAAACAGAATTTAAAAAACAGAAATAAAAAATAGAAATAAGAAAAACAAAATTTAAAAAACAGAAATTAAAAAACAGAAATTTAAAAAAAAATTTAAAAAACAGAAATGGAGGGAATTTGGGTTTAAATTTTGAATTTTAGACCAAAAGTAAAAAAAAAAAAAAAAATCTGCCACGGGCACACGGGTTCACGGGCACGGGCGTCACGGGTTACGGGTACGGGGGTCCGGGTTCTCATGGGTATTTTTTCAAAAAAACGGATCCGGCCTGTTTAATACCCGTGCCCGTGTACCCGTGCATACCCGTGGCACGGGTGGACCGGTCCGGGTTGAGCCCCCGGGGGCATTTACCAAACACTATAGTAGACCAGACTGGTACAGGCTGCCAACATAAACAATTGTTCTAATCGTTCGTAACTAGCCAACTAGGTGGTATATAACTATATATATAGTGGCGGGACTAAATTAATAAAAGATTAACTAGGGTCAAATATATTTTCACATTTTCTGGTGTCTCCCGCAATGATTGCTATATGCTTTTTTAAAAAGCCACTTTATAATTTATATATGTATATATACATATACTTTCATGATCAATTCCGTTATTAAAGGACTGGATGAACTTCAAAGTTAGACATGATTTTTTAATAATTAAAATAATTCAAATTCTAAGCACATTTCTTCCTCAGCTATTGCACATTGACTGGTGCTCTCTCCATCTACTCTTAGTGATACCAACTTTAAATAAGATATTTCAATTTCATCAACAAAATTTTTACAGTGGATTCAATTTCACAATGAGAATCAATAGTAGAGCCGCATGAACGCATTTTCAAGCAAACTATGATCCTTTTAGCCACAAAATCATCTCCTAGAAACATTCTACTAGTCCTTTTTCAACTGTCTTTCGCCTCATTGAGCATCTCTATGACTTTCTTCATCTTAGGTCGTTTTGCAGGGGTTCGATCTGTGCACAACATAGCAACCTTTAATACTGCAAGCATTTGCTTTCTCCAGGCAAATGAAACGGTGCTCAGCCTCGCATCCATTATCTGCTCTGGTGTCTCTCCGCGTGCCGACGCCCCATGAACCCATTTCACCAGATCAACGCCTTCCTCAAAACACTCGTCAACCGGTAACTTGGATGTTAGGATTTCAAGTAGTACCACCCCAAAACTGTACACATTTCCTGGTACGGTCACTTGCATTGTGTAGGCATACTCTGTTGTGCATCAAACAAAGAGAAAACATGCATCAAAGAAAGAAACGCTGCTAGTATTGGTACCTTAACCAACGCAACAATACCTCTCACCCTCTCAACACCTTATCCTTTGGTACCACTATATAAAGGAAAGAGGTTGAAAACTACAACTTCATATATATTACATGTCATAAAAGAAAAAAAAATAATAAAAGATGGACCAAAGTAAACTTACCAGGAGGGATATAACCAAAAGACCCAGCAACAGCACTTATGCTAGCTGTCCCTTTTGAAGGATCCAAAAGTTTGGAGATCTCAATCTCCCCCAGAAATGCATTGAAATTCGAGTCAAGAAAAATATTTCCGGAGCATACATCCAAATGAATTGTTGCAATTTGGTGCAAGAAGGCCAACCCCTCTGCAACCCCAATAGCAATTGACAGCCGACATTGCCAATCGGGCTCTTTCGTGGCTGCGCCCACATCATGTATGAATTGCAATAACGTCCCATTTGGCATATGATGGTGAAGCAACAGTGCCACATCATCGTAGATGACATAACCAATGGGTCGGATTAGGTTTTTGTGTGTCAGGTTAGAGAGCCGTTCAACCTCCCGTAACATTTTGTTCTGATGGTGAGTCACAGTTCGATCCACCGATTTGAGTTTTTTAACCGAAATAACCAACCCAGATGGCATCACTGCTTTGAACGACGTGCTAAATGTGCCATTGCTAACCTTGTTTGCTTCCTTTAGAGTTGCCTTGACACAGGTGTCAAAATCCACGGCTTGTCTCAAGCTTTCAACAAACACATTCGCAACTAGTATTTGTGGTGGTTCTATTATCTCTTGTATGGCCATTTTTGCCTTGGCCTCTTTCTCTTTTTTCTCTGTCAACATAAATAACCCGACCACAAGAGAGACTACAGCGAAGACTGTCACACCAGATCCAACAACTACTAAAACTATTTTGTAAGAAACCTTATGCCCATCAAGCCCATCGTAATCCGACCCGTAGTTAGGCCGGCAAGTTGAACCCAACGGATCACCACAAAGCTCGTTATTTCCAGTGAAGCTTGATTGCGGGCTCTTTTGGAAAGGTCCAAAAGCGGGTATCGGCCCGGTAAGCCTGTTGTTTGAGAAATTCACCTCTATCAAACTCAACATGCCTTTGATCTCCTGTGGAATTGGTCCTGAAATTTGGTTACCGGACACGTCTAAAGAAACTAACTTGTCGAGTTTACCTAATTCTCTAGGCAATGCTCCCTCTAACCGATTGAAGCTGAGGTTTAATGCAATTTGTAGGTTTCTTATCTTGCCGATTTCAGGAGGTATTGCACCTGTGAAATAGTTACTACCCATTTGCAACTCAAGAAGTCTAATACAGTTGCCAATTCCACCCGGTATAAACCCGTTGAAGAAATTGTGATCCAAAACTAAAAATTGCAACCGCGATATGTTACAAAGGTTCTCTGGCAGAGGTCCAGTGAATTTGTTATAACTAAGATCAAGCTTGCTCAAATTTCTACACCTAAGAATAGATTTTGGGAACTCGCCACTTAACCCGTTATCTGACACAATGAGTTCCTGTAAATTTTTCAGATCACCAAGCTTGCCAGGTACCGTACCAGTTAACCCATTATAGGCCAGGTTAAGCAGAGTTAGATTAGAGCAAAGAGCAAACTCTTCTACAATTTCTCCTGAGAGATTATTGTTATCAGCCTCAAAATATGTTAGGCTACTGACATCTCCGATCGAAGTGGGTATATGCCCCGTTAGCCTGTTATTGCCAATTCTGAGGTTGGATAACCCTTTGCAGTTGCCGACCAAATCGGGTATACTACCACTCAACCCATTAACAGTTAGAATCAGTACTTGTAACAATCCGGATTTGAATATGCTCGCCGGTATTTCTCCTTCGAGCTGGTTTGAATGAAGGTTTAGCACCTCGAGATTAGAAACCGAACCGAGATTTTTCGGTATAAAACCTGTAAACCCATTCTCATAAGCAGAGAATACCCTGAGATTAGAGAAATTACCGACCCAATCAGGGATTGAACCGGTCAGATTGTTCCCGGATAGTTGCAACTCTTGCAAATTTTCTAAATTTTTCAATCCCTCTGGGATGCCACCAGATAAGTAATTATTTGAGAGATTAAGTGAAATTAGGCTTGATAGACTACCAAACGAAGAAGGGATTACACCTTCAAAATGGTTCATGGATAGGTCGAGAAATTCGAGAGCGAGATGGCCACCAATTGAAGAAGGGATAGGTCCATTAAAAGAATTCGAAGAAAGATCCAATTTTTTCAAGGATTTTAACTGAGAAACCAGAGTGAGGTTACCTCTAAGGCTACGGTGCGACAGATTAAGCTCTTGTACCGACTGCGACTGGTTTGTACCCGTACCGGTACAGATCACACCAAGCCATGTACAGTAGTCGGGCTGGTTTGGGTTCCAGTCGGGAACTGAAAGCTCCTTTTGAAGAGCTGCCATGGTAGCTTGATCATCAAGCTGAGCTTGGGATAAAGAAAGAAAGGTGGTGGTGAGTAATAAAGAAGAGAAGAAAAGAGAAATCGCATCCGCCATTGGTGGTGGGTCTACAGAGATCTCGTGCTAGGATTCCATGGCTTTGTAAAGAGGCACACTATTAGAAGAGATAACGATGAGAGAGGGATTGAAAAGACTGCACTAAGTTGAGATGAGACGTGACAACTTAGCAGAGAGAGAGAGAGCTCACGCCAGTCTCATTTTACCTATTAGTAGTATAGGTGGGGGGATGAGAGGCTAAAGAGTAGCAGTACTGCTCTCTCTCTCCTCTGTCTCTCTGTATCTCTTCTCTCTAGTAGAGAGAGAGAGAGATGAAGGTAAAGTTGAAAGGAGAAAGGAACAGTTGTGAGGGTCAGAGCTCTCAGAACCTGGTGCTCAGTGCCATGAGTGTGTTATTTGACATATTCTAGCACAATGCTTTTTCTAAAGTTGTAAACGCTTTCTCTTTTTTTTACTCGACAAAAATAAAGCAAATGCATGTTGTATTGTATTTGTTGTGGATACTGTGAATATTTTCTCGCAAATCCAGGGCTGGTACGGGCATATCGGTACAGAATTCCATGTGTCATTTTACTGGCTAGACAATCTCCCAGTCGGGTAGTAGAGATTTAAAAAGAGTAGTTTTGACTTCATGCAGCTTACAGACTATATAGAATAAAAACAGAGTGATATAAAGTTTGTCTCTCATCAAAATTGTCCGCTGCATGAAGCCAAAACTGCTATGTTAAAATCTTTACCCCTCTCCCAGCAATTTACTGTTAGAAATTGTTTCATCTCAAATGTTTTTTAATTAACGGTAAATTTTAGTAATAAATTATTAACCAGAGTTCCTTTATAATTATTGGTGATGATATGCTCTAGACCAACCTTTCAACGAATAATATTGAAAAAGTAATAAATTCATTCATGATTCGTGACCTTCACGCCATTCTATTATATCCAATATTTCCTATTAATACAAAAAAGAATAAAATAGATACTTTGTAATTGAAGGCATTGATTTTCATGGAAATAAATCTGCTACGATCCTAAAAGGGATTGTAGGTCCTACGATTCTAAATCTAACATTTTATTTGTTTTGAGATTCGTGTATAAAAAGCAATATCTATGAAAATCTGTACAACCCAAAAAATTAAAGGATGGATTTAGAATTGTAAGACCCTACAATCCGTCATGATTGTAGCAGATTTATTTCCGATTTTCAATAGTGGAGAGACCAGATAGACATTGGTGTTCTTTGTATTTATATACACTCCATGACCAATGTGCTACTACTACCAATATTTTAAAAATCGGTTCTTATTCGGTATTCAAAAAAACCACCGCATACTGCATATATGGTATGCGGCTGCATATACAGATTTTTATTCGGATTTATATATGCGGATTTTAAAATAAAAATTCATATTAATTTGTATACAAAGAAAGTATTTATGATTGACTGTACATGTTAAACTGGTGATTAAATATTAAAATATCGATCCTCATCTCATACTAAATGAAATACTAAAATATTCATATATTGATCTCAATTCGGCCGGATATGCGACCGAATATTCAAAACCGTATATTGGACCGAATACTCATTTTCTATTTGAATTTCAACCGAATACGAATATTCGGCGAACAAACCAATTTTTAAAACACTGAGTACTACATTGAAAATTACTCTCCCCCGCCTGTTCAACATATTTAATTCAGATAATTAAAATTATAATTAATTAATATTTTTTTCTTAAAATATAATTGATAATTTGATGTAATTATCGAAAGAGACTACATGCATTTGCTTGATAATTAAGTCTTGCATTTAACTACTTGTAATCAAGTTTTAGTTTTATTTTAATTTCATTCATCAAAATTTAGATTTAAAACTAAAGTTTCCAACACTTCACTCATGAATAGGTCTGATAAATAATAAAAAAGTAATTAACACAAACTTTAGAATTTGAGTGTTATAATTAAGAACATGGTATATTTTTTTTATTCTATTATAAATTATGCTTGTTAATATACACGACTAACACGAGTCACAAAAACTTTCTTGACACTTTTTCTAATGGGGAACTCATGTTTTTTATTTACAGATGAACTATTAAGTATGACTCAAATTACAATTATGCATTTGATGTCTCGTGTATGCTACATTGTGAATTAAGAGTAGAACTAGGGTGTTCTTAAGTTCACCAAGCTCGTTGGTGAACTTAAGTCTAAATCCCGTCAAGTCGGTTTTAAATGACAAATCTGAATCGTTGAAACCCACCTACGTATAAAAATGACAAATCTGATGCGTCTACGTATGAAAATTTTAAACATTCGAATTAATTTATTATAAAGTCAAGCGGTCAAAAAATGAATGCATTAAAATTAATTTTATTAACCTTCTATTTTTGACCGATTGACTTTATACGATATTAATTTGAATGTTTAAAATTTTCATACTTAGACGCATCACTTGTAAGGTAGACGGATTTCAACGATTCGAATTCGTCATTTAAAATCGAATTGATGAGTTTTAGACTTAAATTCACTAAAAAACTTGGTGAACTTAAGAACAGTTCTACTCGTGAATTAATGAATATGACGAGTCAAACATAATCCATGTGATAAAGGAGTTAGACAGAATTACTTTACGATGCTCTCAATAACTTCTAGTTCACCCGATACTACAATTAAAAAACATAGAAGATTCAAATGCATTCATTATTTATGTCTCCATTCATACATTAATTTTTTAATTCATAAATAGCACACTTTATACAATCTTTATGTTGAAATAAAACTATTAGATGTGATTTATATTATTTTCTCTACATACACATCAAATTATTACTTTTTTAGTTATATGTTTTATATGCATCAATAAGTTGAAAATTTTATGTCTAGAAAATTATTCACATCGGTCTATTTTTTCAAAAAAGTTAAAAAATCATGATTATTTACATGTACGTAGAGAAAATGATACAAGTCGTATCTAATAGTTTTAAGTTGACATTTAATTTTTAAACTTCGAGTTAATAAACCTTTAAAAATAAGGGGAATTTTCTTGTACACCCCTCAAAAACTTGGAAATTATGTATTTTCTCCTCTAAAATTCATAATACCATATTTAACCTTCTAAATATTTCTAAATTAAATTTAGCTTCTATTTGTTTAATTCCAAAGAAGACAGATGCTTCTAGTATTAAGAATTATAGACCCATAAGTTTGATCAATTGTAGTTTTAAGATGATTACTAAGTTACTTACAAATAGGCTTTCCTTAGTCTTAGATCCTCTCAATGATGACTTCGAGGTAGCCTTTGTCAAAGGTAGGTTAATTGGAGATAATTAGGTTAATTGGAGATAATATAGTTTGTGCCCATGAGGTACTCCATCAAGTCCGATTCAATAAATAAAAAGGTATCTTAATTAAATTAGACTTCGAAAAAGCCTTTTATAAAGTCAATTGGGATTTCTTACTTGAGATATTACATGCTAGGGGGTTTGGTAATTTGTTCATTAATTAGATCCATGATATACTTTAAGGTGGTAGGACCTGTGTTTCTTTTAATGGGGATCAAGGGGATTATTTCTCTTGTAAACAGAGGCTTAGACAAGGAGATACTCTTTCTCCCCTCTTGTTTGATTTGGTAGTAGATGCTTTAAATAAAATTCTAAGTAGGGCACAATATGGTGGTTTAATCTCTGGTTTAGGCTCCTTTAATAATACTGATAAGGTTTTAACCTTACAATTTGCATATGACACCCTTATTTTCTTAGAAGCAGACTATTTCATGTTAGAAAACTTAAAATTTTCACTATTAGGTTTTGAAATTGTCTCAGGTTTAAAGATCAATTTTGATAAGAGTGAAATGGTTGCATTAAATATTTTTGATGTTCATGCTAATTCTTTAGCCCATCAACTAGATTGTAAACTCTCGTCTCTACCAATTATTTACTTAGGTATCCCTCTTCATTGGAAGAGATTGCAAATTTCTGATTGGTCATCTTTAGTTGACAAATTTAATAACAAATTACAAACTTAGAAGGGTTCTTTACTATCTCTTGGTGGTAGGGTCACTTTGCTTAATTCAGTCTTATCCTCATTGCCTTTATATTGGCTTTCCTTGTACAAAATGGGTGTTAAAATTAGGACCCAAATTGATCGTATTAGGAAAAAATTCTTATAGTCTGGTGGTTGCTAAGGAAAGAAAAAATACCATCTCATCAATTGGACTACTGTATGTTTACCTAAGGACCAAGGTGGTTTAGGTGTTCTGAATTTATGCACAATGAATATTGCCCTTTTAGTAAAATGGTGGTTTCGTTTTAAAGAAACTATTGTAAGTGGTAAATTGAAATTAATTCTTTCTTCTAAGTATGGTCATACTGGATTGACTGTACCTAGATGCTCTTCTTTTTGGTCTAGGGTTTTATCTAATTTAGATGTTTATGAGACGGGCATAAATAAAGTAGTTCATAATGGTGAAAATACATTTTTTTGTTAGATAGATGGACAGGTGATTGTGCTTTATATTGTGTTTATCCTCATCTATTTATGGCTGTCTCTAATCAGCACCTTTTGGTGTTTGATTCTTTCTCTTCTAACCAACTTAACATTCAATTTAATAGACAACTAACATGCATCTTACTTACAGAATGGCAACATCTCTCTTCTTCATTAGTTCCTAGTTCTTTTATCACTAATTCCTTTACTCCTGATAATATCTTTTGGAGATGGACTCCATCTGGGTTATTTAATGTCCATTCTCTTTATTTATGGTTATCCTTTAGGGGTATTCCTAATAGAACTTACACTACTCTATGGCACTCCAAAATCCCTCTCAAAATTAAGATCTTTGTTTGACTATTGCGACAAGATAAATATTCTTACCAAATGTAATTTAGCTAAGAAAGGTTGGCAAGGAGACATTGCTTGTCCATTCTGTGAAGACCCTGAAACTATAGATCATTTATTGTCACTTGCCCTTTTATTTCTGCTTTATAGTCGTGGATTGGAAATCATAATAACTTTCATTTTAATTGTACTGCAGTTGTTGAATTATGGCTTTTTTAATATTGGGTTCCCTTAAAATATTCTTTACTTATTGAATTAATTAGGGCTACTACTTTATGGTTAGTATGCCTTACTAGAAATAAAATATGTTTTCAAAACACACCTGTTCCACCCCTTAGTTATGTTGGTTCGACTATTATTGCTTTAACTTCTTATTGGTGTAAGACTAGATTGGATAATTCTTACTTTAAATTAACTTTAATATTACCTATGGATCTTACTTATTTGAATCAAGCAGGTCCTTTGATAATTTTGTCGGATACGGACACTCAAGACAGGGACAGCCAGCTGGGTTCCGATGAGGATCCTGGACTTGGTTTAGAAGGGCCAGACCTTTCTAAATACTTACGTGACCGTGCTGATTACAATGCCATTGATGCCCTTTTGATAGATTCTGCTGCTAGTGCTGGTGTCGTTGTCATTAGTACCTCCACTTGGATTGTTTGTTATGTTTTTGTATTCTTGCTAAACTCTTTTGTAGTTTTCTATCATGTTGTTGCTACTTGCTACTTCCTCTACATATCTAGATTATGTTTAGTTGTTTGTATCAGAGGCTTATGTACCTCATATTTTGTAAGAACAATTGGTTTCAATGAAACAGGTGGCTACTCCACTATTATAATTTTTTTTTTAAAACTCATAAATTTACTAATTTTAATATCTTTTATATTAAAATTCACTTTATATTTAATTATTTATGAAGTACCAATTTCCTCCTTCATTAAAATAATAAAAATACATAGCATATTTTTGAAAAACATCAGTCTTCCAATTGGTCGATTTTCAAGAGCAAATAAATCATTTCTCTATTTCTAACGCTTACACATAGACATTTAGGTATATGCTAGTTTAAGTGTCAGAAATAGAGAAATGACAAATTTATCCTCAAAAACCTGTTGGGGTTTCGCGGTGCTAACCAAAACCCCTTTTAGGCTTAGGGTGCGGAATGACCGTAGAACAAAAATTTCTACAGCCAACTTAAGCTCAGGATTAAACGGGGTATGTCAGGAAACTTTCCAAGGCGGTCCACCTTCAGTATTCCTTTGGCATCAAAACCCAATTTAATCATTTTACAGATCTACTCCATGATTGATTTCTAAAACTTTAATCTACTTACAAATTAAATAGATTAATATAACATATTTATACCTTGTTTCCAAATCACAGTTGGAATGCAGACCGAGCGAGTAGAGCCTCACTAGGGAAGGAATCGACTCGGAACGGAGCATCAGACGTCTGATGCCTCTATCGGTTATCCACCAGGACTAACCGGAGAGCGGTTTATTTCTTCTGCCAGAAATACCGTAAACTGCGGAATTCTGCAAAAACACTATTCATGGGAAAAAGACGAAAACTCGTAAACACGAAACATACCTCACAACAACTTGTAAACACGAAACATACCTCACTATTCATGGGACTAACTCGTAAACACGAAACATACCTCACTATTCATGGGACTAACTCGTAAACACGAAACATACCTCGTAAACTCGTAAACACTATTCAATATGCAAAACTGACATACCGCAAAATTCGGTAAAACACTATTCATCGATCCCGTAAATATACCTCACAACAACTCGCAAGATTATACATCAACTACGTATAACTTTCTTTTCTCAACCGAAACACTATTTGGGAGAGAAACCGAGAAAGAGAGAAAATACCGATCCGTTTCGACACAAAACGGTATGAGTGAATTAGCAAATTTCTCTCTACCCCTCCACCCCTATTTATAGGGTTTAGGGTCGGTTGCCAAAAGACCAAAATGCCCTCCAAGTTCGGCCTATTTACAAGATATGCCATTGAATGGATAAGGATGACATGTCATGTGGATAAGATCGATGACGTGTCATCTGGATATGATCGATGACATGTCATGCGGATAAGCACGAATCTGAAAAGACCCGAATGCCCTCGGCCCGAATACAAATAATATTCGTATAATTATTCTGAACAATTATATATATTTTTCTTCGGTTGTTTGTTTCGGTATCGATGACGTGTCATCTGGATAGGATCGATGACATGTCATGCGGATAAGGACGAATCTGAAAAGACCCGAATGCCCTCGGCCCGAATACAAATAATATTCGTATAATTATTCTGAACAATTATATATATTTTTCTTGCCGTTGTTGTTTCGGTAATTTATACAACGTGTCCTGCACATTTATAAATTAACCGGTTAACTTTTATACAACGTGTCACACACGTTTATAAATTAACCAATGTTTTTGCTTGTTATTTTTACATAACATTTATAATTTAATTATAACACGTATAATTAATTATAACCATCTTACTATTGATCATAACCAATTTATAATCAATCACAATAAGATTCTCCGATTAACTCCTATATGGTGTGACCCAATAGGATCTGTGTTATGTTGGTAAATAGAGTTAAAACTGTTTTAACTTCTATAATCATGAGCGGCATCTGGCAACACATCATGACCATCCAATTACACAGATGATGCTGTACTGTACAATATCACGATCCAGTAAACAATTTACTTGTGTCTGTTCTTCTGTCTCATAGCTATCAGATTAGTTTCAAGGTAGAAGTGTGTCATCCTTGCTAACTGAATCTTTTCTTGATCTTGAGCAGATTATCAAATATAATTACTCTTGTAATTATACCGCTAGCAGATAATCTTACTCTATCAAGGGGCCCAGTGATGCTATAGCTCGTATAGAGATACGAGGGACAATAGTACTTTTGGTAAACCATCACTACCTCAGCTAAGCCATGTATACCGAAGAGCTACCGTTATAACTGCATTTTACCGACAGCGTTTGATAACAATCACACATATACATTTCTTAGTAGGAAAGATGAATACCTCATACTGTAGAACTTGACACTGAATGAAAACATAAATGACACGAACACAATTCTATTTAATGTTTCATTCGGGGTCTGTCAAATACCATGTTCCTAGAACATGTATCTATGTGATTAAAATGACATCTCGTGTCAGGTGGTTTGTAAAACTTAACCATCTTTTAATCCACATACTAACCTTATCGCGGTAATTAGTGTTCCTGCTAATTACCTTGGTCAGTGACTTTTTAAGAGTATATATTATCTATATTATGGAGTTTCACAATTTCAGTCATGAACTCGAAATGATTCATAAATTCAATAATACTCAAGGCAACAAAATGATATTAATCATCCAATTCATGAACAAAGCTTTATGATAAATTATCGTATTATTGACTTCTAGATTATTACACTAACAAAACCGACCAAGTAGAAGACTGGCATTTTTTTAACCATGCCCCATAGATTTTTTTTTTAAATATATGGTAAAATGGATACTTCGTAAATTTAAAATGAGTTTTAATACAAAAGGATAATAAAATTGGTAAATTTGTGAGTTTTTGAAGTTTAGAAGGGTAAATATGATATTATGAATTTCAGAGAGGAAAATATGTAATTTCCATGTTTTTGAGGGGTATACATAAAATTCCCCTCTAAATTAAAGACACGATAAAAATATTAAAAAATAAGGATCGTTTGAATCTCCTATAATAACATAATGGTTTGTATGAATTTTATGCAAATCAACTTGACTTGGAAAAGACCTATTTTATTTTTACTCAAATTTGATAATTTGAACTGCACGTCTGCACGTCTGCACGTCTGCACGAGCTTTGTTAACTTGGTACTGTCTGAGTTTTGAACCAAATATAGTCAAGATGGAAGCTGTTCAACGGAAAAAAAAAAGAAAAAAAATGGATCAGACAAAATTCACGAAAATAGGAGGATATATCGCATGCACAATACATGGGTCTAATTCAAAATGCAAGCATAAATTTAAGAGAAATGTTATGGTACCCGAGCCATTATATTGTTGGATTTTGGTGCTATTCTTGTATTGTCTTAAGTGCGGAAAAATACTGAAAAACAAAAAATTTTACGTCTAACTTAAGTCAAGAATCTATTTCCTTGATTGATTTCAAAAACTAAATTTATTTAACAATTAAATAAATTAATATAACATTATACCTCGGTTTCAAATTCTAATTGAAACTGTCGTTGGACTTGCCTAGCTGTTACTGCTGCTACTTATGTTGCTTGGACAAGAGCATCAAATGTCTAGTGCCTCTATCAGTAATCCACCAGGAATGATCAGAAAGCAAGTATTTCTTCTGCCAGAAATACTATACTCGCAGCACTCAGCTAAACAAGTTGTCTCGCGCTTTGCAGATACCCTGATTCACAACTTATGTGTAAAAGTAGAGTTACCGCTGACCATGCAAGATTACAACCGCTTACCACTCAAATATATACGTCTATACGTATATATTTATAACCTCACAGAGCTTTAAATGTTTGGATATTAGTGCTGGAAATGAAAGTTATATAACATTGGAAGTTTTTTTTTCTGTTAAACTACTTGGAGGACGTTCTTAGATATTTTGTTTGAGGTACAATTATCAGGCTCCTAAATTTAAATGATAGAAAAATAAGGATAATTCTAGCGTGCATTTAATTCACTTCTTCAAAAGTAGTATTAAATAAAAAACTAAAATCGGAGGCACATACATTCTTCTGATTTTTTTACTAATAGAAAATAAATAAATAAAATATCGCAAATGAGGAATGAATTGGTAGAAATTTGATATATAAGTAGAATGGGATAATTTCTCCCGTCCCGTGGAACAGGATAATTTTTTCCGCCCCACAAATAAGAAGGATTTTAGATTTTCGCACACTCAAAGTCAAATCGTCATTTCAGTATTGTAGTATATGAGTTTGTGAGACGGGACCAATTGCCCTGTCATACTTATCTATGAAAATTTCATGAAAACTTAACCCATTTGCGATATTTTCATTTTTTATTTTCTATTAATAAAAAAATCGGTACGATCTTCCTTATTTAAATAGTGTATCAAATTTATACCGGATTGAAAATTAATTAACATTCTAAACAGATAATTTAAAATTTTCAAGGTTAGTTTTATCCCGACTATGTAGTGAAGGTAGGGATGTAAACGGAGCGGATTCGGAGCGGATAATATTAATATTATATCCGTATCTGTTTTTTAATGAGCGAATACAGATACGGATAGTAAATGGATATCAAAATTTAAAACCATATTCGTCTTAAACAGATACAGATATGGAGCGAATAATCAACAGATACGGATTCGAATACGGATACGAAACGAATAATTTTCGGATAATTGAGTTATGTACTTTAAGATACAAAAAATGACTTCTTGTTGTCTTGAAACAATGACTAAAACCAATTTAGTAGATTCACAGACTAAAGTCTTGAATGGAAAAGAATGAAGAAATGGAGGTTAAAAGAAAAAAAAAATTGCGTTATTGTAGCACCATCACCAACAAAAAAAAAAAATTAAATTGAAAACCATATTGTATAATCATTTATACCACAACCAAGACTGAAATGAATATGAGATATTATATAACAACTTCTATCCGGAGCAGTAAAGTTAAAGCTGGTTGGGAGTAACTTCGAATCGGGATAATTACTGATACAGATACGGATATTCACCTTCATGAAATTATCCGTATCCGTATCCACCATTTTTTCACCATATGCAAAAATTATCCATATTCGTACCCGCAATTATCCGTTTCCGTTTAATTTAAATACGAAACGAATATGGAGCGGATTATATGTATCCGTTTACACCCCTAAGTGAAGGTGTCACACAATTGGAAACAGATAATTTAAAATTTTCAAAATAAGTTTTATCTCCGACTGTGCAGTGTTTTTTTATTATTATTATACGTGATAACGTTTTTTTTTTTTCTTTACAACAACCAGCACAAATAGCAGCACAGAAAGTGCAACAGAAATTCTGGTCCTATTTGTCCTACGTTTTAAACTGGTTGCAGATTAATTTATTATATTAACTGTATATTTGTCTTACGTTTACTCGATAAAAAAGTTATGCTGCACTTTTGCAGAATATTTTGTCTCCCCGTCATTTTGCTCGTTAAATTATTGTAAGCATTGATTCCTTCTTCAAGTGTTTAGGCAACCAGGAACAATTAAAAGTTACTGTAAAACATTAATTCCCCTTCTATGGTTTAAAATAATGGGAACATTTAATCGCATTGAATTACTTCTGCATGGTTTTGCACTCTGGTCCTTTTTTAAAATGTTATTTATTCTAGAGAAAGCAAGTCACGGTATTAAAGAAAAATATGTATAAATATGTATGTGCGTTTGCGGAATTTTTTATTAATACCCTAAAAAAAAGTTTTTACAAATATACCCTTGATTTTTTTTTTAAAATTTCTCCAACCGCCCAGCAAAGGGGCGGTCCATTATTCAGGGTAAAGATTTTGATAGAGTAGTTTTGGCTTCATGCAGTGCATTGACTATAAAATTAAAACAAGATTTTATATTGTTTGTATGCTGCATGAAGCCAAAACTACTCTGTTAAAATCTTTATCCATTATTCATATCTGACCGCCCGGGGCACAGGCGGTCCATTAGAGATTCAACTGCCCCTCTGTTGGGTGGTCCACTATTTTTTGTTTTTTGTTTTTTTGCTATATAAAAACCTCGTTTCTTTCTTCTCCCTCTCAAACTCACCAGAATTCAAGGATTACAAGCTCTGAAGAGAAAGAAAGAAAGAAAGAAAGAAAGAAAGAAAGAGAAGGCGAATTCGAAGCGAAAAAGGGTGAATTCTGATGTGATTTCGGGTAATTTTTTTAATTAATTATTTTCCATCAACTGTCACAATTAATTGAGTATTAATTGTTAGAAAGTGTTACAAACTGCTCCAGACTGATTGTTATTATTTTTTATGAATTGTTTATAATTGATACTGAATGTCTAATCCATTGTTGTTATTTGAAACCATAGGTCTTACCACGTCCATTTCATGTGAAGACAAACAGGAAATTATTAACAATTTTTGGACAAGTAAAGTCCTCAAGAGAAGGCGAATGCGACGTATGTATTCAAGACAATTCGAAAAAAAAGAACACTTTGTTTCAGAAGAATTTGTTCCGATTCAAAATTTAATTGGAATTGTTTTTTCTGATTCATCTATACATATAAATTTAGAGATCTGCTTGGGCCCGATGTCCATTGGACTCAAAGTGGTTCCAATGGATTCGGTAACCGTCGGATCTGCTTTAAGATTCGTGTATACGGATTTTAAAGCAGATGCGAAATTGCGGGCGCGAATTCTAAAGCAGATTCGACGGTTAGCGAATCCATTAGAACCACTTTGGATTCAATGGGCATCGGAACCAAGCTGCTTCCCTAAATTTACTCTCCCTGTTTATTATTTTATAATATTAACTATAAATAAAATATTTTCGAGAAGTGGGACGGTATCAAACTAGGAACTGGATTTCCTGCCCCCCGGGTGCAGGAAATTCCTACCCCCAGAGTCACTGTGGGGTGGGACCGGTTACTGTTTAAGGATTTAACTATTGTTATTGTTTTTAAATGAGGGCCCACCCACAGTGACTCTGAGGGCAGACGATTCGGTCTCATCAAACTATCAATATCGAATTCGACAACAATGCCCGACTTTGGATTCTTTCCCGTAAATTTAACTCGAGTTTATGATATCTAGCCTTAAAAACAGGCAAATTTGACAATTACACGAATCAACATAAACGCGCCGTGTTTTTTTGATTAAATAAAGTAGCATAAGATTCCCTTCAGCCTTCAGGCCTTTGTTTCTGTTCCGGGATTTATTCTTGAAGCAAACTTTTTTATTTAGAAAACGATGGCACAGTGAGTTGGACAAAGAAACGTCTCTTTTGATGTCCGGTCCTATTTCTTTTATATATTTATTTTTAACTAAGTTTTCGGACTTTGCTTAGTATATATATTGATATTAAAAAAAAGGAGGGATCCAATCAATTTATTTTATGGTGAGTTGGTGACACATTTTAACCCCATATGTTTATAAGTCATTTTTGTGATATCAAAATCCAAACAGTTGATTCGAACAGTTCAACATGATCTCCATATTAAAATGTACTTGAAGACCAAATTTTATATTGTTTGGAAAAAATTTTTAGTATTTATTAAGATATGTACAAAATTGATGTTTTCAAATATTTCTAGACTATTGAAAAACAACAATTTCAAAATTTCTATAAAAATAGTAAATAATTTAAAAAAAAAATGTAAAATTTGGTCTCCAAGCACATTTTAATACAAAGATCATGTTGAACTGTTCGTATCGACTGTTTGGATTTTAATATCGCAAAAATGACTTATAAACACATGGTGTCAAAATGTATCACTGTAAGATGGTGTAATTGGACCTCTCCTCTTAAAAAAATTAATTTTAAAGTAGCATAATTTTACAAAAAGAAATTTACATTTAGGAAATTTTTAACGTAAATATTTACAAAAAAGAAATACTTAGATATAATGAATAACAAACAATACGATAAATCACACAATAATTCAACATGGAAACAAAATAAATTGTGCTATTTTAACTGTTACATTATACGCATTACTTTCAAATACGAAAAGTGAAGCGTTATATTATATAAGAGATGTTTGATTAAAAAACGAAGAAAGAGAAAATAAATCGGATAAATAAAATATCGATGATGTGATATTTTGAGTTATAGAATGGGGATAGAATTCGAATCTTTTATAAAAGAAAAAAAAGTAGGTGACAGATTTCTCCGAAACTTTTAAAAATACCATTTGTCCAAAAAAAAAAACCCATGATTTTTGTACACTTATAAATCTACCATGGCCGCATCTAAAGGATGTGGACCCAATTACTGAGGACCGCATCTAGAGAATGCGACCCCAGAAAGCATCCGCTAGATGCGGCCCTATTTTTTGTTTTTTTGAAAGTCTGAGATTCTGATCTCATGTAATACGAATTCGTATTAATTTTAATACATAACATATTATTTTATTTTATGATTATTTTTCACCCAAAACTTGAGAAGTTTATTCGTCGATAATCCTAAATTAGTTTTTATTACAAAGAAGTCTAATTAGATATATATTATTTTATTTTAGGATTATTTTTCACCGAAGATCATAGAAGTTTATTTGCCGATATCTCTAAATTTATTTTTATTACAAAGAAGTCCAATAACATATACATTATTTTATTTTATTTTGTAATTATTTTTCACTGAAGATCCTAAAAGTTCATTCGCCGATAGCCATAGATTAATTTTTATACAGAGTAGTCCAATAACATATATTATTTTATTCTATGTTATTTTTCACCGAAGACTCTAGAAGTTTATTCGCCTATATCCCTAGAAGTTTAATTTAGGGCTATCGGCAATTAAACTTCTAGGATTTTCGGTGAAAATAATCACAAAGTAAAATAAAATAATATATATGTAATTGGACTTCTTTGTAATAAAAATTAATATAGGGCCATCAACGATTAAACTTTTAGGGTCTTCGGTGAAAAATAATCATAAAATAAAATAAAATAATATATATGTTATTGGACTTCTTTGTAATAAAAATAAATTTAGAGATATCGGTGAATAAACTTCTAGGGTCTTCGGTGAAAAGTAACCATAAAATAAAATAATATATATCTAATTAGACTTCTTTGTAATAAAAATTAATTTAGGACAATCGGCGAATAAACTTCTAGGGTCTTCGGTAAAAAATAGCTATAAAATAAAATAATATATTATGTATTAAAATCAATACAAATTCGTACCCTATTATGGAGCCGCTCCCAGATGCAGTCCTCAGTAATTGAGTCCGCATCCCTTAGATACAGCCGTGGTAGATTTATAATTGTACAAAAATTGTGATTTTTTTGTTTGTTATTTCTTTTGAGAAAATAGAACATTTAAAAATTTCGGCAGATTTCTTATAAAAATATTGCAGCTAATAATGTTTGTATAAGCGGAATGCAAGTGCAGTCTTCCAAAACTACAAGTTACATTTTGCTGTTCTTGAATGATGAGCTCCCCTTTCCAATTTGGATGTGTCACTTTACATACATTAAAAGGACGAATTCTGTTAATAATAGAGAGATGTAAGAATAAAGAAAAGGTTTTAAAAAGGAATTTTTTTTTAAAATATAGGAACTATGGAAAATAAGAATTTGACATAATATTTCATAATAACTATAGAAAAATAATGAATGTTCCAATCACAATTTTCTTTTGCAAAATTCGGAACTAGTGGAGCACCTTGATTTGCTTTAGCCAAACAAGATTTCAAATATTTTTTTTTCATTCTCAAGAGTTCGATCTAAGGATTGTGTAATTAACTCTGCATTTTTTTTTTAAGATCGATGTATATACTACAGCAGCTATTCTACGTAGTTTATAGTCTAATCTACTTAATTTATTTTGCATATTAATCAACATTTCTACAACTATTATTTATTTATTTTGTAGAGTTTGCACACGTTACATGTATGTCAAGAAAAAAAGATCGGCGCAGTATGTTAAAAACTGGGTAAAAATATTAACAGAATTATTTTGACTTTACGCATCGCACAACTAATGGAGAACATAAAGAAGTGTTCATGTAACTTGTGTCGTTGTGCGTTGCAGGAAACCAAAATAGCTCCGTCAATATCTTTACCCAAATCTGGAAATTTCGGAGCAGTTTAAATCTGGGCTTATTATTTAGAGATCAACATTTCAGCCCAGGCGCGCAAAAAGCCCGCCTAAAATTTCATGGTTAAATTAGTTCAAAAATAGACAATTCACGCATTAGGAAAAACCCAAGCTGCGCAGCCAATCATTTTCTCAGTTCTCTTTGCTTACCTCCCGCTGTTCTTTCAAGATCTCACCAAGAGATCAATCGAGATAACAATCTCCGTCGACTTACTGATCGCGAAGGAAGCAAAGGTGAAATTGTGCGATGATGTATCAGAAGAAGAGGTGAGGGCTCTTCTATAGGCTTTTTCCAATTCGATAATGGTGTAATTGTTTAGGTTTTTATGCTTTCTTGATTGTTATACATATTGCACTTTTGAGAGAAATTAGAAAAAAGGGACTGTCGGGAACCCTAATTTTGTGCAAATCCCTTCCTTGATAGTTTCTTTTTCCTCTTTATTTGAAGTTCTTTGAATTTGGATTTTTCTTTACTGTTTTTCTGTAGTTTGTAGGTTTAAATCACTAATCGAAAATCTATCTCGACTGTTTACCTATTAAAGTCGCTCAGATACCTACGCTTAGATATATTAAAGTATAATTTTTAGTTTCTTATGTTTTCCTGATCGCTATATCGAGTATTTGAGAGAAATTGGGGAAAAGGGGATTACCAGGAACCGTTAATAATCGCTCAGATACCTGCGTTTAGATATTAAAGTATAATTTTTAGTTTCTTATGTCTTCCTGATCGTTATATTGAGTAATTGAAAGAAATTGGGGAAAGGGGATTATGAGGAGCTGGTAATTAGTGCAAATCCCTTCTCTGACCATGAAGCAGCCGTGTTTCATCTTTTGAAAAATCTCTGAATTTGGATCTCATCTACTATCTTCCCAAGTTCCCATAATAGTGTATAGCTTACAATAATGGGTAATTGAAATGGAGAGGAGCATCATTGTATAGAAATTAAAGTCTCTCAGACACCTTCTTATTCTTTTTTTTTTTTTATATAATTAGCAGGCTGAGAGATTACTATCTGTTAAATTAAAGCAAAGGAGCAGAAAAATGTACTGCTACTAGCATATCTCTTCCTCTATCTTTAGAGGGGGGAATAAGTAATTTTTGAGATTTTTTTAGTGGTATACATGAAATTCTCCCTTAAATTAAAGGCTCTATTAATTTGACCATTTCTATTAACTTCTATTCATCTCCAGGAAGTACGATGGCAATGATTCCCGCGCAATGGGCCTGAAACGACACCAGCCGTATCCAATGGAAGCATCTCTTTACGGTGCCCCGGCACCCGGGGGAATGAACATGATGTACCCTGCGGGACCATTCGGGTACCCGAATCAGGCCTCACTATTCCCAGCCGTTCGTCTCCGTGGCCTGCCCTTTGACTGCTCAGAAGTTGATGTGGTTGACTTCCTTCAGGGCCTTGACTTGATTGACATATTGTTCATACACAACGGGGGCCGCTTCACTGGCGAGGCATATTGCCTTCTGGCTTACGCTGTTCAGGTACAGTTCTTATCTGACATGTGTTTAGTAGCTGATTATTTGTCCTTAGTTTGTTATAGTACTAGATTGATCTCTGGTCGGGTCAGGCCAGGTTGACCTGACCTGCTCTACAAAAGTGAAAAATTCTTATTTTGTTAATTGCCTTTTTTATTACACGAAGCAATATGTACCGCAGTTGGTATGGTTGTTAACATTGGTTTGGAAGGGTGTGGGTATGGACCCCATCTCTCAACAAATTATGTTTTTTTTTGGTCTATTTTCTTTCAGGATCTGAACAGGTGGGCCCAAATATTAAACAGCAGGGTTTAGTCATAATCGGTCAACCTTATCCTATCCTAACCTGACTTGCTAGGGGTCAGTAAATGGTGACCCGAAGACCACATTTTAACCTATTACCAACCATGTGGGTTGGGTCAAGACTGCCAGTCCTGGGCACATGTTACCAGTAATCCCTGTACCAGCCCTTGACTGCACATGCCGCTATATGGGTACAGATGGTACATTTTGATACACTACCCAACTAAGATATACATGAAAGGAATTTTTTTTTTAAATTTAATTTTGTTTCATGAATTGAGCTTCTATAGTGTAGCTACTGATAGTAACAGTAAAACTGGCGCAACCCATTTTTGATGAAATAACTTTGATTTGTGTAATCTTTTGCAAAACAATGAGTAACAGAAACAAGAAAATATCTCTATTACAGGTCGATTTTGCACTTCAACGGAACCGACAAAACATTGGGCGGCGTTACATTGAGGTGTTCCGGTGCAAGAGAGAGGATTACTACACAGCTGTAGCACAAGAAGTCTCTAGTGGCAAAATTGGTGGGTCCTCTCCTCGAAGAAATGCGCCGCCACCCAGACCCAAACCTTCATCTGATGGCCCGAAGGATGACCATGCGGTGCACACAGGTGTTTTAAGGATGCGGGGCCTACCCTTCTCTGCCACAAAGGAGGAGATAATGGATTTCTTCAGAGAATTTGAGTTGACTGAGAACAGGATCCATTTGGTGTTGAATCGTGACGGGCGCCCGAGTGGGGAGGCCTTTGTGGAGTTTGAGAATCCTGAGGAATCTAAGGCGGCCATGAAGAATGATAGAATGACACTTGGAAGTCGGTACATAGAGCTCTTCGCATCTCAATTGAAGGAAATGGACGAAGCCATATCAAGAGAGAGGCATTGAAATGCAGCCCCCCCCCCTCCCCCCATTTTTTTTTTTTCCGTGTTCACTTATTCGTCTGGTGGGTGTCAAGTTATGAATAGGTTTTTGGTGTGTGTTATGTTATGAAACCAGTTCTGGTGGGTATTTAGGTTACAGATTGAGTCATGTTGGGTGTTAAGTTACAACTGCAATTTTTGTATCGACAGTCGACAGATGCAGTTGATAAATTGCAGTTGAGAATTGATATGCATGGCTTTTTTTTATTGGAATGACCAATATGCCTCTTGAGTATATAGTGTATCGCTTATTATGATGCTTGAATGGTACAGTATTTTTGGTGTCAAGTTATAAATTGAGTTATTCGGTAATTTTGGTATTGACAGATGAAGCTGATAACTTGTAGTTGAGAATTGATGTGTATGACTTTTTTTATTGGAATGACTAATATTTCCCTCGAGTTTACAGTGTTAGATGACTTGTTATGATGCTTGAATGGTACAGTTTTCTTGGTGTCAAGTCATGAACTGAGTTTGGTAATTTTGTATCGGCAGATGCAGCTGATAAATTGTATTCTTTTTTGAATGGTACAGTTTTTGTTTTTAATTGGTACCATTCGCTTCTCACTGCTAAATAACCAATGTCATGTAAATTTCACACTTTTAATGCCATTAACCTAGCAGCTGGATGCTAATTTCATATGAATTCATATATGTTGGATATAATTGTAATAAGTTAGAGGTAAAAACAGTCTTCGTTGAAATGGGGAACAAGTTGAATCATCCAGTAGTGTTTAGTAATTCCAAAAAAATGAAAATATAAATTAACATTTAACAGCCATTATTTGTAAAACTTTCCAAAATGTTTATGCAAGAGGCAGAAATAAAAAATGAAGACATTATGCTGTTGCCAACAAGTCTTGTTAAAACATGAGCGAAAACAAATTGATGCTGGTACAGATCCAAGATACCAGTACTGGCTAGCCATGGATACTACAAGGCAATTAGGGTTATATATGTGTGCAGTTATTCAGACTTTGCTCAACACAGAGGTACCCACATTTGATTACACATAACAAATCACTAAGCATAGATGTTTTATGCAATTATTCAGAATTATAATTGAATCGACTAAATATACAACACCAGTACCTAACCAATATCGAGAGTCCCCAATACCTCTTGGTCGGGATTTGGGAATAGCGACACCTCTCTTACATCATCATCTCCTCAGTTCAGTTGGTGCTGGTTGATGCATTGAACCAATGGATCTGGTTCAGATGGCCTGGCAGTTCAAACAGCAATCTCAAAGCTTCTAACTGGTATTCAATTAATGGTGTCAATGCCATTAATGGATCAACCCTACAATCAAATTCAAACTATTATTATGCATAATGATACATACGCTGCCATTACAACAACGTAAGCGATGCAAATCTCGATGATAAACCGTATTCTCTGTGTTTTTATACGTACGTATATTACGGTAAGATGAGTGTTTAAAGCTACTGTCATGCACTTATTTGACAGCATTATAGAATTATCTAAGAGCTGAATTAGTATGATAATTATTTCTGTCATCTGATTCAACAAGGTTATACACGTTGGATAATAAAAAAAATAATGGATCACACCAGGGATAGTATGAATTATCTAAAAAAGAAAAGATATACTGACATTAATTTAGTGATGCTTGGAAATACTTTTCAAGGAATTAAAAAGAATTTCATAGGCCTTTGGTAATGGACCTCCATGAGGTAGTTAAGAGGCCCATTTGGGGAGGAAGAAGTCAGATTATTTTTATAATTTTTACAAGATAATTGTGAACCTGCCTGTCTTATGAAGAAGCCAATATCTTAATTAATTATATCAAACGTAGATTACGACAAGCAATTGTTTTACAAATTCAAAAGAGTTAGGCTGGGGTGCTATGGATAGCATAGTGGCCTCCCGTGCTACGGCTCAATATTCAAGTTTTCAAAATTCAAACGGTCGATCCGAATCGTTCATCTTGTTCTCCATATTAATATGTGTTCGGAGACCAAATTTTACATTTTTTGAAAATTTTTTACTATTTTTTTAGCTAGGTAGAAAATCACTTGATCTAAAAAATTATGCACCATTAAGATATTTGATTTTCTACCTATCTAAAAAAATAGTAAAATTTTTTCAAAAAATGTAAAATTTGGTCTCCGAACACATATTAAGAACAAGATGAACGGTTCGGATCGACCGTTTGGATTTTAAAAACTTGAATATTGAGCCGTAGCACGGGAGGCCACTATGCTATCCATAGCACCCAGCCTAACTCAATTCAAAAATTATTATGTTAAATGTATTATAGACATGGGCCATCTTCTTAATTTATTTTCTAGCTCCAATCTCATATGTTAAATCATTTCTAAATTCCAATCTCAACTCTCACCTATTATATTGTTTAATAATCACTCATACAATGTTTAATCAGGGGCGGACCCAGTGTAGTTCGGAGGGGGCAGCTTCGAAAATAGTGAAAAAAATAGGTTGATTTCGGTTTTGTCCCCCTAAAAATTAGATTGTCCCTCTCTAGAGAAAAACGGGTGAAGTTCTTTCTTTTGATTGCTGATAAGAATAAACCACTCTTTCTCTTGAATTTTGTTGTTCTAAAAATCCTCTTCTTTATGCCAATTCTAAAAATCCTCCTTTTTATGCCAATTTTCAGATAACAAATGAGCCCCATATGACATTCACTCAATATAATTTTTCTTGTTATATTTTAATTCTTAGATAGACTTGATTTATGATGTGGTATCTTGATAAAAAAAAATGTGGACCAAAGTAAAAAAAATAAATAAAAAATACTCAAGTATATTTTTTTTCTTTCTAAAAGGAGTCTTCTAAACAGAATTGCTGACTACCATGAGTGCATAGCTGCTAATCATATAATTTATGTAGTACAAACAAATGAATTAAGAAACACCGAATAGCTGCATAGTTTACTAATTTGTAACATTAAAGTAAAAAGGACCATGAGCTTTATAGGAACGAGAGATATTTCTTTGGCTTTTTTTTTTAATAATAATAAAAGAAGATCTTACTTACACTTCTTTGATCGCTTGGAGGATAGTTGTGAAAGTTCTCACTATACGAAGAGGTTACCGTGATGTTTAAATGTAAACACGGTGTTGAAGATTAAAAAACAAAGAATGGGGGTATTTTTTTTTAAATTTGGAAAATTTATGATGAATATCTGAGACTTGTATGGTTGTCATAGACATGTCAAGTTGAATGGTTGCAAAAGATTTTGCATAGAAAATATGATTACCTCATAAATCATGATCCAACGTTCCAACAGCAGTGGAGATCGAAAGTTTTCACATTATACAACTACGACTCTGAATCCTCTGCCTCTCTGGGTGCAGAAATTTCCTGCCCCCTCAGTCACTGTGTGTGGGGCCAGTCACTGTTAAAGGGAACCGATCACTTTTAATTTTTGAGCTGGGGGTCCATCTTGGACCCACACGCAGTGACTCTGAGAGCAGAAAATTCCTGCCCCCAAGGGGCAGAGGATTCCCCGTAATTTTTAAAAATACAATTTTCTCAAAAATGATAAATAAAAAAACCACGATTCTATGAAATTTCGAAAAATAGTATGGCCGCATCCCCTAGGTGCGGCCACCTTTTTTCGGGCCGTATCCTCTAGATGCGGCCACCTTTTTTTTCGGGCCGTATCCCCTAGATGCGGCCACCAGAAAAGTGGCCGCATTTTCTAGATGCGGCCATGCTATTTTTCAAAATTTTACAGAATCGTGGTCTTTTGGTTTATCATTTTTGAGAAAATGGTATTTTTAAAAATTTCGAGAGGATTCGCTTCCATACAACTAGAGTATTAACAATACCCTTAACGGGTATACCCTACCCTACCCGCCCGTGCCCGCCGCCCGGGGTACCCGTGCCCGAGCCCGGGGTACCCGTGCCCGAGCCCGGGTATGGGTCAGGTACTCGGGTACGCGGGTAAGGGCAAAAATCGGACCGGACCCGGTTTTTTTAATCAATACCCGATCATACCTTACCCGACTAAACCCGTACCCGACTACCCGAGTATCCGTACCCGTATACCCGTATACCCGACCACTGTTCATGCCATTTCAAAATTCAAAATTTGTATTTTTTTCCCCCCAAAAAAATCAGAAAAAAACCAGAAAAAAACCAACAAAAAAAGAAAAAAAAACCAGAAAAAAAAAACAGCAAAAAAAAAAATAAAAAATACCCGTACCCGTACCCGCCTTACCCGTCAAGGGTACACGGGTAAGGGTATAGGACGGGTAGGGTATGGTTTTTGAAAATTATACCCGCCATACCCGTACCCGTATACCCTTGTACCCGAGTATACCCGTACCCGAGACGTACCCGTACCCGTCCCGGGTATACCCGGGGTACCCGTACCCGCCCGAGTATAAATACACTACATACAACCACCCCTTGAAAAATTGTTGTCCCTTATGGGGATTAAAAAATGTGCTGCATATACTATATAGTTTTCTTTAAAATGTGGATTTTAAGTTGGATTGCAATTCAACATAAGTGGTTAATTATTAGAATTTCTTTTTTCAAATTTTGATTTGCAAATAAAAAAAAATACATAATGACTTTAATTTTGTAAGTAAAACAAATACTATCAAAAAGAATATAATGTCAAAGTATATATGAATTTTTATAGATGATCTCTAAATAGAATAATTAATTTCGTCGCATTGATGAATATTTATTAGCAAAAAGTTAACTAATGTTCAGCCATACAATTAAATGAATAACTAATATTTGATCAAACAAATTAAAATTGCTAATAACTTGAACATGTCATAAAGATATTAAAGGCCAATCGCTTTTATAAAATATAAATTTCATTAATTCATTCAAAACGTAAAAATGGTTAATTATATAATTTCTGTAAATTTCATTTACTTTCCAATTTTTACATAATTTCTGTAAATAATTATATGCGAAGGTTTGCCCCTACGTAAACAAGAATTTAGCTACTTGTGTCGGCAATAGCTATGCAAAATTCTAAATAGTTGGTACCAAGTGTACCTAAAAAAGTTATATTGGGATATTTAATTAGTAGCTATTATTGTTTTGTTCAATATCACATGGACCAGCTGCGCACATGCTGAGCTTGAATTAATTTAATTAAGTTATGAATCGGAGAATATTATTTTTAGAATTATGTATTATGCCCCTGTCATTTTCAATTTAATTATTTTTTGTGCCGCTTAATTTTTTTTTCTTACAGTTAAGGCCTTAATTTGACAGATAATACACGTGTTCTACTTTACATTTAATATTTTTTTCAAGCACTTGAGGCCCCTAATGAACAGATTAATTGCGTTAATTATTAATTGAAAATTTGAAGGACGTAGATTTGTATGGCCTAATTTGAGCAATGAGATTTTTATAAATTTAAATCTTTTATTTTATTAAAATAATCTATTACTTTTTATTAGATGTTATATTAAAGGTGGCGTCTAAATAATTTTTTTCCTTTGGCTTCGTCAAAATTGAAGACTATGTACTATTTTTTTTAATGTAAGGAATCTATAATCACCTACACAATTTAATTTTTAATAAAGATATGATATCTTGTGATGTGTTTATTGCTACTCGTTATCATTGCCTACACAATCTTCAATTCTGCTGGTGTAATAAATAAAACATAAAAATGACAGAAAAATGTCTAAAATATAACAATATATATTTTTAAAATTTAATTGGTAAATTAAATTTTATTAAATGTTGAAATTCGGTTTGAATTGAAAATGTTGAATCTGAACATCACTTTTGTATGACTTGGTATAATGGGGCCCAAAATTGAAGTGCTAACGCCTGAAAATAACAATAACAAATTATTAAACTAACATAATCAGCAACAGCTGATATTTTCCAACCGCTACGGTTTTGGTAACTTCTATCAAAATAGGGGTGTACTGTAAAAAGCTAAAAACTAAAGAGAATTATAAAATTATTTCATGTCACCCCATTTTTTTTTTATCGAAATTTGCTTTGAATAGTATGTGCTGAAATCTTACTAGGATTCCAGTGATAAAATTTATATATTAAGACAGAATTTAGATAGCTTTTTAACTCTCTACTGATGAATTCTCGAGTGTTTTTTAGAAATTTTAATTTTGATACGGTTCGATTAGAGTTCGGATCTCCTAAAGTAACCCAATTTTTGAGTTTAGATCTGGACCGTCAGATTCAAATCAGACTGTGAGATTAAAAGGGGCCGTGCTCTCTCTCTTGAGCCAGATTGGTTCAGATTCGAATCGGACGGTCTGGATTTAAACTCAGAAATTGGGTTACTTTAGGGGATCTGGACCCGTTTGATTAGGCCCTGTAAAATCGCATGCTGCTCGTGCTTAAATTAAAATAAAATTAACAAACGCAAAACGAGGCAGTTAACACGTCAAAAGACGAAGAAATGACGAAAATACCCTCAAACCCAACAACCAAAACCAAGGTGTCGGTGCCCCCAAGGTAGCACTGAAATTTTTCACACCCATGAAAAATGTTGCATAGACTCGGATCATGAGAAAACCCAACACCACACTCCACGACACTCCCTATTGCTATTGGAATTCGCATCCTCTGAGATATCTCAAACTTTGCGTGATTTTATGGAAAATCCCAACCGTTTAAAGACGTTCTGCACGAATCTCAAAGCACACAAAATACTGACCCCACATCACCTTCGAATAGGAACTGGACACGTCGGTCACGCAAAAGTTGAGATATCTCAGAAGATACGCACTCATTGCTATTGTCCCAAATCCTTATTTGATCGTTAGACAATTTCCTTTTGGCTGCATTATGGTGAAGATCTGTGTAGTTGTTTCTCTGGTACATTTTAAATGTGGAAATTTTTTATTTTAATATTGAAAAGCAATATAAAAAATAAATATAATATATTTTAATTAAAACAAGAATTTATTGTGTTCAAAACGAAGTTGTAGAAGGCTAGAAGCTTCACCAATTCAAAATTGCTCATTTATAAATTAGTCCTCAACAAAACATATTGTTACAACTTAACAACTGCAATTCACCACAGGAGATCCTGTTATTTCTTTTACTCGCTGAGCGCCTGCCCCTGCCCCTGCCCCCGGGCCACGGCGTTGCTCTTTGTATAAAACAGCATTTTTTATTCTCTCCATTTTTTTATATTTCAACATCGCTCCATTTGTTTAACTGGACTTGTCCATTGACGATGTACACTCTTCACATCGGGACCAGCACCAGCTGCTTCCCTGAGAAACACTGGAAGTACTGGGATAATTTTAACTGCAGAGAAATAGATTGATAATCAGGTCAATGCATGTTCGCTCGTTGGCTGTAAGAACATAGACAGGTCACGAGTTCATATCCTCTGAGGTAACCGAATATTTCTGTTTATAAAAAAACCGTTCGATCAGAATTCGAGCCAATCTGAGTCACGGGGTCTTTTAATATTCTTCCGGATTATCATCGAACGGTTCGAATCTAAACAAAAAAATATTCTGTTACCTTAGGTATTTGAACTCGACAGCTCACTCTCCATTTTTCTCACCTTTCTTCTTCCACTCTCTCTCTCTGTATTCCATTAATTATCCCTCTACATTTCTTTAACTCAGAAACAAAATCGAAAAGGACTTGGGAACCAAGACTCGCTGGTAGAACGTCGCTTTCTCCCAAATGAAATAACCTCTTTCTCTCTCCCCCTCTTTTCCTTTTTTATCCCTTCACACACCAGTGCCTCTTTCATTCCCTCTAGTCTACTCCCTCCATTCTGTCGGTGCGGCTCCAGTTCAGGATCGGAGGGATCTAGCTCCAGTAGTGGAGTAACTAAGTGTATGTGATCTATTCGCTCCAATTTGGTTAGATCCACTGATATTATTTTGTTGAATTGGGAATTTGATTGGTTCTTTTGGTTGATTAGGGAACAAGAGGTGTGGATCTGAAGGCAATGTGGTGCGTTGGATTCTGATTTGGCTAAGATTTGAGAGTTTCCTGGTTCTTAGATCTTAGTAGGAGAAAGGTTTTCATCAAGTTTCAATGGAGGCAGAACGTGAGCCGGAGGTGAGTAGTTACTTGACCTGTTAAATTGAACTCTTCTTCTTCATTTTTTCAGCTTAGTTGTACTTGATTTCTTTAAACAAAGAGGGAATTGAGAATATAGTTTAGTAACTCCGCTCAATTGACTGAAATGGAAATATTATTTAGTAACTCTGCTGTCACTCTGGATTTCTTAGCTCGCCTAAAAATACTTCCTTGATACAAAGGGATCAGTTGGCTCTCTAAAATCATGTGAATTTGCATTATTTATTAACAGTGAAGTGAATTGTAATTGTCTGCTTAATCCTTAACCTCTCTAAATCTTCAATGGCTATTATATCATTTGATTTTGATTCGGTAATGCCCTGGGTTTGATCTCCTCAAATAGTCCTTTCTAACTCTTGTCTTTATTAGATTGTCTAATTTTGTAACTGTTTGTGTATGCCTGGCGGATCTGTACAGAAATCTGCGAAGCATTCAAGTGGCCAAGTGTGTCAGATCTGTGGTGACGGAGTGGGGACCACACCTGATGGTGATCTCTTTGTTGCCTGTAGTGTATGTGGCTTCCCTGTTTGTAGGCCTTGCTACGAGTATGAGCGCAAAGAGGGGAACCAGGTTTGCCCCCAATGCAAGACCAAGTACAAGAGGCATAAAGGTTGATTATTAATCCATAAACTCAATTTCTTTCAGCTCAATTTAAATGATTCTAATTTAAGAGATTTTTGGGGCACACTTCTTTTTCTAAACAAGGAAATGGTGGAAGTTGGGCCATAGGATTTGTACCACTTTGCACACATGCTGCTTAAGACTTAATAAAGTAAATAGATTCATTAACTTAATAAAGAAAAAAATATTCATCACCGTCGCAATTGTATTCCACATCTCTTGTGATTTTCCTGGTCTGACTATAGCAAATCCAAATAAATCAAGTGAAGAACTAATACTTGAATTTTTCCTGCCGGGATAATGACAAATGACTATGTTTTGGTACATTGATAGATGTTCGCATTTGCCCTAAAATTGCCTTTATTCATGTAGGTGTCTTTGAAATTTTAATAAATTATCTCATTGCAACTTGGTTAATCTTATTTTCAGGGAGCCCCCCGATCCATGGGGAGGAAGGTGAGGATACTGATGCTGATGACACCAGCGATTTCAACTACCCATCGGGAAATCAGGATCAAAAGCAGAAGATTAGTGAGAGAATGCTTACATGGCGTCAAGGGCAGGATGGCCGCCCTAAGTATGATAGTGGGGAGATACCTCGTTATGCCCCATCTCTTACTGCTAGCCAGGTATTATAATGTTAGAGGCTTGGAGCAAATTTTGATACCCCCAAGTCAAATTGTCAAACGCTATCCTTCTGCAAAAAGAAACAATTTTTTTTCTTTTTTCTATTTAATAGTTTGGAGTGCACTTCAAATAACCCAATCATTCAGATATTAAGAAAAAGCCACAGATATTCATTTTAATAACATCACGTCTACATCAGATGAGACTGTCCTTAATATCTAAAGAGATGCCTTCATTTCAGATCTCAGGTGAGCTTCCAGGAGCTTCCCCAGACCACATGATGTCACCTGGGGCCCATGGTGGCAAACGTGTGCATCCTCTTCCATATATCAGCCACTCATGTATACTCTTTTATCATCATTTCTTTCATTTCAAAATACTTCTTATTTCTGTTACAGTTTTTAAATGAGGTTCTTGTTGTTGTTTTAAACAGCAAACCCATCTCGGGAGTTCTCAGGCAATCTTGGTAATGTTGCATGGAAAGAGAGAGTTGATGGCTGGAAAATGAAACAAGACAAGACTGCAGTACCAACTATTAATGGTACCAGTATTGCTCCTTCTGAAGGAAGGGGAGCTGGAGACATTGATGCATCTACAGAATATAACATGGATGATTCGTTGCTGTGAGTAATTAACCTTATGCCCTGTGCTATTTTTTTTACAAATAATTTTCTGTTTTTTTGTCTTTTCAACTTTGTACCATAAAAATTTGTCCTTTCATATTACTATGGAAAAGTTGCGCTCGCCAATGGAGAATTTTGTGAAGTTGTTGTTGAATAGAGTTTGTCAAATTATTTGACCCATACCCTAAATCAAGCTCCAATATTCTCCTGTTTAGATTTCTATTCATTTTATGGTTTATACCTTAACAAAGTAATCTAAATCGTTCTAACTAACCTTGTAAACTATCTTTCTATTTCAGGAATGATGAGACTCGTCAGCCCCTCTCTCGCAAAGTTTCGTTACCCTCTTCCCGGATTAATCCATACCGTATGGTCATTGTTCTGCGACTGATAATTCTCTGTATTTTCTTGCATTATCGTATCACCAATCCTGTGAGAAATGCCTATGCTTTGTGGCTGTTGTCTGTTATTTGTGAGATCTGGTTCGCCTTTTCGTGGATTCTCGATCAGTTCCCCAAATGGTTCCCCATCAATCGTGAAACTTACCTTGACAGACTTGCTTTAAGGTATCATTCAAAATACGAAAAACTTTTTCATTATCTAGATTTCCTACTTGCATTTCTCCATGTCAAGTTATTAATAACCAGAGACCACTTGTGAATGAGGACTAAACATTGTGATATCACCTGTATTTACTTATCAGGTATGACCGAGAAGGAGAACCATCTCAGCTTGCAGCGGTTGACATATTTGTCAGTACAGTGGATCCAATGAAGGAGCCCCCACTTGTGACAGCCAATACGGTGCTGTCCATACTTGCAGTTGACTACCCAGTTGACAAGGTTTCTTGCTATGTGTCTGACGATGGTGCTGCCATGCTCTCCTTTGATTCACTGGCTGAGACCTCTGAATTTGCAAGAAAATGGGTGCCTTTCTGCAAAAAGTACAACATAGAACCCCGTGCTCCTGAGTGGTACTTTGCTCAGAAGGTTGATTACCTGAAAGATAAGGTGCAAACTTCATTTGTTAAAGATCGTAGAGCCATGAAGGTAACATTCTGAAATATAATTGTACTTGTAGATTTCTTCCTTCCATTCTTTCTTATTTTCGCGGGTATTCGTAATGATAGTAATTTATTATCGTGCAGAGAGAATATGAAGAATTCAAGGTGAGAGTTAACGGGCTTGTTGCCAAAGCACAGAAAGTTCCAGAGGAGGGATGGATAATGCAAGATGGCACACCTTGGCCTGGAAATAACACCAGGGATCATCCTGGGATGATTCAGGTTAGCTTTTATTCAAATACTAAACTAGTTAGAAAAGTTACTACAATTTCTGTGTACATAATATAGTTTCAATTGTCTTCTATTTCTTTAAAACTTGTAATTTATACTGCTCAGGTTTTCCTTGGACATAGTGGAGGTCTGGACACAGAGGGTAATGAGCTCCCTCGTTTGGTTTATGTTTCTCGTGAGAAGCGTCCGGGTTTCATGCATCACAAGAAGGCCGGTGCCATGAATGCTCTTGTAAGTTTCTAAATTTAACACTTCTAGCACTTGTCGAAATTGTAGCCTCAGATCTGATCTAAACATCTCTGGTACGGTACAGGTGCGTGTCTCAGCTGTGCTTACAAATGGACCATACTTGTTGAATCTTGATTGTGATCACTACATCAACAACAGCAAGGCTATTAGAGAGGCTATGTGCTTCCTCATGGACCCAAATCTCGGAAAGCGTGTCTGTTATGTGCAGTTCCCACAGAGGTTTGACGGTATTGACAGGAATGATCGTTATGCCAACAGAAACACTGTGTTCTTTGATGTAAGCACACAAATCCTTCTCATTTAAATTATATCAAATACTACTTCCATTTCATCTCTCCAAGTAATATAATATTTTACCACTATTGCATCCATTTCTTCTTTTGGTTGTAGATTAACTTGAGAGGTCTTGATGGTATTCAAGGACCGGTTTATGTGGGTACGGGTTGTGTGTTCAACAGGACAGCCTTGTATGGTTATGAACCCCCTCTTAAGCCAAAGAAGGAAGTCAAAATTCTCTCTTGGTGCTGCGGTGGCAAGAAAAAGAGTAAGAAATCAAATAAGAAGAGCTCAGAAAAGAAGAAATCTGACAAACATGTTGACAGCTCTGTGCCTGTGTTTAATCTTGAGGATATTGAAGAGGGTGTTGAAGGTACACAAATTTAGTTTCAATTTCATCTTAAATTCAGTTAAGGTCATACTCTTTACCCTTCTTAACTTAGTAGTTAGAGAGATATTGGGTTCTCTTATGGAATAACCTTGTGTTCCCGTCAGGTGCTGGATTTGATGATGAAAAATCACTTCTGATGTCACAAATGAGCTTAGAGAAAAGGTTTGGTCAATCAAATGTTTTTGTCGCCTCTACATTAATGGAGAGTGGAGGAGTTCCTCAATCGGCAACTCCTGAGTCTCTTCTCAAAGAAGCCATCCATGTCATCAGCTGTGGCTATGAGGATAAGACTGAATGGGGTCAAGAGGTATGCTTGCAATTTTTGGTCATAAAAATACTAATCAACCCATTTTACAAATCCATGTATATTTCTCAAAGGTGAAACTTTACTTGCTTTTATGTGTAAATCTTAACTTCCCCAAAGAGAAGGGTCAAATTTTATTTTTGTATGAACAATTGGGGGGGTAGGGTCATTATTATTCATAGCAATATCTTAAACCAGTTTGTGCAAGTAATACTTACTAGTTTAGTACCAACCAACGGCATTCACACTCTGGGGACTTGTTTAACTATAGTATATATCAATAATGTGATCATGAAGTACTGAAAGTTAATTTACAGGGCTCTATTTTTATTCAAATAATCTTTATGTTGATTGCCGGGTACATTTATATCTAACAAGAATGATAAAACACAGATTGGGTGGATCTATGGTTCTGTGACAGAAGATATTCTGACGGGATTCAAGATGCATGCCAGAGGCTGGAAGTCGATTTACTGCATGCCTAAGCTGCCCGCATTTAAGGGTTCTGCCCCTATTAATCTTTCAGATCGTCTGAACCAGGTGCTTCGGTGGGCCCTTGGTTCAGTCGAGATTCTGTTCAGTCGGCATTGCCCCATCTGGTACGGCTATAATGGCAGGTTGAAGTTCCTTGAGCGGTTTGCATATATTAATACCACCATCTACCCGCTCACCTCCCTTCCTCTTATCTTGTACTGTACATTGCCTGCTGTCTGTCTCTTCACCGGCAAATTCATTATTCCTCAGGTATTTCTTTTGCTACTGGTTAATTTCTTCTTAACTGTACAGTAAAAACTTGAAAGATGACATTTATTCTTGTTATGGGATTACAGATTAGTAACTTTGCTAGTATATGGTTCATATCTCTCTTCTTGTCTATCTTCGCAACGGGTATACTGGAGATGAGGTGGAGTGGTGTGGGGATTGATGAATGGTGGAGGAACGAACAGTTTTGGGTCATTGGAGGGGTCTCTGCTCATCTCTTCGCTGTCTTCCAGGGTCTCTTGAAGGTTTTGGCCGGCATTGACACCAACTTCACTGTCACTTCCAAGTCTTCTGACGAGGATGGTGACTTTAATGAGCTGTACATGTTCAAGTGGACCACTCTTCTCATCCCTCCCACCACTCTCATTATTATCAACCTGGTAAGTAATTTTGATAAAAGGAAATATTTTTTTGGTCCGCCCAGAGTATTCTCAAAGCATATATCATCAAACTTCCCTAAAAGTTGGCATTTCTGGGACTAAATATGTAAATATGAATGAGGCTATGGTACTATGCATAGCGCACTTTGGTCCGTACTATGGATTCATATCTTCATTTTCAAAGTCTAAATAGTTGATCCAAACCATTCATCACGATCTCCATATGAAAATGTACTTGGAGACCAAATTTTACATTTTTTAGAATTTTTTTACTATTTTTTTAGATAGGTAGGAAATCATTACTTCCGAATGGTCTAAAAACTTCAGATCAAGTGATTTTGTACCTATTTTTAAAAATAGTATAAAATTTCTAAAAACTGTAAAATTTAGCATCCAAGCACATTTTCATATGGAGATCATGTATAAAATTTCTAAAAGCTGTAAAATTTAGCATCCAAGCACATTTTCATATGGAGATCATGTTGAGCGGAATGGATCGACTGTTTGGACTCATGTAATATTATTGTAATTTTCCTTTTTGTTTCTTTCCCTTCTTTTCTTTCGTTCTTTGGATTTTTGGTTGTTTCTTTATTTTTTCTTTCCTTCAGTTTTTTCCCCCTGATTTCCAAATCCTTGTTTGGTCTGACCAATGTTAAATTTGGTTCATCACAGATTAGTGTCGTGGCTGGTATTTCTTATGCTATCAACAGTGGTTACCAATCTTGGGGCCCGCTTTTCGGGAAGCTCTTCTTTGCTTTCTGGGTGATTGTGCATCTCTACCCGTTCCTTAAGGGTCTTATGGGCCGTCAGAACCGCACACCAACCATCGTCATCGTGTGGGCCGTCCTTCTCGCCTCTATTTTCTCTCTTTTGTGGGTCCGTATCGATCCATTCACAACCCGTGTCACAGGACCCGATGTCCAACAATGTGGCATCAATTGCTAAGGAATGATGTTTTTGTATAAAGAAGATCAGGAAAAGGAAACCTATTTATTTATAGTAATAGTGCATGCTTTGGTAACATATTTATTTATTTTTAATTTCTCAAGTTTGTTGTAGTTAATATTGATTTGATTGGTGGTGGTGGTTCTGATGTTTATAAGTTATGTATGGCAGTTGTCCATGTGATGGAGCCAGGCAATGAATTTTGTATTTTATGAGAAATACTGAACCTTTTCAATCTTTATCCAAATTTTCTTAGTAATTTCTTGTTTTTTAAACGTGTTTCCATTATTGTTTGATCAACGCAAAGTCATAACTAAATAAATATCTGTATTCACTAAAAAAGGTGTGTAATAATTACAAGTATGATTCTCCTACAATATTTATTTACTCCACAACTATGCCAGTGATGTTCTTGTACAACTAGAAGGTATCTAACTAGCTACATACAAATCATCTACTTTTCTTTTTATCTAACTTGTGTATGAACACGGGGTGGGAATGACGGTGCCAATTTTGCTCCACTTGGCATTCTGACACGCGCTTCTGGCGGATTTATTATTTTGAGTGACTAAATTAATGTCCTGCAACTGTATCCCTCGACAAGACATGGTTTTACTGCAACTCAATTTGATTGCAACATCACTTGCAGTTGTTCCCTTGATGTTCTTGTACACTATGCCGCTGACCTCTACAGCTGATTTCTGCAATTTACGTGAAAATGGTTATAAACATTACATCAAATAATATGCTATAATTCAAAGGGGTGCATTGTAATATGGGAGAGATGTTTAACCTGTGTTTTGCAGGGTTTGTTGGAGTCACAGTAGTTCTGATCAATGATTATGGGATTTTTTACATTGTACATCACAATGTTTTGAAATATTATATTTTTCGCATAACCGCTCCCGCCCTGTCAAAAGAAGAAATTAGTTAGTGGTGTTGATTAAACAAAATTTAAAAGATTCATAATTCACCTATCATTAAGGAAGGAAAGTACAACTTTTACAAGCTGACCTGATTTAACATATATTTTATAGAAGTAACCTAAGCCAAACAGTCGACTATGTTTGCTATCTAATTTTTTACTTTTTTTCTCGTTTAAAATGGTCAAAGTGTTTGGCAGTTTTTTTTGGCCGTGTTTCACCGATTAGCAAGTCAATTTCAGAACCTTAACTTATATTTAGGTATGATTTGACTTTGACCTGATCAAATCTAATTTAAAGTACCTCGGCCAAACAAATGAGTATGTTTCACATCTAAAATTTTACTCTAGTAAAGTGGTCATCGTGTTTGGCAGATTGTATTTGGTACTAGAATGTCCAAATAAATCTTATCTTAGAGACTTAAATTGTCAGAAAATAGGTTGACTTTCATTTTTAGTTGTACCAAACTTGTTAGAATTGTTCTGCTAACAAAGAACCTTTAGAGGTCAATTTGCTCATCTTCAGATAGCAAAAAAGGGTACTAAATTTGAAGAGGTGTACAAAAGATGCCATGAATGAAAAGCACAGAAAAAATTAGAAGAAAATCAAATGTGGGTCCCACCTGCCAGGTCTTGATTCGGACGCCGTTGGTTGTGCCGTACAATTTAACGGTGTCAATCAAAACATCAGAAACTCGAGCCATTGAATTGTCATCTCCTAAACTCCCAATGCTGTTTGTGAATTTAGTTGTACAAACGAATTAGCATTATTTATATTTATTTGATTTACATAGACAAATTTTAAAGGGGTAACACTAGAAAATTAAAATTTCCATACCTTATACCATGACCGGGCCCACAAGTTATCTTGGTAGCTTTTAGGTTTTTTGTTCCTGTCTCTATCGACATGCAATCGTCACCTTCATTAATATAAGCCATATTAGATACTGGAAATACATGTCAACTAAATTTGTATATAATAAGTAGGAAAGTGCTAAGGAGATGATCAATTGTTTAATCTTGCTTTAAAGCAAAGTACTAAGCATGATCTTGTTGTCTAGTGTTATTATTTTGGCTTCTATTCCATATGGTTGTGTTGGGTTGTATTGAGTAATTATTGCTTGCAAGAGTTCACTAATTGACATTTTTAACACTAGGCTTAGCTTCACGGCCACAAGTTCATGTCAATTAATTTATGTCTCTGGCTTAATTTTAAATTCTAATTTAATTTATGCTGTATATTTGCAAATTTAACCAATGGTGCCATGCACTGAAAGCTTAAGGTACTACAAAGAAGGTTCTTTTACCATTTTAAATCATCCAGAGGCCAATTAAAATTAGACAGTAAAAAAAGAAGATAAAATCAATTGCAGAAAGGGTAAAAAATGCTCGATTGATAAAGGACTGCATAGTTATATCGGACCAATCAATTATGTGAAAAAATATCTAGTACAGTAACAAATTCAAAATGGTTATGTTATCTACCTGTCTTGATTACACAGTTTGTAATTACTATGTTAGTTGTGGAAGATATATGTAATCCATCGGTATTAGGGCTCGTTGAAGGCGCGGTTACAGTAAGGCTTGCAACATTCACACTGTTACATTTCTCGATAGAGACATGAATTTGTTGGCTGTCCTTCACGTTTAAGTTCGTCAATGCCAAGTTATTGCAAGAATAAAATGTCATAGCCTGTAAAAAATGAAAGAAATATTAATTAAGAAGTTCAACTAATTATTTGATAGCCAAATTAATATACATCTTGAAATATATAGCATTGTATCACACATACCGTTGGTGCTTTTGTGCAGGGCTGCATAATCAGTTTAAAAAAAATTGAGTTAGTATCTTTTTAAGCAAAAATAAGAAAAGTGCATGACATCAGATTCACAAATTATGGATTTGGTTGCCTATGAGATAATATTCATTAATTATGGTGGTTCAAAAACTCATCAAGTGACAGCTCCGGTGAGACAGATAATTGTAATTAAATTTCATAAGCAGCTAGAAACTTATGGTAATGTCAGTTGATTGTTTATATTTGCTGGAAACATCCTGTATATATAGCAGCATTATTGCTTTTCAGGAGAAGGCACATACTTTTGATTTGTTAATTTTGCATGAGTTTTGCCACCATGCATTCCCGTTTCCGTTGATAGTTCCACCACCAGTAACAGCGAGATTTCTTAGGTATTTAAACACCATCCAGTGAGTTGTGCTCTTTGAATTCCATGCCGACCGGGAAGGAGCTATAATGATACCATGTACCTGTTATTTTCATAGGAAAAAAATATGCAAAAACCATACAAATCAATTTCAAACAAGATGCTAATACTAATTTAAAAAATTTAAATGCATGGTTTCTCTTTTTCAATCGTACTGCAACTTGAATGGGTGATTTGCAAGGGCCACTGAATGTAATAGGCTTCAGGAGAAATTTCTTATTGTTTGGAATCAAGAGAACAGCTGAGTGTGCAGAGGCGCAGACTGCCGTCCATGCTTTCTCAAATGCCTGAAATTAAGAGAAAAACTATTGTAAATAAAAGTAAACATTTTCTGAAAAAAAGTATATGTGAAATATATGTATGCCAAATAATTCTGAGCTAGCTGAGGTGTAAATTAATAACTTAGAGGATCAAATATAATTTATATAACAAAACTAAACCATCAGATAGCCTCCTACATGCATTTGTAAAGAGTCACAGCTGGTTGAATATATTGCATGTATATATAGATATATATAAATATATAATTATATAATATGTACCTTAGTATCATCAGTTGTTCCATCGCCTTTTGCACCATAGCTTATTACATTGAATGTTGTTTGTGAGGCCTTAAGAGACCTGCCTAGGTACTTTGGGAAATTTGTATAAGAGGTTTCTTTTAAAGAAACAAAGCTGCTGCTGTAACAACTTATGTTATTGGAGGAAAGTATCAGGAGAAAAACAAAGAAAAGCTTTTGCATGGCCATTTTGTTTGTTTGTTTGCTTGTTTCTATATAGCTCACAAAGAGAAAGGAGACAGTATAGTGTTTTAAATTTAATTGTTGATCGAATATATCAAATCATAACAAGGTCGAATGTATTTATAGAGAGAAACACAAAGAAGGTTGTTGCTTGTGCACGATCTCATTTGTAAGGTAAAAATGCATGAGTATAGAAAAAGTTAATCTAAAATTCTTTCTAGGTATGGAGCTAGATTTTAAGAGACTTTGAAACGCAAGTTATTTTTAGATATTACTTGCCTCAAAATCTGTTGTCATATGTAGTAGAAGAAAGGCGGCAATAACCACGTACTTTTTATTTTGTCTTTTATTATTATTAATTTTTCTCGAAAACGGTTGTGGATTAAAAGTACACACATCTACAATAGTATATGTTAAGGTGCCCCATGTTAATTCTACCTAAAAATTTGGTAGCCGGCCAATTAGTTGAAACTTTTATATAAAACAACTAATTAGTTGGCGTTTGCTGGTACAAAAACTCCGACAATAAATTTATAATATATAACTACTTAATTACATGAAGGATAATATCTAACCAATTGTGCTAGCTATAGACGTACATGCAAATTATTTATTATATATACATGTTAATTAATCTATTTATTATACATACATATTAAGATGAAATTAATTATTTCAAAAGTCCTTTCAGAGAGAATTAATTGCTGCACACAATAATGATGAAACTCAAAAATGTGAAATTTTTTTTTATTGATGTTCTATCTATTTATGCAACAACAAATATATAAAGTTTTTTTTATTCTGAATTTTGAATTGATGAATTCATTTTGAGGAATATTGCTAAAATATATTGTCAAATATTAATTCTATTAATGATAAATTTAATTTGTAAATTGGTTGAGGTCCATTCAAAGCTAAAGTAATTTAACAATATTGACAGTAAATAAAATAAATTAAACGAACTACAACTCATATATATACATCCCATGCATGTATGTAATAGACCTCAGTCCAAATGTCTCGTGTCTTTCATGTCTCAATCATGCCTCACATCTTTATCTTAATTTGTTTTCAAAGTTCAAAGAATCGATGTGAATTGCTCAACATGATATATATCCATATTTAAATGTACTTGAGACCAAATTTTATATTTTTTTGAATTTTTTTACTATTCCTTTTAGATAGATACAAAATCACTAGATTATGGACTATCTAAAAAGAGTAATTTTGTACCTATTTAAAAAGTAATAATTTTTTTTTTCAAATATATAAATTTGGCCTCTACATTTTAATATGAAGACTATATTGAGCAATTTAGATTGACTTTTTGGACTTTGAAAACAAAGATAAAAATACGAGGTAGGATTGAGGCATAAAAAAAGTGCCGCATTCAGCCTTACTCATGTAATAATAATAATTAATTGAAGGATTTAAAATTTGCAACCATTTGAAAATTAATTGAACATATTTTCAATTACATGTTTCTAGCCAATTTAAAAATATAGCCTACATTTTATGAAACTATATGTTTCAGTAACATATCAATTGGACATATATATATATATGATATGAGTAAGGCTTGGGTGCTATGGATAGCATAAAGATATCCGTGTTACGGTCTCAAATACATATTATATAAACTTCAAACTTTGATTTAAGTATCTCAATAAATTAGTTATATAATAATTTTGTAGAATACTATTTTTTACTATTTTTTATGATTTATGAAATATGGCAAAAAATAGTCTAAAATATTGACAATTTTCTTTTATTTTTTTACTATTTTTTTAATATTTTTGAGGCCGTAGCACGGATATCCTTATGCTATCCATAGCACCCAAGCCTTACTCTATATATATATATATATATCATGCGATTATACTAGGTGTATATATAGGAATTCGGATCACCCTGATGTACCTGACTCAAGCAAATTGGAATTGGACGGCCCAGATCATTCTTTTAACTTAGTACGAATATCAAAGCACAAATAGTGCTGCCCCTATTAGGGGTGTAAACGGTCGGATACGGATTGGATAGTGGTCAAACCGTATCCTTATCCGTTATAATTTTTTGGATACGGATATATAGTCTCAAATATGGATACGAATACGGATAGTCTCGGATACGAATACGAATCAGATATTAAACTGATACGGATATCAGAAAGATAAGAATATGGATATGAATATAATTCAAATAGCCAACGATGTCTAGTACAGCTGTTTAAGGCATAGCTCTCCCACGGGAGAGCAGGGGCTCGATCCCTGCAGTGGGGCAGGATTGAGATATGGGGTGTGTGTGAGTGCCCAAGGGCTGTGATAAAAAATAAAAATAATTAAAAATAAATTACTGATGTATATTATAGAAAAAAATAATATCTAAATATAATTTCTTCATTTATAAATTAGATCTAATACTTTTCATAATAAATTTGTTAGTTACAAAACATATATCATATTATCAAAACATTAGTCACTAATCATATCATAGTGTTATATTTTTTGTTGGCATATATATGTATATATAGTTTAAATGTTTAATAGATCATTTGGTATGTATATGCAATTTAATAAATCAATTAATAATATATAGTGCATTTGTTGTGGTTTAGGAGTGCAATGATCGGATACATATAGTTAAAAATCTTACTGTATCTTTATTAATTATAATTTTTCGAATACGCATACGGATACAGATAGTTTCGGATATAGATAAGAATCGGATAATTTAAGTAATTTTTCGGATTCAGATCCGAAAAAAATCGGATAATATCGGATCCGTTTACACCCCTAGTCCCCAATGCGTCATTCCCGAATAGGCACCGTTTTGAGTTAATCTGGGCCGTCCGTTTCAATTTGCTTGAGTCAGGTACCTGGGAGGATTCGGATTCGACCGGTCAAGGATCCATAGTTTGAACTTGGTACAAGTGCATTTAAGTTCTGACTTGGTCGCCAAAATGGGATGACTTCCTGGAAATTGACAATTAATGCCATAGTACCTATATTGCTATTTTATGAGATAGCTTTAACAAAATTTATCAAAAACATCCACTTAATTTTTATATTGAGTTTTAAATTTTCAGTGGGGTCAAAGGACAAGGACTGCATAAAGTGCTGATTTTGTCTCTCGTCAAAATGAGAAGAAATGAAGAAGCAAAAGCCGTTAATTAATATCAGAATTAAAATTTATCATTAAATATATTAAAAGAGTTCTATTAGTTGGAATGATAATTTTCTACCTAATTTATTATTGAGTTTTTAATTTTTGAGTGAATTTTACCAATACACTGTAATTTATACCACAATGACATAAAATGTGCTATCTTTTTACCAATACACTGTAATTTATTGAGGAATTTTACTGATGACATAGCCGATCAATTTATTATAACTGTAATACATTAAACATGGTAATTAACCGGAGTAGCGGTTCAATTTTTATTCAAAATTAATTCTATTTTTGAATAGTATTTATTTAAGGTTATCTAACTTAGATTGGATAAGAAGCTTTACAGAGGAACTTTCAAATTTATGATAATAGTTAAGAAATTTTATTTTTGCTGCATATATTTAACTAAGCACTTATTCACAAATTTAGGCGGCATCAACTACTTTATAAATATAGCAATAATCAGCATGCAATTTGTTAATCTCAACAAACAATTTATGGTAAGGTCAATAGATAGAATAGAAAGGTGTAAAATGAAAAGCAAGTCAAAAGATAAAACCAACCGAGTTGCAAAATGCAAAAGAAGATTGTTTAGTTAGGTCTCCATTTTAAGCATGGGCAATGGTTTTGTTTTAATTAAGGTTAGTCAGAAACATGACACGTGTACGTGGATAAGATTTTTAGTTACTTGCCAATTACTCAAAATAGTGATACAAAATTAGATGACACTGAAAGTGAAATTTGCCAAATATATATATATATATATATATATATAGAGAGAGAGAGAGAGAGAGGGGTTGGCTAAGATCAAAGTGGTAGTTCCTGAGCTTTGGTGCTACCAATTCATTTTTCAATTTTCAAAGTTTAAAACGTCGATCCGAACCGTTCAAGTTGTTCTCAATATTAAATTGTGCTTGGAGACCAAATTTTACATTTTTCTGAATTTTTTTACTATTTGTTAAGCCAATTTGAAAACAGCTGATCCAACGGTGGCTTCTGATTTTACTGTTTTGTTAAGCCACCGTTGGATCAGCGATTTTCAAAGTGGCTTAATAAATAGTAAAAAAATTCAGAAAAATGTAAAATTTGGTCTCCAAGCACAATTTAATATGGAGAACAACTTGAACGGTTCGGATCGACGTTTTGAACTTTGAAAATTGAAAAACGAATTGGTAGCACCAAAGCTCGGGAACTACCACTTTGATCTTAGCCAACCTCTATATATATATATATATAGGGATGGACTACGCTACTCCATGGAGTAAAACGCGTTTGTACTCCACGCCGTATTTTCATTTTGAAAATCCAAACGACCGATCCGAACTGTTAGATGTGATCTCCATATTGAAATGTGCTTGGAGACCAAATTTTACATTTTTTTGGAATTTTTTTACTATTTATTAAGCATTTTTCAAAATTGGCTAAGATCAAAGTGGTAGTTCATGAGCTTTGGTGCTACCAATTCGTTTTTTAATTTTTAAAGTTCAAAACGTCGATCCGAACCGTTCAAGTTGTTCTCCATATTAAATTGTGCTTGGAGACCAAATTTTACATTTTTCTGAATTTTTTTACTATTTATTAAGCCACTTTGAAAATCGCTGATCCAACGGTGGCTTAACAAAACAGTAAAATCAGAAGCCACCGTTGGATCAGCTGTTTTCAAATTGGCTTAATAAATAGTAAAAAAATTCAGAAAAATGTAAAATTTGGTCTCCAAGCACAATTTAATATGGAGAACAACTTGAACGGTTCGGATCGACGTTTTAAACTTTGAAAATTGAAAAATGAATTGGTAGCACCAAAACTCAGGAACTACCACTTTGATCTTAGCCAATCTCTCTCTCTCTCTCTCTATATATATGAGTAAAGCTAATATACATAAGTGTACCGTACACTTAACTTTATGACCGTCAGATTTCTTTAAAAGTCATGTAGATTCTTTAAAAGTCGTGGTAGCACGACTTTTAAAGAAATATGATGCCCTAAGGTTAAGTGTACGGTACACTTGGTACACTTACGTGTATATTAGCTTTACTCTCTATATATATATATATATTAATGCATTTGTAAAAAAATAGAGACTTAGTTTAGGCGAACCTTCGCTGCACCTGAACTGAATAAGGTGCCAAACTTGATAAATATAGGTTAGGTTAAGTGAAAGTAACCTAACATATATACGGATCAATTTGGGAATGACCAAATGTAATCTGCAATATAATATGTTTATCATAATTAGAAAAACCTTATTTTAGCATATATATAGGCCTTATTTAAATATAATTATATATCATGAATTAATTGTAATTGTGAATTGTATGCAAATGCAAACCTATCAAATTATTCATTACAAATTTGTTGATCCATAGAGTTAGGATGCGCGCTCAAGCTGTTATATTTCGAAAAATTGAGTCATTATTATTTCTGCTTACAAGATTTTTTTTCATAATATTCTAAAAATATTATAAGTCTTTTGGTAATATATTTTATTTATAATATTGGCAATAATAGTATGTCTTTGGTGAAAATAAAAAGCTTTTCAACAATGTAATAAAAATAAGGGAGCACCTAGCTACCCCCGTAACAATTCCCCATTTCATCCCCCAATTATTAACTACTTCAATAACTACTAACTACCTAGGGGGACCATTTACTATTTGGGGACCACATAATATTTAAAAGATTTTACAACTGGCGCGCCCAAGTATTCATCTATAATGCATCAAGTATTTATCTGTAACACATCAAGTATTCATACCTAATATATCAAGTATTTTTTAAAAAAAAACTGGACACGTTTTTAGAGGTGGGATTTTTTCTTCTTCGTTCAATCTAATCAATATTTCTGACGATCGGTGAGGAATTTAGCAAATCTAAAACCACGAATGTTTTTGACATAATTTTTTCTTTAAAATGAGATCTATGATGATATACTTTCGAGTTGTCCGTTGTACAAGTATTCATCCTTATCGAGAAAGTATTCATCCTCGTCGTGCAAGTGCAAATATAAAAACTGGGCACATCATTCATCCATCTTTTACACGTTTTTAGAGGTGGTTTTTTTTTCTCCGTTCAATCTAACCAATATTTCTGACGATCTGTGAGGAATTTTAAAAATCTAAAACCACGAACGTTTTCTACACAATTTTTTCTTTCAAATGAGATCCATGATGACATAATTTTGAGTTGTCCGTTGCACAAGTATTCATCTCTTATCGAGAAAATATTAATCATCGTCATGTAAGTGTAAATATAAAAACTAGACACATCACTCATCCATCTTTTACACGTTTTTAGAGGTGGATTTTTTTTTCTCCGTTCAATCTAACCAATATTTCTGACGATCTGTGAAGAATTTTGCAAATCTAAAACCACAAATGTTTTCTACACAATTTTATCTTTCAAATGAGATCCATGATGACATACTTTCGAGTTGTTCGTTGCACAAGTATTAATATCTTGTCACGCAAGTATTCATACCTAAGATATTAAGTATTCATTTATACAAATTGAAGTATTCATATCTAAGACATCAAGTATTCATTCATATATCTCTATTTTTTTTTATCAAAATTTGTTTTTATGTCATTTATTTAATACGAAGTGGCCTAATTCACCATTAATAAAGTTTTGTTCTTTGCAAAACTCGCTACTTCATGAGGAAGGGGAACATAAATATGAAAGGGATTAATTGCATATACATATACAAAATTATATTGATACGATCGACAGTGATGGATCTGACCCAGTAGAGACGTGCTCTAGTATTCATTCATACACGTTGAAGTATTCAATCCTGGCAGAGGCGTGCTTGATTGGGATGGAGTGACGGATGATCTCCGGCAGAACATTCGCTGGAGCGGGAGCAGCAAACATAGAGGGAAAAAATCGAGGTGAAAGTGTAAGAGGGAGGGACATTATTGTATTTACCATTTCGAGGTGGGAGAGGGAGGGGAGCTTATCGATGGAAAAACGGAGGCGGAGGAGGAGGTGGGAGAGGGAGGTAGAGGCGGAGGTGAGGTGTGGGAGGCGAAGGTGAGGAGAGGGAGGTGGGAGGCGGATGTGGGAGAAGAAGATGGAGATGAAAGAGAAAAATGGAGGTGAAAGAGAAAGGGAGAAAGAGGAAATAAATAAATGTTGTTAAAAATAGTAGTTATAGTTATAGTTAAAATAAAAAGTTAGTTGGGGGATGAAATGAGGGATGGATAAGTGGGGAAAATTATAATTATCCTAAAAATAAAAATAATGAAATAGTAAAATTACTATTTTTATTATATTCCCTAAATCATAAATTTGTATTTTTGTTTGATTCTCTAATCATGAAAGTTAATGCATGACGAGTGTGGCAATTGGAAAAGAAAAACTATATAATTAGTGGAGATCATAATACAATTTTTCTTTAATATAATTATGAGTATAAAAATGGGGGGATATAGGTGTGAGGATGATTATAATTATTCTAAATTGTTATGGATGTAGATTTTAACAGTAAATTTTTGATTCAAACCAACGAAGAGGTAAGAGAAAAAAATTATTTGAACTATTATATAAATGATTCTATATATGAAAACAAAAAAATAATGAATTATATAAATAATTCTTCGCTTATATAAATATAATCCATCACAACCACCTTTTTATTTCCAAAATTTCAATCGTACTCCAATATAATTATGATACATTTTTAGTTTAGCATGCATCCTTTCATGAGTTCTTGATGTAAATATATTATCATCTATGCTCTAATAAAATTTTATTTTAATGATTGTAATATTGTAATACCCTTGAGTTAGAACATTGAATTTGAAACTATACAACTGTTAGTAATTATAAGGTCGTGTATCAAAACCTTTTTCAAATTATATATATATATATATGATCTTGATAATTATCACCACACTCTCATCTCTGCATTTATTTCCACATTAACTTCTATAACTACCATGGAGAACTATAAAAACTCTAGCATTGATTTTTTTTTCTAAAGTATTAATACTTACGCTTATCTCTAAAAATGGAAGTATTTATACTTATAAGATGAATAATTTTTACATAAATAATTCTCTCCAACTAAATCTCAAACTACATGGGGGACCATACACATAAATAATTTCTAGCACAGATTTTTTTTTATCTCATTTCAATCTCGTTCACATTTTTGACGATCTATGAAGAATTTTGCGAATCTAAAACAACGAACGTCTTCTACGCAATTTTTTTTTAAATGAGATCCATGATGACGTACTTTCGGGCTCGTCGTCACACAAGTATTTATACCTCGTTGTGCAAGTATTTATACCTATACTTACAAGTATTTTTTACATATGACACCGACTGACATATGAAATTATTAATATCAAGTATTACAAATATTTATACTTATACACTAGAGTATTTATACACATGTAAAAAATACTTGAATAATCACACGTTTATCGTGATGAATATTTTTTTGTATGGATAAATAATTAGTGGGAACCATAGTACAACCTCTAAAAAATTATCACATTTCTTATTTACCGAGGATCCTTTAATTTTAGAAGTGTTTAAATAAATAGTGGCTGCAGGGATAGAGGGGGATAGTGTTAGTTTGTAATAATCTAGAAGTCAATAATACGATAAATTATCATAAAGCTTTGTTCATGAATTGAATGTTTATTTATATATCATTTTGTTGCCTTGAGTATTATTGAATTTATGGATCATTTCGAGTTCATGACTGAAATTGTGAAACTCCATAATATAGATGATATATACTCTTAAAAGGTCACTGACCAAGGTAATTAGCAGGAACACTAATTACCGCGATAAGGTTAGTATGTGGATTAAAAGATGGTTAAGTTTTACAAACCACCTGACACGAGATGTCATTTTAATCAAATAGATACATGTTCTAGGAACATGGTATTTGACAGACACCGAATGAAACATTAAATAGAATTGTGTTCGTGTCATTTATGTTTTCATTCAGTGTCAGGTTCTACAGTATGAGGTATTTATCGTTCCCACTGAGAAATATGTATGTGTGATTGTTATCTACCGCTGTCCGTAAAAAGCAGTCATAACGGTAGCTTTTCCATATGTATAGCTTAGCTGAGGAAGTGATAGTTTACCAAGAATACTATTTGTCCCTCGTATCTCTATACGAGCTATAGCATCACTGGGCCCCTTGATAGAGTTAGATTATCTGCTAGCGGTATAATTACAAGAGTAATTATATTTGATAATCTGCTCAAGATCAAGAAAAGATTCAGTTAGCAAGGATGACACACATCTACCTTGAAACTGATCTGATAGCTATGAGACAGAAGAACAGACACAAGTAAATTGTTTACTGGATCGTGATATTGTACAGTACAGCATCATCTGTGTAATTGGATGGTCATGATGTGTTGCCAGATGCCGCTCATGATTATAGAAGTTAAAATAGTTTTAACTCTATTTACCAACATAACACAGATCCTATTGGGTCACACCATATAGGAGTTAATCGGAGAATTTTATTGTGATTGATTATAAATTGGTTATGATCAATAGTAAGATGGTTATAATTAATTATACGTGTTATAATTAAATTATAAATGTTATGTAAAAATAACAAGCAAAAACATTGGTTAATTTATAAACGTGTGTGACACGTTGTATAAAAGTTAACCGGTTAATTTATAAATGTGCCGGACACGTTGTATAAATTACCGAAATAACAACCGCAAGAAAAATATATATATAATTTTTCAGAATAATTATACGAATATTATTTGTGTTCGGGCCGAGGGCATTCGGGTCTTTTCAGATTCGTCCTTATCCGCATGACATGTCATTGATCTTATCCAGATGACATGTCATCAATCCTATCCACAAGGGCAAAATGGTCATTTCACACCTATGCCACCTTGCATGTGTAGAAACATGGAGAAGAGTGTGGAAGGTGTGGAAGGGGTATTTTGGTCATTTCACATATAAAAGGATGAGGTGTCAATGGCATACCTTGTAAATAGGCCGAACTTGGAGGGCATTTTGGTCTTTTGCAACCGACCCTAAACATTATAAATAGGGGTGGAGGGGTAGAGAGAAAATTCACTAATTCATTCGTACCGTTTCGTGTCGAAACGGATCAGTATTTTCTCTCTTTGTCGGTTTCTCTCCCAAATAGTGTTTCGGTTGAGAAAAGAAAGTTATACGTACTTGACGTATAATCTTGCGGGTTGTTGTGGAGTATATTTACGGGATCGATGAATAGTGTTTTACCGAATTTCGCGGTATGTCAGTTTTGCATATTGATGAAACTGAGCAACCGAAAATTCGTGTTTACGAGTTTTCGTCTTTTCTTTGTGAATAGTGTTTTTGCAGAATTCCGCGGTTTACGGTATTTCTGGCAGAAGAAATAAACCGCTCTCCGGTTAGTCCTGGTGGATAACCGATAGAGGCATCAGACGTCTGATGCTCCGTTCCGAGTCGATTCCTTCCCTGGTGAGGCTCTACTCGCTCGGTCTGCATTCCAACTGTGATTTGGAAACAATGTATAAATATGTTATATTAATCTATTTAATTTGTAAGTAGATTAAAGTTTTAGAAATCAATCATGGAGTAGATCTGTAAAAGGATTAAATTGAGTTTTGATGCCAAAGGAATACTGAAGGTGGACCGCCTTGGAAAGTTTCCTGACATACCCCGTTTAATCCTGAGCTTAAGTTGGCTGTATAAATTTTTGTTCTACGGTCATTCCGCACCTTAAGCCTAAAAGGGGTTTTGGTTAGCACCCCGTAAAACCCCAACAGATAGGAGTGTGGAGATGAATATAATTATTCACACACACACACACACACGAGTAAAACTAGGGTGTTCTTAAGTTCACTAAGTCCTTTGGTGAACTCAAGTCTAAAACCCATCGAATCGGTTTCAAATGACGAATCCGAACTGTTGAAACCCGCTTACCTTACGAGTGATGCATCTACATGTGAAAATTTTAAACATTCAAATTAATTTAGTATAAAGTCAAGCGGTCAAAATTAGAAGGTTAATAAATTAATTTTAATACATTCATTTTTTGAATCTTTTGTTATCATTTGACTCTATGGAAATTTAATTTTTTTATATGTAGACGCATCACTCGTAAGGTAGGCAGGTTTCAACGGTTTAAATTCGTCGTCTAAAACCGATTCGATGGGTTTTAGACTTGAGTTCACCAAGAGACTTGGTGAACTTAAGGACACCCTAGTTCTACTCTCTCTCTCTCTATATATATATTCATATTTTTGAATATTACCACTCATATAACCTGGTGTACTTGAGTTTTGACAGATATCTTTCTTATACAGATATATACCTGTGTGTATTTGGGTGTTGACAGAGTTTAATATATTTTTTTTTGTTATTTTTTATTTCATTTTAAGTATATATAGAACGTTACAAGTAATATAACAAATTCAAAGTTATTTGGTTAAATCTTTAAGTTTGTAATATTATGAATGATAATGAAATTTAGAGTTCTCTGAAATTTAAGTTCCAACAAAAATAATATTTCATAAAATTAAATTGAAACACTAAATAATACATTCTACATGTATTGTAGTGAAAATTAATTGTTTTCCTTGTTGTATTAGACTGTAGTCAAAACTTAACTTCGTTTACAAAAATAATTTTTTTGTGCACATCTGAGGTTAGAACTTAGAAATGGTCTATCAAATTACAGCAGCATTTTTTTTTCTTCAGCAGAAAAAGTTAACTAGGATTGGCGGCTTATTAAAGAAGGTATCAATTGATTATAACTAATTAATGAGATCTCCATCAAAGAAGTCAACAACAGCTCTTTGCTGCTTTGAGCTAAAAAATTGGGGTGATGATATTGACAGTACTAATATCTTTATTAATACAATACTATCTAAATATTTTAATATATAGTCAAATTTACCTTTCATTAACTATATATGTCCTTAAAAACTGCTGTCATTCATTATTATAAGATTTTGTTTCCTTAATTTTTTTTGAGAAACTAATATATTCTTTGTATGATTCTCTTTCTTTGAAAGTTATATCTATAAATTAAATAAATATTTGATAATATTCCTTATTTATATTTCATCATATTTTAATATTTTTAAATATATTACAAGAATGAAAGTTTTTATTATATTATTGAAATTCTATCAATATATACATTTATGAATAATTATTTCAATCCCCACACTCCAGTACCCCCATTGTACCCCCATCTCTTAAACATATTTTAACTTCCCATAAACTAACTTAACTAACTAATTTATTCAAAACACTAGTATAAATACTTGAAAGATAATAAATTAATATTTGCAAATTAAGATATTAATACTTGCAAATTAAGATATTAATACTTGCATGTCTAACTTGATATAACTATATGGAGAGACCACTCAAACTACATGGGGAGAAGAATCATACACATTTTTAGAGGTGGGTTTTTTTTTTTTTTTTCAATATCTTCCACATTTCTGATGTTCTATGAGGAATTTTGCGAATCTAAAACCACGAATGTATTCTACGCAATTTTATCTTTCAAATGAGATCCATGATGACGTACTTTCGGATTCATCGTCACACAAGTATTTATACCTCATTGTGCAAGTATTTATACCGCATCATACAAGTATTTATACCTATACTTGTAAGTATTTATCCCCAATCGTGGACCCCGCATCTCCGCATCACATTTCCCTAATCGTCCCTGCGTCAACTTTTCTCTAACAAAAATAGTTGACCACATAGGTATAAATACTTCAGTGCATAGATATAAATACTTGTAATACTTGATATTAATACTTTTAAATGTCAGCAGTGTCATATGTGAAAAATACTAGGTATAAATACTTAAATGACGAGGTATAAATACTTCTATGATGACGAACTCGAAAGTATGTCATCATGGATCTCATTTGAAAGATAAAATTGTGTAGAAGATGTTCGTGGTTTTAGATTCGCAAAATTTCTTATAGATCATGAGAAATGTGGACAAGATTGAACAAATAAAATTGGAGGTACAATGGGGGATGAGAGTGAGGGTACTCATATCATCTCCCTACATTTATATTACCTAACTCCACAAGTATCTATTAAAGAAAAGAAAAAAAGATATTTTTGGCAAAATATTTTTTTGTTGAAAATAAATCTATCGATACTAATTGTATTAAATTTCATGAATATTATTTTTTCCAGACGGGATCTTTTTAATTATTTTCTATTGGATATATCCATTATTATATATTTTTTTACATAATAAAACTCATTTGATATAATTAGACCGAAAATCAAGAAAAATGCAAAATATTTGGTATATCATTTAGATGAAAATTTCAATATGTTGTAATATTTTGAAGATTTGTGTTATAATTAAACTTTTTAATTTGTGAAACAATTATTTTGTTGTTAGGGAGGAATATATATACCATTTTTTTGTTTTTTGTAGTGTGGTGAGGGGAAATAGTATCTTTGTTGCCTGTTATTTATCTAATAAACAATGCTTCAATTCAGATAATAAAAGGTGATCCAAAAAAATCAGTTTGTTTCAGAAAAAAAGGAGGAGAAGATGCAAAAAATTAAGGAACTTCTAAGAGCTTGATAAATAATAATAGAATCATTGATAGCTCCAATCTGTTCCTTTTTTTTCTCTCTCTCTGTGAAGTATCTTCTTCGTAGATTTATAAAGTATTTTAAAAGATATATAGACATTAAAAAGTTTACTATTTAAGGGAGCAAAAAGAAGTAATTGCTTAACGAAGGGCAATTTTGTCCATCAGATAAAAAAAATTGAATTGCGTTGTGTCATTAACACATTTTATAGTGTTAATACCAGCTCCCAAAAATTGTTTTTAAAAAGATATACCCATTTTTAAAAATAACTATTAAAACATCAAAAATTCACAAAATACAAACTTTTTTTTTTGAAATTTCTAGAAATAACCAAATTGCTGGATTTTCCAACGGTTTTCCTATTTCCGCGGGATTATCCAGCAGATTTGTTTTTAAAAACAATAGAAGATGTTATGATATTTTTTTTTCTATTGAAATATTATAAATAAAATAAATGGAGTACTATAGAATTGAATTTACTAGAAAGACTGCGACAAATAATTCGGATCAATATTTTAATATTTCTTGATGTGTTACTGTAAAAAAAAAATGAAAATGTTTTGAATTTGAATAATTGATCCCGGTTTAAAAATCTTATAGGGTCTATAACTATTTTTGAGTAGTTTAGACAAAATAATAGATCATTTTCTATGTAAAAGGACCCTTCCCCACCGGTTAATAATAGCAGCTCATATCTTGTAGTTGACAGCAGCTCAAGATGTAACTCACAGTCGTTTTAGAAGTAGTTACAACATGCATCTCCATGATTGTAAATGAGAAGTGTGCTTGGTGACCGGTAATTTTTTCTTATTGAAAGTAGACTCCGTTGGCAAATTTTCTTCATATCACAGACATCATAGTATAATTAAGAAGTAAACAGACGCATGAATACAAAAAAAAAAGTAAAGAAAGAAACGACACACTAAGAATTGACTATATTGTTCTGAACAAATGGAATTACTATTACTAGCTATATTAAAGAAGGAAAAATAAAGACGTAATATATATATACATACTTATATACGAAACACCTCTTGGTGTGGTCTTTAATTATAGTTGTTTTTTACGAGAAAATGCGAGTTTGTTGATATACTGAAACTCAATCAACTATTTATTAACCGATTTTCTCAGTGTTGGTATCATCGGATGGCCATATGACGGTTTCCATCAATCGTTCCCGCATCAGCTCTAAATTCTCATCTGATATCTTCTGGTACATCCTTGCATGATCACATTTCTGACAACAACAAAAAGCAGTACCAGTTTTTTTTTTAAAAACCCAACACTCTCTGATTTAGTTTTCATAATTAAAATGTGTCATTTTTTTACTTTTAGTATTACCTTAATCCATTTGCCGTATAGGTGAAGCCGTGTTATCATAACTCTTTCAGCAAGTTCTTGCCTCTCCTGGAAATAATACTCGAAGAAGATATTACGATCAATTTCAATGTCAAGGAAGTATTTCAGAAAAATAAAGTTCCAACTTTTGAAAGGACATTTATGATTTTACCTTTCCTAAAGCACGGAGAAAATATTTTCCATCCTTCGGATTGTTGGAAGCAACAAAACTGTAAAAATAATGTTAATACTGTTATTCTAATGTGAGCGGTATAGAAATCTTCTGTTGTTCCTATCTTTTTTTTCTTTTATTCTATTTTTTATGCAAGTGAACTTACTTATAGAACCACCGATAACTTGGTGGATTCATTTCATACAGCTGGGTAAGTACTGTTCTCACAGCCTTGTATGTAAAGTAGTTCATGAGGTTCTGAAAAGAGCAAGAATTATAAAAAAAAATTATCAGAGAACAAAATTAAATATACTTAAATACTAGATTAAGAATTCAAAAGTTTATTCATTAACCTTTGATTTAAATTTTAGCAGCTATCTTAATTTGATTTAAAACAGACAGGCAAGATCTGTTACCCCAAAGAGACCCAATTGCTGACAGGCGGTCCCCACATTATTTTTTAAACAAATTACAATCAGGTCCCTCTATAAAAATAAGGGTTAAAGTTGGGTCCGGATTTAAGACCGTTTTAGCAAATAAAATTTATCGTACCACTACCAGCACCTGAGGATCTGGATTCTGGAATCTGGAATCTGGAATCTAGAATCTGGAATCTGGAATCCCCAAAATTGGTAGCAGTTATTATCAAGGTACCACAAATTCCCTATTTCAACGATTAAAATTCTCCTCAGTTATTCAAATGGAAACAACGTTTTAGGTTTTCATCTATCCTATTTTGTTGTTAGTATACTACATTTGTAATTTCAATTAGTAGAAAATTTATGATCTCAGAAAAGTGGAAGTAATAACAAACCAGGTGAACATCCTCAAATCCTTCTTCGTAGGTACCGCCAAGCTCATCAACCACCGTCATACCTCTTTTCTTGGAAATTTTCCTCTTTGATCGGACAAGTTGGGCACGGCCATTCCAGTTCCCCATAAACGAAGAACTGAGCTCCAGAGAGCAAAAAACCCTTGCTTTTGGTATCGAATTCCCTTTTACCTTGACATTTGTACTTTGAAGCGCAATCGATTCAAAGCAGAGGCATGGCGATGGGAGCGTATCGAGCGTTACAGATCTGATCGCCATGGCCATTGAGAAAGCTGGTAATATGGAATTGGAATTGGTGCAGATTTGTTTGATATAGTCTGAAAAAGAGAGGTGGAAACCGTGGGAACGGGATTTACTGGGGAATTTGTAGAGTAGTTTAATTTCAAGCCAAACAAAATTCTGAGGCGGAAATCGTTTCTACAAATCAACAACGAATAGTGTCCGATGGGATTCTTATTTGTACTTTTCTCTTTTACAAGTGGCAGCCTCGGACCCAGAATCCACAGATTCCAAAAGGGAAATGCAGGTGCTGCTTCTCTCCAGTTAATTATAAATTGGAGGTGTTCCTGAATCCTGATACCTTTCCCTTTCTATGCAAACTGCAAAGCATTCATAGTTCAGATTTCGGTATCGTTTTTGGACCATCTAACCAAAGTCTAAATGAAACTGACTAAAAGTTTTGGTGAAAATTAAAAAAAAAATTTGAGAAAAATTGAATGTAAAGACTGCGATGTAGTGTGTAATTTGTAAACCTCCTTCGCTATTTGTACTCTCACGCAACGACACCTCCGATTTAGGTATGACCGTATGAGTTTGAAACGGGTCAAAGTTGTTAAATGATATTACGAAAGTACTAAAACTATGCCACGTTGAACTTGGAAACACGTGCCTCTCAACAAGTGTGAAAACAATTCACGTCTCGGGAGATGTCTCAAAATTGTTGGTGTGTAAAAGAGTAAAACTACGTTGTTAGGCATAACGCGCATTTACCTGTATTATAGATTAATATTTTAAATTTTAAATTAATTAAATCACAATATAATTTTCATATAAAAATATACTTGTAAATTAAATTATATATTTTATAATCAATTTTTAAATAAGTAAAAAAGTCACTGAAATTCCAGACTAGTTAAAAGTAACAATTTTCTATCCGTGTTGTAAATTGATAATGTACTGCCAGCTATTAATCAAGAATAATTAATTATAATTAGAAATAATCAATTAATTAGTCAAAAAAATATGTAACGAATTGATTGCCGCCAATAATCACCCTAAATGGCCCTTTTTCAACATTGTTTTCTACCTATAAAAATGATAAAAAATAATTTATTAAAAATGTTAAAATACATAGTACAAAATAATTTGCGCTATTCATAGTACCATAGCCTCACTATGTATAAAATCTACTCCGTTCAAATCTTTACAGTACAAATCTCAAAGCACTAATTAATATGATCCCACTTTAGATAACCTGAAATCTTTATCTAAAATCTTTAGTTATCACAGAGGATATGATTCATTTGTTGACCTAAGAAAATGATTAATTTGCAAATTCAACAACAATATATTTTGTTGGTTCTTAAGTGTCAGCTAAAATTTTAAAACCTTGCTCCAGATCGTGAATTCATATAGGATCTCTATTAGAATTTAGATGGGTAAAATATTTCCAAGGAAAAAAAATGAATGGAACGTAAACTAATTTTATACTGGATAATCGGCTTTAAAATAACCTTTATTCTCTCTTAAAAACTCTAAAAACAAAACCTAAATGAATATATAGTACCAGGACGTTTATGTATGGGTCGGCAATGTTACATTAACTCTACATTAATTCAAAAATAACTTACACAATTCTCCTTGTAACTAAGCAAAACAACAATAAAAGCAACTAAGAAACCACTAAATTCCTACACAGAATGTTACTGCAGCAGCTGCAGCTACAAGTGCTGAACCCTCCACACAAACAAATGGACAATTACTTGTCAGTTAAGGGAGTCTTTAGACCATAGTCTATTTTTTAGATCGTTTCTGAGAGATGAAGCGGATCTTCTGTTTCCCGAGCTCTAGTGTCTTTGATGTGCCATTGTCTAGACGAACTGATAAGGATGAGGTGCCATCTTTTACATCTGAAACCATTCCTCTTTGCCTGAACATGCAAACAACGCAGAATTGTATTTCAATTCAAGTACGTTGGTTAATTTCAATGGGAAGTACTGACATGTGAAACCAGCTGAGACCTAAAATATTTTCAGAATTTAAGCTATAATTGTAATATCTAGGTACAATCTTGCAAAATCCATCAAGATATTACTAAATTAGGGTAAAGATTTTAACAGAGCAGTTTTGGCTTCACGCAGCACTGTTTTGATTCTATAATCTGTGCGCTGCATGAAGCCAAAACTGCTCTGTTAAAATCTTTACTCCAAAATTACAATATGTACCTCTATGCAAAGATGGAAATAATTGTAATGTCTCTCACATCACAGTTGCCTTAAAACATGCCCAAAAATTTTAGTAAGTTAGCAGATAACAGAAGAGATACTATTTAGGAGAATGCAAGATTTGCGCATACAATATTACAATATGCAAGATGCCTGAAAAGAAAATAAACACAAGGGCGAAAAAAGAATTCTCACCATGAATTCACAGAACCTTCATGGACCTCAACCCGCTTGCCGATTGCATCCCTCCCAAGCTTCTTCAAAATCCACTCCGCATCGACCACATCAGCACTTGCCTCATTTGTACCATGATTCGTCTCCTCTTCCTGATTCACTTCGAATTTCCCATTTGATGAAGAAGGCCTCTTCCTCTTAGATCGCTGACCCTTGACAATCGGGGTCTTCTCCTCTTCCACTTCCTTTGGGCCTGCTGAGGCCCAAGAGCTTTTCTGCTCGAAGTATGGGTTCTTGAACTTCAGTTTTAGAAGTGGTTTTGGGTCACTGGATGTGCTTGGTTCTTTCGTGCGGGGCGGCTCAGGATGGGTGAATTTGATCTTAGATTTGCTGGGTTTCTCAGAGGATTTGTTGCTGGTGCTTGCTTTACTAAATTTATTATCTGGAGGAAAAGGAAACTTCTAAAATGTAAACTAAGCCAAAAAGAAAGCAATTAATGAAGTTCCCAAAATATATTTATTATTTTAACATATATATTATTATATATAAATTATAAATATAAATAGAATTATAGTAAATTTTTAAGATTTGCATAAAATGTATACTCTATAGTGAACAATGTATGCCTACGAGGCATAAGAATTTATTCAGAAACAATCAATGTTTTATAGCAAAATAGGGTAATTTTTTAATTTCTTATTCTTGTTTATTTTCTTTTTTTTTAACCCAGATCACACTAAAAAACAAATATAAGAAAAAAATATTTAAAAAAAAAACAAAATTATGTTTCTATTACAAGTATAACTATTTACCATAATTCTAGACACAGTCATAAAGAGCAAACTGAACCATAATCAGGTGAAACAAATTCTGATATGTCATTTCCCCAATATATAAAAAACTATTATTAAATATATTTAACTGGAGTAAAAAGGAAACAGAGAGAACACATAGGTCATTTTGTTTCCTCAAGATAACCCAGTTTAACATTTGGTTATTATTTGCAAATAACACAGAAGATGCTACTGACCAAACACAAGTTCAAAAAAAAATCGAGTCATGTTCATGAACTACAGTAACATTTCCAATGAATGCATATTTAAAAAAAAAAAAAGTGGTAAGTAGAACATACCAATTAAAGGAACAGACTCTGTCTGTCTCTGATGACCTGGCATTTCAGACCTGGGCGGTGAGTTTGGTTTCTTGTTCTTTGTGCCAAGGTGTATCACCAGTTTCGTTCCTTTGCTGCTTTCACTTTCCACTGAGCTCTTTCCTGTACTCCCTTTAATATGCAATTTGCGAGGTGCGCTAGGTTGTAAAATAGCATCTTTCTCCACCCCCTTGCTGGTATCACCGTTACTCCCAACCCGACCCACATTGCTAACAACCGTTAACAATTCCACCTTCTTTGTGGCTGCTTTACTCGATGATTTCTTGGTGGGACTCTTCATTGCATCCTCCTTGGGTTTCTTTGTTAAGCTATCAGTGATGCTCTTGACTGAAAATTTAAGAGTTTTACCAGGTTCATTTTTCAAGATAACGGGTCCCTTCTCCTCGTCGTCAGAGTACGGGTAAGCGGAAGACTCAATAGGTAAACCGGCAGCTGCTCGCATGCTGGCTATGAGGCGCTTGTCAGAGTCATCTCGTCTTCTCCAGAGTTCTCTAACTGCATCCTCCACATCTTTCACCTGAAAATTTGAGGTTGAGGTTAGTATCAGCATCAATGAAAGTCTTGATAAGAGACCCAAGTAGCTGTCACTACATACTGGTGGGCACCACACAGTACCCAAATATGTATGCCTTGTGAGTAACGAGTACATAAATAGTCCAATGAAAATCAAATTCAGTTAGTGAATCATGGTACCAGTCCTAGAATGATAAACAATTCATACATGAAAGGAGTATTACCTTGTAGCATTCACCACGGCAAGGAGGGCACTTATAGTGCAAATTCCTATCTGATTCAAACTGCCGATACTTCTCATCACTGTGAAAAGTAAGAAACAAAAATTGATGATTGGTTAAGAATACTTCTGACAAGAACAAATTCAAAATTTGAATGCTTCTGACAAGTAAAATGCAGTAGACCTGATGCCATCACAGACGCAATGCACCCATTGTTGGCAACCGTCGCAGCAAACCATAGGCGTCATCTCAGAGTCTCTATACACCTGAAAAGTTTTGAAAAAGAATCAACTATATTTCTCCATCACATAAAGCAATTTTATCAAGATAAAAAGAGAACACGCTTTTCGTTTTTCTTACTACCTTTAAACAAACAGGGCAGTATTTGCCTTTCACAAATAGCCTTCCGCATGCATCACAATTAGTATAGCTTAGGAACCACCTGATAGAAAATAACTTACAGAAGTCAAACAAAACCATACATAACTTATCTCAAAATTTAATGTGTAAACATAAATAATACTATGTGAAATATCTCATTACTACCTTGTACTAACACCACTACCAGGAACAGTAGAACCACAGCTGTGGCACCTAGTATGCTTCGGACATAGAAAAGGCCCATGACTAACATTCTGAAAAGTTCGTACACACAACAAAAATATTGAATGAAATGACAATTAAAAAATGAACAAGTAAAACCAGTAAATATTAAATATAATAAACCTTGTGGGGAGGTTGTTGGCAGTAGCAGTGATATGCACCATCACACCTTTTACAGAATTTGAACTTGGTCGGATCACCAGTCCTTTTACAAACCTAAAATTTGCAAATGGAATTTAGATAAGTTTCTTACTCAACTGGTACATTTTCTAACAAATTTTAAGGACCTGCTCGGATTTATAGTTAAAGAGAAAAATGTAAGGCTTTGCTAACCTCACAAGAGCGGCACGAAGGGCATGACCACGAATCCCAGTGAAACAAGTCTGAAAAAAGAAAGTTATGTTATTTCTAACAATCAAAGGATCAAATGGTAAAAAAAAGCCAGTAAAAATATACCTCTATATTCAGCCCAGACTTTCAAGCAACTCCTATGGTACTTCTTATTGCAAGTTTTGCAAGGGACCATCTTATTAGCACTTGTGCTACCTTCGTTCTCACCAGAGAAGCAAATTCGGCAAATTATTTTTATGGCAGGAGTAGAGAGATCTTCAATCGCCACATTGTTAGCTGCATCTCCTGCCACCTCCTGCTTTATCATATAGTTTTGTATCTTTAAACATATTTAGCACCAGAAATTGTAAATGACTGCATATTTTTACAAACTACCAAGTAATTGATATATGCAGGTGAAAATACAGTATTTCAGCATTTCAAGAACTTCCAATTTTCATCAAATCTAAAAGTAAACAGTATAGTATAAGGCATATGCAGGTGGAAACCGGATATGATAATTAAAAAAAAAATGTCACCACTCAGCCCTTTTTCACTTTGAATCAATAAAACACCAAAACCTTTGAACTGATGCAACAGAACAGTGAATGAAAACAAAGAACTTACCATAGCTGCAGCACCAGCCTCGAGCCGTCTCACATAATCCTCAGCTGCAACTGATGCCTCTGCAGCTTGCCGCTGGAGCTCAGCCCGCTTGGCACGCACCGATTGGGCCCAAGCACTCTCCTCCTTGCTGCGACCCCCACCGCCGCCGCCACCGCCACCATCACTAACAACTTCACCTCTGATTGCAACTCCAATTGGTTCCGTTTCCTCCAATAGAGGGCTGCCAGGTGTACCCGCTAACTGTGAGTGCTCCAAACGAGGCACCTCCACCTGAATTGTGGTTGTGGTAGAATCTATCGCGGGTCTCAGCATCCATGGATCCTGCAAGAAAACCTCGAGCTTGGAGATCTCTTGGTGAAATCCTGGTTTCTGCGTGAAGCCTAGCTCGCAGTAGCAGATCCGACGACTGTCAAAGAACAAGGTCAGTATTAGAGAAAGAGAAAGAGAGAGCGAGAAAGAGAGAGAGAGAGAGAACAATCTTTTTTATTCCATGAGAGAGAAGGGAGCGAACCAAGTGATGGGGCACGCGACATGGAAAGCCATGGCGCGCGAGCGAGAGAGGGAGCGAGATCGATTTGAAAAAGAAAGGGAATTCGTATAATACCGGGCGATTATTAATATTTTTATTAAATATTATTCGGGAATTAAGAGAGCCGATTTGGTTTAGGGGTTAGAGAGAGAGAGTAGAGAGAAGGGTTCAATTTGGGGATTTCGATTTGGGGAGAGGCGCCGATTGGGGGGAATTGCCGAATTGGTACTTGGGAAGAGCGGTGAGAAATGGCAAGGATCGCCGTGTTCTGGCTCGCTATAAGATACGCGTTAAGGTTAGGAGGATTTTATCTGGACCGTGTGATATTCGCCAAGAATCTATATTTGGGTAGGCTTAGATTTCTAGGGCAAATCCGGCCCAATATTTATCACAATTGGGCTATCTTTATGAAAATCAATATAAAATTTGGGCCTGTATATTTGACATCAATGTTTAACTAAACAAAGAAGAGAATATACCTTCGCTGAAAAACGCTTGCAATAAAAATATATCTAATATTGGGCTAATTTCCCTTGACAAGCATTTTGAGAATAAACCTAACACAATATCAAATTTGCATAAGAGGCATTCTTATTTCAGAAATCAAATCTTGTTCTCTCAAAACTTTTGGCAAAAATTTTTTTTACAAGGGTTTGATATGAAAAATGCAAAAACCACCAAACTCTGAGGCAAATTCATCTATATGAATGAAGTCAATTGACACCGTTTATTTTCAACCTTTTGTACTTATGCATGATATTATATATAGTTTAGAATAAAATAATATGTATATTGTTAAATTGACATCTATATGCAGCATGAGAATTTTATATGATCTATTTTTTTTCATATTTTGACTCTCATAGTTTGAAAGTCTGACTCCATTTTTCTAATCAGAGCAACAAAATATGTCTCAATTAAGAAATCACAGCACAGTGAAGTTAAATAGTTCAAATTGGCATCAACAACAAACACAGACAAAGTATTTTGGAATTGATTATATGATGTAATAGTTTTGGTAGGTATTTTGTAAGGGGAGTGGTACCAGTAGTTTGGTATCAATCCTCAGACACTAGTGATTTTTAACAGAAAATAGGTGGGAATTACCCATTTTATTTAAAAAAAAAAACGAGCAAATGTGCCTTTGACACACTGGTAGTCACTATCATATTCATTATAAAAAAAAGGCAACGAGCAAAACAATTTAACTAACTTGACACGGATCGAAAGTAAAATTTACACTTGACATGTGATCAAAAGTGGAGAAGGAGAGAGAATAGTTTATTCAACACATAAATTTTCTCTTAAAATTGCACGGTGAAATAACATTCAAAACAGAGAGATTTATATGGATGAAAATCAACTAAAATATAGGACCTTTCTCCCTCTTCTTCTCATGTTTGGAGGTAAAATATTACAGTTTCATGGCAGTTACTACCAATGTTACTTATAAAAAATTGAACCAAAAGATACGTTCCGATTAAAGCCTAAGCCACATATTCAAAATTAAAATGTGTCCAGCTTGTATTCAACAGATAGGCTCGGGTCGGGGGTGTTGTGCTGGTTATTTTAGTTCGAACAGAGTTAAATTTATCTAGTCAAACTTTTTGTCTGTTTTGTATATATATATATATAAAAGTGACCATATCACCTGTCTCCACGGTGCAGGAAATTCCAGCCCCCTAGAGCTACTGTGGGGTGGGATCGGGATCACTTGAGGTGGATCCGAGATCAAATATTTAAATGTTAAAAGTGATCCCGGTAGTGATTCTAGAGGTAAAAATTTGCTGCACCTAAAGGTGCAGAGGATTCGATCTCATATATAAACCAAGTCGCTCAAATAATTTAATCAGTCAAATTACAAATCAAATCAAATGAACTGATTTTTTTTGTCTCATAATGTACCCTTACAGATTGGGGTAGTAGCTCTATTGCCCTCATAAATCATGACTGAGCGCGTTATGAATGTAGGATGGAAGTGGTTCAAGTATTGCTGGGTAGTTTATGTTTGTAAATTTTTATAGTATGATGCTTTCTGTAAATTTCAACCTTTTATTTCAATAAATTTTGGCAGCCGCTGTCAATTACTCAAAAAAAAAAAAGAAAAAAAAAAGCTTGGGCTCTATGAAGGAAGCGGAACAAGAGGGTTTGTTTCTGACAAATATAGAGTGGTACATCATTTGATCAATGATACTACACTTGAGATATATCAGTGGATGAGCTCTTTTTAAGGCAATTGAGTTAATTTTATGAGTTTGTAAATTAGTTATAAAATGAGGATCTTGTGTAAATAATTTTTTTTATCAATATATTTGCATAAAAAAAAAAGAATTTTAAATCAAATTAGTATGAAAAATTTAAGTTATAACTAACCGTGTAAGTATTAACTTGATAATTTGTATATTAATATATATAATATTACAACATTAATTGCATATTATTTACTAATATTTCGACTCATTTGATTTGTTCGATTGTTTTTTATTTTCAGATGCCAAAAACAAACTATATATATATAAATCAAATTATCTTAATTTGTAAAATAACTCGAACCAAATAAACCGAACCGTTTTATCAAAATAATTCGTTGGATCTCATGCAACTTTATATATCTACATTAACAATTATAATTCGTTCGATCTCCATCCGACGTTAGGAAGAATTTAATAAAATCTTTACAGTGATAATGCTTTGTTAGAATTAAACGTCTGCTTTTATTTCTGTACCATTATCCCTGTATTATTTTGTGAGGCGAGCAGTCACCTTCCCTTTTCAGAACTTCAACATAGGAGTTGCACCGATAGTACCATAGTAACACAGATGATAGGTTTCGCCGACAGCTCCCGTCTTGTGCCCACGTGGCACAGTTCGGTTGGGAAGATCCGGTCAGAGGACCCCTGCTTCTTTTCTTCTGATTATGGTCAACCGTTATTGCGGAAAACGTATTAACAGAGCTACTTTAACTTCGTGCAGTGTACAACTACAAAAATAAAATGAAAATGTGAGACTCATGCACTGAATGAAGTAACATTAGCTCTGTCGATATCTTCGGTAACCCAGATTTTTTGAACCCATTTGAGCACAAAGTCGTCATTGCGGAAGAAGCAAAATAATAATAATAATAATAACAGAGAAACTAAAATAATTTATTCGTTCGTCATGCTATTATATCATATTGTTCATTATAAGCGTATTCATTCGCTATGCTATTATAATTAATTAATTAATTTGCTTCTCGGACCACCAAAAAAGAGAACAAAGTGTTTTTCTAATTTACTACACAATTAATTTACTGTTTAACCAAGGAGGGGAAGAACTTCATTAATTAACACCCACAATAACAGAGGAACTAAAATAAATTAATTATGAACAAAATATCATGCTTAAACACAAGCTTTAGCATGAGTACTTAAGTCTATGAGTATATATATATATATATATGTGTGTGTGTGTGTGTGTGTGTGTTATCTAAAATTAATAAATCCATTTAAACCGCAGGAACAATTCCTTCATGTAGCAACCTCCAGCTGAGGTTGTTAAGCCGTTCTCGCGAGTATTGCCGGGATGCAATTCTCCAATCGGTACCGGCCTTCATCATGTCCGCAAACTCCTCGTAGCTTATCTTTCCATCCTGTAACATAGATTTATAGTTTTATATATACCATATGAATATTATTAAATTATATAATTACCAAAGTTTGTTGTTTGGTTAATTAAGCCTCCGGAATGCTAATGTACTAAAACTTACTTTGTCGGTGTCAACATCATGCACAATTGCATTGATGATTTCTTCATGGTTGGTACCGAGATCATTGATCAAGCACTCTGTAAGCTCTTCAATTTCAATGTAACCAGTTGCATTTTTATCGAAAAATGCAAAAGCTTTGTGGAGATGCTCGTCGTTTCCCATTCTTCGAATGTGGATTGACACAGTCATAAATTCCCCGTAATTTAATGTCCCGTCTCTATTGACATCAACCTAAAAAGGTATGGGCAATTGTTCAGAAAAGAACATAAAAAATTTTGTCAAAAAGAAAGAAAGTGTCGATTGCTACCAGTGCAGGTACAGTAGTGGTTGGTTTTTGGTTCTGTGATGCCTTGTATGGCATTGATAAGCAATTGCTGGCAGTTTGATTTTGTAAACTGTCAGGTATGATAATCAGTGATTACACTTTACACATATCGGGTTTATACCAGAAAAAACACAAGGCATATGAGATAAATATTGATTGCATAACACTTAGTCGATCGCCGATCACCAAGTCCCGACAAAAAAACATAATTAAAATTTATATTAACAGGTAGAGGAACTGAATGAGATAGTATGGCAGATAAAGGAAGTATTAGATAACACTTACAGCATCCATTATCATACGAGCATCAGAATCGGGTAGGTCATGTCCTTGCTTATAAAGAGCTTCTTTCAATTCATCAAAGGTTAATTCTCCCTTCTTTTCAACATCAAGCTGCTCAAACATCTCCTTTATATCAGCCTCTTCATCGATAGTCAAATGCTCCGCCATCACCTGCACAAATTATCATAAAATAGTATTCAATTTTTTTATACTTAATATTCTTCTTACATGATAAAAAAGTGGTAATAATTATTAGTGTATCTCACTATGTTTTATTTGGTGCACAAAAAGTGTTCAATGAATGTTTTAATGGTACTTCTTGTACTTATCGGGTTCCTAACAATGTGATAATTTAAGGTATAGGTAAGAGGAAATACACTAAGAGCTTTCTTTTTGAACTTGTTCATCACAGTAAATTGTTGGAGTCTCGTGCGAACAGACTCTCCAAGGGCACCATCAGGTGCCTTTTTCAGATTACGTATCCAAGGATGCTCTGTAAAAGTAATTTAGCAATGTTAAAAGAAACATTAGCAATTGTACATGAAGATACTGTCACTGGCATTTAATTTAATTTAATTGAGAAAATAGAGGTAATTGTACCAAGAACTTGCTGAGCGGTTAAACGCTTCTTTGGTTTTGGTTCTAGCATTCGCTTGATAAGATCTTTTGCATTATCTGAGACTCGAGGCCATGGTTCTCTTCTGAAATCTATCTCTGATCGAATGATAGCACGAGCAATACCCTGCTCCGTGTCTGTATCATTTTGCACAGAGTATACAAACTTTTATTTTAATTCCTATTTTTAATTATGGTTCTAATTTGTTTTCTTGTTTGTACATCATGAATTCTGTCTCTTGGAACAGATTTGACAGGAAGTATTTCAAACACATAATGTAAAGAAGAATTTTTTTTTTAATGCCTGGAATACTTGCATGAAAGTACAAGACTCACATTATTTATTTAATATTCTTTTATTTGTTTATTGACCGTTTTATTTATTTAATTTTCTTAAAAAAGGATGAAGCAGGGGTAAGCCTGCTTCAACATTATCAATGTAACTAAATAAATTAAATTAAACTTTTAAGCACACATCTATTCAATAGTATTGAACTGACTTGGAAACTAATAATTAAAATGAAATCCAATTAAAAATTTGTATCTTCCCTTAAATAAAATAACTAATACACTCACTAGAAATCTTAGTCTTCCAAAACAATTCATCTAGCTATTGATTTTTCATTTCAATCATGACATTTTAGAGGTTCTTTTTAACCCAATATTCACCAATGCAAATATGTAGTGCATAATAGTCATACTAACTGATAATATTATTATTTTTTTTTTTAAATTGTCTTTTTTAAACTAGCAAACTAACCTGCCCAAAATGGAGGTGCACCACATAAGAGGATGTAAAGGATTACACCTGCACTCCATACATCTATTTCTGGTCCATAATTTCTCCTCAAAACCTCAGGAGCCATGTAGTATGGGCTGCCTACTACTTCAGTGAAAACTTGCCCTGTTTTAGATAAATTGGCACCAATTCAATTTCAGTCAAAATTAGTACTGTTAAGCCTGAGCTGCATGCCCAATGATAACTTTTTTGGTTTTGATATGTTTTCTTTTATTTTTTGTGATCAATTAACATTTCTAATTGAATTAGTGTTTCGAGTGAGGCTATGGTACTTGTACATAGCGCATGTTGGTATGTACTATGAATTAATATTTTTATTTTAGTTCAAACAATCGATTTGAACCATTCAACATTATCTCCATTTGAAAATGTACTTGCATACTAAATATTATATATATTTTTTAAAATCTTTTACAGTCTTTCGAAATAGGTAGAAATCACTGGTTAATATCTACTACTTAAACTTTGAAAACAAAAATATTGATCATTATCTATTATGCCATTTCAGTATTTTTTTTTTTTGGCATATTACTTTAGGAGATGAATAAAATTAAAATAAGAGAAAATATGCTGTCAAGCACTGTATTAGTTACAAGAATGCCATTGGGTTTATTATCTTTGAAGAAAAATATATACCAGGCTTGAAGAACACAGATAAACCAAAATCAATTGCCTTCAGAGGAGCAGTTTCTTTTTTGTTAGCAAACAAGAAATTTTCTGGCTTCAGGTCTCTATGCATTACTCCATACTGATGGCATGTCTGTCAGCAGAGAAATCATTTTAAAAATCAAGTTGAAATGAAAGATATTTCATGTACTAGTCATGATTAATTCACTTAATAGATAGATTCATGAAAGCATAAAAAACTCAACAAAACTTGTTTTGCTGGATGCGGAAGAATTGACTAAAGATTCCTTTTTTTTTTTGGTCAAAAAAACAAAGATGCATGCCAATTATAAATTGAGGAGGGTTCAAATGCCTCCATGTTTTTGTGCCTTCATCATGCCTCCATTCCTCTCCATCATTTTCAAAGTTCAAACAGTCAATCCGAACCGTTCAACCTAACCTCCATACTAAAATATGTTTGGAGACCAAATTTTATATTTTTAGGAATTTTTTTACTATTTGTTTAGATAGGTACAAAAATACTGTTTTTAGATGGTTCAGATTTACTGATTTTGTACCTATCTAAAAAAATAGTAAAAAAATTCCTAAAAATATAAAATTTGGTCTCCAAACATGTTTTAGTATGGAGGTTAGGTTGAACGGTTCGGATCGACTGTTTGAACTTTGAAAATGATGGAGAGAGATGGAGGCATGATGGAGGCACAAAAACATGGAGGCATTTGAACCCTCCTCTTATAAATTATATATTGGACTTTAATTCAACCAAGACATTCTAGTTACTGATATAAAAAATTCAAGTTGCCAAATTTTAGTTTTAGTGAGAATCCACTTGCTTTTTTTTTAAAAAAAAAAAAACAATTTGTCAGTTGTTACCTCTAAAAAAATGTGCAAATTATTTTATCTTCGAGGGGAAGGCATTAAACATTCTTTGTTCAAATCACTTGAAATCAACAAGCAATCACTCTAAATTAATTATCTGTTCAACCATACATAATTCACCAAGTGATATTTGGAAATAATTGAAACAAACTTCAAAATAATAATTAACAAAAATTAAAGAAACTAAAAAAAAAAACTAACCTGCACAACTTGTACAATGGTTCTAATGAGAACCACCGCGGCTCTCTCGGAGTAATGTTCACGGGCTTTGATCCGGTCGAACAACTCCCCTCCTTCACAAAGCTCCATCACAAGATACACCGAACGATCATCTTCAAATGTATCCCTCAAACTCACAATGTTCGGGTGTTTCGGCATGTGCCGCATGATATCTACCTCTCGCCTGACATCCTCTCTGTCAACCCTCGTGATAAGCCTTTGTTTCGATATTGATTTGCACGCAAATTTAATCCCGTTTGATCTCTCTGTGCAGAGATACGTGACGCCGAATTCACCACGGCCAAGTTCGTCACCGATTTTATAATGCTGAGTAATGTCACGGCCAGTCCGGGCATCTAGTACGTCGGTTTGGTTCAATGAGTAGAGATTTTGTTGAGAAGGTTTTGTAATCGGCTTCTGATTGTTCGGCTTTCGCCGGTTCCGGTCACCGTCTCCTTCATAGGTTTTGGGTCTCCGGCAACCCCGAAATATGTTACCCATCAATTAATCTCTTATGTTGTTACAAAGATTTTGGATATTAATTTGCTGATGGCAACAATGTAACTTATCCATGGAGAGAAAGCAACATATGGTTTTTTAGGGAGAGGTTCATGAGTTGATGGTTTCTTTCTCAGTCATGGTTTTGTCTAGAAGTTAACGAACTTTGACACATTTCTAGAAGTACATAGTGGGCATGAGTTCTAGATGCCATTATCAAATAGGGAAAGAAAATCAAATAAATAAGCTATAAATTTTAGTATATTAATACAAGCAACCCAACGACTTTCTGTTATGATGGGGACAAAAAAAAAAAAAACCAATTCTCTTTTAATTTTTTATCTATATGTATATACTAAAAGCTGAACTTCTAGTTGGTCTTTCTCATTCTACCCTTCACAAAAATATACAAAATGTGGAACAAAGGTCAACGGCATAAAAGGAGTTAACAATTGTAACGAAAAAAAAACAAAAAACAAAAACAAAAAACAATTAGAAAAACTTGTCAAAGATCCAGATTCCTGAGAAAGGAGCTAGGAGGATTGATGGAATTCATATCATCTTGAGCCTTGAGGTAACCGATTTCTTTAGTTGGAATCTGGTTCATTAATTACAAACTAGCACGAATCTTAAAGTTTCGTGCATTACAGGCTTGGACCGGATTAGTCCATCGGACGGTCCGGATTGAGACTCAAAAATTCTGGTACCTCAGAGGATGCAAACTCACGTTAATGAGGGTTTAGATACATTCATTTTTTTTATGCCTTCATATCTCTATCTTTTTAGTAAAATTCGGATAGAAGGTTCAAAAGTTGAATAAAATTAAAATCATTAGATATAATCAAAATTGCTTTCTGATATCAATATTAAAATTATGACAATGTAGCCTTGTTTCAGAGAAAACCAAAAGGTTTGCAAATATTTATTGATTTAGACAAATTCCTATGCATTTTTCTTTTCATGTTCTTGTGTCCATGAAAATTAATGAAGCCAAAACTAATTTTCTAACTGAGTTATATATATGTTATTATTGAATATTTCAAAAGTGAATGCATCAAAAGTATATATTTGAAAGCTCCTCTTATCTAATATAATTCATTCATAAAATATTGGAGATGCTCTGGGAATATATAAGAGATCAGTTTTCTATTATTCAGTATGAGTAGACTTTGTCAAAAACAATGATTTCGAGCTATAGATTGTGTCCCAAGAAAATAATATTTTGTTGCTTATTTAAAACTAAACAACTAATTTTTTTTCTCGCACTTTATTTTTCAGAGATAAAACAAAAAAATGGTTCCTGATATTTTCAACTTAAAGCGTTTGCTACTTAATTTCAGCAAACTAATTAAATGGCCTCTTTTGGAGCATCCACTTAAATTATCAAAAGTATTTACAAACGCAGCTCTCAGTATGCCTTTTTGTTTTTCTTTACAAAAATTTAACATGCCAAGATGTTGAAAATAAAGAAGAAAATCAAGAGGAATGATCTCAGCCGCACATCATAGATCAAAGGGTCAAAATAGGAAATAAACCTTTAGTGCAAAATAATAAACGGTAACTGTACACCGTATCCATTTACGGTAAAAAAGACTCCAACGGTAACTTGGAGAAAAGTTGTATAAATAGATTTAGGACTTGTAATAAATATGTAGAAAAAGTTTAATAAGAATATTCTCCTCAGAAATCATAAAAATCAACATGGTATCAGAGCCTCAGGCTTGATTCTGATAATATCCGATAATCCCCAATATTCTGATAATCATCCAATAATCCCTCAATCATACTCATTAGCAGAAAATTCTTCACAAGCAGTGCAAAATGGATCAATGGGGGCAGCAATCCTACGAGGCTACCAACCCATCGAAACTCACTTCGCAATTGCTAAATGGTACGAATTATATATCATGGGCCAAATCAGTCTCTATTACCCTTAGTGGTAGGGACAAAATTGATTTCATCACAGGAGATAAGGCAAAACCAAAACCGTTAGACCCAAATAAACCAACTGAGGCTGAAAAACTAATAATCCGAAAATGGCAAAAAGAAGATCATACAGTTATGTCTCTGTTATATGGGTCCATGGAACAACAAGTCATTGACTTGTTTCTCCAAGATTGTGACACATCTCAAGAACTGTGGGAAGAAATTCGAGCCTTTTACGGGCAACAAAAAAATCACTCCCATGTTTACCGCCTCCATCTGGAAATCCAACAAGAAAAGAAGGGAATCAGAACCCATATGGAATACCTAGCCTCTCTCAAAAAGAAATACGATGAACTCAATGTTTATCGACCATTCACAACAAACGCAAAAAACTCAAAAAACGAAAAGAAGAGGATCAAATCTTCTCATACCTTACCTGCCTTGATTCAAGCTACGAGGTCATTCGGTCACAGATTATTCGAGCACCCGAGCTCCCTACCTTCTCCGAGGTAGTCAACCAGATACAACGCGAAGATTCACTTCGGGAGGCTATGGGAGGTCCACAAGTCAGCCACGACGAGGGACACGAATCCCATGGCCATGCCGTAAAGTTTCCCCAAAATCACCGAAACCCTAGCTCTCAAAATCACCAAAATTGGCCACAGTCGAGAGGGGAGAAGTGCTCTCATTGCAAGAAAGAGGGTCACAAGGCCGAGAGGTGTTACTTTCTTCATCCAAACCTCCGGCCGAAGTGGTGGATTGAGACCGATTCAAAGAGAGGCGGAGGAGGAAGCTGGAACGAAGAGAAAAAGAAAGGAAAAGAAGGGCTCATGCGTGGAGACTTCTCTGTCTCAACCAAAGAGACTCTTTTAACTCAACCAACTAAGTCAAGTGAACCGGGTTCAATCAACCAAGGAGCTGGCGGGTCAAGCAGGTCAGGAGATCAAATGCAACAGATCCTTCAGCAATTATCCGCGTTGCTCGCTCAAAAATCTGATAGCTCATGTGGTATTGTATCTCACTCAAATAATTTTAATTTATTTAACCAAATAATTGTTGATAGCGGTGCAACCGATCACATGTTTGGAAATGAAAATTTCCTTGAAAATTTGACAATACCAAAGAATGACCAATATGTAACCGTAGCAAACGGTATGAAAGAAAAAATCAATTGCTTAGGTGAAATTATTTTGAGCAATAAAAAAATTAGTAACGTATTATATTTAAAAACCTTTCCTATAAATTTACTTTCGGTTAAAAAATTAACACAAGATTTTAATTGTAATGTAATATTCTCATATGAAAATGTAATATTTCAGGACCGGGTAACCGGGGACAAGATTGGTGAAGGGGTTCTTAAAAATGGACATTATCTTTTGGATTTAGAAAAATTAAATTTTTGTGTCTTGGCAAGCTCAATTAATTATGATAGATGGCACAAGAGACTCGGGCATCCCTCCAACAAGATTCTAAATAGTGTTTTAAATTTTCCAAACTCAAGTTGTATTAATTGTGATATATGTAAGTTGGCAAAACAAACGAGACTTCCCTTTTCACTATCCACTAGTAGAAGTGAAGCCTCGTTTGATTTAGTCCACTCCGATGTATGGGGTCCGGCCCCAATTAATTCGTATAATGGATTTAGGTATTTTGTGATATTTATTGATGATTTTTCAAAGGCTATTTGGTTGTATTTACTTAAATCAAAAGATGAGGTATTTATGTGTTTTAAAGAATTTCTATGTCTTGTAGAAACTCAATTCAACGCTAAACTTAAAATTTTTAGGTCGGATAATGGAACGGAATTTGTAAATAAAAATTTTACTAATTTTTTTAAAGAAAAAGGAATTATACACCAAACAACTTGTGTCAACACTCCCGAACAAAATGGAGTGTCGGAAAGAAAAAATAGACATTTATTAGAAATAACACGTGCATTGTTGTTTCAAAATAATGTTCCAAAAATATATTGGTCGGATGCCATCCTTTGTGCTACACATCTAATTAATAGGTTACCTAGTGTTATTTTAAAAAATAAAAGTCCAACCGAAATTCTTTATAAACAAAAAAAGAATCTAGATCACTTGAGAGTTTTCGGGTGTGTATGCTTTGTTCACATTAAAAGAAAAGACAAGTTTGATTTTATGTCAACAAAAGCTATATTTTTAGGGTATTCACCATATAAAAAAGGCTACAAATGCTATGACCCAATAAATAAAAAGGTATTAATATCTAGAGATGTGATATTTTGTGAAGATGAACCATATTTTAAAAAAAGTGAGATTAATAATAAATCACTTGAGAATAACCAAGTTAGACCAATAGCACCTCTCTTAGATGATTTAGATTTCATACCTAATGAGGAATATGAAAGTGAATCAAATAATCATGAAGAAGAAATAAATAATGAAAATAGTGAGGGAGAAGAAAATGATAACAATAATAGGGAGGAAGAAGAAAATACAATAGTTAGAAGGTCCTCAAGAGTAACCAAACCATCTACTAGACTTAGAGATTTTGTAACCTATACGGTACAATATCCAATACAAGAATTTGTATCATACAAAAATATTTCATCCGAATATAATGCATTTCTTGCTTCTATTGAAAAAGAATTTGAGCCGAATAGTTACCAAGAGGCAATAACCAACCCGGTATGGTGCAAGGCCATGGAAGAAGAATTAAAAGCCCTTGAAAAAAATGAAACTTGGAAAATTGTTTCATTACCCAAAAATAAAAAACCCGTTGGATGTAAATGGGTATATAAGACCAAGTTCAATAGTGATGGTTTCATAGAACGGTATAAAGCGAGATTAGTGGCCAAAGGATATACTCAAACCTATGGTATAGATTATAACGAAACATTTGCACCGGTGGCAAAAATGAATACAGTTAGAATTTTATTTTCTATTGCGGTAAATAATGGTTGGAACCTATACCAAATGGATGTAAAAAATGTTTTTCTTCAAGGAACACTTGAAGAGGAGGTGTACATGACACTACCACCCGGCCATAACATGAAAAATTATTCTAATATAGTTTGTAGGTTAAATAAGTCAATCTATGGATTGAAGCAATCTCCTCGGGCATGGTATGGCAAACTTAGCTCATATTTAATTTCGTGCAATTTTAAGATTAGTAGTGCCGACCACTCCTTGTTTACCAAAACCGAAGAAAAAAATATAACCCTTGTATTGGTATATGTAGATGACTTGATAATCACCGGAAATAATTTTGAGGAAATTAAAAAAATCCAATCCCAATTAAAAGACAAATTTGACATTAAAGATCTAGGATATTTAAAATATTTTTTAGGAATAGAAGTGGCTTTTTCGGATAAAGGTCTCTTCATTTCACAACGAAAATATACTTTAGACTTGCTAAAGGAAACCGGTAAACTAGGTTGCAAACCGGTCTCTACACCAATTGATACCAAATACAAATTAAATACCGAGGATGGTGAACCATTAGAAGACATAAACCAATTTCAAAGACTTGTAGGAAAATTAATTTATCTCACGGTAACACGTCCGGATATTTCATTTTCCGTAAGTCAAATTAGCAAATTTATGCATTCACCAAGAACGCCTCATTTGGAGGCCGTACATAGAATATTAAGATATTTAAAAGGAAATCCCGGAAAAGGAATAAAAATGGAAAATAATAATTCTAACGAAATATGTGGCTATTCCGATGCAGATTGGGCCGGTAGCTTTGATAGAAAATCCACCACCAGCTTTTGCACATTTGTAGGCGGGAATCTAGTCACATGAAAAAGCAAGAAACAAAATGTTGTGGCTCGATCTAGCGCGGAGGCAGAGTATCGAGCCATGGCATCCACCGCAAGCGAATTAATATGGATCAAACAACTACTTAGAGACATGAGTATTGAATTTGATCAACCTATGAAGATGTATTGCGACAATAATTCCGCTCGACATATTGCATCAAATCCGGTATTTCATGAAAGAACGAAGCACATAGAAGTGGATTGTCATTTCATTAGAGAAAAGGTCCAAGCCAAAGAAATCGAAACACCGTTTGTGAGAAGCAAAGATCAATTAGCGGATGTTTTTACCAAAGGGTTGGATCAAACACATTTTGAAGATATCACTAACAAGCTAGGATTGTATGATATATACACTTCTAGCTTGAGGGGGAGTGTTGAAAATAAAGAAGAAAATCAAGAGGAATGATCTCAGCCGCACATCATAGATCAAAGGGTCAAAATAGGAAATAAACCTTTAGTGCAAAATAATAAACGGTAACTGTACACCGTATCCATTTACGGTAAAAAAGACTCCAACGGTAACTTGGAGAAAAGTTGTATAAATAGATTTAGGACTTGTAATAAATATGTAGAAAAAGTTTAATAAGAATATTCTCCTCAGAAATCATAAAAATCAACACAAGATAAAATTTCAATACATGCAAAGGGGGATAGAAAAGATTTATATATAACACACTAGCCTGCTTAATTAACTACAACTTCAAATAGGGCCACACATAAATAATAGAAAAATAACAAAAGGAAAATGAAAAGGAGCAACCCTAAATGACAATCATTAATAAAAACAAAAACAAAAAAAAATCAATTTTAGATACAGATGCACAATTACAGGTCTTCATCTGATTTCTGGAGCATGTTTTCCTACTATATATATTTGTTTCCTCTTAATTAAGCCGCGATTTGCACAGCACCATCTTGTTGCAACTGCCAGCTGAGACTGTTGAATCGTTCACGCGAGTAATGCCTCGAAACCTTCCTCCAATCAGTACCCGCCTTCATCATATGCTCAAATTCTTGGTAACTAATCTTTCCATCCTGTAAACAAGCAAAAATATATCACAAATTAACCTAAGAGTAATAACCTCAGTTTAGATTATTGGCGATGAATTAATGTATGGGTTGATGCTGTACCTATTTAGGCACACTAATTAAAATTTACATTACCTTGTCAGTGTCGACGTCGCAAATAATGGCATTGATAATTTCTTCAAAATTGGGGCCAAGGTCATGTTCTAAGTGTTCTTTAAGCTCTTCAATCTCTATGAATCCACTGTGATCTGAATCAAAGTACTCAAAAGCCTTGCGTATGTGTTCATCATTTCCAATCTTTTGAATATGGATCGCTACGGCCATAAACTCCCCTATATCCAGAGTTCCGCTCCCATCCACGTCAGCCTAGGAAATCAAATGCATTTCTAAGATTACATATTTATGGCTTAATTGAGTGTTAAAGTTCTGAGTATCAACAATTTTAAATCTGAAATGTAAACTAAACCATTAGATATATAATATAAATCATTTTCTCTATTTATATGTAAAAGATTATGACATTTCAACTTTGTTTTAATTGTTATCAAAAGTTCGCATAAAAACACTGATGTGGATAATTTACAGACGTCAATTTTTAAACTTATTAATCGCATAAAAACAAAAACCCAAAAGTGATACTTTTTTATTTGCATATAGAGAAAATAAAATAGATGACATCTAATGGTAAAACCATTTTAGTCTAGAAAAAGAATTCTCACGGCATCCATTAATATAAGAGCATCAGAGTTAGGTATGTCGTGCCCTGCCTTGCGGAGACCATCTTTTAATTCATCAAAGTTTATCTCTCCCACATGCCGCACATCGAGCTTGTCGAATAAACCCTTTATGTCGGCTACTTCGTCTATTGTCAGATGCTCTGCTATCACCTATTCATATGATTAATAACCACATATCACATTAGAAAATTCACCTAACCATAACATAAGAACGTGAATTGAGAAAGAGTAATTAATTACCTTAAGCGCTCTTTTTTTGAACTTGTTCATCACACTAAATTGTTGGAGTCTTGTACGAACAGACTCGCCTAAAGAAACAACAGGTCCTTTTTTTGGATTGTGTAGCCATGGATGCTCTGTAAAAACCAAACGAAAGTTAGAAATGGAAGGGTAATGATGTCCAATGATGCCTATAGATAACAAAAACAGAGGTAGCTATACCGAGAACGCCCAGTGCGGTTAAACGCTTTTTTGGATTAGGCTCTAGCATTTTCTTGACAATATCTTTTGCATGATCCGATACTATGGGCCAGGGGTCTCTTTCAAAATCTATCACTGATCGAATAATGGCCTGTGCAACACCCTGCTCTGTTTCTGTATCACTCAAACAAGCTTTTTCCAATATAACAAATCTAGGTATTCATTTCTCATCTAGCGATGACTTAAGTATTATGAGAAGTCAAAAAATGCAGTAAATTTCTGAAATAACAAGAAAGGTACCTTCCCAAAACGGAGGAACACCACAGAGAAGGATGTAAAGAATTACACCTGCGCTCCAAATGTCTACTTCAGGGCCATAGTTTCGCTTCAAAACCTCAGGAGCCATGTAGTACGGGCTCCCTACTATTTCATGAAATTTTTGATCTGACGAAATCAAATCAGTACCGGGTTAGCTGCATTCTATTTACCTTCCGGATTATTTCAGTCATAACCAGCACCAGTTCAATTTTGTTGCAGGTTGCTTTGGTCCCTTTTAATTTTTTTTCCTATTACTTGCGTATGTTTTGTTATTTTCGGTTTGTGCGTGAATTTACATTCTTATTTAAAAACAAAACATTTTTGTTTTACTCTTGCAACCTTCTTTAACACATGGACGTAACTGCCCGGCAACAAATAAGGGAAAATGCCTTAAAAAAACACAAAATGAAAGTTTAGTTTTTGGGCAAATACCTGGCTCAAAAAATACAGATAAACCGAAATCAATAGCTTTCAATGGACCATTTTCCTTTTTGTTGCCAAATAAAAAGTTCTCCGGTTTGAGGTCCCTGTGAATCACCCCATGAGCATGACAAACCTATGACAGCAAAATATATATAAGAGAAAAATGAGAAGAAGCGAATGAAGAATAATTTTCTTACTAAATGGTACCTAATTGCAAATTTAGAACCTCGCTATACATAATTGTGCCCAAATTTACTAAAAATTTAAAGGATAACTAAAACAACAAGGATATATATATATCAAGGGAAATAAAAATCAACCTGGACCACTTCCACAATGGTCTTAGTAACAACTGCCGCATCTCTCTCTGTATAGTGGCCCCGCGCCACGATTCGGTCAAATAACTCGCCTCCTTCACATAACTCCATGACAATGTGCACCGCAGCATCATCCTCGTAAGTAGCTACCAACTTCACTATATTTGTGTGTGACGGCAGGCGCTCCATGATCACCACCTCCCGTTTCACATCCTCTATGTCGACCTGCGTGCGAAGCTTCTTCTTGGAAATGGACTTGCATGCGTACTTTTTGCTGGTCGACTTCTCAATGCAAAGATAGGTGATGCCGAATTCGCCACGGCCCAATTCTTGACCAACCACGTAAAACGCATTGATGTCGGTACCAGTTGGTGCCGGCAACACAGTTGGTTGCTGAGTTGAGTTTGGGGCCCACTTGTAATTTGTTACAGTTTTTTTAGTTGTCTTCTTACCATGTTTCTTTGGATGCTTATTCTCTTTCTCATCTTTGTGGGATTTCGGCCAGTGGCAACCTTTAATGGTGTTACCCATTGAGATCTAATTTTTTTTAAAAAGGAGATTTTGACGTTGATTATGCTGGTCATGGTGGGATTTGGGATTTATTACGGTGCAAAATATGAGACTTTCTAGAACAGAAATTGTGGAAAAAGTAAAAATAGTGTGGCTTCCGATGAAGTTCTTGGTTGTTCCTTAGGCTTTTGTTTTCTCTAGAAATTAACGAACTTTGACAAAAGTCAAAACCCCATTTTCAACAATTAAATGAATAAACCTCTGGAAGCAATATCAGAGCTGGGATTTCATGGGCTAGATATCGTTATCAGTTGAGAAAACAGGAATCGGATATTTTAAATTGAAGAAAATTTAAAACCAGAGTCGTTTTCGGAGAAAAAAAAAATGGTGAAAAAATGTTGAGATAAAAGGGAGGATATGAGAATAATGAGATGCCATTCAACGGAGTCGAGATTTAAACTGAAAAATATTGACAGGGCAATTTTTCCTTAATGCAGCTCACGGGCAATAGAACCAGTCAAGACGTCCAGATCAAATGATCAATCAAAAACTGCTCTGTTGATTAAAGATCTCTCATGTGTCTGATTCAGATCAACCCGTTCACTTCAGACCGTCCGATGAAGAGTTGCGCAATGTTCTTAGAAAGCAATGGTCAATGGAGCGGTGCTACTGGATTTGACATTTTGACCAGAAATGGTAATTGTTTCCTATCATTTCTTTTTTTAAAACAACCTCCAATAAATAATCTCTTCTTTTTTTAACAACGTGTGGTCGTTGACATGATTCTTAATTTTTAGGCTCGGTAGCGGACCAGTAGCAATTCGGAATGACAAAAAAAAAAAAAAAAATTCAAGTCCATGCATAGTTTCTTCTTTTCATTGCTTCATTAACCATTACACAGTGCGTACTATCTTTTAACGTCAGATCAAAATCATTGTTCAACGTTCATTTATAGATGTAACGTTCATCTTGTACTAAAAAAAATAAAATAATGGTTTCTATTAAGATTGTTAAAATTACGAACTATCATGTGATTCTTCCCTTCGCTTCGTTATGATGGCACAGATATTTCATAGCATGCATCATGAATTTAACAATTTGCATCTTTATATACCCATAAAAATTGATACTATGATAAGAGTTATCCGTGACTTTTACATGACAAAATAACAAAAATTAATATACTAAATAATTATACAGTAAGATATATGTTAATATTAATTTAATTTAATTTAATTTATGATGGCACAGATATTTCAAATAATATTTAATGTCATGTATAATTATATTTTTCTTTACATTATTTGTATTATTTGGTATATCAGGCATTTGTTTCAATGCTAAACATGAAGATGTGATATATGAAAAATATTTGTTTAATATATATTTTTTTTTGTAGATAATAAAGATGGGAGCCAAGCGAATTTCTAGCATGCGACTTTCTTACAATTTATGTTTAACGTAGGATCAATTTAGTACAAATAAAAACTTGAAGATTATAATTTGAGCAAAGCTAGGGTGTGATGTGCTCACAAAGAGGGTTTGGTGAGTACAACTCCAAACGTATATCGGATCGATTTCAAATACCGAATCCAAACCGTTAAAGTCCATGTATTTCATGAGTGATGCATGTACATGCAAAATTTTGAAAGTTTCGAGTTTATTTGCTACAAGGTTAAGTGGTCAAAGAAATGATAAAAATTGAAGATATAAAACAACTTATAAATTAACTTATGAAATGTTCATTTTTTTGACCGCTTGACCTTGTAGCAAATAAACTCGAAACTTTTAAAATTTTGCATGTGCATGCATCACTCATGAAGTACATGGATTTTAACAGTTTGAATTCGGCATTTAATGTCAATCCGATATACTTTTGAAGTTGTGCTCACCAAACCCTCTTGATGAGCATATCATACCCTAGTTTTGCTCTAATAATTTTAAAATTAGAAGAACCAAAATAGCAAACAAGTAATAGTGTAATACTTTAGAACTTGGAGCAATATTTTTAGAACTTGAAGGACTAAATAGTAAACAAGTAAAATTTAAGAATCATTTGTAAATTTATTATTCCTTTTTTTAACTCTTTTAGAAAAAACAGCAGATACCATTATATTTGCGTTAAAACCCACTGATGGTCGGAAGAAAAAACTCCAAAGAGCAGGTCATTTCACAGGTGAGAAGGATTACGGTGATAGTTGTTGGGATTTCGGGTAAGTTATAGTGCAACAATTCGAAATAGTTCAAGATTTGTTCACTACCCGAAAATCAGAATCCAAGTATAAAACTAATTTTATGATTAAAACATATTTTACCACTAGACGCGCAGCAGTAACTTCAAGTCTAGTCTAGCGGTAGCCTTCTTCTCCTTTCGTTCCGTGTCAGATTCACGTAACAGCCCAGCAGTCACGCCTCTATCAGTATCCACACGAACAGATCCAAAATCAACAATCAGTCGATATGCTAGTATCGATCTGAAAGCCCCGTCTTTTTCTCTTTCTTTCTCTCTTCAGTTTTCTGATATCTGTGGAACAGAATTTCTGGAACCAACCAAAAACCGAACTACTTCATGTATATTTATAATACTTATGCATCCATTCATTAGCACCATCTGGTTGCATCTCTTCAGAAAACGTGATCTGATCTGAGATCAGATCAGATCAGATCAGATTAAGAATTTGGGCCTAGCCCAATAAGACTTAATATATTAATTCAGCCCATATTATTTGGCCTGTAGAACACTTCTTACAATAGTTTGCAAATTTTTGGTAATATTTTTAAATAAGTATAGAAGATTCAAAATTAAAAAATAAATATAGAAGTATGCCGTTGGACATACAGTATACAGTCTACCATCAAAATTTCATATAACTTATACATGTATGATGTGTATCAAACTTTATGTTTTTTATACAAAGGCGGAACTAGAAAACTTTAATAGAAGGAGCTGAAAATTAAAATGTATAATGTGGTGAGTGAGATTTGAACTTAAGACCTCTCATCTATAAGATAAAGCTCTAACTACTAGACTACAAATAAACATATTATTATTATTATTATTGAGGGGGGCTGAACTATATAGAAAGTTCTGAAAAAATAAAAATTAATTAAATTTCAATATATATAACTAAAAAATTTAAATCATAAGGGTGGCTTAGCCACCTTTCCAATACACTGAGATCCGCCCTGCTTTTACATATATGATATGTATCAAACCTTATAATCTTGTACATATATGATGTGTTTGGGTGCTATGGATAGCGTAAGGTCATCCGTGCTATGGCTTTAAAAATCTATTGAATAAATTTCAAACTTCGATTTAAGTAGCTCAGTAAATTGGTTATATAATGAACTTGTAAAATACCAACTTTTACTATTTTTGATATTTTGTTACTATTTTTTATGATTTATGAAATATAACAAAAAATGACTTAAAAATAAAAATAAAAATAAATTGTCAATATTTTAGACCATTTTTTGTCATCTTTCATAAATCATAAAAAATAGTAAAAAACTTTAAAAAAAAGTAGTAAAAATTAATATTCTACAAGTTAATTATATAACTAATTTAATGAGCTACTTAAATTGAAATTTAAAGTTTATACTGTAGATTTTTGAGACCGTAGCAGATGACCTTATGTTATCCATAACACCCAAGCCTTACTCATCATATATTTCATGTCCTTGATGTCAGATTTCAAATTTCAAATTTATTTCAACGATTTTTAAGTAGGTCTATAATGTTTAGATTTAAATTTTAATGTTAACAATTGTTAAAATAAATAATTATCAAATTACCTTCCCCTTACAGACGGCTATCGAACTATTTTAATTTTAACGCTCGGTATTTAGCTTGTTCTCAAAATGATTTGCTTAAGCAAACCTACTAATTACAGAAAGCGGAAATTTTGGAAAAATAAAATTTCAAAAATTACGAGAGCAAAGGAAATGGCATGTAAAGATTTCAATCATTTATCTCACCAAAACTAACAAAAATCAACGTATACAGATATTTCTCAACAACATATATCCTGTAAAATTTAAAAGCCATTCCAGAACATACATATCAATATATTTACAATCACGCTCTGAGACTACTACACCTTTTGAGTAACTTTTTTACATCCCCAGTAAAAATCATACATACAAAAGAAGAGCTAAATTTGGAATTAACACGTAAATCTTGGAAAAAAATGGAGAAGAAAAACAAAAAGAAACCCAAATGATGATATCAGTAAAGCAAAAAAAAAACCTTTGTACTAAGTAAAAGCGAATCAATAGCTCCAGTTCTGAATACAAAACTTTTTGTGAGATTTCAGATCATTCTAGACAGAAATTTTCATGCTGTACATCCATCTAAGCAGCAACTTGCGCGGCACTGTCCTGTAACAACTTCCTGCTCAAAGTATTAAACCGTTCTCGCGAGTACTGCCTTGAAGCTTTCCTCCAATCAGTTCCCGCTTTCATCATATGTGAAAATTCCTCATAGCTTATCTTGCCATCCTGTGAAACAACAAACAATCTCATCATATAAAAGTTATGAAATTACAAAAATGTCCATTTCCATTTTGCATCAGTCAGTTTTGGCACTTCACTGTACTGACCAGTGCATTACCAAATCACAAGCAGGCCGTGTACAGAAATCTCTGTACAAAACTTATGCTGATTAGGTATTGTCAGCGAGTGAGGCTATGGTACTTTGCAAAGCGCGGATCGGTACGTGCTATGGTTCCATATCTCCATTTTTAAAATTTAAATAATCAATCTGAACCATTCAACATGATCTCTGTATGAAAATTAACTAAGAGACCAAATTTTATATTTTTTATATTATTCTTTAAGGTATAGGTAGAAAATCACTACTTTCGGATGGTCCAGAATTTTTGGATCAAGTGATTTTCTACTCTCGTCTAAAAAAATAGCAAAAGAATTCTAAAAAATATAAAATTTGGTCTCCAAGTAAGTTTTCATATGGAGATCATGTTGAGCGATTCGTATCAACTGTTTGGACTTTGGAAACAAAGATATATATATCCATAGCACGGACCGACCCACACTTTGCAAAGTACCATAGACTCACTCATTGTCAGCTCTGCTTTACAAATTACAATATTTTCTTCCCAAGTTAATTTGGTGCTTCATTAAGTTATCGACACAGAAAAAGGCAGAACTAAGGGGCCTAATCACTTTTCTAAATCCAAGCCAAGAAATAACAAAAATGTACAGGAGTAATTGACAATTAGTAAATTACCTTGTCAATGTCGACATCATGAACAATAGCATTAAGGACTTCTTCATGATTCGGACCGAGGTCATTCGCCAAGCAGTCAGAGAGCTCTTCAATCTCAATGAAGCCACTATCGTTTCTATCAAAGAATGCAAAAGCCTTCCGGAGGTGATCATCATTTTCAATCTTTTGAATGTGGATGGATACTGCCATAAATTCACCCAAATCCAATGTCCCGCTGCCGTCAACATCAGCCTAGAAAGAATGTTGCTCGCAGTGTTATTAGGAGAAATCCACTTTGTTTGGAGTTTGGAGCCCACATTGTTGGTTTAGTTGAGTATAGGTTATGGCCCGGGACCGGCACACATGCCGTGCCGTATCCAGTCACAACGCGACTTTTTTTACATCCCTACCCCCATTGTTGGTTTAGTTGAGTACAAGCGTTATGTTCCAGAAAAAGAACCCCAAAAAAGAATACAACTGAACACTACACAAGTGGTTATCAGTACAAGGCAGTATTGTAAAATTTTGGAAATAACAGGGTACTGGTACTTACAGCATCCATAAGTACACGGGCATCAGAATCAGTGATGTCATGTCCTTGGTTGCGGAGACCGTCTTTCAATTCATCCAAGGTTATCTCACCCTTTTTTTGCACATCAAGTTTGTCAAAGAAATCCTTTATCCCAGCGACTTCATCTATTGTTAGATGCTCAGCTATCACCTGTTCATACAATCAGTTCATAAAAATAATTCTCTGCTTTTTCGAAAAGAGTTGCAATGCCTCTTGTTTCTAAAACCCCAACCTCATTGGAACTCATACGTCATCATACACTAAACTTGATCCCCTTACTACGTACCAAACAGCATCAGATACTAAGCTAAACCCCTATCTTAGCAGTACCACACGTCACCAAATACTATGCTAGAACCCTTACTACCTTATCTGGACCCACACGGTATAAGATATGAAGCTAGACCCCAACTTTGCCAGTTAAAGCACTATAGAGATGAATACTGTAAAGATACAGATAGAGAGAAGATTGATTTGTAATTTGCTTTTCTTAATCCAAATGTATTACAGTACTTGGGTACATATATACCTTGTACAAGCTATAACAACCTGTGATCAACTAACTAACTAAATATGTTACAACTTCTAATTGCTTCCTATACTGTGTTGATTTGGTCAAACCACTGTGTTGACTTGGTCAACTCTCTATTACCAGTACCTACATATCACCATATACTTGGCTGGACCGCTTACCACCTTATCTCAACCCACATGGTACCAGATACTGAGGTAGATAACACCATCTCCAATTGCTACCTCAAAAGGTCCAAAAATTAATCTAACAAATCATGACGCAGAATAGAGCGAGAATTATTACCCTTAGAGCTCTCTTCTTGAACTTGTTCATCAGAGAAAATTGCCGAAGTCTTGTACGAACTGTCTCACCTAGAGAAACATCAGGTGCTGTTTTCAAATTGCTCAGCCAAGGGTGATCTGAAAAGACCATATATAAGAAGTGTCAAGAACAAACTTATTCTTATAATTCACTAGCATTTTTCAACTAACAATGAAATATAGGAGAGGAAGTGAGAAATATTGTACCAAGCACTTCCTGGGCAGTTAGACGCTTCTTTGGATCAGGCTCTAGCATTCGCTTGATCAGATCTTTAGCATGATCTGAAACTATGGGCCATGGGTCTCTTCTGAAATTAACCACTGATCGAATAATGGCCTGAGCAACACCCTGCTCGGTGTCTGTATAATTTTGCAAATATATATCATATATAAGGATCGAAACAATAAATAATGCTTATTGGCAAATTATAGTGCTTAGGTTCCAGACATCACCTGGTCACATTTTATAGGGCTACTGTATTAAAAATGTGATATCGCTAAAAGATACTATGTGCAGACAAGTTTAAGGAATTTTATTCTATTTCACACACCAAGTAACCAATTTCCAACTAGTCAATACAATCAGTTTCCAAATAGAGATGGAAGCTATAGATTGTCTAATGATAATATGCTGCCCCTCTACTTAAGTAGAAGTAAAGAAAAAAAGAAGACTATGATGCCCTTTTGACAATGTAATCTACCTGCCCAAAATGGAGGCACGCCAGAGAGAAGAATGTAGAGAATTACACCGGCACTCCAAATGTCTATTTCCGGGCCATAATTTCTCTTCAAGACCTCAGGGGCCATGTAATACGGGCTGCCTACTATTTCATCAAACTTTTCACCTGCAAAATAAAATCAATGCCATTTAGGTACCTCTTTCTTTCACTCTCTTTCCTTCTTTCGTTAATGAAAATTTAGCAGACAGTAATTTGTGCTTTTTATCTTTTAAGGAATGTCATTACATCTATTTAATAACATAGGTATCAGGTATTGGAGCTCAGTTAGAGAAAATGAAAATAATGCCTAATTAATAAAGAAGGTATTTGAAGTAAGATAATACCAGGCTTAAAGAATATAGATAAACCGAAATCAATAGCCTTCAAAGTGGCAGTTTCCTTCTTGTTACCAAACAAGAAATTCTCGGGCTTCAGATCTCTGTGAATTACTCCATGCCCATGACAAATCTGTAATAGTAGACAATGGGAAAAAACAACAAGAAGAACCTGAGAACTGCTTCAAGAACAACTCTTGAATTGTTGGTTAATGGAATTAAATTACAAAGAGGACCGAAAAAGAGTCACCTTACTGGTGAATAACTAGCTTAAATAAGATATTTTGATAAAATTGGCATTCCTTGATAATTCGAAGAATTACAATTTGAACTTTTTTTTTGGAGAAACAAACATTTGCCCTTATTTGTCAGTCATAGTCAACTACAACCTATTGTAGTAGATAGAAGAGAAAACTAGTTTATATGTACCAAAAATTGTAAAAGTAGTAAAATTAACCTGCACCACTTCCACAATGGTCTTAGTAACAACAGCCGCAGCTCGCTCTGTATAGTGGCCCCGAGCCACAATTCGGTCAAATAGCTCACCACCCTCACACAGCTCCATTACCAGATGCACAGCACTCTCATCCTCATAGGTATCCTTCAAAGTTACTATATTTGTATGCACCGGCAGGTGCCGCATGATCTCAACCTCCCTCCTCACATCCTCTATGTCGACCTGCGTGCGAAGTTTGTTCTTGGAAATTGACTTGCAAGCGTATTTCGTGCCAGTTGACTTCTCAGTGCAGAGGTAAGTGACACCGAATTCGCCGCGGCCGAGCTCACTACCAAGCTCATAGAAAGCGCCAATGTCATGGCCGGTAGGGTTCGATAGGACAGTGGTTCTACCCACTGAACTAGGGCCCCGGTTGTAGTCAACCGTGAAAAGGTTTTGCTTCCTCTTGGGGTTAGGCGCTGGATCATCGCCTTCGTAGGTTTTTGGAGAACTGGCGCAGCAATTCCCCATCGGATCTGATTTTGAGATTTCTTGATTGAATATTTGGAAATGGTGGGGTTGGCGATTTGTGTTGGGTTGGGGTTAACGATGCGATAGCGACCTCTCGATGACTTATCGGGAGAGCGATAGCAAAATGTGGATTACGGATCGTTCAGGACTTCAGGGTCTTTGTTTCATACAGGAAGACTTCAAGATCCTTTCTTTCTTATTTATTTCTTTGTTCGTGCTCTTCTAGAAGGCCGACTTGGCTGTCTTTGTCAGAGAGGAGAGAGAAAGGGAAAATCTTGAAGAAATTGAAAGAGGAAAATTACTCAGATTGAGGAAGGAAGAGGAGGAGATGGTCGAAAACTGAATATTTTATTGAAATGAGAGAAGAGGTCAAGAGGATAATTCGGCCATTGGCGACTTATCGGAGGAGGTAAGAAAAATATTTCCTTCGCCCCCCTTCTCTCTTTCGCTCTCCGTGTGCGCTGAGCTGGCAGCCTATTAGGTAGAAGAGAATATGTTCGCAATTTTGTATTCCAGTTAAAGTATGTATGAATGTAGACTGTGGTCTGTAGCAAGTTGGTTAATTACCTAACACACACAACTGTACAGAAAACACGGATCGTTACAAACAACTGTTGTATTTACGGGCTTGTGCTCGGAAAAAAAAAACATATTCGGTTTCTACGTTTAAGCCTGCCAAGTTCATGGGCTTTATTAAAGCCCATTTAATAAATTATACAATAATGTTCTAAGTTCATGGGCCGAACGAATTATTTGCAAGATGTATGCCCGTTGATGAATTCGTCCCGAAGTGTAAAAGGAGGTCCGAAGGGAGCGGAACTACCAAAATTTAGATTGAGAGGGAACATAAAGTGAAGGCATAATTTTTTAATTTAGTTGATTTTTCCGTAGAAACACCATGATATTTAATATTTTCAATAAAACTTAATATACTTTTTTTCGCTCTCCATTTATTTATTTAATCTTAATTTAGTTATTTTAAAAAATTAAATTGACAAATAATCTCTTCTGACTTCTAAGTCTCAGAAAAAAGGTATTGTTTCTCCCATGAAAGCAAAAAAAGCCAGCATTACTCTCGCACAATCAACATGTTTTCTGAACTTATTAATCTTTGAGGCAGGAGCTTATGAAATTAGCACCAAATGAATGTGAATGGAGGGTTACATGAGTTAGGCTGGGGTGCTATGGATAGCATAGAGGCCTCTATGCTACGGCTCAATATTCGAGTTTTCAAAATCCAAACGGTCGATCCGAACCGTTCATCTTATTCTCCATATTAATATCTGCTTGGCGACCAAATTTTATAATTTTCTGAATTTTTTTACTATTTATTAAGCCACTTTGAAAATCGCTAATCCAACGGTTTTACTGTTTTGTGCAGCCACCGTTGGATCAACAATTTTGTAAAATACTTAATAAATAGTAAACAAATTCAGAAAAATGTAAAATTTGGTCTCCAAGCAGATATTAATATGGAGAATAAGATGAACGGTTCGGATCGACCGTTTGGATTTTGAAAACTCGAATATTAAGCCGTAGCATAGAGGCCTCTATGCTATTCATAGCACCCCAGCCTAACTCGGGTTACATACTATCTCAAAACCTTGGTCTGGAGGTGATATATACGCCAATTGAGTTGATGTATTTGGATTGCGCATGAGAAAGCATTAATTGGAGTGTGGTATTGCCGTATTGGGTTGCATTTTGAGACAAAAGGTCATGGTACCATTTTTTTTTTCTCATATGAGCTATTGTCCCAGTTGGAATTGATGAACAGTGAACTTATCTGTTCATTTAATGTTAAAATAATCAAATAAAAAGTTAACTAAATAAAAGGTTATATGAAAAAGAATGTTAAGTTTTTGTGAGAATATTAGATATTATGATATTTTTATAGAAAATCTGACTACTTTAAAAGTTTATATAGGCACACCAAAAATTCTCCCTAAAATAAATAATGTATAGAAGCTGAGATTTGAATTCATGTCTCTATGATGACAAAGTGAAATTTTAACTACTAGGCTAAAGGAATTATTTAACATTCTGTGAGACTTGATATATTATATAAATTATTTGAAACAATAAAATTCAACTAAATTTCAATATACATAATTAAAAAAAAAAACTTTAGGATGGGAATCATCTCTTATCTTGCAACAAGATTTATCTGATATCCAGTCTAATGTCTGATTAGAGTTATTCAATCCGTCTCAAGATTCATTCAAACAATTTTAGAATCTTTATAGAAGTGCACATAAATTTTGACACGAATCAAACAACCCGGAAGGAACCGATGAAATTTAGTATTGACTGACTAGTCTAAAAGAGAAATAGATACAAAGCATTGCGGATAAATTATTTGCAACTAAAAGATGGAGACCTCAAGCACTTACAAGTAGGGGTGTCAACGGTTACTGTAAAGATCGGATGGAAGCATTTTCATACCCGTATCCGTTATAAATTATCTTTATCCGTACCCTATTCTAACCCGATTCAAATTATCTTACTTATACCTTACTTTTACCCGATTCAAATTATGTTACATGTACCTTACCCTTACCCGTTATAGTTGCCGTATAACGAAATGATAACTGGTAAATAACTGATAATACTAACATGATGATTATTTTTATTATTTAGTAAATAAAATATTAAAACATATACATTTATTTCACAAATATATAGTATTATATTGAAAAAAATATATAATCATGCTAAGTGCAAATAAACAATTTAAATTACTCTTTTTAATGCTTATTAATATAATATATATATATATATATAGGGGTGAAAACGGAGCGGATAATGCTAATACCATATCCGCATCCGTCGGATAATGAGCGGATACGAATACGGATACGGATAGTAAACGGATATCAAAATTCAAAACCAAATCCGCCTTAAACGGATACGGAACGGATAGTCCACGGATACGGATTCGAATACGGATATAAAACGAATAATGGTCGGATAATTAAGATATATGAACTTCTAAAATACAAATATTAATTAAAACATTAAATATAAATATTAATGAACTTATCAGAGACCAAATTTTATCCGTATATGTATCCGAAATTTAGACAGACCTTATATATATATATATATATATATATATAGAGAGAGAGAGAGAGAGAGAGAGAGACTAATGTGCATTCGAATGTATATGGGCCGAAATACATACGGTTCAAATTTGACTTTTCAAAATCCAAATGAAGCAGCCACCGTTGGATCAACAATTTTGTAAAATACTTAATATATAGTAAAAAAATTCAGAAAAATATAAAATTTGGTCTCCAAGCACATATTAATATGGAGAACAAGATGAACGGTTCGGATCGACCGTTTGGATTTTAAAAAGTCAAATTTGAACCGTATATATTTCGGCCCATATACATTCGAATGCACATTAGTTACTCTCTCGCTCTCTCTCTCTCTCTCTCTCTATATATATATATATATAGGACTTGGCTACGGTTCTATGGGTTGCATAGAGGCCTCCCGTGCTACGGCTCAATATTCGAGTTTTTAAAATCCTAACGGTCGATCCGAACCATTCATCTTGTTCTCCATATTAATATGCGTCTAGAGACCAAATTTTACATTTTTTGGAAATTTTTACTATTTTTTTAGATTTATTGAAAATCATTGTTTTTCAGACAAATCTGGACCATAAAAAACAGCGATATTCAATAAATCTAAAAAAATAGTAAAAAATTTCCAAAAAATGTAAAATTTGGTCTCCACACATATATTAATATGAAGAACAAGATGAACGGTTCGGATCTGTTAGTTTGTAATAATCTAGAAGTCAATAATACGATAAATTATCATAAAGCTTTGTTCATGAATTGAATGTTTATTTATATATCATTTTGTTACCTTGAGTATTATTGCATTTATGGATCATTTCGAGTTCATGACTGAAATTGTGAAACTCCATAATATAGATGATATATACTCTTAAAAGGTCACTAACCAAGGTAATTAGCAGGAACACTAATTACCGCTATAAGGTTAGTATGTGAATTAAAAGATGGTTAAGTTTTACAAACCACCTCACACGAGATGTCATTTTAATCACATAGATACATGTTCTAGGAACATGGTATTTGACAGACCCCGAATGAGACATTAAATAGAATTGTGTTCGTGTCATTTATGTTTTCATTCAGTGTCACGTTCTAAAGTATGAGGTATTTATCGTTCCCACTGAGAAATATGTATGTGTGATTGCTATCTACCGCTGTCCGTAAAAAGCAGTCATAACGGTAGCATTCCCATATGTATAGCTTAGCTGAGGAAGTGATAGTCTACCAAAAGTACTATTGTCCCTCGTATCTCTATACGAGCTATAGCATCACTGGGCCCCTTGATAGAGTTAGATTATCTGCATGCGGTATAATTACAAGAGTAATTATATTTGATAATCTGCTCAAGATCAAGAAAAGATTAAGTTTGCAAGGATGACACACATCTACCTTGAAACTAATCTGATAGCTATGAGACAAAAGAACTGACACAAGTAAATAGTTTACTGGATCGTGATATTGTACAGTACAGCATCATCTGTGTAATTGGATGATCATGATGTGTTGCCAGATACCACTCATGATTATAGAAGTTAAAACAGTTTTAACTCTGTTTACCAACATAACACAGATCCTATTGGGTCACACCATATAGGAGCTACTCGGAGAATCTTACTGATTAATTATAAATTGATTATAATTAATATTAAGATGGTTATAATTAATTATACGTGATATAATTAAATTATAAATGTCATTTAGAATGACAAGCAAAAACAACGGTTAATTTATAAACGTACACGTTACGTTGTATAAAAGTTACCGAACAACAACCGAAAAGAAATATAATTGTATATGACAATTATATATATTTGATTTGGATTTTAATTTGTTAATTATGGATTTGAATTATGGGTTTAAAAGCCCAAAATAATCAAAGCCTTAATTAAAATTAAAAGCCCAAAGTCAAAGCCCAAAATCAAAGCCTTTTACTATTCATGTTTTAATGGGCCAAGGGCAAAATGGTCATTTCACACCTATGCCACCTTGCATGACACCTTAGGGTGTAGAAGCATGGAGAAGAGTGTGGCACCTTAGGGTGTAGAAGCATGGAGAAGAGTGTGGAAGGGTGTGGAAGGGGTATTTTGGTCTTTTCACATATTAAAGGATGAGGTGTTAAGGGTTTTTTGTAAATAGATTTGTTTTGAGGGGTATTTCGGTCTTTTGCGAACCTCCTCAAAACATTATAAATAGAGGGGTGAGGGTAGAGAGAAAACTTACTAATTCACGTGTTAATCTGATTACTTCGTTAATCGGTTTTTTCTCTCTTCCCTGATTTCGGTTATTACGAGATTCAGAAAAATATATTTTTGCAAACTCTGCGGTATTTCTTGTTTTGCTTTTTAAGTGAAACGGAATAACTTGGAGTCTTAAATATATTTAATATGTCCCTTTTTTGGTGAATAGTGTTTCTGCAGAATTTCGCGGTTTACGGTATTTCTGGCAGAAGAAATAAACCGCTCTCCGGTTAGTCTTGGTGGATAACCGATAGAGGTATCACACGTGTGATACTCTGAGTCGATTCCTTCCCTGGTGTAGCTCTTCTCGCTCGGTCTGCATTCCAACTGTGATTTGGAAACAAGGTATAAATTGTTATATTAATATATTTAATTGGTAAATAGATTTAAAGCTTTAGAAAATGAATTATGGAGTAGATCTGTAAATAGGATTAAATGGATCTTCTTGATTCATTTAATCCGTAGCTTAAGGTAGATGTAAAAAATTTTGTTTTACTCTTTCCGCACCTTAAGCTAAATCAATGGGTTTGAACCATCGAAAACCCAACAGGATCGACCATTAGGATTTTGAAAACTCGAATATTGAGCCGTAGCATGGGAGGCCTTTATGCAACCCATAGCATATTAGCCAAATCCTATATAGGACTTGGCTACGGTGCTATGGGTTGCATAGAGGCCTCCCGTGCTACGGCTCAATATTCGAGTTTTCAAAATCCTAACGGTTGATCCGAACCGTTCATCTTGTTGTCCATATTAATATGTGACTGGAGACCAAATTTTACATTTTTTGGAAATTTTTTACTATTTTTTTAGATTTATTGAAAATCATTATTTTTCAGACAAATCTGGACCATAAAAAATAGACTTTACTCGTATCTTTACCCATAAAAAAATATTTATTTGTATCCGTACCTAATAAGTTTAAAAAAGAAAAAAAAAATATTCATACCCGTCTTGTGAGATACAATACAAATCGATAAACGAATAAAAGGGTGTCATTGACACCCCTACTTACAAGTAATCTTCATTAATTAATTCCTAGAATATTATCATATCCCAGCAGATGGTGCCAATAAGTTAAGGCAATGGATGTCTGTCCGCAATAAGGGGATGACAGAGACCCTATGACTTAAGTAGGAGGCAATTTATAAGCATTAATTGTCAGTTGAACAGGGAATTTAGAATTTTAGATAGATGCTCAGAACCTTCGTGTGTGTGTGTGTGTGTGAACAAGTAGCCAGTGCTGGCTCCTTCAATTAGCAATATAAATTTAGAATCCTTTTTTTCTACAACATATGCGTTACTAAAAACGAATATCTAAAGAAACCCCAACTTACACCATACAGCATTGCCGAAGAAAATTAAAATGAAAAAGAAAAGCACTAGCATATATATATACAGCTTACGAGTAGTTCGATTCTCCCTCACGACTTCACAGCTTCTGCGAAGGTTTTCAAAAAAAAAAAGAGTAACCGGCATAGAAACACAGTAGACTGTTTTGTATGTTGTATTGGCAACAAACAATAATTGTACCACAAATCAGATGCTCTCACTGAAATCAACCCGACTCCAGCAGGTCGTTCTGATTTGTGTGTTGTATTGGCAAAAAACAATAGCAAATAATAACCAAAGTATTCCAATAAATCCAGTTCTCATAAAGTGGGGAACAGAATCTAGGATATAATGTATAGACCAACTCTGTTCCCTGCGCATAAAAGATTGGAAACCTTGAAATAATGTGGTATGTAATGTAATAGTCTCTATTTATTGCTAGAATGTCCCTGCCAATGCTCCAGCTCTACTGTCACATCAATTTAAGACCATTGAACAGAAAAAGACAGCATGACCGACAAATGTGGGCAATGTCCCATTATGATTTCTCAATTCACACTTTGACACGAGCTTCAAATATTTCTCGCACAGTCGCACTCAGAATTCAGAAACCTATTTTTTATACATTTAAACGCCCCGGAACACGAATGCGTATACTCTGCATTGCATTAACTCAAAAAGGAATCGATTGAGTTAATAAATCTTAACCGTCTAATTTTAAACAGAGCCAATCCAACTCCTTCTTATGATATAGGGGCCTTAAATATTACTGCAGATTTAATCTACACGAATCTTAAAACAGATCGGATAGTCAAGATTTATTAACTCAAAATATTCCCTTTTGAGCTAATGCAGAGGATACAAATTCCCGGTACACAGCATGTTTTTAGATGCTTTTCGTCAGAAAAAACCCCGTGTTTTTTCGTAGAGGGACGGAGCTGGCGTCACTCAGAACCTAAAATGCTCTTAGCAAAAATCATAATTTAATATAAAAAATATCAGAATCACACCTAATAAATTATCATACCATATTGAAATCAACTAGATGATAGCCATGGTACAACAAGCTGATTCTTAGATAATATTGTTTCTTTGTGTTTTCGTAAAAGAAAAGAAAAAGTATGAAGTAAACAAAAAAGTGCCATCAATACCAGTTCCCTTAGCCAAACAGGTATAGCTTGTACAATTACACAATATACAAAACAAACAATTTGGAGCAGATCAAACACAATCCACAACCAGCAAAAAGAAGCTTAGAAGCCCAACACGAGTGCGCATATTTCGCGAACTGAGAAGGCCGAAAACAGGGCTAGAAGAAGGAGCGCTTACTCGGGACCCGACCGACAGCTCTCATAAAATTAGCCAGCTCCAGCACTTTGGCCACTTTCAACCCCCTTTTCGCTTCCGCAGACGCCCTTCTCTCTTCCGCTTTGCGGTGCGCCTTTGCCACTGTATTCTGGGTCTTCTCAAGTGCCTTGGCTCTCTGCTCCTCTAACTTCCTCTGAAATAAAATTAATTATCAGACCACCAAAAACCTTGCAACAACTTAAAAAATATGTATATATAAAACCTTGCAACAAATTCCTATAAATTTTTTAGATAGGTAATAAATCACCTGATCTAAAGAATCTAGCCCATTCAGAAGTAGTGATTTTCTATCTATCTATCTAAAAAAATATTAAAAAATTTATAAAAATTGTAAAATTTAGTCCGCAAATATATTTTCATACAAAAATCTGTTTGAATCGACTGATTGGACTTTGAAAACAAAAACATTGATCCATTGTACGGACCAATTTGCGATGTGCATAGTGCCATAGCCTCACTACATAGATCAGGTCTGTTCCTGACTTCCTGTGACCAGAGTGTGCCAGTAATTTCTGAAGATCTTTTTCAAATTATCATAATTTCATTCTAGTTTGCATTAATATCTGATATTAGTTTTGAGATTTCTATTGAAGATCAAATCTAAATTGACATTTATATATTGATATTTGCTATATAAAGAGCAAAAAAAAAACCTCGATTTTCTTGAGCCGTGCCGTGGCAACCTCGACCTGCTCGTTCTCCCAGCTGTTTATAACCACCTCCTCCCTCTTAAACCTGTTATTAACCTTAGCTATCTCCTCTGACTGCCATGCGGCTATTTTGGTCTCTGTTTCCTCCTTCTTCACCTGTACAACCATTACCGGTGACTCCCCCTCTGATCGTGCCACTTCAGATTCGGTGATACGAGACGAGATGATCGGATTATTATCAGGCACGATCGCAAGCGGATTTGTTTCCACAAAGTCGTCCTCGCCTATGGAAATCAGAAAAGAAGACAAGTTCAAAATTCAATAAGACTTGAGTTCAAAGACAAAAAAAAATTTCGCTCACATCATCGAAGCCTATATAATTTTTTTTTAATTTTGAGTTATATTATTTATGTGTTTGATATTTAAAATCTGATGTTAATCTTTGTTGCTAATTAATTAATTAATTTAATAACCGGTACAACAGTTGATAATCTCGGTTGATTTTACTACTAGATACCCTTAATAACCTCTAAACCAATACAGAAATTCACATCAGAAACCATTTCCCCTCTCCCAAAACCCTAAAAAAATAATAACAAATAAAAATAAAGGCGTACCAATTCTTGCGAGACCATAATTTTCAGAGTTATCATTACTTCCATCATTATTACTACTATTATTATTTTGCAAGGTGGATCCAGCGACAACCATGGCGTTGAATTCTCTGCTCATAGAACTGAACTGCTCGCTGAGAGTCGAAGAGTGGTGGCTCCCGGCCTCCCACGATTCCTGACGATGGGGCCGGCCTTGGCTCGAAGCCGGCGGGCTCAGAGCGTGGATGTCTCGCACTTCAGGGATGTCGACGACGACGACGTCACTCTCATCGTTGCTTCTCGGGGGTGTTGTAGAAGGGTTTTGATCATGCAACATGTGTGTTGTTAGACAAGCAGGGGTTGATTTGAATAAAAGGGATTAGAGAACATGGGATTGATTACATGGGTTTTGTAATTGCAATTTGGTGTGTTTAAAAGGGGGGTTTTAAGGAAGTGACAGGAAATAGGTGAGGTGTCTGAGTGAAGAGCAGAGAGGATTGATTGGTTTGTTAAATAAACGGACATGAGGGCCTGGAGAAACAGAGCATCTACTGTTTCTGTCATTGTCCCTGGCTATCGTGCTTTTGGTGGTAAATGCAAAAGGAAAAGGTGAATACTGAATAGCACATCACTCTCCTTTGTTTTGGCAACTTAAGGATTTAACATGAAAAAAAAGAAAAAACTTGTGGATTTAACCGAGTCAACGACGCAGCGTAGACTTATTTATTATATGATTATATCCATTGAAATTTTAAAGATATTATATATTATTTATTCATGATATTGGTTTTCTTAGAAATTGACTCGAATATTGTAATATTGGAGGCTAATTTAATTCTAGCATATGGTCAATTTTTATGGTATATATACTTGATATTTAAAAATATATATATTATTCAAATTAAAATTTTATAATTATATCAAAATTTGATTAAATTTAAAATTTAATTGGTTATCCATCATAAGTTCATTAGAACTTCGGTATCTATTTTTTTTGGAAAGTTACGTCTTTCGAATATGCCAACAATTTTTTCATGCAAAATATGTCTACAATTTTTTAGTTTTCTAACTTGAATAATACATCAAATGATTGTACATCGGAATTAAATGTAGGTTAAAACTATCAATTTGTACATGCATAAAATGCAAGAAAACAGTATATATTACCATGCCTACCGGTTTTATTTTGTAATTGTAATATTAAATTTATTTTATTAAATTTTCCAGAGATAACGGAATTATAGAGAAATCAAAATGGATCAGGCAAAACTTGCTAGATAGGATCACCATGAAACTACCCTTTTAATTTAGTTCTATATTAAAAAAAAAATACTGTTGCCTCCCATTCTATTCCTCATATTTTGCTGATAAATTATAAAACATAATTATCATTTCCAGCTCAGCACCTCAGTGTATTACACAATGCTGTACACTGAAGATATGGCATGATAGCTGTGTCCATTACCCGAAATTTTTAAAAATACCATTTTCGGAAAATTAATATACCAAAACACCTGTTGGCGCCCGAAGCGGCCACCTATAATGTGGCCACTAGGCACAGCGGCCATGGTGTTTTTAATAAAAAATTTCAAAAATGATGTTTTGATTTATTAATTTTCCGAAAATGGTATTTTTAAAAATTTCGGGTCCATTACAGAATTCTTGTACAACTAAAAAACCAAAACAATATCTGAAATTTCCCTTATTTATACTGATCTAATTTACCGAAATTTTTAAATATACCATTTTATAAAAAATGTTAAACCAAAACACCAGTTCTGGCTGTTTTTTACAAAAATCGCATGGCCGCTTGCCCTGGAAGCGGCCACATGGAGCTTGACCGCTTTGGAGGGAAGCGGGCACCTATTATGGGCCGCTTTGGGGGCCAGCGGCCACTGTTCATTAATTTTTTTTTTTTTTTTTTTTTTTGAAAACAGATTTTTTTTTTTATTGTTTGTATTAAAATATTAGAAATGTTGAATATATTTCTTTGAAAATAGATGAAATACAATATAATTTGATTTATTAGAAAGACTGCAACAAATAACCGGATCAATATTTTTCAGGCCGGATTTTTCGTGGCTGTAAGAAAAATTAATATATTTCTTTATGTGTTATTGGAAAATAATAAAAATACTTAGATTTTGAGTTATTGATCCCGGTTCAAAAGTCACTTCTAGGTAATCCAGAAAATATTATGATCTTTCTAATACATTTAATTTATAAAAAGTTATATCTATTTTTAAAAATATTATGATCCTTCTAGTGCATTATGATCCTTAATAGAAAAACCGAAACTAGTTCATTTCGAACTAGAAGGATCATAATATTAATCGAACCAATTAATAGAAAAACCGAAATAGATTAAAAATTGAACCAAACTAGTTCATTTCAAAAAAAAAAAAAAAAAAAAAAAAAAAACTGAAACAATTAGTTCAAAGTTTTCTAATTCGGTTAAAAGCTGAATAGACTAGAAACCAATTAAGCAACCACCAGTGAGTGCAAATTGGCACGCTCGTATAAAGTTGATGCAAACCTGTCTATTTCTGTTTTTGTCATCAAAGGTTCCGAACTTCCAAGTGTTACACATTAAGAGGAAAGTAAATACACTTTAGATGGCTCAATTGCATGGGCGTGCAAACCTTTCTTTGCATATGTTATGATGCGTCACAATTTAGATGGTCCAATTTATCATAATTATGATGTGTCACAACCTGATTTGTCCATACTAAATTACTTTCATATTAAAAATAATTCTAAAAATAGATACAACTTTTTAAAAATTAAATGTACTAGAAGGATCATAATATTTTTTGTATTACCTAGAAGTGAATTTTGAACCGGGATCAATAACTCAGAATCTAAGTATTTTTATTATTTTCCAATAACACATAAAGAAATATATTAATTTTTCTTACAACCGCGAAAAATCCTGCCTGAAAAATATTGATCCGCGTTATTTGTTGCAGTCTTTCTAATAAATCAAATTATATTGTATTTCATCTATTTTCAAAGAAATATGTTCAACATTTCTAATATTTTAATACAAACAATAAAAATAAAATTCTGTTTTCAAAAAAAAAAAAAAATGAACAGTGGCCGCTGGCCCCCAAAGCGGCCCATAATAGGTGCCCGCTTCCCTCCAAAGCGGCCAAGCTCCATGTGGCCGCTTCCAGGGCAAGCGGCCATGCGATTTTTGTAAAAAACAGCCAGAACTGGTGTTTTGGTTTAACATTTTTTATAAAATGGTAATTTTAAAAATTTCGGTCTAATTTATAATTGAAAAGAAAAGGCGCATAAGGCCAACCGACATAACCTTGTCCCATTGATAGATATTTGACACCTCCCATATCGGAAAACGATTAACACTTTACAACACGGTGTTCACTTCAAAACGAAACAAGATTTCTAATTAATCTTGACATGACATGAGAAAGCTCGCCTAATTTGGTGGTTTAATTAGTTGCGGCTAATCTTAAAGGAACTTAATTAAATCTTTGATGCAGTCAACACGGTTTGTATTAGATTTAATTCATGATAATATATAGAACATAAGTTTTGGTGTTTTTTCTTTTCCTTTTTTTTTTCTTTTTAAATCTAATGAGACTGTTCAAAATGACTAGTCTTTCCTCGAGAGGGATGTTTTTGGTCGGTTGTGTTGGATAAAGGAAGATTATCGTTTGATTTTTCATATCAAGTTTTGTGTCAATTTAATTACCTTAGTCTAAATTACCTCCATGGAAAGATGAAAAGAGATAGTTCTAAGGAAATAAATTTTATTAATTTTAGCATATATTTTTTACATAAATTAAATATGCATATTTCCGTAAAAATTCGAGTTCTATCACCGTATATATTACACCTATACAAACTTAAATTATCAATCTTAGTCAAATAAATCCGCACTTTTATAATTTTGTTCATTTGTTAAATAAAGAAAAAGTTTCTAGTAGCAACAATAATAAAAACAGTTTGGGACGAAATTAAGGCGGGTTCTTAAAAAAAATATATCTTTTTTACTGATTTATTTTTAATTATGGTAATTGTTAGTTCTTAGTTTATATTGTTAACTCATATATTAGTTGCTAGAGGGTTCCAATGCCTCATTTTTTTTCATTAAATCATCATACCTAATATTTTATATTTTTGTTTTCAAAGTTCAAATTGTCGATCCGAACCGTTCAACAAAATATTTATACTAAAATATGCATGGAGATGAAATTTTATATTTTTTGAAATTTTTTTGCTATTTTTTAAGATAGGTACAAAATCACTATTTTGAACCATTCAAAAAACAGTGATTTTCTACCCATCTTAAAAAATAGCAAAAAAATTCTAAAAAATATAAAATTTTATCCCTAACCATATTTTAGTATGGATATCATTTTGAACGGTTCAGATCGATAATTTAGACTTTGAATATGAAAAAAATGAAGATATAAAATATGAGGTATGATGAGGTATAAAAAAAAATGAGGCATTGAACCCTCCTCTAATTGCTATCATTTATCATAATTTTGTCTCCAAAAGCTGCGAGCTGAGCCGGAAAGTGTGGCCATCCCAAAATCTTTATTGGTCTATGCACTAACATAAACAATTATAACAATAACTAAAATAATTTACGATTCGATATCTCATGATAAGATCAAAGTTTTCCATTGCGTAATGCTAAACCAGCTGTCAAAAGAGATTGGAATATGGTTATTATGGGCTAGTTTGGTCTAATCATAAAAAGATTAAAGGTAATAATAAAATTAAATGCAGATTTTCTCTTCACAAAATATCTACATCACACTGTGTGGCATGCTCCTGACAGGTGGGGCATACAGAATTCATACCACCTAAAGTAACTAAAATTTATATGTTCTTGTAGGAATGTTAAAGGAGCTCGTGCGTTGATTTGAATACTGATATGACAATTCAAATGAAAACTCAAAATTTGAGTTAGGATTCAAACAAATAAGACTCAAATCATAATCACAAAATAACACAACATATAAAAAAACAACAATGTATGCTACAAATTCAGATCCAGTGCAATGCCTAATCGTCCGAAGCGAGATCTGAGTCGTCAATTTTAATATGGTATAAATCTCAAAATGGAACCCGTCACCAAATTAATTTTGATAAGTCACCACACATTGTAGTATTCAGTCTCTGTCACACAGGATCCCAAGTCCGTCGAAGCAGCGAGTGTCCGTCGGCATGAAGGAATTTGAATGGGACAGACACGTGTAGTGTTATGTGGGTCCCAAAGTACCTATTCGCTATTGCTGTCGCTGTCAGTGGCCAACGTGGCCCTTCATGGTGAAAGACGCCTACACCATGCTGAGTGCCTGAGTGTGAAGCTTCCGGGGCTCCCACGGTTGCCCCATCTATTGCACCCAGCAGTCCCTTTCGGTGTTTCCCACAAGATTTAGAATTTTTTTTCATAAACCATAATTAATAAATCGAAAATTAGAAACCAATATGATTATTTTTTTTTTGAAAAATCATAAGGACCGTATGGTCCCTACGGTCTCCAAAATTGTATTTTTCCAGACCGTAGGGACCATACGGTCTTACCATTTTTTTTTTTTATAAAACAATTTTTTTTTATTTTTTGTATTAAAATATTAGAAATATTGAATATATTTCTTTGAAAATAGATGAAATATAATATAATTTGATTTATTAGAAAGACTGCAACAAATAACCCGGATCAATATTTTTCAGGTCGGATTTTTCGTAGCTGTAAGAAAAATTAGTATATTTCTTTATGTGTTATTGAAAAAAAATAAAAATGCTTAGATTTTGAGTTATTGATCCCGGTTCAAAAGTCACTTCTAGGTAATCCAGAAAATATTATGATCCTTCTAGGACATTTAATTTATAAAATGTTGTATCTATTTTGAGAATTCTTTTTGAATAACAATTATTAAATAACTTAAAGTTTTTGTTTTTTTCCAAAAATAGATACAACTTTTCATAAATTAAATGTACTAGAAGGATCACAATATTTTCTGAATTACCTAGAAGTGACTTTTGAACCGGGATCAATAACTCAGAATCTAAGCATTTTTATTTTTTTTCCAATAACACATAAAGAAATATATTAATTTTTCTTACAGCTGCAAAAAATCGGACCTGAAAAATATTGATCCGGGTTATTTGTTGCAATCTTTCTAATAAATCAAATTATATTATATTTCATCTATTTTCAAAGAAATATATTCAATATTTCTAATATTTTAATACAAAAAATAAATAAAAAATAAAAAATTTCTGTTTTATAAAATAAATAAATAAATTTGGTAAGACCGTATGGTCCCTACGGTCTGGAGAAATGCAATTTTGGAGACCGTAGGGACCATACGATCCTTATGGTTTTTCAAAAAAAAAATCATATTGGTTTCCTAATTTTCGATTTATTAATTATGGTTTATGAAAAAAATTCCAAGATTTAAGGGGTGCATTTAAAAAGTACAGAAAATGAAATAGATAAGAAAAATAAATAGAGGGAAATGTTTGCCTCTCTCTCCGGGAATTTTTGTTGTTTACATGAATATGTGTTATATTTTTAATTAGAAAAGAACAAGTCGTGGACCTGATTTGTCAAGTTTGTATAAATTAAAAACAAGAATTGTTTAATTATAAATTAATAACAATTTGACGCTGTATGACTTTTTCTTATAATGGACGGGCTTTTTGCCTATTTTTCTAAAAGAAATTTAATAACAATCGATAAATGTTTCTTTTCTCTGAGTTTGAGCACTTTTCTTTCTTCTATTTTTTATGTTATTAATGATAGGGTCATGACAGAGAACACACTTGTCACAGCTGATTTATAAAAATAAAAAATAGAAAATGTATTTGCATTTATTTAAAAAAAATTATATATATTTTCATAAACATGTTATGTAACTTTAAATTTTTGCTCCATCTTTCAGTATTTTCTGGGGCTCTACTCCTTGTATATAGTTTATCCTAATGTTGTTCCCAGTAAATACACAAGTATAAAAATTAGAATAATTATAACAAACCCCTCACTCCCATCCCCCCATTTTCCCCGCACTCTCTCTCTTCCTTAACTGCCATATATCCCCCACTAATTTTCCTAAAAGTTTTCTTTTATCCCCCCACTAATTATAAGAAACCCCCCACTCCCATCCCCGCATTAATTATGCATTCCTCTAATAACAATTTCCGCGTTAATTATTGCTTTAAAAACAATTTGCGCATTAATTATACTGTTATCTAATAACAATCACTGTTAATAAATGCTTATCTGTTAATTGATGTTCAAAAAAAGTATTTATCATTATTTCTGAGAAGTATTTACCTTTGTAACATAGAGTATTTATCCATGTAACATAGAGTATTTATCATTATGTCTGAAAGTATTTATCATTGATGTTTTACTATAAGTTGCAATTATGTATGAGGAGTATTTATCTATGCAATACAAAGTATTTATCCATGTAACATAAAGTATTTATCATTATGCATGAGAGTATTTATCATTGATGTTTTACTGAAAGTTGCAAGTATGTCTGAGAAGTATTTATCCATGTAACATAAAATATTTATCCATATAATGTAAAGTATTTACCCATGTAACATAAAGTATTTATCATTATGTCTCAGAGTATTTATCATTGGGTGAGAGGCTTGTTTATTTAATGGTCTCCAGTTGTGCGGGGACGATTCAAAAAAAAAAAAAAATTTGTGCGGGAACAATTAATGGATTGATTTATTCTTTCATAAATAGAGATCATTACATAGGGTTTAATACCTGATAAATTCAAGTTAAATACTTTGATGCTTCAAGTTAAATACTAACAATTTTTTAAACGCTCATTAATGATTGAGCGGTCCCCCCATGTTTAATGGTCCCCAGTTGTGCGGGGACGATTCAAAAAAAAGGAAATTTTGTGCGGGAACAATTAATGGATTGATTTATTCTTTCATAAATAGAGATCATTGCATAGGGTTTAATACCTGACAAATTCAAGGTAAATACTTTAATGCTTTAAGTTAAATACCCGCAGTTTTTTAAACGCTCATTAATGATTGAGCGGTCCCCCCATGTTTTTTTTGGCAGTATCTGCGGGAATAAATGCGAGGATAAACCTGCGGGGATTGTTATCACTGTCCTAGAAATTATTGTTGCATCAAACTTTATTAGAATTTGTTGCTAAATCTATGCATTAATTATCGTAGATATATATCAAAAAAGAATATATATAGTTGGAATTTAATAATATAACTTGATAAGACAAAAGGAAAGTCTTTTTCAGAACTAAGTTGGTCATTAAAGAGAGGTAAAAGAAATTATGATGTGACAACAGCAACTTAAATTAAGTGTGATATATCATATATGATGTAACCAAAAAAAATATATATATATATATCATATATGTACTCGACCAATGGATAAGGCGCACTTGGCAATTTAGATATCGTTCAAATTTTTCACGGTCCAGCTCGTATTCAATTTTCTAGTAATAAATTTATAGTACAAAACAACGACATGATGGTTACAGTTAATGTTATTTAATTTTAACTTGTAGTAAAGGCGTCTAGTTACATAAAAACAAGACTTGCTTGGTGAAGAATAAATGGTAAAATTTTAATTTTAACTAAAGGGAGTTCCCGTCAGTTAAATTTATTTTTCTAAAATTTATTGAGACAGAGTAAGATTAATCTTATTTTATAGGTATACACGAAGAAAATTTATTTTTGATACAAATTAATAGTCTGTACACTTTAGTTTCAGATAAGAAAAAATAGTACAAAAGATTTGTAGCACCAGGAAACACAAGAAAAAATTTAAAACAAAGTCAGCGTTTGCATTCAGGGAATCAAATCTCCTACCCCTAGAGTCACTGCGGAGTGGGCCCGGTTACTATTAAAGAGTTTAAGATTAAAATAGGACCCACTCTGCAGTGACTCTGGGGGCAGAAATTTTCTGGCCCCAGAGGGGCAGACGATTCGGTTCCTGCATTCAGACCCAATACGTAACAATATAGTAAATCACAGTACATTAAATGATAGTGTCAGATAAAGCAAATAATGGTGCATTTGAACTACACCAGATTCTAAACAGCGATTATAACATTATACTTTTGAAGATCTGAAAAAACTATAGCGTAGTTATAACACAACTATAACTAACTATTTAGAATTATTATAAATAAAAAATAATTAATAGCGTTATAACTTTTGAAACCTGAAAAAATTACAGCGCAATTATTGTATACTTATAGCTAACTATTTAAAACCCTACAACTACATAATCCAAACCACAACATCAAGGAAGAAAAATAATAGAGAGCAACATGCCAGAAAATGAAATTTTTTATTAAAAAAAAAAAAGCAAAAGTGAGAAAGGGTTTGAAATTAAATAGAAAAAAATAATCCAGCGTCCTTGTCGTATTTGATTTTTTTTCAATTAGAATATTCTTCTTGATTTTGTACACTGAACACATCGTAAAGAATTTGTGCAATTCTTCTGGATGTTAAAAGATCTTCTTGAAATTCTTTATGCAATTCTTCTACACTCAATTGTAAGAATCAGCATAACCCAATTTCCAATTAACATTCTTTGTGAAAAAATTTGTCTGGAAATCGAGAATTTTTTTCTACGCTCAATAAAATTTTCTATTAAAATTCTTTGTCATGATTTTTATTTTAATTATCTGGTTGGACCTTAGGGACTCCATCCAGACGAATTCATATCTTCTGCATTAACTCAAATTTTGAGTTAAAATGTAGACCGTCCGATTGAGATCTGTACTAATATTAAAGGGTCCCGTGCGTTATAGACTTGGGCTGGATTGGTCCGAATTCTAATCGTACGGTTCAGAAATTAACTCAAACAGTACGTTAATGCAGAGGATACGTGTCCCCATTTCTGATTTTTCAATCTGTATTTTGAGCACTGTCTCGATTGGTGCCCAAGCTCCAATATTTTTATTAATATCTAAATATAAATTATCAAATTTGACAAAGTTTTATGGCTTTTATTAAAAATACCCATTGTATTTATCATTTATTTAGAAGTGATTTTTTAAACCGATATCAATAACTTAGATTCAAAATATTTTTATTATTTTTCAATAACACAAACAAATATTTAAATTTTTCTCACAACCGTAAAAAATCCGGCTTGAAAAATGTTGATCCGGATTATTTATCGCAGTCTTTCTAATAAATTCAATTATATAGTATTCTATCTATTTTCAAACAAATATAACAATTATTTCAAATATTTTCAAAACAAAAAATAAATAAATCATAATATTTTATATTTTAATTAAAAAAATAACGAATTCAGAGAATTATTCTCCTGATTCGCGTTAACCGAGGTGCCTTTGGATTCGGAGAATAATTTTTCAAAAACCTGGATCTGGAAAATTATTTTCCGGATTTGTTAGATTTCAAATTTTTCTGAATTTGAATGCAAAATGTTAAATTTTATATATTTTTTTTAATATTAAGAAAAATTTCGGTATATATGAATTGATTTAACTTCATGAATGGAAAACCTAGGGACATTTATGGAAAAAAAAAGTAAGGGTTCTATCGTAGTATATGGTGACGTCAGTGTTTGTTGTGGATTTTAGGAGTATTTATTTTTGGACTAAATATCACTCAAATGCTTTAAATTTATAAACCTAAAAACACAAGTAGATTGATTGCAAGCGCACAATCTAGCCTTGTAGTAATGAGGTATCGATCCAAAGACTTAGGCAATTGTAATTTTTATCTTAAACTAAATTAAAACTAAATAAATTGCAAGTTATTAAAATGGGAGGGGGGGGGGTTGTTGCAAGTAACTAAAGGGGGTTCAATACCCAAAGCAATTGGTTTGTAACAAGAAATTAAATTAAATGCAAATAAAAAGATGTTTGTAAATCAAGATAACGAGGTCTAAGGATTTTTGGTCTACAATCACTTGGTCAATCTATTTACTTTTGGAGTTCTCTAAATTCATGTCTTGTCTTGATGGGAATTCCAACTAGGTTGGTCTATTTCTAGTTCCTACAATACTTTTCACAATTCATGATCCTCCTGCTAATGTACCTCTTAATTAGGGCTCTCATCCACCTAATTGGGTTATTTAACATGAATCATCTACTACTATTACTTGGTATAGTATTTGGTTCTATGATTCCGGGAATAGATCCGAATCCAGTCAACCTTATCTAAACCCTAAGATTATTTGTGTACAATGAAAGTGTTTCTTCTTTATCATACACCCTTAATGCTAAAGTACTGTCACTACCCTAACAAGGTTCGATTACCAAAACACAAATCATGCATGACTCACAAATATATAAAATAAAACCAAACATCAAGCCAAAACAATCATCATAAAGAGAACATCCAAGTAAATAAACTAACACAAGTTCATGCTACAACCTAAGTCCTTAGAGAGGAAATTAGCCTCTCATGGGTGCAAAAACAATAACATCCATGATAGAAAACAAATAATCCATACAAGTAAAATTAAGATAATAACAAGAGAAATAGAATACACCAATTCCCAAGTTTTGCCTCAGTTCTTCCTTGCAAGCTCCTCGAGATCCGCCAAGTCCTTCAATCCTTCGCGCCTTTGATTCACTTGAGAGATGTGATGGATGGAGAAGATGATTAGGGTTTGATGGAGGAGAATGGTGGAATGAAAGATGGCTTCCCCAAAGAAGAGATGAGATGGCTTCCCCCCCAAAGGAGAGATACCCTTCCTCCTGCTGCCTCCCCTTCATTTATAGCTAATTTGTGACTTAGGGAAGAAGCAACAAATGATGGAAGGTGAATCAATCAGGATCTCATGAGATATGGCGATAGATATCAGCTAATGGCTTACTAAAAGGGTTCCTGCGACTTGGACATTACAAATTCTGATTTATAACCTTCTTATAATTGTAGATCTCGTTGTCCTCTTTCCAGCAAGCTTTTATTTGCCTAAAACGGAGTTCGTATAACCAAGATATAGCCAAAATACGAAAAGATGTCGCAAGCTGAAATTCCAGATTTGAACTGTGCGGCCAATGGTGCGGCCAGGGGTGGACGCACGGATTTCCGCGCTGTGAACAGTGCGGGCTGGCTGGGCCGCATCTTCACCCGCACGGAGCCTCTGTTTGAGCTGTGAACTGAACTTCAAATATGCATAACTCCTTATCCGTAGCTCCGTTTTCAGCGTTCTTCGACTTTTCGGAAAGCTTGAGAGAAGATCTATATTTTGCTCCATTTTCTGTAATTTAAATAAATTTTGGCAGTAACTTGAATCTTGATATAATTCTAAGCTAAATTAAACTAAACTAATCTAAATGTATAGAAATTGGTCAAGTTATTGATACAAAACCCTAGGTAAAAGTATACCTAATTTACACTCATCAGTGTTTTTTACGTAAAGATAATGGCATCCTCGGGTTTTCTTAAAAGATTTTGAAAATATAATATTTAGGATCTGTTCGGTAGTATGGGAATTTCGTGAGAATATAAATTTTTAATATGGGAATGAAAATTTCAATTTGTCAAAGCCAAAGTTATTTAACCCGTAAAAAATTTGTAAATGTAGGTGTTCGGCAAATGCATGGGAAATTTGTTAGGATATTTGTTTGTTTGTTTGTTTTTTATAGAATATGTAATATTGATATTAAACTATATTAAGTGTATTAATACTAATCACTGATTATGATCAATATAATTGTATATATCATATTCTAAAAAAAGTTTAAATAAGTGAATTGACTATACAATGCAAAGTGATATCAGAGTGAACTAACCACACAATGCAAAGTGATAAATGAGTGAATTGACCACACACTAAAAAATGATATCAGAGTGAACTAACCATACACTGTAAAGTGATAAATGGGTGAACTGACTACACACTAAAAATTAGCTTAATCTATTAAAATTAAGTGTTGCTAGTTTAATTATGCTTGTTTAATTAATTTTAGTCTTTGTATTATTAAATTATGTTTGTTTAATTGAGTACTTGATTGTACAAGTTAATTTTAATTTAATTAATTCAACAAACATTGATGAGTATAATTCCTCTTATAATTAATTAATTAATAAACAAGTTAACTATATCTCTTAATTAATGAACCGATAACTGTTGTAACTTGAGACATACCATAAAAGAAAAAAAATCTTGAGACAAAGTTGCAGGAGTATATGAAACAGTATCACATATAAGATCACATACAAGATTCAACCAAGTTTAATTAAACTCTGAACGCTGTCAACAATTCACAATTCAATTGTATAATTATTTTTTGCAGGAGCGTGTCATCTTGAGAAAAATAACGGAGCTCCTGATCATTTTTTTCCCCTCATAAAATCTGAAGAGGACAAAGAAAATAAACCTATAGGAATTGAGAAATAGGAAATAAAACTTGAGCACTGAACACGTCATAGAAAATTTACCTACACCTCACTTTTTCCCATAAAAATATCATGGGAATTGAGTTGCCGAACATATCCTAAAATTTTACAAATGATTCTCAAGTATTACTTGTTTACTAATTAGTCATTAAGTTTTAAAAATATTGCTTTTGATCTGCTATTTTAGTTCTTAAAATTCTACAAATATAACTTTGATCCTTAATGCTTTTAGTTTGTATTACATTGGACCTCCGCTAAACATAAATTGTAGAAAAGTTACATGTCAAAAATTCGGTTGAGAAATCTCTTGCGAATATTTAAGAGGCTTGACACATATCTTTATCTAAAAAAAATATAGATTCAACAAATATTTCTTTCATCTATCACATCTTTATTTTTAGCATTGAAACAAATGCCTGATATACCACGTGATACAAATAATGTGAAAAGGAATAAAATTATTTTATAGCATTAAATATTAATTAATTTAATACTAGTTTTAATTCATGTGCCATCTTAAATTAATTCAAAATAATATTAGTACCATATCTTATCATATAGTTTATTTTACTGGTGATAATGATACGAATAATTTGTTACAAATAAAAAGGTAAAAGAATCAAAGTGGTAAAACAAGTAATATTTTAAGTATTAAAATAAAATTCTGAATTTTCTTAAGAGATATGTTGTATAGTTACACGCTTAGATAATTAGATTAACATAAAGTTTGTTGGTTTTAACAAATAAGATTAAAAATATGACTCATGCGGCTCTGTATTTAAAAAAATATTGATCGGATTACTTTTAACAAAAAATATTGTTCCGCTAGGCACTGAATTATTTTTCTATATTTTATTAGTTCTTTTTAACAAATATAATTACAGTTCTCATGACAGTTCTTTTATAATTTTATTATTATACATTAAAAGATATTAGCTTACTATTAAGGACAACTAAATAGGTATTTACATATACAACATATATGTTAAAAAATAAGCTAAATATTAAATTCCTCTAGATATACAAACTATATTTGATACTTGAGAGGTGGATTGAATACATTGCCTCTTTTATTTGCTGATATAATTGTTAGAGCCACAGAGGAATGTAGCAATGTAGGCCGGATTTTATAAAAAACAGCTCCTGGAGGTACAAATATGTTTGCTCCACTGATCTGCTGGATCAGTAGAGCTATTTTATAATCCATCTATAAAATCTAACTGCATAAATCAATAATAAATAGCTCCACTATGATAATTGTTCTCTTAAAATATTTAAAATTAGTTCTATTTTTTTTTTTAAAAAATCCTGTAAGCCGTTGCCAACTAATTTAATAAATAAAACAGATGAAAAAAACTTAAATAGTATTAAACCCGTATGCTGGCCCAGTAGAGTGCTTCGGTTTGAATTAATTGGGCCGAAAGCTCTTTTGATATAACTAAGAACTAATCCCATGACATTTTGGTCCTGATGGGAGTGTGTATTGTATAAATTAAAAAAAAAAAAAAAGGAAGGAGAAGAAAAATATTGTTTTAATCTCCCCAAGTATATAGTATAAATTTGGCTGAGAGAAAATGAAAAGAAGTTTAAATTATTAGATTTGTTAAAATGAATTACATCAATTAAATTTGTTGAAATAAATGCATGTATGAAAGCTTTTATATGGTTTTTTTTTTTTTTTTTTTTTTTTTTGATTGAAAGCCCGTAGGCGATTGCATTGATCCAACGATATACAAGATAGCTATTACATAGGTTTCTTTTGATTAAAATAAAAATATGAAAACCTATACATTGAGCTACCTGTAAAATCATCTAATTTGCTATATCAGAAAATAACAGATATGTGAGGCCAGAGAATGCGAATTGGTCTATTCGCGCCCGATTAGCAAGTAGGTGGGCCTTCTGATTTTCTTCTCTGGGAATGTAGACATAGCAGTAATTTTTAGAGTTGCATGGCTGGCGAAGTACGCCGTATCAAGCCCTCCTTAAGGACGAAACGTCTTCTTCTTTCCAAAATCGACGTCGCCCAGAGGAATTCACAGCCGAGAGGCACTGAATCAAACCAGACCGAGACAGTCACCACTTAGAGAGGAGGAAGAAGAGGGCACTGAATCAAATCGGACCGGGACAGTCACCACTCAGCCGAGAAGGCACTGAATCAAACCGGACCGGGAACTGAATCAACTGGTCCAGGACAGTCACCGCTCAGAGAGGTGGAAGAAGAAGAAGGAAAAGAAGAAGAAGAAGAAGAAGAAAGAGAGGAGGAAGGAGGCAACTCTTTGCAATCTCGTCATCATCAACAACCATAAAAACGCATACCTTATTCACATATATAGTTATAGCAGATACTACGAAGATGAAAATGAATATACAACACCCTCAGTCGAACCCGACAAGTGGAAATAGACAAACGAGGCGATGAGCGGCAAAACCCTTAAACAGAGTCATCTGCTCGAATGAAGCGAGACGATGTGAACCGGGCAGACGAGAAGGGATGGAAGCGAGGCGGAACGGAGCAACCGATCTGGTGTTGTGACTCTCAAAACGGCAAACTTTAAATTACCTAGTTGATATTCCGGACATAATTTCTCTGTTGATCACCTCATACCGCTTTTATATGGTTTTTTGGTCTTTCCATGAGACTAAAAAACCATTTATGAAAGCTTTGTCATCTAGATGTACTAATTTTTTTTTATGTAGACTCCTGTTTTCTTTTCACCTTATAATTATATGGTTTCCGTCTTCTAATTAACAACCGAGAGAAAGAGAGGGAGAGAGAGGAGGAGGAGGAGGTTAGAATATAGAGAAAAAATGCACATAAAAAATAAGTGGAAGGTTCCATATGCTTTTTACAATTTGTAGAATTTGAGAGAAGCAGAGTTTGCGAGATGCATGAGAAAATTTTCTCGAAAATTTAAAGGACTTAAACTTCTCAAGTCACTTAAGTTAGAGTTGGTTAATATAAGCGAGGGCAAGTTGACTAAATTGATTTCAGATTGTCCCGTATTAGAAAATCTGAGCTTGATCGGAGCTATGAATGATATAAATATGACAATCGATGCACCAAGACTCAAGGAAGTGCACATGATTTGTTGGAATTTCCATCACATGTCCCTGAGAACACCAGCGCTCGTCAGAGCCTGTCTTCACTACTAATATACCGATTCCTTGTGAAAACAATCTAGCTGATTTGTTTGATCGACTATCCAAGTTAAAAAGCTTCTATCTCAATGACTGATTAAGGAGGCTAATTCACTTTCTTTCATGAGTTTACTAAAGTACCTTGTCAAAATAAATTTTTCATAGTTCAACCATTAGGATGCTTCTAATTAACAATTCATTTGTACATCTTCTCTGATTAGATACCAAAAATAAATTAAATATCAGTAAAAATATGCTAAATAAAATAATCGTATTCCTTTTGTTGACAGTACTTTGCATATGGATATGGTGTGAAGCTTTCTGAAATATTCTACAATCTAAAGAAGATGCATCTACTCATAAATTTTAGATGCCAAAAAGGAGGCGACTGTTGCTCGTCAGTTGTTTAGCATGCTCCAAATCTAGAAGAACTTACAGTCGTATGTTTTTATATTTTATTCCTCATATACATTTAAATGTTGATGGTTATTTTAGTTCTTCTTTAGATGTAGTTTCTTATTATACATGTTTTACAATAATTAATCTCTGTAGAGTCATTTGTGACATTTGCCGCTGAATTAGCGAATTGGGAACAAAATATTATATTTGAGAATTTGAAGATTGTCAAGATACACAACTCTCAGAATCACAAACATGTATTGATGTTTGTGAAATTCATACTAGCCAATGCACCAATACTAGAAAAATTGCAATTGGAAGATGAAGTTAAAGATCTTGAATTACCTAAGAAATTGGCGCAATCAAAAAGGGCATCCAACAAAGTCGAAATCTTTAATGTCGGAATCATTATTCCGAGAGATCATTCTGAGAGAGTGAATCTGTTTCTGTACTTGTATTTTTTTTATGCATAATAGAATACAAGTCACTAATTGCCAAAATATGATGTGTTATATATTGATGTTGTATGGAACTATATATGGTAAATTATATTAATGTAACGACAAGAATCCAATTTAATAATATATTAATATTGTACGCAAGCTATGTTATTGGATATTATCATTCTTTTTTCTTTAATGTTTGATTCTGTTATTTATTACCGTTCTATATAACCATTAATTCTATAATTAATGTAATAAACAGATGATTCGCACACCGTAATTTGTCTCTGTTGAACACAAATGTGGCATTTCCTATAAGACCAAGAAACCATATAAAAGTTTTGTGCCCTGGATTTACTATTTTTTTTCTCTGTCTTTGTTTTTTTTTATGTATATTTTTGTTTCCTTTTCACTCTATAATTATATGGTTGCCGTCTTCTAATTATTAAAATAAAAAACAGAGAGAGAAGGATAGAATATACTGATATACAGGTGCGATAAGTCATATTTATGCACGGAACGAACATTATTATTTTAATGAAATGTATCTTCTAGAAGGATCTTTTGAGGCCTGGTCGACTGGCGTGGTGATCACTGATCAGGATTATGTCATTTTGGCATCTCTGCATTAAAGTTTTTTTCTTGAGTCAGTTTTTTCCTTACTCTCCCAAAAGATATGTTGTATTTTTACACACTTAGGTAATTAGATTCAAACAAAGTTTATATCTTTTATCATGTTATTACAAAATATATCACCGCGTGACTGTATAATTTTTAAAATTATATTGAATAAGTTACTTTTAACAAAAAAAAATCATATAAACACTTAATTAGTACATATAACTTACCATCACATTGTTATCAATTTCTCATCATTATATGTTAAAAAGATAACTACCTAAGTGTTTTCAGTACAACATATATGCTAAAAATTAATAAATACTGTATACATCTAAAATTGAACAATAAAATGAACACTTGAAAGATGAACTCGTCATATTTCCCTTTTTTATTTGTTTGATATAATTTTTAGCAGGCATGTTGTCTACTAATTTAATAAGTAAATAAAATAATGAGAAAAAGGTGTTAATCTCATACGTGGGCCTATGTGGGCCTAGAGTTGAGAATCCAACAGAGTTCCTTCAATTGGAACTAATTGGGCCGAAATTTCTTTTAATATAAATGAAACCTAATCTCCATAACATTTTGATCCTAATCGGCCTATTTAAAAGCAGCCCAAATTCTCCTAATTCAACGCCTTGAACAAACAAACATCCAAAAGTCAACACCAAACTTCAAAACCTCCGAAAATTCAAACTCAAAGACTCATAAAAGTCAATTCAAACGTTCAAATACCACACCGGTCAGAGAAAAGATTCATTATAAAATAAGGATAAAAGAGATATTATTATTATTATTTTTTTTTTTAAATGTGAATCGGTAACTACCTCACCTCATAGGCTCATTATACAAATGAAAGTATAAACGGATTCCTTTTCGAATGCCAACTGGAAATGCGACCGTATTAGTAAACAACCAATAAAATCAGAGCATCTGCATGAGAAAAATAAAAATAAAAAATAAAAATTTGTTGTTAAGCATCAATTTGAAATTAGCTCTAAACTATTGTAGTTTCATTTCACCGAAAACATGCATGTAACAATTATTTTGTCTTCCAGCTTCTAAGATTGTGTTCCAATACACTAATTAATGATTTATAAAAGAAAAGAAGAGAGAAAATACATAAAAGTTCACTGGAGTTATCTTTGACTTGGATGTGACAAAAATAAAAAAGTTCATACAAAAACTTCATTTTTGTCTTTTTGATCTCCTATTTCTCCTCTTATAATTTTTTTGATACTGAGACTGTGTTTCACAAAACTTTCGTTAATGGAAAGAAAGAAAAAGAACTACACAATTTCACTTCGTCTCTACTCCGACTTGGAGGTGAAGGATTTTGTCAAAATCCACAGCACGTTTCCCTCTGTACTGTAGCGTTTTCCTCCGCTCTCTCTTCGTTTTACCTCTTTCGGAGCAGGGCAAAATCTTCCCTCCGCCTGTGTTTCTCCCTTCCCTTCCCTTCCCCTCGGTTCCATCGTCTGGAGGATACGAATCTGTTGCTATTCTTTTATGAATAGCAGCTTCGTGCTTTTCGTTTATGTGTCTATCTCTTTCTTCAAAAGAGGAGGAGAGAGAGAGTGGAGAGAAAATGTAGAGAGATAAAGAGGAGAGAGATAGAGAGGATAGCAGGGAGAGCAGCAAATTTGGATAACAGCGGATTTCATTCCCCGTCTGAAGCACACCCTAAAACAAGTAAACTTCCTGGTTAAATCCGATTACGACATCACTCTCATTTTCTTTTTTTTATTCGTTGAATTATGAAACATAATTGAAAAATTCCAAACCAAATTATGAAAACATGATGATGGTGCATTTAAAAAAGTGCAGAAAAGCAATAAAACATACAGTTAAAAAAGAAAACGAGATCCACTGCTATTCTTTTCATATTTTTTTTCATACTCTTCTCTCTACCTTTTCTCTCCACTTTCTCTCTCCTCTTTTTTTGAAAAAAGAGATAAACACATAAAGAAAAGCACGCTGCTATTCTTAAAAGAATAGCAGCAGATTTGTATCCGTTAAAAAAGTGTACAAAAGCAAAACCAATTGCCGCAAGTAATCCACCAAATTGCCGAATGACGAATTGAATTTGATGCGGATCCGGATGTGTAACAGGGTTACCGGGTCTAATTAAACAACCCGTCATCATCCCAAGAGCCGAGGTAGTGCCCGCAGCCCGCTTCGACCAGCCGCCTTTTTTAATCCCACTCCGCAAGCTATCCCTCTTCTCTAAATTCTCTCGTTTGACAAACGAGGCGAGGAGAGAAGAGAGAGAGAAAATGAAGGCAGTCATCAAGGGGAAGTACGAGGTGTCGGAGAAGGCCTCTCTCGGCTCCAGCTTATTCACTCTCTCGGCCGCCGCCGGTGATCTGAGATTTAAGGCCACCGCCACCAACGCTACCTTCTCACCCGGACCTTCGCTCGAAGGCATCTCTCTCGCTGTTGAGAAGCCCGGCGCTTTCATCGTCGACGTCAATGTCCCCAAGAAAGTAAGCACCAGAGAGGGGTTTCCTCTAATTGGTTCTGTAATTTTGGGTTTATATTCTGGGAATTCCTTGGAGTGGTAGTATTTTGTGATTTCAATTAGATTTTTGATATGTAGCTGTTTATACGAGAATGAAGAAATTATCATGTTTATTTAGTGTGATTAGACTGTAAGGAGCTTCCCCGGTTTAATCTTGACTGTTGAAATGGTAGAACTTGGAAGTGCAGGTCAAATTTGACATTGAAAAAGTGCATAATTTTCATAATTTGTTTGTTTTCAGGTTAAATTTGTAGGTTATAGCAAAGTTTTGTTTCTAGGATTCTAATCCTGTAATTAACCATGTGACTCAACATGTTATTTTGGTTTGCCATGTAGAGGAATGAGCTAAGCAGCATAGCGTGACTAGATTGTGTAATGTAAAGATGGTATAATTATCCAAGCTTATAAATACCTCCAGTGTTATTTGGAAAAAGAAGTTCAACCTTTTACTGCTAAAAAGGGAAAAAAAGAAAATTATGCAAGTTCATATTATGTACCCATGGAACATTTATGCTTGCTTTTGGGAATGATGTAAAGGAGACAAAACATTTTGTTACTTTGCATGTTTGGCTTATTAGGATAAATAAACAGTGTTCACATTATTGGGATTAGCTCAAAAAGTGATGCATTTGATTATGTCCTTAAAATAATCTGTCGTCTAGTGCAAAATAATCAATTTGATGTTTTTATTTACTTGAACATCTTAGGATGTGCGGTTTCAATTCATGAACATGGCATTGGTGATGAACAAGCCAATGAATATTATGTACATGCACTCATGGGGGGACAACCGCACCACAATTGACTGCACCACGGTGTTTGACCCTGCCAACAAGGTCTCAGTGAGCCACTCGGTTGGCTCACGTGCGTGTCGTGTCAAGTACGCATATGCGCATGGTGAGTTGCGTAACACTGTGTTTGAGCCCTGCTATGACACTGGCAAGAACACTTGGGACTTTGCCTTGACAAGAAAACTTGAAGGCGGCAATGCAGTAAAGGGGACTTACAACTGCTCCAGCAAATTGTTGGGACTCGAGTGGAGCCGCGATTCCAAGACTGATGGAACATTCAAGGTGATCTTTTTGTTGCTTTATATTTTCACTCTTTGATCTCCTTATTTATACTCAATTTTTAATTGTATTTGTTTGTTACTTCTAACATTTATCGTACTGGGAGATGGCACAGAATTTTCTTGGCTTGTATTCTAAAATGACACCCTGGCATTCTATTAAGCCAACCCCATTCTCTTCGGAATTCAGATCTCCCAAAGTAACCCAAAATTTGAGTTTGGATCCGGACCGTCTGATCATAATCTGCACAAATATTAAAGGGGCCCTGTGCATTTCTACCTCGGGCCGGATTGGGTCGGATTCTGATCAGACTGTCCTGATCCGTACTCAAATTTTGAGTTACTTTAGGGGATCTGGACCCTTCTCTTTGGGCTAGTTTCTATAATTTGGAGTGGAACTTACTCTTGGAGTGTCTTGAGCAATATTGAATTTGAGCTTTAGATGGGAAATAATATATAACTGCTTGACGAACAAAGTTTTCAGTATTCAACATTTTCTCCATCATGCTGACCTAATGTATTTTCTGTTGCAACAGTTTAGGACAGTTTTATCACACAAAACGTACACTGAAAACTTATAGTTGGTGCAATTACAAGTGAACTATTTTTGTGGGTAATTCCTATAATTTCAAGCAGAGTATATGATCCAAGTGTCTTCAACAATATTCAATTTGAGCTTAAACAAGGGGGAAATAAATGCTTAATAGACAAAATTGTCAGTATTAAACATTATGCACTTTTCCATTATGAACTAATATTTTCTGATGACAACATTTCATCACATAAAATGCATATTGAAACTGTCATTGGTACCTTACATATGCAAAACATATCTCCATGGGTAGTTCCTACTTACTACAAATTTGGAGTTGAATGGATGATCTGAGTGTATTGAGCAAATATAGGGGTGTTCAAACGGTTGGTTCGGTTGAAACCGAAGTAAAATAACTGAACCAATCTTTTTTTCGGTTTACAAAAATAAAACCGAACCAAACCGATTAAACCTGTAAACCGATTAAAAACCAAACCGAACCGAACAAACCAAATTAAATTTTGGATTGTTCAGCTCAAACCGAAGTAAATCTGTCAGTACCAAAAATGTTGAAATTGAGCTCATTGAAAAATATTATTTTGAGGAAAAAGAAGTTTATCGTTCATCGATCAGAAAAAGTTACAAAGTTTAAGGTTTCGAACTGAAACCTATTACAAAACTCATTAAAAAAAGTAAGCTCAACATGTTAATTTGAGCTATATATTGAACTTAAAACTGAAAGAACAAAGGATAAGGTAATAAGGGAAACTTAGTGAATGAAATCAGAAAACAAAAGAAGAAAAGCCAAAATCAGAAAAATGAAACATGTAGCTATTTTTTTATGTTGCGCCTGTACCAGTTCGTTGCATCTTCCATTCTTAGACCACAACTTCCATTAATACACATAGCTCTTTATCTTGATCTCTGAAGATTTCGGAACATCTCTCTTCAAACAATATACTGTGAAATTAATATTAATTAATATTAGCTCCAGTGTTTTCAACATTCTGGAAAAAATGTTGAAATAAGAACAAAAAATTAAGAAAGAAATTTGGATAGAATCCTTTAAATTAAGTACAAAATATAGATCTGAGTGAAACTTGGACATTAGAGAAGAGAATCCAAGAAATTAAGGGGAGGGGAATGAAAAGAAATGATTCTTTTAAGAGGGTTGGGTGGGGAGTGAAGCACCATGTGCGCGCAAGAGAGAGATGGGGGCTAGGAAATGGGGATTTAGGGTTCTGCGATTTGACTCTGTAAATTCGGTTGGTTCAGGTACTTCGGTTTTCAAAAATTCAAAACCGAACCAAATTAAAGAAACTGAATTACAACAAAAATTGAACCGAACCGGTCCATTTAAACCGAAAAAACGAACCATTTAGTCCAAACTTTTCCGGTTCGGTTAAAAACCAAATAAACCGAACCATTTGAACACCCCTAAGCAAATAGTCAGTTGAGCTTAAAAGGAAACAAATGCTTCATGGACAAAATATTTAACATTATGCACCTTTTTTGTCTTAACTAATATTTTCTGTTGTTTGTGTTGAAAAAATATACTCTGACCATCATTTGTGCTTACTATGTGTGACTAACTTGTCTTTTTGGTGCAAGCTAAAAATCCAAGACCGAGCTATTGCTCTAAGCTTGTGGTGCTCATATCATGGGATTAATTACTCCATGAATTATGCAGTTGATCTGAAGTTTTGGTCAAGAAGCTTTCTTTAGCTTATGTTTTTGTTTCCTCTTGTAGGTGTCGGCTTCTATTGATATGGCGGAAGAAAAGAAATCTCCCAAGCTAATGGCCGAGCGTGTTTGGAATTATGACTTATTCTGATATGTTGCAGGAGAATTGTTACTTGTAATGTCGCTGGTCTATTTTGAACAAGGAATTATTGTTTCCCTCTCTTGTTGTTATCTGATCAATATGAGTGGTTGAAGAAATATTTTTTGATGTTAGCTTTTGTACCTAATAAGTCATTTACTAGCCAAGAGGCAGTGAAGGTCAGTTTATCTTGTGTTTGTTTTCTCGGTTTTTTTAGAGGTGTTATTAGTTCAGGTGTATGTGGTCAATTGACCAGCTCAATTTTTTTTTTAAAGATGTTTGGTCTGCCAATCAAGGTAAGCATCATATTGGAAATATAGCGGGGCCTTATAATATTGTATTGTTGTTTTTGTTTTAGATAAATTTGCAAATCTTAAAAAACATAACAACATTGATATCCAGTTTTGGATAAAGTTTGGTGTTGTTGATATCGTTGCACTGGTCCCTTAGCTGCAAAGTTCTATTGATGTTCAATCTATTTCGATGTATATTATTATATAGTATCCCGAATAAACTAATTATTAAATAGAGTTTCTTAAATTAAGAAATTCTATGTAAATTTTATATTCTTACATAGTCTTTTATTATGTAATTTTTTATTTATTCTATCTTATGGAATAAAAGATAGGGGGAATTTTATGTATCCCCTCAAAAACTTCAATTTTAGTATTTCCTCCTCAAAAAATTGTAATAGTGTATTTACCTTTCAAAATACTAAAACTTACATATTTATCCAAAATCAATAAAATAATAAAATTTAGCGTTAGTATTTAGTAAACAATATTAATTAATAAAATATGACCATTATGTCCTGGGTGGACGGGCACAGAGAGAAAGGAAGTTGTAACAAAACGAAACGATTTTACTTAGCACACTTTAATTAAATAAAAGTTATTTTTATCATAAATAATCGACGATAATATTGGTGAATTTATTTGTTGTGGCTTCGTAGCCAGTAAGAAATTTGGGCCTATACTTGACTATAAAAGGAAATAAGGAAGCAGATCACCTGCCCCCTCAGTCACTGCGGGATGGTTTAGGATTTAGGATTTAGAGTTTAGAGGGTCCACTAACAGTGACTCTGGGAGCAGGGAGGCAGACGATTCAATCTCAAGAAATAAACCTTACTATCAAATCAACTGTCGGTATCGCCAACATATCTTGAAATTAATCCAAATTCATCCCGTAACCAACTTTTTTTACAAGAATCAAGAACAATAATTCACGTCCCTAGAATAGCATACACAATGAAGAGTTCGCGCGCGCTCTAAAATCACTTCCTCACGACGGGTAATGATATTAACACAACAACTTTTAATATTTCAATTTCTAGAACGATTTTGTTTCTACTTAAAATATCTCCCTCAATCACTTATAAAAAAAGGTAGAAATAATAAGAAGAAAGCACGAAAAACACAACGTTTTTCATATTTTGAATTGTAACTTATTTTTAGCGTTTGACATCCCATACCTTGCATTGTGTTTTGCAATTAACACTTAGAGGTGCGTAAAAATTATTTTGATTGTTTGTAGAAACTAGAAGAATACAAATTAGGCTTTTGTAAGGTCTTTGCCGGTTCTATTATTTTTGGTAAATATATCTGAAGAAACTGAGAAAGCTTTGATAAGGCACGTTTGCCTCTTGGGAGCAAGAGAATAGAGAAGAATGAGATCGAACAGGAAACATATATGGTGTTTGTGATCTTTCTCGCTGAGGCATGAGAATATTAGAAGGGGATCGAGAGAACAATGGTGTTAACAGGTGAGGTGTCTCTTCAACAGAAGAAAAGAGGAGTAGAGTGGGAACGAGATGAGAGAGATGGGATGCAGTAAATTGGTTTTTGATTGATGAAAAGATTAGATATTTAATGGACACTCCATTTTAATAAAAGGATAAATTTGTCATTACAATTTTTAAAATAATTAAATAAAAGATAAAATAAATAAAAGGGGATAAAAGAAAGAAAGTAAAGTTTATATGGAGATATTGGATATTACGAGATATTTATGGAGAAATTAGCTATTTTGAAAATTTGAATGGGTACACTGAATTTTTTTTCTTTTTTTTATTAAAGGAATTAGGTACTCTCCAATATCTTTTAATGTTATTTTCAAGAATTAAACTTGCATCCAGGACTCGTGCTGATTGCACTAAGTCACTAAAATGTAGAATCACATTTATTTGGTTGATGTACAAAAAAGTACACTAATTAAATGGTATCTAAGAAGCTTTTAGTCTCAGCAAGTATTGTATTTTATTAATTAATTTTGCGTACCTCAATACAGGCATACAAGTATACAACCTAGAAGTTGATTTGGAAATTGTTTTCTATGAATTATTCTTAGAAAATATAAAATCCATCAAAATCTCAATTTCCTAAGGGAATCATTCAAGATATTTACTTATTTTATAAACCAACTATTTAAGGAAATAGAGATTGACATTAATGTAAAAGAGAGGCAGTTTTTCAAGGGAATAATTTGTAAAGGTTAAAATATCTACAAATTATAAATTTTGAATGATGTTGTGTTAAATCATGTTTCTAAATTTGAATGCTATACCAATTCCCCGCCTAATGAGAAGCGTATTCAATCTTATTCCAAAATATATATGGATTATGGAAGGCCGTCACACAAGGAAATATTTTTGAGACCGAATCGTCTGCCCCCCAGGGGCAGGAAATTCCTGCCCCTAGAGTCTCTGCGGGTGGGGCCCCGTTTAAAAACAGTAACAATAGTTAAACCCTTAAACAGTAACCGGTCCCACCCCGCAGTGACTCTGGGGGCAGGGATTTCCTACACCCCGGGGGACAGATGATTCGGTCTTAATATTTTTTCCTGAATCAAATCAAAGATAATAAGCATTACAAGATCCATCCAACACGTTTCTCAAATTTCACTGCTAGGAGTCTGAAAGATTTATTTTTGAAAATAGCTTTAATTGGTTAAAAGTTTTGATGTTAGTAGCATATTTTTAAAAACAGCATTTTTGTATTATTTTTTCTTTGCCTTTTGGTTTTGAAGTTAAGAAATTATGTATTGTTAGTCGTTGTTATTGAATAATTATGTACTAACATTTGTAGTTTTTAGTTATTTAAAACATTATGGAAACATTGTATATGCGGTAAAAACAAAATGAGTGTTGTATATAAAAAAAAATACGATAATACAACTGTGGCATTCAATACGACACAGTGGACTAAAAAAAAATATACACTAATTGTCTAAGATTAAAGAGCTAGCTTTAATTAGTGATCGAACTCGAAACACAAGGCCCGCTAAGACCCAGGTGCATGGCGCCAAATAAGAAATTTAAAATTATTAAAACTAAATGTCATTAAAAAATAATATATAATAAAAGAGGAGGGTTAAATATCTTTATTTTTCATGGCTCCATCGTGTCACAACTTGTAATTTTTTAATAACAAAATTTTAAATACGAACTATATATTTTATCTACATTCACATAAAATATATAATTTTTCAGTTTTATTTTTTAAGAATGAGTTGAAAATCAACGTCTAAAATTTATCAATATCAATGTATTTTTACAATCTCTTGATATTAATAAAAATAAAGTTATTATATTTTAATTAAACTTAATTAATTGTATACATGCATAGAAAAAAAAATATAAATCAAATTTAACAGTTTTGTTTAGATATTTGAATTTTTAATTTTAAGTTATTACGTTTAGAACAGAGGTACAACAAAAACAGAAAAATACAAACATTTTACATAAAATATCTAAATTATTTTCCTAAATAATACAAAATAAAATTAAACACCACTCAATGAAACTTTCCTAAACCTTCTACTCAAATATTATGAAAATACGTTCTTAAACACCACTCAATAAAACTTTCCTAAACCTTTGAATATTATCAAAATACTTTCCTAAACCGACAATTAAGCCACGGATTTTTTTTTTAATATCCAACATTAAATAAAAAATATTAAATATACCCAGCTTGGTTGGGTATTATTAAGAATGACCAAACCGGTTATTTTTGGGCCGGTTGGATTAAAAATTAGGGCTGGCCATTATTAATCCAACCGGCCCAAAAAATAGTCGGTCAAGTTATTTATTTATTTTTTGAAATATTTGATAGATTACCTCTTATGATGTATAATTAGCACAATTATACTTAAATACGCTAAATTATGCTAAATTATGTTAAATTACGATAATTATACTAACGCTAAATTACGCTAATTATACTAAAATACGCTAAATTTAGCTAATTACGCTAAATTTAGCATAATTATACTAAATTTATCTTAAATGCTAAATTATGCTAGAATACACTAAATTATGCTAATTTATACTCAAGTAAAAATACTGGCAATTTTCTTTTATTTTTTTAAGTCATTTTGTGTCATCTTTCATAAAATAGTAAAAAAAATTTACAAAAATAGTAAAAATTGGTATTTTACAAGTTCATTATATAACCAATTTACTGAGCTACTTAAATCGAAAATTAGAAATGAAAAACTTAATCGGAAACTTCAACTCAAGTTTTGAGGCCCTTTCCTTTGTTTTTTGGCAATTCTGAATTTTGAAAATTAGCTAGAATGTCATTGACGCATGCATCTTTTCGCATGCTTTTCGAAAAGTGATCATTTGCTAAAATCGGACACTCAACCGTTGTTTTATGGTCGTTTGAAGTTTTATCGTCGTTTTTCGCCCTTTCAATAAAGATATTGTCTCTCTTGCCTTATCCCTTTCCTAACCTCTCCTGTTTACGAGAGATTTCTTAGCTAAATACATGTACAACATACATGTGCTTTACAAATGAGATGAATGACTTAAAAAAATTTGATACATATGCATTATAACATAATGACACACATCGAAATTGTTAGAGCATTCATAAACATCCGTTTGAAAAAAAATATATTTCTCATTTAGCTTTGAAATAACTCAAATAATATTTATTTATTTACTTATTCTTAATGTATTTTGGATTCGGATTATATCAGATTTACTGTAAGACCAATATAGACTAAAATCAAACAATAAGAGTATCTAGAAGAGAGAAATTTAGCGTAATTTATTATACATATGCTAATTACACAACAACAACAAAAAATAGTCTAACAAATATTTAAGAAAAAAAATTACCGGTTATTATTTGACTAGTTCAAATTTTTAATCGAACCGGCTAAAAAAAGACCGATTTGGATATTTTTTAAAAATACTCAGCTGATGTGGCACGTGGGTATATTTCATATTTTCTATTTAATGTTGGATATTAATAAAAAAATCGGTTTAAACGACGAGGGGCCGGACTTGTATCCTCTCTTCTCTGAAATCTCTCCTTTATAAACGAGGCCGGGAGAGGAGAGAGAGAGAGAGAGACTGCCCAGACATTTCGAAAAAGCAGAGAGAATGAAGGCGACTTCCACGAGAAACTATGTGTTGGAGGCCTCTTCCTGGTCTTCCATCGCCGCCTTAGTCACTCTCTCAACCAACGCCGGGGACCTGAGATTCAAGGCCTCCGCCATCGAAACCACCGGACCTTCGGTTGAAGGCATCTCTCTCTCTGTTGAGAAGCCCGGCGTCTTCATCGTCGACGTCAATGTCCCCAAGAAAGTAAGCATCAGAAGGGTTAATTTCCTTTTTTTGGTTTTGTATTTTGGGTTATTTGTGTTTTGTTTTTTTGGGTTACTTTAATGCTTGCTTTTTTTGGAAATGATACAGAGGGAACAAAAAAATTTGTCTCAAAATGTGCATTTAAAAGTCTTTAAAGTAATCTGACCTCTAGTGCAGAATAATTAATTTGATGTTCTTATTTTCTTGAACTTTTTAGGATGCCAAGTTTGAATTTATGGAATCGGGGTTGGTGATGAACAAGCCGGTGAACATTATGTGCGTGCACTCATGGCGGGATAATCACACCTCAGTGGACGGCACCGTGGTGTTTAACCCTGCTCATAAGGTCTCAGTGAGCCATGTGGTTGCCTCGCGTGATTGTCGTGTCAAATACACATATGCGCATGGTGAGTCACAGAACACCACGCTTGAGTCTTGCTATGATACTGGCAAGAACACCTGGAACTTTGCTCTTGCAAGAAAATTTGAGTGCAGCGATGTGCTCAAGGGAACTTACAACTCCTCCAGCAAGTTATTGGGACTCGAATGGACTCGTGATTCCAATAACCCCGACACTAAGTTTTTGGAGAGATTTGCTAATACATTCAAGGTGATCTTTTTGTTGCTTTGTATTTTTACTCTTTGATCTCCTTATATATACCCAATTTTTAGAATGCATTTGTTTGTTACATCTAATATTTCTTGTACTGGGAGCTGGCATGGAATTATTTAGGGTTGTATTTGCAAATGACACCCGGGCATTCTATTAAGTGAACTTATCTTCATGGCTAGTTCCTATAATTGGAGCCAAACTTGTTATTAGTGCGTGTTGAGCAACATTCAATGTGAGCTTTACACTAGAGATAAATCGTGAATGTTTGATGGACAAAGTTGTTAGTATTCAACATTTTTTTTCCATCATTCTGACCTGATATATTTTTTGTTGCAGCATTTATATAATGGAAAAGCACATAATGTTGAATACTGACAATATTTTGTTTGTTAGGCATTTGTTTCCCCCTGTAAAGCTCAATTGTATATTGCTCAAGACACTTGGATCATGTATTGTGATCCAAATTTATACATTGAACTGATGTTTTTTTCCCTACAGCTTGTGATGCTCGGATCATGAGACTCGTTACTGCTTGAGTTGTACGTATATTGAACTGATGTTTTGGTTAAAAAGGCTTTCTTTAGTTTATATTGTGTTTCCTCTTGCAGGTGTCAGCTTGTATTGATATGGAAAAACTTAACCAAAGACCAAAACTAATGATCGAGCATTCGTGGATTTTTGACTTATTCTGATCCTGTAGCTGGTAATGTCAGTAGTGGATTTAGCTTTGACAATGAATTATTATTTTATTATTTTCTTCTATTATTGTTATCTGGTACATGTGAGGAGTTAGAGAATTTTTGTTTGGTGTTAGCTTTTGTTCCTTACAAGTTAATTAATATGCAAGAGATGGTGAATGCCAGTTTTTCTTAGTTTTGTTTGGAGATGTTATTAGTTCAGGTGTATGCATCATGTAAAAAAGCTAAAATTGTTATCAGTTTTGCTCCTTAATTGGCCGATCAAGGCTCAGTTTGGTTTTACCTTTTCTTAGTTTTTTTTTTCTCTAACTGTTATTGAATTAAATTGCATTACATTTCAGTAGAGAAGGAATTACGGTAGTAGCAATTAGTTATCCTTCCTTTAATTATAAATTGTGAGAAATTCAAGTAATTAAGCAGTGATCATAATAGTTTTAAATTCTTTAATTATGTGCTATGGAAATAAAGAAAGGTTAAAAATTAAGCGGATAGGAAAGAACGATAGGTTAAGAATGAAATTGTGCTAGGGAACCGACCAAAATTTGAAATTTCTATTCAAAATTTCCAAATTGGCTTCCACCTTTCCAGTTTTTTTTTTTAAACCTTGGCAGTGGCTGTCAAGTATAATTTTTATTAATTAAAAAGTAACATACATCGGTCGAGAAATTGATCCGGGATGAGATCGTGGTTTTGAATCCCGAATCCACCTTTCCAGTTTTAATTAAGCTAGCTGGAGCAATTTCCACATAAGTAAAGAAGGGCATGTTTCTTCATTTCAAACTTATGAGATTGATTCTTCAGTTGGTGTTGAGTCTTGGTCTGTTGATGCATTAGATACTCGAAATATGAAAGTTGTAGATCTCAGTTTCTTGGATTTTTTAAGTTTTGATTCACTCAAATCGTAGCTCGTATGACCAAACGGTTATCAAAATACGAATGGTGTGCAAGTTGCTCGACATAAAGCGTTGCAACGTTTGATCAACCATTGCAACGGAATAATTTATTTTTGAGATCCAATTTTCTGCAAAAACTTTTAGAACCAACCGTTGTGACAACTATGACAACGCCTATTACCCGTTATAATGCTTATCAAGCATTGTGGAATTTCAACAATCTTCAAACTGGCATATCTCAACACTCAAGTGTCTGATTTCGGCATATGACCACTTTTCGGAAAACTTGTGAGGTGTAGATATTGATTTTGAACCTTCATCGGAACAATGATGCAGTTAATTATCTCAAAGATAAATGAAGAGCCTTAACAGTCATGTTGTAATTCTAAATCTTATGAACCTGGAAATATCTCAACTCAAGGAAATTGTTCAATTCAATAAATATATGTTTTGTAAATCTAGTCAAATAGATAAAGTGGATTGTTGCATAGTCCAACACCAGCCTCTAGAATGGAGTGCTTCCCGTTCGGGTACCACAAAAAGTCGCTGACTCGGTCAGTGCGACTCTAGATATCTGGAACATATGTCATCGCCCTGTCGACGTATTGGAACATCTCGTATGAAGTGGGTATATGGTCATGCTGTGTACCTCTACTAGATGATGGTACATTCCTACTGAAAGATGATATATCTCTACTAGATGCCATACTATATTTAATAATTTTTTGCTATTAATATTGGTAATAATTTTGGTCAAATATGATAAAAATTATAGTTAAATATTGTCATTTTGGTACGTTAAGTGTAATTTGAAATTAGTACTAATCTAGTCGACCTTGGTACTAATATAATCTAATTTTGATACTGATACGGCCTAAGTCTATGCGAGATGGTAGTGCCGTAGTGTGAGGTCGAGTTGGGGTGTGTGTGTATGGTCTGTCCCGTCTTGAAAACAGTACTAATTTAGACTGTAACTGAACTGGTACCAATTTATCTAAAACAGGGCAAGTTTTCACTGAAGTAGTAGGCAGCCCATATTACACGGCTCCTGAGGTTCTGAGGAGAAATTATGGACCAGAAATATATGTATGGACTGTGGAGTACAGGTGTAATCCTTGGTGTATGCATCGTATAAAAAAACTAAAATTGTTATCAGTTTCGCTCCTTAATTGGCCGATCAAGGGTTCAAGGCTCAGTTTGGTTTAATTTTTGTTTAGTTTTTTTTTTTTTTTTTTTTGTAACTGTTTGTGATGAATTAAATTGCATTACATTTACGGTAGTAAAAGTTAGTTTTCTTTCCTTTAATTACAAATTGTGAGAAATTAAGGCAATTAAGTAGTAATCAGAAAGGTTTAAAATTCTTTAATTATGTGCTATGGAAATTAAAAAAAGGTTAAAAAATAAGCGGATAGGAGAAAACGATAGGTAAAGGAATTGTGCGAGGGAACCGATCAAAATTTGAAATTTCCTATTAAAAATTTCCGAACTGGCTTCCACCTTTCCGGTTTTAATTAAGCTAGCAGCTAGCTGGAGCAATTTCTATTTCTTTATCAACTTCTACACTTTTTTAGAAAAAAAATTTACTATTTTTTCAGATAGATAGAAAATTATATGATCTAAAGATTTTGAACCATCTGATAGTAGTGATTTTCTACATTTTTAAATGTACAATTTTGTCTCCAGAGAAAATAAATGACTATTTAGAGTGAGAAAATTCTAAATTGTCCCTTGTGCATTTTAATTTAAAATGAGAAATATAAGATATTTGAGTGTTTTGATAGGAAAATGGACAATTTAGAATATTTCAACGGGTGTCCCAAAAATTATTTACTAATTTTTTATGGTGATGGCATACTAATTAATGGTTTTAAAAGTAATAATTTTCACAAAAGAACCTGATCAGATTCTTGCATGTCACGTGGAGATAATTTAATAAATAAATAACTGAAAATAAAAAGGTACTGTTCTTTTCTTTCTACAGTGTTTTTTTTTTTTTCAATAAAAGACGATTAAAAAGGAAATGACAAGTTTTTTGGGATATTAAATACGAGGAGGGATCGGATGACACTTTTTTTATGACATTGAATGATATTGTGTATTTTCAAAGTTTAAACAGTTGATCCAAATCGTTCAACTTGATGGATACGTTAAAATGTGCTTGCAGATCAAATTTTACATTTTTCTGAATTTTTTTACTATTTATTAAGACGGGTACAAAAATTCAACGGTCTGAATATAGCAATTTGATTAAATACTTAATAAATAGTAAAAAAATTCCAAAAAATGTAAAATTTGATCTGCAAGCACATTTTAACATATCCATTATGTTGAACGGTTTGGATCGACCGTCTGGACTTTGAAAACTTTGAAAATGAACGATATTATTCGATGTCACAAAAAAAGGATGTCCGATCCCTCCTCATTAAATATTATGATGTTTTTATGGAGAATTGACTATCTTAAAAGTTTGGATGGACACACCTAAAAAACCTAAGTTATAAAAATTAATTTGATTCATTTGAGAAAGGTTACAGTTATATTTAAAAATTAAGGATTGATTTGGTGTAACTTATAAGTTATAAGTGACCAACTTCAATTTTTTCAAAAATAATTCTTGCATCCAATATTCTTCACTCCTTATCTGCAGCTAAAACTTGTTTATATTTCATTATTTATCGTATAAAATTATTTGTATCTGAATTATAAAGTGTTCATATCTAGTATACCGAGTATTTATCACCTTATTTTTGAATAGTCATAAGAAAATTTAACTTAAAAACTTTGTTTAATAATTAAAAATATAATTGTCGAACTTTTAAATTCTAATAATCGCAAGTCATACATTTTTGTTGTCATTAACTATAATATATTTTCGAAAAGATGTCAAGCAAATCTGACATTAAGTTCTGGCACTGAAGTTGAAATAATGGCTGTGCTTTTTTTTTTTATAAACGAGAACTATTGCAAAATAAAAATTTATAGAGTTGAGAAAGAATAACTTTTTTTTTCAGAAATTGATCATTATTTTTATTTTATTTTAAGGAAAAGAAATTGATGGTCACCATGTCAATTGGAACTCACATCCTATGCAATACCCGAGGTGCAGTAAATAGATCAGAACCGTTCTTTTACCGTGGCACGAATCTCAAAACTGGCATGTATAGTTTTTTTTTTCACAGGCACCGGATTGAGTTAGGTTTAGTGGGAATTAATTTGGGCCGTAAATTTCCAACCATGCAATAGTCTCAGTAGTCAAGTACCTGAGGAGTGCACATCCTCTGAGATATCTCATATTTTGCGTGACCGACGTGTCCGGTGCCTATTCGGGGAAAACGTAGGGGCCAGTATTATCTGAGCTTTGAGATTCTTGCAGAACGTAGTTGAACTGTTGGGATTTTCCAAAAAGTCACGCATCATATGAGATATCTCACAGGATAAGGATTCGTACCTGAGGGGGTACGGAAAGTTTTCCTCCCGTGGATTCCCTCCAATTCCCGATCCGCAAAATTTTTTTCGCTTGGCGCGCTTGCTTTTGAAACATTCCAATCCAAAAACCCCAAATCCCCCGAAAATCTCTACTTGGTCCCTCTCTCCTCTCTCCCATCCCTGAAACGAGCACACTTTTGCCATGGCTGCAACATTCGACGAAGAAGACGATATCATGCTTCCCTTACCCGAAGAACCCTCCTCTCCAGTGCGACCCAAGCTGAAACGTTTGAAAAAAGCGTCCGAAAGGCAGACCACAGTACACCTTCCCGATCTACCGCCAGTAAACCAAACCCTACTTCCTGATTCATCGGAGCAACTGCTTGATCCGTTATTTCCGGACTCAGTGGGGTTAATCGATGAGTTGAGGAAGGAGAAATCGGATCAAGTTACGGATGATGAACAACTACTACCCGATTCACTCGAAGTAGAGGTAGAGCGTATTGTAGAAGATGACAGCATTGATCCGTTTTTCCCGGATTCAGGTGGCTTGATGGAGGAATTAAGGAGGGAGAGACTGGAAGAAACTAAAGTTCGGGGTCCAAATCTGAGACATTCGGAGGATGAACCTCTAGATCCAGGCCAAGATGGACTGGATGATGGTCTGGATCCTTTGTTTCCAGAACCTGGCGAGTACAAAGCTTGGGAAGGGGAAGATATCGGGGAGGGGGGTTTAATTGAGGAACTGAGGCAAGAGAAATCAGCTAAGAAGTGTCTTAATTTTAATGGCGAAGATGAGTCATCAGAGAAGGAAACTAAAAAGAAGAGGAAATCTAGAGACAATGCCAACGTTAAGTCAAAAGATCCTATGCGAGACAAGAGAAGATCTGTGAAGGTAGTTATATTGTATTTTGTTTGCATTGTTAATCTATGGATTGAAACTTTATTCAGAAATGTAAAGCTTGTTGATTCTTTATTACCAGGAGAGGAGAGTTCAGTTGGATATGATACATGCTGAGTCCCAGAGGCTCTTGCGGGGTATGTTATTTTCGTTTCTTTTCAGGGTTATCTAATAAATTTTAGAAATGTACTAAGCCTAATGGTTCCAATTGTGTCATGTAGAAACATCTGATGCTTCATTTAAGCCTCTACCAATTGTTCATAAGCCAATCTCGTCCGTCTTGGAGAAGATTCGTCTTAGAAAGTTGGAGATATTAAAAAAGTATGTTTTTTTAAAAAAAATAAAAATGCTTTCATTAGTTAAGAAAATCTTGTAATGATTTCAAGTTGGTTCTGTTTGTAGATCTAGTGCTTCATTTCAAACTTCTGAGATTGATTCTTCAGTTGGTGTTGAGTCTTGGTCGGTTGATGCATCAGATACTCGAAATATCACAAAAGATGATGTTGATTTGGATATGGTACGCTGAAGGGTCCTTCTCATATACTTTGTTTTAATACAAAATCTATATCTTCTAATGCAAATTGCACTGTAAAATATTCATATGAGAACAACACTGCTGTATTTTACTAGGGTGGCAACGATGATCAAGTTATGCACGTCAAAAGCAGTGAATGTGCTCTAGAAGGTGAAAAGACTAGCGAGTCTCATGAGACCAGAGAAAACAGTTCCGAGAAGCAGATGCCAAATCCAGATATAAGTGAAAGTGCTTCTAAAGATGAGGTAAGCATGTGGCACACCTGGATTTGTTAGTGAGTGTTTGGAGAAAGTTAAAAAAAAAAAAAGAAAAGAGGGAAGTGCTTTAGATTTCTTCTAAAAATGAAAAACAAGAGACTTATGTTGTCACAATACAAGATTAGTGATTCTAAAATAAGTTAGGTATTGTTAATTTATTTTTATTTACCTTAAAATTGATAAATGTATGTTTCCCAATGAAATAGGACAAGTCTGACAATGCTTATCCTAGCAACGAAGAGCATAACCAATCAGAAAATGACGTAGCTGACAATGAAGCGGATGAAGTACCTAGTTCATCTATGCCCTGTACAAACCCCGCTGTTCCATCTGATGATGTGTGAGTATCATTTTACATTGAGTTCCTATGCATGAATAATAACATCCAACAAATTAAAGATCTCAATCAAAGATTAAATCAAGGCAAAACTTTGAACATGCATCAAACAGCTTCTTGTAAGTGCCATGTGTAAATTTAGTGGTAACTTAATGACAGACTTCATTATGCTTTGCCTACTTTGCGCTAATGTAAATTCATCAGATACCTTATGGCATAACCATAAAATTTGGGTTGGATGAAATTGTCGTATTCTCTGTGCTCAGCTAAAATTTTGCATCCTTCTGCATAGAATTACTCTTCATTGGTTTCTTTTATTTAATTCTTTTTTTTTTCCTGAAAGCAATGAAAAGTTTATATCTTTTTTCTTGGCATGTATCAGTTCATCATCTTCATCAGATGACGATGAAGAAGAAGAGGAAGAGGAAAAATATAATGACAAAGAAAACATCGATCCATGCTCTCAAAGCTTATCCACAATGAACAACAAAGACTCGAGATCTGCTGTCCTAAAAGATTTTGTTGATGATGAGGCCGAGGAAGAGGACGACAGCGACCATGACCTTACGAGATTCCCAGAGAACGCTGGAGAAGAAGGTAGTGAAAGTGATGGAAGTGATGAAAATGAGGTGATGAAAGATTTGATTGCAACTGGGTACAAAGAGAGCAAGCGAGACCATGAGAGACGCAACGAGCTCCATTTAATGTGGCTTGAGCAGCAAGATGCGGTTAAAACTGACAATGTTCTACAAAGGCTTAAATACAGTAATTTGCATAAGGAAGATTTAATGGATGAAGTCGAAGAGGAGGATGGAGAAGGGGAAGGGTCTGGAGATGATACGATGTTGTCCGATTCTGGTGCTGGCGCAGGTGGTCTGAAGAACATTTTGCGGCAGAACTCAGAAAAGGTTAAGCAGATGATGATGTTCAATGATGATCATGATGTTTATGTGCCATCCGATGAGGATGAGAATGAGGATCATATGCTTTGCCAGCGCATATTGAAAAAACAACCGGTAATTACTTTACCATTTACTTGCTGATATTGGTATTTATGGGATGCGGTTAACTGGTTTGGTTGTTCTTTACACGAGTAAATATCATATAAATCACCCCTGTAGAATCTTTCAAATAAACACAACACACTACACACTACACATGCAAAAAACCAAAGAGGACAGTGTCCAGTTCTGACCTTTGATTGCTCTGCTAGTCCATCAACTATCAATAGATTTTGCAATAGGTTACTTGCTTTGGTGCTTATACCAAGGATTACTCAAATTGGCTAGTAGTAAGGTATCTGTATTGTATTCATGTTACATATTTGTTTCCCTAGTACATTGTGTCTCACCATAAAAATTAAGGTCATAGAAATAAAAGAACAATTGTATATTTTAAACTGATAAATGAAGTTGATTCCTTAAAATCCAGGACATCAAAACTACTGCTCTTTTGGAAAATGAAGAGTCAAGGGAAGTTTTTGGTCTAATAAAGAAGCTTAACATCGCTCCTCCCCCAAAGAGGAGAGGAAATCATGCAGCATGTAAAATGTTTCTTGTCCCAATTTTCTTTTTATTATTCTTATTTATTTAATTAATTTCTAAATTTCTAATATCTTATACTATAATTTAATGATTACAGCGAACTTGGATATGCTAACTGTGGGAAGCAACAGCAATAGCTTTTCAAAGGTTGGATATTTGGTTGTTACAGTTTGCACTTCATACTTCACATGCGGCCGACTATTAGAGCAGCTGCTATATAGCTTACTGATATTGCCTAAATAGAACTTAGATATATATGTTAGTGATACTGCATGGAATGTGATAACTGATTATAATGCATTGGCACAATAGACTGGAGATGTCTTCCATGCGCTTAATTTGATTGCCACTGAAAAATGATTTGCAGAAGTACACCCATGATCCCTTTTCCAACTTTTCTTGGGCAGGCTTGTATTTTTTTAAAAGACTAGTTACATTCACAATTTCCTAAAGTATATGTTATTTGGTTCTTACAGTTTTTTGGCCGAAAAGGAAGTGGCTCCATGACTTCATCTCGCAAAGCAGTGATTGGTCGATCATTCATTTTTGGTCGTGATGACAGTAACAGCAGAAGTGGGTTATCCTCTGACAACCAGTCGTCTGAGAACTATGACAAGTCAGATACGGTATTTCTTCCTTTTTATGCAAATTCAATTTCATGCTTCTTTTATAGCATTGTTGGAAATTCACTGAATATCGGCATCAATTACCACTGGTACAATCTAAAAGAAAGAAATCAAACCCTTTATACATCTTGCAGGATCCAAAAGAAAGAAATCAAATGCATAAGCCAATATCATCAAGTCAGCGCAGCTCTCAAATGAAATCTGCTACAGCTGCAAGTTCAGGTGTCAGTTCCAGTTCTGGTTCCTCACTATTTGAGATCCTCCGTCAGTCCTCAATCAGCTCTGACAAGCAAATTGAAGAGAAGAGTCAGCTGACAGAAACTCAGGCTACATCCATTTACTCCGCATTTAAAGTAGGGAGAGGGTTTTCAAGGGTTGATCCGAGATTCTGACCGCTGGGTGATAAAGCAAAGTTGATAAGAATCAATCTTCCTTATTTATTTTTCACGCTCTACCTTATAAATTGGGGCAAACTTTTCATTCCCTGTGTACTCGGGAGGTGTGGGCCCACTTGGTTGTTTGGTAAAGGACGGCATCATAACATTGTCCTTTTACCCTTTTCTCCTAGGTTTCTCTTTGATCAGTAAGTGCAGTACATGTTTTTATTAGAAAAATCTGCCACCTATTACAGAAAATTTTGGTTTCGTATCTACCAAGTTCTTAATTTTGCCGACAAACAACTGGACAACAATAGGCGACAGTATCTTTATTACAAAAAAAAAAAGGCATAGTATCATTTATATGAGTAAAGCTCGTGTGCTATGCTCACTAGGAAGATTTGGTAAGTAAAAGTTTCAAAATATATTGAATTGATTTCAAATAATAAATTTAAATTGTTAAAAATCAAACTACTTATTTTTGAGTTAATTTGAGATATTTTAGAGTTATGCTCACTTAGTTCTTTGTTAAGCATAGCACATGCTAGTTTTACTCTAGTTATATAATAATTGGCATGACAGTTTCTACTATTATTAGCAATGACTTAGTGGTGAAAACAGTATGAATAAAATCCGATTCTCGAAAAATTATGTGGATATCTGATATCCAAATATTTGTGGATATGAATACATATAATGGTTTTATATTTTAATTATTTGTATCTGGATAGTAGATATTTATTATATAGTTTAAGGACCCTGATAACAATTTCCGCAGGTCTATCTCCGCAAAAAACCCCGCACAAACTGCCAAAAATATCATGGGGGGGACTGCCCAGTCATTAATGCTCCGCAGAAACTGTTAGTATTTAACTTGAAGCATCAAAGTATTTATCTTGAATTCGCAAAGTATTAATCCCTATGCAATGATCTCTATTTAGGAAAGAATAAATCAACCTATGAGTTGACCCCGCACAAAATTTCCTTTTTTTTTGAATCGTCCCCGCACAACTGGGGACCATTAAATAAGCAATCCCCTCATAAATACTTGCCATTTATCCCCGCACAAATTTTCCTTTTTTTCTGGATTGTCCCCGCAAAACTGGGGACCATTAAATAAACAATCCCCTCACCCAATGATAAATACTTCTCAGACATAAGGATAAATATTTTATGATACATTGATAAATACTATATGTTACATGGATAAATACTTATCAGACATAATTGCAACTTTTAGTACAATATCAATGATAAATACTTCTCAGACATAAGGATAAATACTTTATGATATATGGATAAATACTATATGTTACATGGATAAATACTTCTCAGACATAATTGCAACTTACAGTAAAACATCTGTGACAATGATAAATACTTCCCATATATAATCGTAAATACTTGTCAGAACAACGATAAATATTTTCTTGAACTTTGTTCTTGAACTTGTCAATAAGTAATGTTTAATCAAATCAAAGTATTATATGTCAGGGACAATGATAAATACTTCTCAGACATAAGGATAAATACTTGTCAGAACAATGATAAATACTTTCTTGAACATCAATAAACAGATTAATATTTATTAGCGGGAATTGTTATTAAAGGATAGTATAATTAATGCGTGGATTGTTATTAGAGGACAGTATAATTAATGTGGGGATTGTTATTAAAGGGCAATAATTAATGCGGGGATAAATGGAAATTCTTAGAGGAATTAGTGCGGGGATAAAAGGCAATTAAGGGAGTTAATTTGGAGAGAGAGAGTGCGGGGTTAAATGGGGGGACAGGGTTGAGGGGATTGTTATAATTATTCATAGTTTAATATATATTATAAAAAAATTATTTACCATTATAATTAGATAACTGTTGTGAATTTGATATTTCTTAATAATACTTTTATATTATTTTAATAAATATTCAATTCGCATTCCTATCCAAAAATTATTAAAAAATGAATAATTATATGAAACCTCCCACTCCCATCCCCCTATTATCCTCCTATCTCTTAAACTCCCGATACACGTTTTTAGATGTGGTTTTTTTTTCTTTTTTCAATGTCATCCATATTTCTTACGATCTATGAGGAATTTTGCGAATCTAAAACCACGAACGTATTCTACCCAATTTTATCTTTTAAATGAGATTAATAATGACATACTTTCGGACTCATCGTCACACGAGTATTTATATTTTATCGTGCAAGTATTTTATACCTATACTTGTAAGTATTTATCTACAATCGTGTTTAACTTTCATAAACTAACTTAACTAACTAGTTTAATTAAATTTATTCAAAACACTGTGGTCTTCCAAGTTTAATTAAATTCATAGGTATAAATACTTGGAAGATAATAAATTAATACTTGAAAGATAATAAATTAATACTTGCATGTCTAACTTGATATGACTATATGGAGGACCACTCAAACTACATGGGGAGAAGAAATTTACACGTTTTTAAATGTGGGTTTTTTTTTTTTCAATGTCGTCCACATTTCTCACGATCTATGGAGAATTTTACGAATCTAAAACCACGAACGTATTCTACGCAATTTTATCTTTCAAATGAGATCCATGATAACATACTTTCGGGTTTATCGTCACACAAGTATTTATATCTCATCGTGCAAGTATTTATATCTATACTTGTAAGTATTTATCCCCAATCGTGGACCCTGCATCTCCGCATCAACCTTCCCCAATCGGTCATGCGTCAACCTTTCTCTAACAAAAATAGTTGACCACATAGATATAAATACTTCAGTGCATAAGTATAAATACTTGTAATACTTGATATTAATACTTTTAAATATCAGCAGTGTCATATGTGTAAAATACTATGTATAAATACTTAAATGACGAGGTATAAATACTTGTTTGACGACGAGCTCGAAAGTATGTCATCATGGATCTCATTTGAAAAATAAAATTGCGTAGAAGACGTTCGTGATTTTAGATTCGCAAAATTTCTTATAGATCGTGAGAAATATGGATAAGATTGAACAAATAAAGCTGGGAGAATAATAGAAGATGAGAGTGGAGGAAAAATTATTAGGTCTAAAAAAATATACGGATATAATTTGACCGCTCCGTATCCGCTCCGTTTTCACCCCTGGTCCAATGAGTAGCCGTTAAATACCGATATGATTTTTTTTAGCTTTTAAACAACAGTAATAGGTCATGGTATAATTCAAGTTCGATTCTATAGCATGGTTCACGACACAAATACTGTATTCGCAATGGACGGAGTTTCAAACCTTTTCCCAATTCACGAGGTCATATGAACATTAATGTATTTTTAAATTTTGGATAATTGGTCAACATAATTCAACTACGTACTGTTTAATTTATATTTTGTTTTCGACCTAATTAAATTGGAAAGGTTTGATTGGCTCATTGGCACAATTTGCTCGTGTTTTGACCACAATTTTTATTTATAGGAAAAACAAAAATAAAAATATTAAAAATGAGATGGGTTGTTGGAAAATTTCAAAAACAGGAAGGCAGGATCGGCCCATGGACGCCATGTCAAATTTTAGCTTTGAAAAAAAAATTTATATATTATAGTGGAACGTCATGGCATATCTCTCTCCAAATCTTTAAAAAAAAAATATATATATATATATATAGTGGGACACCATGACATATCCCTCCTCAAATCTAAAAAAAATTAAAAATTAAAAAATATATATTGTGGTGGGACGCCATAAGCCCATGACGTCCCATATTAATTGATTTTTTTCCCCATAGAACTGAAGTTTGGCACTGCGGGATGCCATGGGCCGATCCTGTCTTCCTGTTTTTGAAATTTTCCCGCAACCGTTCTCATTTTTAATAATTTTTTTTTGCTTTTCCTATGAATAAAAATTGCGGTGTTTTGATGCACTAATCCATTGACTACCCCACTTAGAGTGGAAAAAACGTGCCTTGTCGTGCTGACTAATACGCCGTGACTTTGGTCTCGTACCATGTCGTACCGTGGTCAGGTGAACAGTGATATGTGCCAAGGCGTGACCAAAATATCAAGGGGTGGTCACGGCACGGGAGTTACGCCGTGACTCGCGTGCCGTGTCCAAATGTAACTTGTTATGTTTCTCACGTTTAACTATTTTTTCATAATTTAAGTTAGTTTATTTAAGATTCACCATTTAATTAATACCTAACGGTCCTAATTACACGTAACTCGCGTGATTACGCGCCGTGTCGTGATCAAAATGTCAAGGGATGGTCAGACATGCGAGTCATGACATGAAACAGTAACACGTACCGTGCTGTTCCGTGACGGAGCTAGCTCCGCCGTGCCATTTTTCCCACTCTACCCGACTACGTAAGCTATGACGTCATAAGGGTTTTACTTGCAATCAAGTAGCTGTTTTCTACGATGCTAATTTTATGTGTACCAAATAACAAATATGTGGGAAAAGTTTTATGATAACCAAAGGTATTATTTCTACCACAAAAAAATGGTCTTGTTTCTTTTGTATTAGAAAAAGGTGTCTGTTGCTTTAAAATAAGATGACTTTATTATTTGCATGTAGGAAAAAAAAAAAAAAAAGACTTGGTTCAATTTATTTTAAGAAAAAATATCGATCATTTGTAGAACAACATACTGGGCAAGTGGGATTAAACTACTCGAGGAAGCATCGAACTAAAAGAAAATAAAATCATAAAGCAATAAAAACATCGTAAGTCAATTTAATGAGTAACTTCCTTTTGCTATGCTTCCACGCAACACCAAATATGCTCAAAACTTTTTATTTAAAAACTGAGCACTTCAATATATATTCACATCTATACAATTCCAACTGTATTTATTCAAGATTTAAAAATAAAAAAAAACTGCATAAGTATGTGTGCAATATATAGCATACTTGTTAATTGTGTATTAGTATAATATTCATGCTTGAATTGAGAGATAATCATTATTTTAAGGATTTCATAAAATAGACCACTGTTGACAACCACTCGGTTAAAATCGTATGACAACTATCAACAATTATGGTTAAATTGAATAAATAAATATATATTTGATATACTGAAAATAGACTATACGACATGATTATCAGGTCTGTTATAGGTTCGTCTTAAAATCATTTTCTTGTAAACTCCAAATCAAGGTTAGGTGGGACACTCCTTAATTGACTTCTCAAATTAAAATAATAATAAAAAAAAATTCCCCAGGGGCCCTTGTACCGTGTAGTCACCGTTCTTCCCCTGGTCAAACAAAGCCCAAAATTACAACTCCAATAAGCCCAACCAAACCAACCAAAGACGAAAGCTGGAGTCAACCCACCGTCGAATGAATTCGTATCCTGTGAGATATCTCAAAATTTGCGTGACTTTATGGAAAATCCCAACCGTTTAAATACGTTATACACGAATCTCAAAGCACACATAATACTGACCCCTACATCACCCCCGAATAGGAACCGGACACGTCGGTCACACAAAATTTAAGATATCTCAGAGGATACGCACTCCCAATTTATATTATCTCCAACCTTATTGTACGAGTACGATCGTATGTCTTATAACTGCCACGTGGACCCCAGCAAAGGCTTGACTAAGAAATTTAAACAGGACCCACATGTCAATGGTATTGGTAGATAAGCTGTGAGTTGTCCTTGCATTTCCCAAAAGATCGGAGAATCCAGACCATTCTCTAGGGCACAAAGAAAGCCGTCTCTATCTGCCTTCAGAAGCCGAAATTATATCCTCTAGCTCCCAATCCTTCCATTCTCTCTCCACCTTCCCCTCTCATCTACCACCTCTCTCTCTCTCTCTCTCTGATTGCCAATTGGGAGCACGATAGTCGATAGGAGACGCTATTTAAATATTCGTTCTTTTTTCAATAGCGAACAAGAGGTGCGTGCCTTTCATATCGTTTCTTGCCCTTTTTTTTTTTCCTAATTTTGATCCCTTTTCTTTCTTATTTTGAAGTAGATCCCCTAATCTTAATTCAAGTCGGTTGTCTAATTTTGGATTCATCCATTTTTGTTGTTGTTTTTCCCCTCCTTTTATATGTGCAGGTTCAAGTAATGAGACCTCTCTATACCATTTCTCTCCGGTGCTCGATTGAATTTGTAGCTCATCTCTGCTGTTTGAGCGAATAAGATGCCATCGGTTTATCTGACGAATCAAAAAGGGCTCCAGACCTCGACAGAGCTCCTTCTGGCACGGAGTCGTAGCTTTTTGTTTGGTAATACCTGGTTCTTCATCTCCCCAAAGTCTTCTTTGAGCGTTACTAGGATTTTCCACACCGGGGATCGACGCTCACCATTGCCGTTCGTCGGGGCATTAACACGAACACCTCTTGCACGTGGCTCGGAACCTGAGGAAAGGATTACTTCAAGTGTTCTTCAAAAGGGTTTCATGTCGGCCTGTAATTATTTCCTCGGCCAGCCTCAGCTCCATTCCGTAAAATTACAAGGTTCTGTCAAAATTGCCACTGCTTTGGTGGTCTCGGCAAGGTCCCATGTGTGTTATGGATACAAAGGGTTGGATTATTGTAAGAGTGGGAATTTGAGAAACCGGGAGCCGTGGAATAATAAAATGGTAGTTAAATCGTTGTGGACTGATGCTTCTGGGAAAAGTTTTAATTCAATCTCTTCAAAGGCAGGTACGTAGAAAACTATTACTATCTTTTGAAGCATATTAGGATAAAAATTAAATATATTATATGTATACTGCTTTATTATTGCAATTTTTATTTTTAACGCAAAGAAACTCTGTGCATGTTTCTTTTTTAAGGTTAGTGGCTTTATATGTCTAATGATTTCATTGATAAAAACATATTTACAACGAGTCAAATGACCCTCATTCCTAGATTTACTCTATTAATCGCATCAATTCCTCTAAATTACCCTAATTTTCTATTCCTACTTATCTGCACTATGTGCATGTTACTATATATTGCTAAATTTGACCTGTAACCGATCATTTTACAGTGCCATCAAGATTGAACCTGTCTCGGACCTTTATGAAATAAGGCATGAAAGTAATCAACCCAAATTTGTCTGAGACCTAAGAAAATCATTTTTTATTTGCATGAAATATTGACCAGCTGTCTAAGTTTGTCTGTGGCTATCACACTGATAAACCTCAATTACATTTTTAATCGAGTGCCAATTACTACATCTTGCACAGACTTTCCTTATTCTACTTCTTCAATGTCAGGGATTCAAGATTTTAAATCACCTTGTTCGGCAGCATCTTATTCTACCGGGGCTGCACCCGAAGTGTCTTTTGATGGAACTCCTCGGGACGAACAGTCCACAATTTCTAGCACTCCTGTCGATGCGTATGCATCTCATGTTATTTTTTCCTGCTATTTTCTCTTATTTTTATGTAGACTAATCAGAGGCGGAGAAAGGATTTTAATCTATGGGGTCAATATGCACACAAGGACTTTAATCCGGGGGGGGGGGGTTCAAATTTAGCATACATATAGCAATTTTATCTATAATATTATAATCTATAGTACAAGTTTAAAGGGATTTTAGATTAAATGGGGAGAATGTATTGCTGCTGAGACAAGAGTAGCCCACTTGACTGTGGTTGTACGTCAATGCCAAGGGAGTGACTCAGTTCACCTAATTCAGACTGAAGAACGTGCTTAGTGAAGTGATAAGCTCTGGAGAATTCAAAAAATCCTAGCTCTGGTCAACCCTCCTCACTGCAATCGCTTCAAATACACATTGGCTCTTTTCTGGCATCCTAAATGGGAATTTGCCACGCCTCAAAATTATGGAGGAGCTTGCCCCGAAACGTATAGATAGGGAGGGTGAGAGATCACAGCTGAGGGGGGATGACCAAGGCCAATTGACCCCCATTTAGCAAATGTGAACTAATAATTAATTCAATTCATTACAGGCCTGGTAATTTATACCTTAAGGTTTGGATGTCTAATTTATTAGTCTTATATATGGACAAGAAACTTAGTTTTTTATACCTCTATTCCTTTTTGATGAATTACCTTTTATCATGCAACAGTAAACCCGCTGAGGCAAGGGCACTAAAGCTTCTTTCTGGATCTTGCTACCTACCGCATCCAGACAAGGAGTCAACTGGTGGAGAGGATGCACATTTCATCTGTGTTGACCAACGGACAATTGGTGTGGCCGATGGCGTCGGCGGCTGGGCTGATCTGGGTGTCAATGCGGGCCTGTACGCCAGAGAGCTTATGTCAAATTCAGTATTTGCAATCAAAGATGAGCCCAAGGGCTTAGTTGATCCTTCTATAGTTTTGGAGAAGGCTTACACAAGCACCAAGGCCCGGGGCTCCTCAACTGCTTGCATTATTGCTCTCACAGATCAGGTTTCAATTTAAATGATAGCATATATAGAGTGATGCTATGGTACTATGCACATCGCACTTCGCTCCGTACTATGGATGCATATCTCCATTTTCCAAGTCCAAGCAGTCAATCTTAACTGCTCAACATGATCTGATCCATTTGAAAATGTGCTTGGAGGCCTAATTTTACATTTTGTAGAATTTTTTTACTATCCTCTTAGATAGATAGAAAATCAGTACTTTCGGATGGTCCAAAATCTTTTTATCAAGTGATTATGTACCTATCTAAAAAATTAGTAAACAAATTATAAAAATAAATTTGACCTCCAAGTACATTTTCATACGAAGATCAAGGTGAATGGTTCGGATTGACTATTTGAACTTTGAAAATGAAGATATGGATCCATAGTACGGACCAAAGTGCGCTATGCATAGTACCGTTGCCTCACTCCACACACACATGTATTGAGTGTGTTTGTTGTTAGTCAGCACCTACATCCTTCAGGCTTTCTTCTGTTTCTCTCTCTCTGTTTTTTTTTTTTTTGCATTATATGGTCCATTTGTCTCAAGTTTTGATCCCCTTTTTTAATAAAATAGAGTCAAAAGGAAAAAGTAAATAATATAGGCATTTCCTTGCACAACGTTAAATTTAACAGCAAGGCATGAAAATTCATTTATTTAATTGACATTTTTTCCTAATTTTGTAGGGAATTCATGCTGTTAACCTAGGGGATAGTGGTTTCGTTGTAGTTAGGGAAGGCTGCACAGTATTTAAGTCACCTGTACAACAGCATGATTTTAATTTCACTTTTCAGCTCGAGAGTGGCAATGGTAGTGATCTTCCTAGTTCTGCCCAGGTGTGATTTTACCTTCTAATACTTCACATTTGGTGTCTCTCTTTATACAAGATCTTTACTGACTGGACATGAGTGAGTCTATGGTACTATGCATATCACGGGTTGGTCTGTAATACAGATCAATATTTTTGTTTTCAAAATCCTAACGGTCGGCCCGAACCGTTCAACATGATCCTAATATGAATATGTACTTGCAGATCAAATTTTATATATTTTTTAGAATTTTTTACTGTTTTTTAAGGTAGGTAGAAAATCACTTGATCTGAAAATTCTTCACCATCCAAAAACAGTGATTTTATACCTATCTTAAAAAAATAGTAAAAAAATTCTAAAAAATATATAATTCAGGCTGCAAGTACATATTCATATGAAAAACATGTTGAATGATTTGGATCGACCGTTAGGATTTTGATAACGAAAATATTTATCCGTATTATGGACCAAATCGTGCTATGCATAGTACCATAGACTCACTCAATGGACATTATCAGCATTATTAAAGAATTGAAATAAAAAAATAAGGACCAGAAAAAAAATGGGTTGATATCATATATACACCCTTCAACTCTTTTTCTAATTTCAGATTTACCTGTCAACTCTTCGATACATCTTATATATCCATGAACTCTTAAAATATTTTCATATTTACCCATCAACTCTTCAATATATCTTTGTAAATCCTTCAATCTTTAAATCCTAGCTTAAGCTGAAGAGAGCTGATTTCTAATTCGTTCTTTCGGTACCCTTGTCCAATGACTGGCATCACTTCTGCCAACATGTCAACAATTGCAGGGTGGTATTTGTAAGCTTGAGACATGTACATGTCAGATGTTATGAGCGCGGACAGTAAAATATTTGCTGTGACCTATTTAATGCCCCCTGACATGGTCTTTTGACCCCTGTAGGTATTCAATTTCTCTGTGGAATCAGGCGATGTCATAATTGCCGGCACAGATGGTCTATTTGACAACCTCTATCACAACGAAATAACCGCTGTCGTTGTGCACGCGGTAAGAGCTGGGCTCGGGCCCCAGGTCACAGCTCAAAAGATCGCAGCACTTGCTCGTCAAAGAGCCCTGGATAAGAACCGGCAAACCCCTTTCTCCACTGCAGCACAAGATGCAGGATACCGGTACTATGGCGGAAAGCTTGATGACATCACTGTTGTGGTCTCTTACATCACCTCCTCAGACTAGGTTGTTAAATTTGTCAGTTTCATCTGTAGCGGTTTTCTGGGGTGTTTTGTGTAGTGACTCACGGAGTCTAATGCAATTACAGGCGCTTGTTACACATTTAGCTACTGAAGTTGCTCGACAGTCTGAGGATGCTGTGACGGTGCTATGAATCACCAGGGAAAGTATTTTTTTTTAAATTCTGGTCTCTCTTGGTTTGGAGTTGTGTATAGGAGGCTTAGGTGTTTGGATAATTTGCTGCTAGTTAAAAAAAGCTTGTGAAAGGTGAAAAACCGTTTTTTTATTACACGAAAGGATGTTTATTTTGTTTAGGATTTATAGGCCTTTTTACTATTGATTAGATTACTTCGTAGTTTTTTTTATATATAATATCACCATGTCAACGAAGGACAAACAAGAGCATGATCCATAGTAGTTGCTCTTGTAGGCATCTTTGTTTATCTTTAATAGTTTTAGTTGTATTTTATTTTTCTTTTGTGTGATATCATCGCTGCTTGATCCTTTGGTTGTACGTTAGAACCATCAAATAATTTCTGTACAACTGTCCAAGAGCCCAAAACAATTTGCTCAATATTTGGGAGAACAAGTAATAAAACGAATAGCTCAATAATTGTTATTTATTGATCATGTGATCATCAAGTTGCAAAATTTCGCAACTCTTTTTCTAAATTCAAGTAAAATGTAGGTATTGCCTGCTACATCCCCTATCAATCTTATTTCCGCTTTTCATGACAAGTCCCCTTCAAGTTTGGTGCAAATGTATGTGCAGACATAATAATTTGTGTTGGTAATGAACCTGAGCTGTTTCTCTTGATGAGTAGTCAATTGGTTTAGCTTAATTAGCAACTGTTTTGCTTTGAATTTGGTACAATGTGGGTACAAAATAAGAATTTAATGTGTAAAGCTTGGTTCCTATTTTGAACGGAAGAAATTGACATTGCCACACTTTCCCAAAAAAAAAGGGTTGTTCTAGGGATAGTGATCACGAGTAGACAATTTATTTAGTTACAATCTTAATATTTCAAAATTCTGATCTTACCATCACTTTTTGAAATATTCAGAATATAACACCCATACAGACTGACGCTGCAAAGGACCAAGAGGTCATGCGCACCTCAGAGCTGCGTATCACCTAGGTCATGCAGCTCTGAAGTGTACATGACCCTTTTATAAATGGAGTTGATTCATGTTCTCACGCGCCTGTCTCACCAATTTAGTTATGCGCAGCTTCGGTCTGTGGAGGTTGGAGCTGCGTGGTGGTAGGATGTGAATTTTCTAGGAATTGATGGTAAGGTCGGAATCTTTTAAATATTAAGACGGTTACTAGAAATATTTCGGAACTGGAGTAGGTAATAGCTGAGCATCTAACAATAAACGACGTCACTGACGTCAAATTTTATTCGGCAAGCTTTATTGATGTAATCATGAAACTAAAAAGAGCTATAATTTTGGTCGAAATGAAAGGGTAGTCTCTTTTAGCAAGTACATGACTTGCTCGATTCTGATGCTCTTTTATAGACGCCGTGCGTATTACCTATTATACCAATATTTTATATACTAATCTCATACATATTATAATTTTTTTTATATAATAATTATATTTATCCCCACACTCATATCTCCTTTCTATCTCTGCATCTACAGTAGATGAAAGTTGTACGATGATTCTCACTAATTATATGTTTCCTTATTTTTTAGTTCCCACACTAGTCATACGTTAATCTTCATAGGTATAAATAATTGAAAAATAAGAAATTAATATTTGCAAACTAAAATATTAATACTTGCATGCGTAACTTGATATGACCGCCTCCTTTTCTAGTCCCTCAATGGTCCCCGCATCAACCTATATCAAATGAAGTAGTGAGGACCTCTCATTTCCGCATCAACATTTCCAATCGTCCCTACGTTAACCATTATCTAATAAAAATAGTTGACTAGATAGGTATTACTTAAGTGCAAAGGTGTAAATACTTGTAATACTTTATATTATTACTTTCAGATGTTAACCAATGTCATATGTAAAAAATACTTGCAAGTATAGGTATAAATACTTGCACGATGAGATATAAATACTTGTGTGACAATGAGCTCGAAAATACATCATCATAGATCTCATTTGAAATAGAAAATTGCGTAGAAGATGTTCGTGATTTTGGATTTGCAAAATTCATAATAGATCGTCAGAAATGTGGACTAGATTGAATGGAAAAAAAAAATCCACCTCTAAAAACGTGTATGCCCCCCCCCCCCCCCCCCCCCCCCCCTCCAATGTAGTCTGAGATCTAGTTGGAGAGATAATTATTTATGTAAAATTTGTTCACCTTATAGGTATAAATAATTTCATTCTTAGATAAAATACTTATGTGCATAGATATTAATACTTGTGTGACAATAAGTTCGAAAGTACATTATCATGGATCTCATTTGAAAGAGAAAATTGTGTAGAAGATATTTGTGGTTTTAGATTCGCAAAATTCCACATAGATCGTCAGAAATGTGGACCATATTGAACGAAGAAAAAGAAACTCATACCTAAAAACGTGTATGGTCTCCCCGTGTAGTTAGAGATTTTATTGGACATAATTATTTATGTAAAAATTGTTCACATTATAGGTTTAAATATTTCCATTCTTAGGTATAAATATTTCCATGCATAGGTATTAATACTTTAGAAAAAAAAAAGTGCTGGAGTTTTTGTGGTCCTCCATGATAATTATAGAGGGGGGGGGGGGGGGGGGGGGGGGTAATGCGAGGATAGAGATGCAGGGACAATTATCGGGATCCTTTTTAATAATGGTCATAAATCAAATTATTCAACTATTTAATTTAAAAAAGAATAATTATCCGGATTATGAATCTGCCAACGTCCATATAAAATTTATTGACTTTGCTACTAAACTAAAAATTGGTTATTTTGGAAATCCAATTATTTTCAAATAATTACGCTTTATCTAGAGATCAAATAATTACATCTCATCTATGGTTAAACACTTACACTCGGGAAGAAAAAACAATCCCCACCTTAGTAAGGACCATCATATGCCAAAAGCAAACCATAAACTTAAATCTGAAATGCAGAACATAATACCTAATTTTGTGGAATCCAATTGCGAAGAGTCGTCTCCGTATGCGCGAGACAAATCTTCAATAGCAAGAAGCGCCCTTTCTTGTCGGTTCGTCGTATGGTTATGGATTAAGCCTTCCAAGAAAGCAATATGTGGTCCTTGAGAAATTCTCTCCAAATGTTCTAACATGTTTCTCTTCTCAGTTCTTTGATAGTAGAAAAAAGGAGAAGACACTCAAATTCTATCTAAAATAACTACTGTTTATAAATGTGAGTTGTTCTTTATCTTGTGCCTTAGGGACCCATCCTTGTATAGGAATGCACTTCCAGACCAAGAGTGCAGTTGCACCAAATTTAGTGCGGCCACACAAACCAAGTCGGTTGTACTACAAAATCGCCTTATTTCAACAGAGGCAAAACTTACCTATACCTGGGGGGTGCTAAGCCACCCCAACTTTGCAATTTTTTTTTAATAAGTATATAGAATTTATATTATATTGTTCATTTTACATGTATAAGCCTCCCTATAAAAAAATATTTAAATTAGAGGGCTTCAATGTAAATTTTAAAAAATATAACTTGACTCATTTGATCTTTTTGGGCCTGGGCCTTCAGTTCTTTGCACAATGTAATAAACAAATTTGAAACGAATTAGAAACGAATAAACAAATAATATTTATTATAGCTCCGTCGGTTCAACTATTTATTTAGAAAATCATACGAAAAATTTAAATAAAAATATATGAATATTATGTGTTTAGTTTAATTTTGATAGACATGACACTTTGTTGGTGTAGTTATTTATTATATATTTTGTGAAATCAAATAGTGAAGAATTTTCTTATCTTGTATTATATTGTGGGATTTGGCTAATATGCTATGGGTTGCATAGAGGCCTCCCGTGCTACGGCTCAATATTTGAGTTTTCAAAATCCTAACAGTCGATCCGAACCGTTCATCTTGTTCTCCATATTAATATGTGTTTGGAGACCAAATTTTATATTTTTTTGAAATTGTTTACTATTTTTAGATTTATTGAATATCGCTGTTTTTTATGGTCCAAATTTGTCTGAAGAACAATGATTTTCAAGAAATCTAAAAAAATAGTAAAAAAATTTCAAAAAATGTAAAATTTGGTCTCCAAACACATATTAATATGGAGAACAAGATGAATGGTTCGGATCGACCGTTAGGATTTTAAAAACTCGAATATTGAGCCGTAGCACGGGAGCCCTCTATGCAACCCATAGCACTGTAGTCAAGTCCTTGTGGTGTGTTATGTATTTTTTTTTATATGATATTATTTAGCACCCCCTATGCTCAAATCCTGGTTCCGCCCCTGTGTTTCAACCCACATTCCCAAGTCCAGAATTAACCTGCACCAGTTTGTGCTACCTTTTCTAACCACACAAACAGTCGCACAAAATTACTTGTAAGCCTTAATACCAAACTCTGAAATTTTGCCTGGCCACACTTATGGCTACACGGGCTCTCTATTTTCAGTCCAACTCGATGTGCATCTCTGCACATTTACTCTGGTTTTTTGCGGCTTTATAGCGTCACAGCTATTACCGCACAAATCCCCTGAATAGATAATTTTTTGAATTGAAAATCTCAGAATCAGACCATCAATAATTTGATCTTTACCAAAATTATTTTACATATTTATAAACCACACTCTATTAAATACATAAATTATCTAATATCTTAATTCTATGTTAGATCATTTTAACTATAATAATTCATAATTATATTACATATATGCTCAACGATGAATTATGTTCCAAAACAAACTGAACCCAAAGGGATGTTACAAAGCATGATTTATTTTATTTTTCATCTCCAGACTCGTGTGGGAAGTAGCTGGACCTTGGATTTGGGTGAATAATGGGCCTTTCTCAACCCATGTTCAGAAACTGATGATTTTTTGCATTCCTCAGCGGCCGATGATAAAGAGAATTAAATTAGAGCTTTACTAATTCCAGTATCTATCTCTTGCCAGATAAGTTTTATACAAAGTGAATCTGTGGGCGTCATTGAGAGAGAAAACTTATAATGACCTATGCATAGAACTGTAACCTACAGTTTCCATGTAAAAGTTACCAAATGCTGTTATTTGTTCAACACTTAATTACTAATCTCTAATTAGAACCCCAGAGTTTTCCTATTTCTAGGGTTGAACTTGCATTTACTTGGGTAACCTTTTCCGTAAAATTTCGCAAATAATGTTTAACGGCTTGAACTTGCCTTATTCCACACAAAAAAAAATACAATATAGCATCTCCATAAAACTAATTAGAAAGACATCCAAAACAATAAAAACGAAGCAATGTAAAGCTAGGATTAAAACCGCATTAAAGCATTTCTTTAACATAACATATACTATCAAATAATCAAATTATCAGAAAACACTAGTCAAAATACAATGCCCTTAGCTTTCTAACGTGAAATTAGCTTACCACATCAATCTGTTAAAACAAGCTCAAAAAGAAGCTACATCGCCTAAATAGTAGCGGTCAACTGTATATGTAGCTGAAGCTTCTAAACAAACCCTCACTAAAAAAAGGGATGTGTTTTTGCTTTGCTTCAGAACGTGTCAGAGATACGTAATATGATTCATCTTAAATTAGAATCAAAGCTCTTCTAATTGGAGTTAGCGTGGCCGCCGTTTTCTTCAGTTGACTTGACTACATTCATTGAGCACGGTTTTAAGCACAGTGTAGTCATAATTTCTGGTCCATGCTGCTTAATCATCTCTTCCTATTACACAAAAAAAAAAAAAAAAAGTTTGAAAAAGAAACATAGGAAATGTTTCTTTAGCATGGAAGAAATAATAACTTGCATTTTTCAAATTACCGACTAACAGCCAATTTTTTTGTGATTCTTTTCAAGAATAAGCAAAATCATTAGAGCTAATAAATTTGTAATTATAATTTTCTACATTAACCGAGTCATACACTCCTATTAATGACAAGTTCATGTAATTGCATTTGAAATTCATTTTGCTTGATTGTAATTTAATATTTACAGAGAAAAATGCTTAAGAGATATTTGCCAATCATCAACAGATTACTGATTACAAAAAGAATATTGGAAATGTTTTAGAACAAACTACCGGTCTAGAATCTTTGATGAGATATTTGCTCAAGATTCTTTTCCGTGAATTAACCAAATTTCCAGAACTTTTATTGTATTTCATTGCAAATACATGGAAATATTGGGGTATTGTTTGGGTGACCATAAAATCTAAGTGGGAACTAACCATTAGCTGATTGTTCTCAGTTTCCACATTTTGCAACGCTTCCTTGAGTTCAAGAATTTTCGCTTTCAATTCACTGTTCTCACTACTCAGCTCTTTCACCGTCTTCCCCAGTTCTTCGCACTCTTGCTATTGAACAAACAAAAAGACTCGTAAATCATCAAAGTCACTAAGGTTCGAATTATATTTATAAAAAACAAAAAAAGCTTTTGAGTGTTGATATCTCAGCTTTGTGCTCCATGAACAAACAAAGAAAAAGGTAAAAGTTCTAAGCTCAAAATCTTTTTCAGACAGAAAGAGGAATAAACAACAGATGCCAACTTTCGCCTCTCGGTTAGTCAGTGAGAAAATGAGGAAGCAATTTTAAGCAATTAAAAACAAAGAAAAAACCTGTTTCCGTAGCCTTGACCTCCTTGCAGATTCCCTATTTGATTGCTTTCTTCTCTCCCTCTTCAATTCCCTCTCATCCTGCTACAAGTAATACACTATATCAGTGAGGTTAATAGTTGTACATGTTATTGTGCAGGTATTGCCAAAGGTACCAACACGTCACAACTCACAACAGAATTGTAGGACCGAGATCAGGAATATCTGATTAAATTCTTCCAAATGCTCATATTGGAAAATTAAGAAGATTACATTATTTAATGACTAAATAGATGAATTCACATCCTCCCCGGTACTGTAATAGGGAATCTTTTACAATTACTGGATCTGGACCGTTCTTTTTAACTTGGCACAAATCTCAAAGCCCAGTAATACTGCCCCCTGCCTTAGCCCGAATCCCAAAGCAGCTGGAGTTAATCTTAAACCGTAAAGTGAAGGGAATCTTTTACAGTAATGGAGAGGACACTTGTTCCTAAATAGATTGGCAAATGCTGAAAAAGTGACATGCCATATTAGTTTAAACTTCGCATATAAAAAAAAAACCTTCTAGTTAATTTTATGATTTAACTTTCATGAAGCAGGGCAGGGAGTCCGACAAAATAGGACTGAGATTTAAATAATCAAAATGACTTAAAAGTGATAAAAACAAAAAAGAAATAAAGATACCGCTTGAAATGGAGCTACATCATTTGGTCTTGAGTTCAAGGCAAGAGCACTAGTATGACTAGTGTTCCAGATATCCATCCCCATGTGCAAACTTGTGGCTGCTGGGGCGACAGCTGTCCTGCCGGGTGCAGAGACTGGGAGCTTAGAAGCAGCTCTGCCCCTCACATATTGCGATGAATCATTACTGTTGTTACACAAAGATAAAGCCTGAGATGATTCCCCTGGTTAAATTACAGATCAATCATAATGTTAGACACTATGTTGGATCTGAAAACTTAAGTTACTTTAAATTGGTGTCATGTAGAGATCACAGCTTAAGTAAGGCTAAGCCTCAATATCTGCTGCCTGTTTGTACTATTATGAGGGGATAATAGGTTCAAATTGCTTTCTAATGAGTCTGAGAAATGGGGAAAAAAATATATATATATAAATATTATTGAATGTGATTGACAGAACCTTCTGTGTAGGATTTGCCATATTTTCTCTTTTTGGCAGAGGAACCCTGGGGAAAAAAGTAAACAAACTTGAAGAATTAGTCCACACTGAGGGCTACAGTTTCAGTCTCTAGTATGTACCAAGCCATACAGAGCCACTCTAACTAGTAACTCCCGAGGACCTTGTTGGTGGTTCTCACAATTGAGTCTGTATCCTATGATATCTCAAATTTTCAGTTTAACTAAAGACAGCCCAATTTTTTTTCGGTGCATATTCGGAATGAAGGGGGTAAGTATTATTGTGCTTTCAGATTTGTGCAGGAAGGATATGAATGGTCCTGATTTTGAACAGATCAACTGAAAGTTTGAGATATCTCAGGGGATGCGAATTCATCACAATTACCATTTTGTACCATTCTTTTCAAGTAACTGCTGGTTGTACGCTAATTTGCCTCATTTAAGCAACATACCATAAAACCAAGAAATCCTCTAACTCCAAAGCATCAAAAAGTACAGTCATACTATCAGTACATCTCAGTTTTAACACCAGCTTGACAACCATTTTAAATATGATTGAAATCAATAAACAAATATGTACCTTCACTTCTGCATCATCATCTCTTGTTTCTGACGAATCATCACTGCTGCTGAAAAAGAAGCAACAACCAGAAGAAATTGTAACAAATAAGTACCACATTTAAAAGAGAAAAGGATTGAAATCAACCAAGGACAAGAGTACACCAAAACAAACCTTTGAGAAGCCATATTCCCAGAACCGGAGGTCCCTTTTCCTCCATCTCGTGATTTTTCAGGTGTATTTTCAGAACTACCCTTGTTCCTTTCCTTATCTTCTGTTTGTCTTCCTTCACTTTCGCCCATTGCATAAGCCATGCTCTGTAAGAAAACTCATTAAACCGGAAACAGAGCAAGGCAAAATTGAGACAAGGCAGGCTTAAAAATGTACAACTTACCACAGCCATTGACGGGTGGGGATAGTATGGTCCTGAACCTGAGTAATACGCTGAGTAAGGCATGGGAGTTCCATATGCAGGCATGACATGCTGTATATATAAAATATAAAAAAAATAAGACTCTTTGCATATGCGATTTTAAATAATCGACTTTCATAGAAAACTAGTTACCGCATCTGTAAATTTAAATATAATCGTCTATATTCAAAGCCAACAACTTCTGAACCAGGGTGCTGATAGAGTACTGATTCTCTTTCTCTCTCCTCCCCTCTGTTTTTTTTTTTTTTTTTTTTTTTTTTTGTGCGTGTAATGCTTACTTGTACAAATGAGGTCAAAGTTGAGTCTCCAAGTTCATAGTATATAACAGAAAACAGCAGTACTTGAATCACTACTGGGCATTTTATTAAATCCAGGCTGAATTATCAAGTGCCCGATTAATGCATCCAGCCAAATTTCATGCCTTTAAAACCCTTTAGAACAAGAATGATTTACCCAATTGAATAACTTCTCACCGAAGAATCAATAGTGCATTAACACCCTTCTAACATAATTCCAGGTTTCCAACTACGACTGAAAGTCAGAACCGAACAAAACAGCCAATATTTCTAATTGCAGTGATGATGTTCCTGCTTTGTTTTTTCTATAAGAGATGTGCTCTATGTGTTGCTTGTAATAAGTTGACGAGGCATGCCTTTAAAACATTTCTGGTATTGGTATGCCTCAAAAATATTGAGTGTTTTGCTTTACTGTCAAACTCAGACTCTTAGCTGATGTTTAAGTCATTCAAAGGGGTTCAAGGGATTTTGAGTTTGATGCCAGGTCAATGATGAATCTGTGAGCCGAAATTTTGACGCTAGCTTTCTGAGTCAATCAGTTAGGTTACAGTATCTAATTCATGAAGCTGGGTGTGTGTGCTGAGATAATACTGGCATCATGGGGTTTTTTACTTAGTTAGGGGTAGTGGTTCTGTCTTGGTTGTTACGTTTGAATTTTGCATATTAGGATCTTTGTAAGTTTTTTTTCATCAATGGAGGGGCATTAAGCCCATTTTTCCAAAAAAAAAAAAATTCTATTTAATCAACTAGAACATACGGACAGAATCAAGTACTCCCCTTCTCCGGTATAATTAATTTCTGAAACATATAAGTCGGGATGAAACAGTACCTGTCCAGGCCAGACATAAGGGAACATCGCTGGCCACTCGTGAGAATTCGGGTACGCCGCAGCGGCCATGACAGCGTGGTTCGCTGACGGGGCAACATCAGCCCTGTTGCTAAGCTCCGGAGGCTTGTTCTGCCCCTCCGACGCCATAGAAGGGGAATTGAGACCAAATTAAACAAATAAATATCTCTTAATCAGATTTTACCTTTTTGGTAGGGGGAATTAAACGAGAGATCCAAAAGGGAAAGAGAAAGTGTTGTGAGTAGGAGTGCAGAAAGAGAGAGAGAGAGAGCTAGGGTTTGGAGCGTGGCGAAAGGTGGGGAGTCTGTCCGACGCGGCGATCGATGGATGGATTGGAGGAAGGGGATTTATGGGAAGCGTGGTGCGTCTGGGGTCCACAGAGAGAGACCGTATTCTTTCGGACTTTATTCGGTGCACCTGGAGCATGTCAGCTCGAACGCCTGTATAACTGGAGTTTAGAAATCAGAACTCTATTTCGAACGCCTGTAAAATAACACTTGAAAGAGGTGGCTGCCCTATTTTGAGAAGCGAAGACTTGTTATGTTTTACTTCTCTCTTTTTTTTCTTTTTTTTTTCATATTTTACGATTTTAAATTTTAAATAGTTGATCCGTTCATGTTAAAATATACCTGAAAATCAAATTTTATAGTTTTTGAAAATCCTTTACTATTTTTTAATTATTCAAAATTGCTGTAGAAAAATGATTCTTAAATGACCAACTTATTGTAGAAATAATTAATGAGATGAAAGCGAGAAAATATGGTGTCTTTTTCGCTCAAAACAATTTATTATAAAAAAAAGGTCATGACAGATGTTTTGATCATTTCAAAACAAAAAATATGAGGGCAGTAATTAGTAACTAGTAACTGTGTTTTAATTCTCAAAACTTTGCTCTTATAGCGATATTCATAGTTTTCGTTGAAAGCCTGTAATTAATGAATAAGAAAATAAAATAAAAAACATTCATCCTGATGCAAGTAAAAACAAATAAACTTATCTCACTGATGAATAAAAAAACAAAACGCTGTACTTTTTTTTTTATGGTTGGCGGTGAAGTGCCGCCAACAGATTGATAGATATATATAAAAAATAGTTATTTATAAAAAAAGGTTGAAGAAGACCATAGGAAATCTCATGTCTTAAAAAAACAAAGAAGTAAATGTTGTACTTTATATCGCATATACGTACTAATGGTGCGACATACTGTTATATATGTTCGAATATGTTTGTCGGCATTTTGGACTAAAAAAAATACGGTATTGGCCTTTTTATTCAAACACAAAACACTCATAAATGGAGGAGACAAAATTATTACTTCAATCAAATAAATATAAGAATAAATGGCTTAATTCAAAGATATATATTGGATGAAAATTTACCATTGTTGTTGGATAGTTAAATTGCTAAGTGTTCACAACTAACATAAAAAAGATATAATATAGGGCTAGGCTACTATGACATTGGTGTTATTTGAAATTAAATAACACCAACTTTTAAACCCTTAAATCTGCCTTGAGATTCGTACAAAATAAAGTGCTTGAACAGTAAAAGCGGATATTACGAATCTCAAGGCAGATCTAAGGATTTAAAAGTTGGTGTTATTTAATTTCAAATAACACCAATGTCATAGTAGCCTAACTCTATAATATATATGCAACACAGCGTATGCAAGTACACTTATAATGACTTTTTTAGAATGCATGAAAATAATATTTTATGTACACGCGTCTATGAATGGAAGGTAATAATATTTAATATACAATAAAAAGATTATGGTTTTCTCGAAGTAGTTGTCAAAATATTGGAACTCAAAGTAAACATTAGTTTGTAATTTGCTCACTATTTTTCGAAGAAGATCATAAATGTATAGGTTTTTAATAAAAGATCAACACACAAATCTGGGCAATTAATATTTCTGGTAAAAATAACATATGTCATTCTTGTCACTAACAATGATAAGTGTAAATTCTATTAATAAATTCTTTTGTCACAAATTGGTCGCTTGTGATTTGTTTCTTTGTAGCCATTAAACTTTTCATTTGTTTTAATCAAATCATTTTGTTACTTTTTTTCGTCCAAAATACTAACAAAATATGCTCATTTATCTTCATCTCCGTGTCTTCTTTTTTTTATAAAGTCTTGTACGCTTTCATCCACATGTCATTTTATATTTTGGATGAAAAATGTAGTACAGTGCCTTAATTATAATAAATACAAAATTCAATAGCTACATAAGAACAAATTAAACTTAAATGAGAAATTCACAACAAAGAAAAAAAATACAGTGACATTCGGCAAAATTTACTCTGATAACAGCCATTCATAATATTTATATAATATTATTTAGCAATTACAAGGGCAAGGAAAATTCCGACAGGTAAAATGCGATCGGTATATTATACATGAAATTTTATGCAAATTTTTTCATTCATCACATGACGTGAATTTTACAGTGATCTGTATTAGCAACATATACCGAAACATCATATAATATTTAATAGGATAAATAACACACAAATACACAATCAATCCACGAAAAAAGCAACATCTCTAATTTTTTTTATTTATTAGATTATATTTTGACATGATTTGAGAAAATTGTTGTCAAAATTATACAGATAAGCCCCTACTATTAAATGATTCCCATCCATATATTATTTGTTTTAACATTATCTCGATACTTGTGTTGAACACGTCATCATGTATTTTAAAGATCATATCGTGAGGTACAAATTGTTCTTTCTAATTGGCCAACGGTGAGCAGCCCAAAAGTGTAAAAGAATTCAAGCGGTTACGTTTGCAGTGTTGCGGTGTATTCCGATGATATACTCCGAGTGTAAACTAAAATGTGTGTTCGTTTGGGAAAGGTTCGAGAGAGGCAGATGTGGGGATGAGTTGGACACCGGGATCCGCGCGCTGATTTGGATAACACGATATAATGGCTACACCTGGAGTGGAGACGTGCTCGAGTTGAATGAGATCCCAGTTAAAGGAATTAGGATTAATTGCAACGAATATGGATAATTTTAACCTACAGCGAGTTATGACATGGAACAAAGTCGACGTGTTTTAGTAACCTCTTACACCATTTTGAGACCTGGAGAGTTCATAGAAAATCTGAGAACAGTTTCGTCCGACAACGAGGATAAATCATCTGGTCTATCGTACGGACGTAAACCATCTGCAACCAATGATCTCTGCTCTCCAGGAAGTGGAGATAAATAGATAATGCAAGTTTTTTTTTTTTTTTTTTTATCTCGGTTAAAATTGGAAAAAATTTAGTGAGCCAATAAAAGGATGCTTTGGCGGGCGAGGGGCGACTGCGTCTGATTTCGCCCCGTCAGAATTTTTTTATTTTTTGGATTTTATTTTGTATGGAGATGATCATATAAGAAGTGGCTTTATAAATCACTACCTAAATGATCAGGGTGTTAATTTATTAATTTTATATATCTCTTGTCATAATAAAATTACATTTTATAAAGTAATGATAGGAAATTTTTGAAAATTCAGTGAGGTCAATTAATTTCACTGACTTTGTCATTGATTATAACTTTATATAACGAGCGAGGTTATCATGCATATTATGGATCAAGAGTTCAGCCAAAATATTTCACTGACTCTGTTGAAGTACTTACCTTGGTAGCTACTACCAAGTTTTCAAAAAAAGACTCTGTTGAAATACTTACGGATTAAATTTTAAAATTTTATATTTGAGATATCGTCTAATAAGTATCTTAATAAATTAGTTAAATAATAAATTTGTAGAATATTAATTTTTATTATTTAAAAAAATATTTTTTTTATGATATCTGAAAATTGATCTTCTTTGGACCTAAACATAAAAGAAAAGCACTTATATTTTAGAACACCATCAACCAAAAATAATAAAAAATAGTAAAAGAAATTAAAAAAAGTAAAAATCGGTACCATATAAGTTTATTTTATAACCAATTTATCGAGCCATTTAGGTCAACATTTCGAATATGAAATTTGACATGTAAGAACGTCAACCAAAGTGCTACTAGAAGAATTTTAGCAAGGTTCTAAATAGCGTTTATCGCGTCACAGCGGAAAGCCTACAAAAAAAGTTATAGCGAATAGCATCGCTGTAGCGAAAGTTGTGATGCATAGCGTTTTCTTATTTTTATAAAAATTATATCATATATTTGTACTAAATATCAACATTATCTAAGTCTCATAGAACAATAAATAATATCAAATTGATTAAAAAATTATAATATTCATATTGAACCAATACAAAGTCCAAATTGCGACTCAAAATATCCATAGTAATACTAATATCATAAACTATCAATATTTTTCTATTCAAAATATATTCAGCATCATGACATAATATATTTTTTTTCTATCTAAATTTCAAAATAACCTAAACATCATGGCATAATTAACTATCTTAATATATTCAAAATATTCAAACTATTGTATAGTAAATAATATTTTGTTACTTCGAGAAATATCTTAATATATTCAATCTAAGCCTTTATTTAAAACCCATATAAATTGAAAAAAAAAAATTCATGTTGCATAGCGCGTTATAGCTTCTTTATTTTGATTTCATTTGATGGATCTCTCATTAAATATTTAATAGTTTAATAGTTTAATATAAAGCTTAGTACGTCAATTGCAAACAAAAAATTACGGTTAAAATCCAATCTGAGCCTTTATTTAAAGCTCATATAAATTGAAAAAAAAACAGCAAATGTTGCATAGCGGGCGCTATTTGCGCTACACGCTATGCGCTATAGCGGACCGCTATTACCGCTATAGCGTCCGTAACTCAAACAGCGCGTTATTATGCCATAGCTTAGCGTTTAGGGTCCAAAAACGCTATAGCGCGCTATTTAGAACACTGCATTTTAGTCACTCTACGAATTGCCTCACGTTATGGACCTATATTCCTATATAAATTTTCAAAAGTCGATCCGAAACATCAAACATGACCTTCATATGAAGATATACTTGACGATCAAATTTTATATATTTTTTTAAACTTTTTTTTTTCATAGGTAGAAAATAACAACTTCTGAATGGTTAATAATATTAAAAAAAAGTGGTAATCTTCCTACTTAAAAATTATTAAAATTATAAAGCTATAATATTTGGTTTGCTAGTGCATTTTCATATAAAGATCATGTTGAATAGTTTAGATCGACAATTTCAACTTACAAAACAAAAGTATGACAATTTCAATTTGAATATGCAAATTATCATAGCCTCACTTTTATATAATTACTAGTATCATGCTCATGCGTTGCAAATGGGACATATTATACGAGAGAAAAAAATCTCATACAAAATGACATAGTTTCATAAAAAATTTAAACAAATGACAAGTAATATCTCTTATATGACATATTAAAGAATAATTATATTCATCCCACATTCCTATTCGGCCATCCCCCTCTATCTCCACAACTATAATTTAGAAAGGTTGTATTGTGATCCCCACTAAGTATTTAAACACTTCTAAAATTAGAGTCCACGTTAGATAAGAAAGGTGATAATTATTTAAAGGCTGTACTATGGTCTCCACTAATTATTTAAACACTTCTAAAATTAAAGGGTCCACTTCTAAAATTAGAGGTTGCACTATGGTCCCCACTAATTAATTATCCTTACAAAAAAATATTTATCACGATAAACATATACGAGGTGATTATTTATGAATACTCTAGTGTATAGGTATAAATACTTATAATACTTGATATTAGTACTGAGTCTGGCTAGTATGACATTGGTATGACATTAACTTCAAAATTGATTGAATATACTTCAAACGATTAATCCAAACAATTCAAACCGATTTACTTTATGAGTGATGCGTTTATATGCAAAAAAAAAAAATGTTCGAGTTATTTTAGTATCAAATCATGCGGTAAAAATGTTAAAAAATGAATGTATTAAAATTAACTTAAAAACCCGTTCATTTGACCGCTTGACTTGATACTAAATAAATTCAAAAATTTATAAATTTGCATGTAAACTCACAACTAATAAAGTAGATCAGTTTGAACGGTTTAGATTTACTGTTTAAAATCAATTTAATAGATTTTAAAGTTGGTGTTATATAAGCTTAAATGACACTCATGTTATACTAGTTGGACTCATTAATGCTTTCATATGTCAGTCAGTCTTGTATATAATAAATACTTGCACGACAAGGTATAAATACTTGTGTGACGATGAGTCCGAAAGTATGTCATCACCAATCTCATTTGAAAGAGAAAATTTCGTAGAAGACATTTGTGATTTTAGATTTGTAAAATTCCTCATAGATCGTCAGAAATGTGGACGAGATTGAATGAAAAAAAAATTACCTCTAAAAATACAATTATTTATGTATAAATACTTATTTATGTATAAATTATTCACCTTATAGGTATAAATACTTCCGTTTTTAGATATAAATATTTTTGTGCATGGAGATTAATACTTTAGAAAAAAAAATTAGTGCTGGAACTTTTGTGGTCCTCAAGGCAGTTATAGAAGTTAAATGCGGGGATAAATGAGAGGATAGAGGTGCGGGGACAATTATCATATTCCATATTAAATAACATATTAAATGACATAATTTTATAAAAAAAACTTCAAACAGAATGTCATATTAAATGACAAATAATATTCTTTCAATGATATAAAAAAAATGAAGATATAACTAATCAATTCAAAAATTTATAAAAATGACATTTAAAAATAGAAAGAAATCAAAACCAATGAATATATATAAAATTAAAAAATATTTGATTGAAAAAATAATATTCAATTCGAAAAGGACTTAAAAGAAACAATACCAAAGGACAAATATGGTACTTGATGTTCATAACTAAAAAAATGTCCCGCGTGTGATTATCCAAAATACAGAGGTTTCGCGGCCATTTTTATTAATATCCCTGAAAAAAAAGAAAATTTTAAAAATAACCCTGTTCCTCATTTTTTTTTAAATATGCCCTGACCGCCTGGACCAGGGGCGGCCCAAAACACCAAGTGAGGCGCCCTAGGGCCCGGCGGCCCATACCCCAAGTGAGGCGCCACCCCCTGGGGCGCCCCATTAGTAATTTGGTTTTTTTTTTTTTTTTTTTGAGAAATCTTAGTATTTTGATTTGAATAATTTTGTTGAAAAAAGTGTTGGGTTTATGTATATGTGTATGTCAAAAAATAAAATATTATGTATATGTGTATGTGTATGCCAAAAAATATAATATTTGATATATTTACGAAGTGATGTCGTAAATTTTTATAACTTTAATTTTTATTTTTATTTCTTTGGTGAACTATATGTATAATATACACACATACACATACACACATGCACATACACATACACATACACATATACACATACATATATACACATACACATACAAAAAAACTCACACATACACATACACATACACATACACATACACATACACATACACATACACATACACATACACATACACATACATATACATATACATACACACATACACATACACATACACATATACCAAATAAATCAATTCGCATAAGCAAAATAGCAAGTTTATCTGCCACCACGTCTGAATAAACCTAACAAACGACTAGTTCTTCTGGTACCAGTGGCAGGTGCGGCATTACTTGTAGAGGCTTGGCTACTAGATGATTGGCTTACAGGAGGAGGGGGTTGTGTTCTACCGGTTGCTTCAGCGACAACTCTGGCATTTTCTCTTTCGTTGTGTTCGTTTATTGCATCTAAATGTAACAATGCAATTCAGTTAGTAATATAATTAAAGCATAAATAAATTTTGTACAATTCTACGTACCTGCCCTGCGCCTGTCGGAAACAGAACGGCGAGCCCGATTTCCCGACGGTCGCCTACCACCCATCTCGTCCATGGTCATTACAATACGCTTGTGTCTCCTCCTTCCCTTTCTTATCCATCCTTCTGAAGGTAATATTCTATCTCCGACATATGTAGGCCACTCATGCTGATCAGGATAAGAATGGAAAGATCCACCCCAAGTGGAAGCAAGGTAATCGGTACGGTACATGTCAGCAACATAGTGATCCTCACAGTAGTTCCTCACTCGGCATACCGCCATCACGTGACTGCAGGGTATGTGACTTAGCTGGGGTCCTTGGCATGTACAGGTTACCGCCCTGGCATCTCCGAATTTAACCACGTACTTGCAAGCCCTCTTGACAAACGCCATAGTGCCGTCTGGTTTACGGGTGGTAGGAACGTACTCATTTGGATTTTGCACTTCGAATTCTGTTCCATCGTTACCCATCGGGATCACGGTCATGGTTGCACCTTTGTCTCTGTGTCGTCTTAGTTTCTCCTCCACCCTTGTTGAAAATGACTGGTTCATCCTTATTAATTCTGCGGCCTTAGCACGCCGTTCCTGAAACCAGGCATTTAACTTGTAGAATGTGTCCTCTACAACTGCAGCCACAGGCAACATCCGGCTCTGCTTGAATACTGCATTCAGCGACTCGGATCCGTTGGTGGTCATAATTCCCCAACGCCAACCTCCATCCCGGGATTGATATATTTTCTCGTATGCTGGATCTTCGTTGACATCTCGGGGATTATTTTTCCCCACCTTCATTAAGTAGAGATTTGCCTTTGGCATGTACTACATAGAAAATAAGGAAATAGAATAATGTAAGTAAACAATTGTAGTAAAAAAAAATTGTTTTCTTAAAGTACAATAATATATGTAAACAATTGAAATGCATGTACCCTTGCAAAACTGCTAGTCATCTCTACCACCCTTCTCGGCTTTTTCTTTCTGCAATTCCATCTAAATGTATCAGTAACCCACGTGTCGCCTCCGGTTGCCTTGGAAAGGTTCTCCGCAACGTGTTGCATACACAACCTGTGCACACACTGGCCAGTACGTGTTGACCAACCGTAATCTTCACGATCAAAAACATATTTTATTCCTTTGTGCTGGTCTGATATCACACAGAAAAACTTCCCTTCCCCAATCACCCGTCTTCTTAAAAACTGCATAAAGAATCCCCAGTTCTCGCCGTCCTCTTTACGAACAATTGCAAACGCCAAAGGCAACAGCTGGTTCTCAGCATCATATGCGCATGCTATGAGTAGTCTCCCCTCGTAACGGCCAGACATGAAGCATGCATCAATGCTGATAACAGGTCTGATGTATGGCACAGCCTGGATACAAGGACCAAAAGCCCATGCTATGCCCTTGAATTGTTTAGCTCCCTCTATTAGTACACCGTCTTTATCAAAAAAAGGGCCATGCCATCGCTCATATACGGTGCCGACATTTGTACTTGCCATGGCCTGGAGCAATGGTGCCAGATAGCCATATGAGTCCTTCCAACTACCAAATATCCTGCAAATCGCAAGTTCACGACCTCTCCACAGCCTGTTGTATTTTGGGATTACATATTTGTATTTGTGTCTGACGGTCATAGCCACCGCCTTGATGCTCATCGATGGATCCAACTTAATGTCCTCCTCAATTGCATCGGCAATTAGTGATGCTGTCAGATTTGAATGGTCTGTCCTTGTGGACGCAGACTTGCATGTATGAGGTGGTTCGCACTTCTTAATCATCCATGCTTCCCCTGAACCCGCAGGGGTTGCAAAAAGGCGGAACTCGCAGTGCGGGTGAGTTGAACAAAGCACAACTAACCTTGTTCGGTCCCTTTTGTGTATTATACATTCCCAGTTGCCGTGAACATGAGTCTCATATATTTTCTTTACAAGCTCGTCTACGCTGGTATAAACTTGCCCTGCGGCAAGTTCTTTGTTGTATACAACACGAGGACCAAAGAAACTAATGTCTGCCTCTTCGAAAGCTGTGGTGTCGTTGAATGTGGCAACCGGATGCTTATTCCCCCGACCTCTAATCGGGAATTTTTCTGCCCTGGACAACCCTGCTACATTTGCATCACCATCTGATAAGTCATCATCTTCCCAAACCCCTTGGTATTCATCCCCCGTTTCCATTTCTCTTTCTGGTACGGCATCAATAGCATCAACATCAACATCAACATCATTTCGATTAACGGGTACCGGTCCTGACTCTGGCATAGTTGGAAATCTAGGGATTATGGGTGTCTGTCTGGGTGGTAGTGGTAACTCTTCAGTATTTTCTGGGGAGTTGTGGTACCCCTGGTTGTCATTACCGGGGCTGTGATACTCCTGGTGGTACCCCTGGTTGTCATAAGGGGATTGCTGGTGGTACTCCTGGTGGTCATAAGGGGAGTGCTGATGGTACCCCTGGTTGTCATAACCTGAAGGTCCAGCCCCAGCCGAACTTGAAGGTCCAGCCCTCGTGCGGGGAACCCTCTTCGAATATATGTCCATTACCGGGACCCCACAAGCTACAAATTGAGTATACACAACTCTCCACAAATTGGCATCTGTTATTGGAAACTTAACAAAGTAAGGTCTACCCCCCCCCCCCACGTGAGTTGTCAATCCGTGTAGCCAACTCTATTTCATACCTGTTGGGGTTTACAGATGTCTTTTCGTATATTAGCTGCTTCAGTTCCTCAAATGTGGTATTTTCATTAATCTCGAAGCCAAATGCGACTTCTTTCGTGTAATGCACGCCATCTTCATCCCTTTCTAGCTTGCCGCCGACGTACAGTGCAACTAACATCTCTTCTTTAACAAACTACATTTTAAAAAAAAAATTTACAAGTATTACATGACATAATAATGGGTACATTAATAAATGACTAATTGAAAAATAAATAAACAAAATTAAAAAAAATTACAATTTTTCTACAGTAGGTGTACAGCAATTGCTACAGTAATTGTACAGTACGCTGCAGTAAATACCAACAATAATGTACAGTACGATACAGTACAGGTCAACAGTAAATGTACAGTACGCTACAGTAAATGTCAACAGTAATGTACAGTACGCTACAGTAAGTGCAACAGTAAATTTGGAACAGTAATTACTAATTATTATAATTATAATTACTAATTATTATAATTATAATTACTAATTATTATAATTAAGAAAACATACCTATTTTCCCCAGTTATCGCCTCCAGAGAAGGTCTGAGATCGGGAAGTGACAGAGGCAGAAAATGCGTTTAAATCACAGGACTAGTGGGGCGCCCCAGGGGGTGGCGCCTCACTTAAGGTATGGGCCGCCGGGCCCTGGGGCGCCTCACTAGCTGTTTTGGGCCGCCCCAGGCCCAGGCGGTCAGGGCATGTATGAAAAAAAATTAGAGAGAGGGGCATTTTTAAAATTTTCTATTTTTTTAAGAATATTAATAAAAATGGCCGGAGGTTTCGTATGTAGACATAGATCCTTCAAAAAATCACTATAGAGTTTAGATAGACAGTTACAACTGAAAAAAAAATGTCTTACCGTCACTATCCAAAATGGATAGCTGTCATCGATATACGAACCCCCCAAAATTGAACGACAGTTACAATTGATTAACAATCTGGTACTTTCTAGTAACGCGATTAATTAACTGGGGTCAAGTGAATAAACCAGTGAGGTCACCAAGACGCGATCCCGTCGTGTTTGCAACTACCGTAGAACGGTGAAAAGTAAATGCGACCGGTATCGGATCTTCTGGTGCAAAAAACTTCAAAACAGAATCGGTCATAGGTTACTGCACGGTGGGTCCCACATGTTCTTTTCAGCTGGTTCCACACTTCCACGTGGTTGACCCACCCGTCAGTCGATTAAAACAAATTCTTTGAAGGGAATCTCGAAACGGGAATTTCAATTTTGGATTTTACCCCGGAGAGGAGTGCATATCCTCTGAGATATCTCAACTTTTGCATGACCGACGTGTCCGGTTCTTATTCGGGGCTGATGTGGGGGTCAGTATTATGTATGCTTTGAGATTCGTGCAGAACGTATTTAAACCGTTCGGATTTTCCATAAAGTCACGCAAAGTTTGAGATATCTCAGAGGACACGAATTCCTTCCACAGTTGCACTTGTCTAACCCCACGATCCCACGCATGACGCACCATCGCATAATCCCATTCCCAATTCCTTCTCTGAGATGCTATCTCCAAACCGTCAAAGTCAAAATGGGGAGATGAGGTGAGACCTAAGAGCGAGAGCTAGCGATAGATACCTCGCACCTGCTCCATTACACCAGGGACACCATATGAGGCAGAGGCCTCGCCATCCCTCTCCTTCGCTTTCCACTTATCCTGCCAAGATGAAGTGAGCTTCTCTCTCTCTGTCCCTCTCACTAATTCTTTTTTACCAGTCGCTGTAGATTTCATTTGTGTAGCTAAAGCGCACGAATGGTTAAATTTTAAAGAGTGGTGCTTTGAATAGTAAGCTTCTGTTGTTCGCTAGTCACCCCTTGGCGCCTTTTCGTTATTTCCCTGTATGAATAAATAATTTCCTTTTAGCTGTAGTTGGACACTTCGTTTGGATTGGGAGATGATGAGGATCTCAACAATAGGATACTCGATGCTAAAGATTTGAAGGAGTCATTAATTTTTGGGAAAAAAAGGATGATTAGGGGAATTGCAAATTTAATTTTTTACCTTGTTAATTAGCTCATGGCTTGCAAGGTTCTATTTGATTGTTTGTGTGTAATAGATGAACATTTGGAGGAAGAAAAAACTGAAATTATTTTTGATAGCTATGGTTGAACCGATGGGATTTGATGAAAGTGTTCTTTTTCCATTTTAGACATGTACTCAGTGATGATCGAATTAATCTTTTTGGAGGCTATAAGAAAGATAAAACAAAGAAACTAATTATGCTGGTGGGCCAAAAAAAAAAATTGCATAATTTAATCCTGTAGTTGCCGGCACATAATGGAGCAATTTCATGAAAAAAATTGAAAATATCCTTATTTGTAAAAGGGATTGAAGCAGTAAAAATACCCATATGCACATTAAAATAGTTCCTTTCAACCACAGTAGAACTCCAAATTAAATTGAAAATTTTAGAAAAATGAAAATAATAAATGATGAATAGCTTTATTAAAAGATAGTAATATATAAATAATGGACAAATGCAAATGGAACCAGGTACAAGTTACTAGATATCTATCTTTGGCACATAAGCATTAATTTTGTTCTTAATTTTAAGTTTTCACCATGTGGTAGCTGTTAGTAGTAGACTAGTAGTTTTGATTCAATTTCAATTTTATGGAATACAAAAAATTCTTTATCTTAAATTTTTTCTTACAGAGCGAGGACGATATTCGGCTTTTCGATCTCTCTGATTCTAATAAACATGGCATCTATTTTGGAGAAAGCAGATGAGAATCTCCTTCCAGCAGTTTACAAAGAAGTTAGTGAGGCATTTAATGCGGGCCCAACTGAGCTTGGTTACCTCACTTTTATAATGAACTTTGTGCAATCGGCATCTTCTCCCCTTGCTGGTACAATGTCAAATTTGAGTCTGGTCTGGTTTTTAGTACGACAGCTATTTGATTAGCCAAATCTTTTTTTTTTTTTTGAAAGCTTCTCAGCGGCCGACAAGTTTGATTAGCCAAATCTAAAAACGATTAATGTAAATAATTAGAGAATTACTACTCTTTTGAACTATGCCTGGTGCTTTGCCTTACTTTTAATAATTGTCATAAGCAGCACTGTAGTTAATTAAAGCTAACACCTAACCTTTTTTTGGGCTAGATGCAAGCAAAGCTAAACAATTAAACAGGGTTAAATAAGCAAAATGACTGCCATTACCTATATTGACTTTACCAGGTGCGGAGTCACACTTTCAAGTTATGAGATCAAGGGATTACTTTCACAAAAAATATGGGGGTCAATTTTATAGTACCCATAGAATTTTTCTCTAAATTATATAACAAAATTAACTACTTTCGGAAAAGAATGGGGTCAATTGACCCCATTTCTTCTTATTATATGCACCCCTGGACTTTACCAAATATCTCAATATAAAGTTAAGACAATGTTTGAGGAAGTTGTACTTGAGGGAATTTCTTTTGTTGCATTTAGGGGAAAATTCATCCTCTGCACACGTAAATATTCTGATGTTGTTTGCAAAAGCCTCCAATAAATTTGGTTCAAGTGGCATAATCTGAGGAATTTAGGGTGTTAACTGCAACAACCCCCCCTTTTTTTAAATAATAAAAATAGAACCCATTAATTAATCATGTTCTGTTATTCATAAATTAAATATCTCCCAAGTTCTAATCAGATTAATCATTATAAAAAAAACAGGTTGATCCATTTTGACATATTTCAGTTTAGCTGCATTAATTTTTTTGTAGGTATTCTTTCACTCCACTATGACCGCCCGACAGTCCTTTCAATGGGGACTGTGTGTTGGGCCATCTCAACTGCTGCAGTCGGGGTGAGTCAGCATTTTCGACAGTTGGCATTCTGGAGAGCGATAAATGGGTTTGGACTCGCCATCGTCATCCCAGCACTTCAGTCTTTCATTGCCGACAGTTACAAGGATGGGTCCCGTGGCACGGGCTTCGGGATATTGAGCCTTGTTGGTGCGATAGGTGGAATAGGTGGAGGTATATTGGCAACTGTTATGGCCGGACAGGAGTTCTTTGGCATGCCAGGCTGGCGGTTTGCATTTCTCATGATGGCATCTGTTAGTTTAATTATTGGCCTTCTTGTGTACTTGTTTGTTGATGATCCAAAAAAAACCTCTCCAATGCATCTAGGGACTGATGTGGACTCTAACAAGTACAATTCTAACCTCAATAATAATTTTTTTTCAAAAATAAATTCTGTTTTTTTCAAAAAGAAGGAAAAATGTTCTTTTTTTGATGTCTACATTATTTAAAATTGATGTTTCGTTGTTAGTAAGCTCGAAATAAATTATTTGTAAATATGATGTTTTCTAGAGCTAGGTTGTACTGATTAAATGGCTGTGCTTAACTCTAGGTTTTACCAGCTAGGAGGGAAAGCAGGCCTACCTCAAATTTCTCTCTGGCGCGACTCATTTGTAGCAATGAAATCTGTGGTGAAAGTGAAAACATTTCAGATTATTGTGTTGCAAGGAATAATTGGATCTCTACCATGGACCGCCATTGTTTTCTTTACAATGTGGTTTCAACTGATTGGTATGTAAGTTCAAATTTGTTAAATTCAAAGCTACTGAGTACTGTAATGTGAACTCTAATATCGAACAATTTCTCTTACAGGTTTTGATCACAAGAGTTCAGCTGCTTTGAACAGCCTCTTTTCTATTGGATGTGCCACTGGTTCATTCATGGGTGGGTTCATAGCGGATCGATTGTCACGGGTTTACCCGGATTCAGCCCGTGTCATGTGTGCCCAATTCAGCGCCTTCATGGGCATTCCCTTTTCACTAATCCTCCTTACTGTGATACCGCAATCTGTAGATTACTGGTTCGCATATGCTGCAACACTTCTCTTGATGGGTTTGACCATCAGTTGGTGCGCCTCATGTGCAAACAACCCCATGTTTGCTGTGGTGGTGCCACGTAAGCACCGCACCATGATCTACGCCTTTGACCGTGCATTTGAAGGGTCATTTTCCTCCTTGGCTGCCCCGACCGTCGGCTTGGTCACCGAGAGGATTTATGGGTACGACTCGAAATCCATTAGTCTAGCAAATGGGTCTCCGCAAGGGGCATTGGCACTCTCAAGGGGGCTTCTGACGATGATGGTAATTCCCTTTGGTGTTTGTGTTTTGTTCTATAGTCCCTTGTACATTGTTTTTAAGAAGGACCGAGAAAATGCTAAGATGGCAAGTAGTAAGGAGCAGGATCTCGAGCTTACCTAACACCTGAATGGACAAATGGTGGCTTGGGGTACAGTATATTGATTCACTTGGTATTTTAGAAGTTTTGTTATTCTTTGTTTCTTTCTTTTCCAAATTTTTGCTTATTAGTTTCTTATAGGGAGTTTATTTTTTCTTTAAATTCGGTTTTGTTTAACACCTTCATTCTAGGCCATAGGTGCAGATACGATTTTGAGGGATTATTTATTTGATATTCAAGTTTTTTATATACAGTGGAACCGGGGTGTTCTTAAGCTCAAACGTATCAAATTGACTTTAAACAATGAATTTAAATTGTTGAAACCAATCTAGTTCACGAGAGGTGTGTTTATATGCAAAATTTACAAGTTTTCAAATTAGATTAGTAATTAAGCAGTAAAAATAGAAGAAGAACGTTTCATGCATTCATTTTTTTTAATCATATTTTGACTGGTTAACTTTATATTAAGTTAATTCAAAATTTATAAAATTTATATGTAAATGCATAATTTGTGAAAAAAAATCATTTTTAACAGTTTAGATTCGTCATTTGAAATACGATAAGATTTCATTTTTAACAGTTTATAGAATTTATGATTTTTTTATTGTAATTTTAAATATTTGCATGTTAATATATTATTTGTACTATAAAAATGTATTATTTCTGATTTGCATCATAGTCCGGAGTTTACATACCTAGATTATTCCTAAATGCAAGTTTGTTACTATTCCAAATACGTACACAAAGTGTGACATTTGCAAAACAAGCAGAAAAAAAACATAAAAAGGGTGAAATGTTTTTTTTTTTAAATAAAGAAAGGCAGAAACAGTACATCTATTTCTAGAAATGGCATAAGAAAATAATAATAATAAATAAACATAGGGTCCTTTTGAGAAATGTGCATATATGCTGATCCGGAGGACACCAACTCTGACCTGAATCTATGGCTAATCTTCATAGCCATTGAATTTGGATTTTTAGCTACTTAAAGGGACTGATTTCATGAATAAAATCAAAGTGTGAGGATTATGTGTAAAATTGTGAGAAGGCGGCATCAAAATAAGGTTAACATCCTGATTCATAAATAAATGTATTTGTGTCATGACCCTCTGACGAAAAATTCTGACTTGGACTCAAATCTGAATTCAAACTTGAATTTGAGTTCGGACTCACTCTGAGAAGCATGCTGCTGCTATTAAAGAGGAACCAACTTTAAGAATTGACCATTTGCCTTTCCTAGAAATATTAATAGAGTTTACATTTTCTAAACTAATATTTATGTTTTGTTTCTTTCTATATTTACATTTCTTAAGTAGCCATTTATATTTTGTTTATTTATATGTGCAAATTAATCCCTCCTTATGGTCTATAAAAGAGGTGCTCATGTAAGAAGAAAAAGACAATAACTTTTGATAATATATTTTTTTCTTGAGAGAGATTTAATCTCGCATTTACTATTTAGCATTTTCGTTGTTTCTAATTCCACTAAACCGAGTTCAAGACCTGTCACTAGCGGAGTCGAGATCCGAGACCGAGATTGAGTTTAAGTGGTATTAGAGTAAGTTCTTCTTTTATTGTTCAATATCTCACTAAACCAAACTCATCAAAATTTTGAGTCGCACAAGAAAACTTCTTTTATTTCAGTTGCACATGATGATCTCTTTTGATACTTTTCTTGTCAAAATTTAGAAATTCCGCTGTCTTAAGTACCATAGAACATCCAACAATAACAATCACACATTTTGTCATGTATGATAACCCCTGCTTGTATATTTCCACAAATTTCAACTTTCTTTGAACTTAGCATTACTTCAATATCACTGGAATACCATCTCTAAAACATGGCATGCTTAAGTAATATTCCATGCTTAAGTAAACATGGCACGCTTTATTCACAACTGCATATGCCTTAGCTAACTCATATTTCACATCTAATACCCATGATCTCCCATACTTCCTTCCAATACACCAGTGTCTACAGCACAATTATTGTAACTCATCGGCTATCTTCAACACTTTCACTCTCATCATCAACCATGAGTAAAAAACTCCCAACTTCTTTCTTCTACTTCGTGAGATGCATTTCGACATCATTACCCTGTATTCTTGTCATTTCTTTACTTCTTAGACCACACCAAAATATTACTCTCAAAATTGAACACCTTTACATAGTACAACACATTCATCTAGCTAATTACTACAGATATACCACAGATTGTCCCATACTACGGATCAATATGATCTTCATATTAAAGAACGTGCTTGGAGACCAAATTTTATATTTTATGAAAAATTTTACAATTTTTTTATAGATAGAAAATCACTGTTTTTTAGAAGATTCTGGATCATCCAAAAACAATAATTTTGTATAGATTTACCATTATAGAATTCACAGTGCGTTTGGATTGTCAAAAAAATAGGGGTTTAGGGTTTGTGGTGATTGGATGCTCTCAATTTATACATATTCTATAGGAGCTCCTAGTATGGATTCAATTTTAATTCACATAAAAAATCCACTAATAAATATCATCATTACAACATAGGCAACTCTAATGAAATCCAATATAAACATATTCCAATCAATATTACTAGAGTGTTGCAAACAATGCATTTAATACCAAAGTTATCTACAGTGCAACAATTGTAATTCTCATTTATTTACAACTGCTTCATTTTTCAGGAGAGACATTCCACAATATAAATAAGCCATTGAAGTCATAAAATCCCAACTGAACCATAAGGCCCATCAATTCAAGGTAAGCTCTAATAAGTCATCTCATTTTATTAGATAATACAAAATTTACAATACATTTCTCCAACTCCCCTTCTATCAGGCACTTGTCCCATTCAAAAATTACAAGTGCCACTTGTCAGCTTCATCACTCTAAGAACAAACATATGCCCCCCTACTCCACTATCTCCATCCACTACACCATCTAGTACAATAATTCCTTTCTCAATGTATCCCCCCTTACACCTATATAACTGAAAGCAATCTTAACGATATTCTAAAAACCTCCAACTATTCACCACTACATATAGAACATTCTCTTTGACATATATGTACACAAACCCTCCATCTCCAAACCAACAACAACAAAAATAACGTTAATGCCCTTAACATCCCGTCAATTGCTCACCAAACTTACCATAGACATGAAGATGTACCTCCCAACCTACCGACATGAAACCAACCTGCGAGGGGTTACCACTGTAATGGTCATTATACACGTCAGCCGTTCAAATAAATCAACCCTAGAAAAAACCTTCGCTCTATGCCGGAGGACAACTGCATTATTGCGGAAGATATCACGTCAAGAATGGTATTACGCTTTATCCAAGCATACTACATAGAAGAATCGTGTCTCTATCTATCTCAACTCTTACGTTTTCATCCAAACAAAACAAGCATGGAAGCGGCTGCTGACAGCTTGGCCCACCAACTCGATGTAGCAAGAGACACAATCAGACACCTCCATGACCAATTATACTCAACCATACTTAATTACAGTAACTTGTCGGAGAAAATGAACCACACCACATGTTAGAGACCCTACAAACAAACTCTCATATACAAGAATTGTATGACGAGACTGCCAAGCAACGATGTCAAATCATAATGCTAGAAAATCATGTACGTTATTTAGAAACACGAACACTCTGCTCTACACAAACCACCATAGCTTGCTCCAGCTACTAAGGTCGCAGGAGACACCGGCATCGATGAGCAACGTTCATGCCACAATCCATGGTAACACAGCAAAAAATGTTGCCCCCCTTGCTACTTCCTGCGCCAACCTTACTGGACTATGAAATGTTGACCATACAACTACCCTCTTGTATAAATACTATATATATTGTTAACTTTTCCTGCAAGTATACCCACCGATTTTATAATAATATTTTGTAACGAACTTTTGTAAACTGTACTATGTACAATGGGATATTAATATAAGGAAAAATTTCCAGTGTACCCATCTAAACTTTTGAAATAGCCAATTTACCCATGAAATCACCATAATAGCCAATATCCCCATCAAAATTTAATTTTCTTTCTTCTATCCCCTTTTATTTATTTTACTTTTTATTTAATTATTTTTAAATTCGTATTGACCATTATACCCCTTTATTTTTAAACAGAGATGTCCATTACTTTTTAAGTTTTAACCTTTTCTTCTAGTTACGTTCTTCGTATACTAGCGAGGCAGCGATCTCAGATTCTCAGTTTCACTCCCTACCGCAAATAACCAAAAGTGATGCGGATGAGTTCACATATTCCCACTGAATATTTGTGATTTGCGATTTATGAGTACAATTGCAAGTAATTGAATAGATTTTGAGTTACGTTAAGGCCTAAACTTTATGTTTTCTTGTAACGGGATTTTTCTTTAGAACTGGAACGTTGTACCAGTATTTTTCTATTCAATTGGAACTTTGTAATATTACTTGATATTATCAATTAAATGCCGGACAGGTTCTTCAAATGAATTAATTTTGATAGCAATAAAAAATAGCAAAAAAAGTAGAGCAGTGAATTATCTTGCTTCCCCTCATGGATATCTTTCTTGTCATTGTGCAGTAAACTATTATCCTTCTCCTTTTGCTAGGCGAAAACACCATTGTACATAAAAAAATATTGTTATTTTTCTTAAAGTCAAAAAGAATTTTCAATTCAAAACACAAAAGAGAATTGATAAAATAAAAAAGCTACATATTTTCTTCTTGAAATATGCTAGGTGGACACACTCTCTTCTTCGATCTTGTATTACCTTTACTTATAATCCTACAAAAGGCCACAAATTAGAGCAATTAAATAATATCAATGAAAGCTAATTCATTATGCTATGGTACAAGTAATGCTATTGTGTGACTCGAGCTCGAGTTATGGTTGATCCATTAAGTAGCAGTTACCTTCAACTTCTTTTTTGTTTTTAATTAGTCGCCTATTAACCGAGCTCCTGGGGAGATTTGCTGATCAACTAGTGTTAGTTTAAAGCAAATATTGGGAAGATCATATTGCATTTTCTTTTTCTCAAAAAATAAAAATATCAATGAAAACAAAATTTAAATACATGCAACTTAAACAGTATAGTTTACTGATGCAATTACATATCCTACATCTCCTTCTACATCCAAGTAAAATTTCATAATTCAAATTATATATTATTAAGGATCTTGATGGATTTCAACCATCACCTCCCTGAAAATTTAGGGACTCTGTCCAAGTGTTTGAGCTAAAGATCCATTTCACAAGACAAACAAAATTTGTACATGAGATACACATCGAAAAATATAGAAAACAAATGTCACAACTAAGTACTAAAGTCCAGTATTAACGTACCTGATTTTTTCATTGAATGAACTGAAATTATCCTTTTGCTTTGAGGGGTTCACGGTTCAACCTATAATTATCTAGTAACAGTTCACCAGCAGGCCAATTGACTCTGCTACCGAATTGGTATCAACATTTGGCACTGCATTATTAACCAATAGTGATGTTCATTGAGTGTTTATCAAATCATGTATATCTTTTAATTCCTTCTCATACATACAAAACAAGTACCCCCAAAAACAGGTAGATGCTCGTGGAAAAACTCAAATCATGTCCAATTTTCAAAAACAAATGTTGTACTGTAAAGTTTAACCAGCAATTATAATAACAATACCCTATGATTAGGAACTTCAATTTTACGACAGGTATCCAATGAACCATTTCCAGTTTCAGTTTTGCCAGTGGTAAAATCATCTTTCTGTATCTCCCTATTTGCTCCAAGTTATTATTAATATCATACTCTATATTCTGTCCCTCGAGGTTTCTTTTCAAGTGCTTCTCCACAATTCGCAATTTGATCTTATTCTCTAGCTTATTAGAGGATATTCGAATTCATTTCATATTAAGTCAAGTAGTTAAAAATCATGGACTGAGGAGTCCCTAAAATCAGGTATATTCAGTTGTAGCATTTGAAACCAGTCCCTAAAATCAGGTATCATGGACTGAGGAGTCCCTTCTCTTCACTTTCAAATTTATTCAGTCGCGGCATTTGAAGAAACTTGGAGTCCCCTTCATGCCGATCTTGTCATTTGAAGTTTTCCTTCATGCCAGCGTTGGAATTCATATTGGAATTATAAAATAAACAGAGCGTGGACCTGGCCGATCTTGTCATTTCATATAGAGAAGGAACTTGGAGTCCCCTTCATGCTACGACTTGAAGAAATCATTTTCTTCTTTGGTCCACTTGCACTCCCTGTGTGGTTTCCATGTACCAATGGAATCATGTATAGATAAGTTTCACGGTAAAGGAAGAAGATTAGAAGTAAGGGCAAATTTGTCAATTTAATTTTTAAAATAATTAAATAAAAGGTTAAATAAATAAATGGGGGTAGAGGAAAGAATGTCAAATTTTCATGGGGATATTGGATATTATGTGGTTTCTATGGGTAAATTGGCTATTTCAAAAATTTGTATGGGTACACTAGAAATTTTCCCTTAATATAACTTATTTTCTCCAGCATTGCTCTCATAAAATACAACATTCCAATAGTTACAACGCATACATCTTACTTCTACTTACAATTTTCAATTAACAATTCCTGCTATTGTACTTTCAAAAGTTCTTGATTTTCACTCAATTTTATATTTTCACAGTTTACATTTTTCTTCAATTATCTTATACACTCATTTATATTCCACTATTACATTCTTACTACCTTATGTACCTATTTATGTTAGAATTCTTCTTCTTCTTCTAATATATTAAAATAAAAAAAGAATTACTGACTTAACAAAAAGGTAAAAGACAATCATATACTCAATCAGTCAGTAAATGTTTGCCATAATGCATTCTGTCATATCAGAAATTTGTCACTTGTTACTTTACTTAGTATTCTATTTTAAGTATGTACAATAAATATACTAACTTAGAAACACACAACTCAGTAAAAATAAAATTACTCGCCGTTAATTGTACCAGTAAATGTATAGACTTCCACAAGTTGTACCTCAAACAGAACGAAATGAAATCCACCCATTTCAATCTACCTAGCCCCGGAACGTCACTACAATATTTCTATAATTCGTCAGACATTTCATATATTATTTATTGTATTTCCTCAGTATGTAAATTGACTTTTCTTTTATAGTTTTCTACATGTGCATCCGGAGGAAGTGAAAATCAACAATCAAACAACAAACTCTCCACCAAAAGAAATGACCTTAAATCTTACTGCCATTTTATTTTACATATTTTCTCCTAGATTTCTATAATTTCATACTATTATTTGGTATCAATCTTTACAAAATAAATTTACATAAATATATTTCATTCATATTTAAATACAAATTGAACCTTTATATTACAAAGGAAAACAACTTCAACAAAACTAATTTCTACATGTCAATAGGAAAATATAAAACAAGCAAGTTACTCAGATAAAAAAAAAATTTCCCCTTCTCAGTTTGCCAACATTTATCGGCCCTTTTCATTTTGTTGTATTGCGATTATGGACTATATCCTCTAGACGAAGAATGTTATATTATTCACTTTTATTAAGGTACATTTCTCCCTTTAACATATGTGTAAATTTAATCAAAATTTAACTGACACATAACCAGTATTGTACTACATCTGTGGCTATTCTGTTAACTGCGTGGTAGTTAGAGTGAAAAGAGTTGGATTTGATCTCCAGTTTGAAGATGAAAGGCTTTTGAAAATTTCCAAATTATCCTTCATCAAACAATACAGATGAAATCACACGAGAAATCATCCAAATGATGACCGATTGATTAAAAACATCCCAACAAAAAATTATCCTACAAAATAAAAATTTTCTTTAGTTTTGTTTAAAGAGCTGAAATGCTTTTCTTATTTTAATTATTTATTTGCTCATAATGCAGGTTTACCGTATGCACTGTCCAAGATTTCAAGGTCTCCCCTTCTCCAATTCTTTTGAGTACATTCAACTTTGTATTAGTCTTCACCTTCCAATTTTCCTTAGCGTTGTATAAACAGTCAACGAAAATTGAATCCATCAACATAAGCTGTCTGATAACCGAAAGAAAATACAGAGCTCAGTTGCTGCATGAACATTAGTAATTTAGTTAAATACCTTCGATATTTTTCCTATTATTCTTTGGGTTCTCTCATGCTACTGAAGCGTCAGTGATCTTTCCAAACATCAATAAGCTTGTAGTACAGTATCAAAAGGTTAATCAACACTATTCCACAATTCTTAAAGTCATATTTACTGGGATTGATCATCCCCTCCAAAAATGATATTATGACCTCACCCTCAATTCAGTTATATCATCTTTTTTATCATTTTTTTTATCTAATATAGTAATAGTATGGAGAATGAACATGATAATGCTCACAGAGGCTCCAGCGTGCTCACATCAAAAGGATCACCAGCGTCACTCGTCCTCGAGATGGCACCCAAATTCTTGCCACCTCTACCGATACTACCGGTATATGCTCATACAATTATTTCAAAGTACAGTACCTTACTCGTACGACGCATAATTTGTTCCAACAAGGTGAAATGCAACTTTCTTCATATCTTCATCTTAATGAATATTCTTTCCAGAAGAACAACTCCAGAACCACGACACCAAGGCAGATACAATGTTTTGATTGTTAAAGGTTATGAACCTTCATTGTTCTTATTTGTTTTCCCTTTTACTTAAAAAAAATAGAGGAATAATGTTTTGATTTTCTACCCAGGGATTAAAGAATATTTCGATGATTTCTAATTTTTGTGAGAATTTGGTTTTGTTTTGTCGAGTTTTGTGTCTTAGTGGGTAAGTTAGGCAATTATTCTCTAATCAAAATAAAATTGATGGTTTAAAATTATTTATGGATTCCATACAACCTCTTACATCCTGGGCTAAAAGTTCTATATAGAATATTCTTTGCTAATTTGTCTTCAGCACATTGCTAATTACAAAATTAGGAGATATTGATATGTTATTTGACTTTCTGGCCTTAGGCGCCACTTTAATAACGTCAAACTTTAATAATGTTGATAGACATATCGGTGGTACTTATCAGAGAATGTTTGTTTCACATGAAGCATTATTTGGTGCCAACAAAGTTTCATGAGCAGGCATCTCGAGAAGTTTGTACATTGTAATCTTCGTCTCATTGAGCTAATTCAACAATCCATTATTAGCTTCAACAAGTCTTTCTCTGAACACAAGCCCTTTTTTTTTTCAAAGAGGAGACAAATTCAACTCAATGTCCTTTAAATCATCCTTGCTTTCATCAAGCATCAACATTGTAAATTTTTTCCCCAATAACATCTATCGTGTACTTCATTGTAGTCAAACATATTTCACTCAATACATTTGGAACTAGCAAAAAAATATCCTCAATGTACACCAACATACCAAAGAAAAAAACGATTGCGACTACAGTTGTAGTGTAGCCGTAATGCACACACACCTAATTAACTACATATTCTTAGTAAGAAAACGTGAAATGATTGATTTGGGAGTTAGGAGAATATTTTGACTAGAAGAGCATTTAAGAAAAAGGCTTATCCGGATTTTAAGGTGTAAAACAGAGCCTTGTTTATTTATGTGGGTCCGGATCCCCTAAAGTAACTCAATTTTTGAGTTTTGGATTGGGACCGTCCGATTCGAATCTGTTGCTCAAGATATGTGCGCTTCACTTGGAGATGGATTGTCAAAATTCAAAAATTGAGTTACTTTAGTGGATCTGAATTTTGTTTCTGTGACGATCCATATGAAATGTAGGTTGTCGAATTTGATCCATTTACATGCAAAATTTATAACTTTTTGAATTTATTTAGTATTAAGTCAAGCGGTCAAATATGTGAATTTTTAAATTAATTCTAATACATTAATTTTTCAATATTTTTGCCGCTTAATTTGATACTAAAGTAACTCGAAAATATAAAAAATTTGTATGTAAACACATCACTCATAATGTAAATCGGTTTGAATTAGTCGTTCGAAGTCGATTTGATAGGTTTTAGAGTTGGTGTTATATAGACTAAAATGACACTAATGTTATATTAGCCAAACTCAAGATTATGTGCTTATGCTACTAAATCAAAATCAAAGGCTAATTTTTAAAAATAATTTATAGTTATGAAGTTCGAATTTACAATGCAATCATAATATATCTATATGGTACACATAAAAATATACATGTTATCGTTTATCAAATAACAACATGTCCATAATTTTTTATAAATTAAATTAAATATGAGTTAGGCTGGGGTGCTATGGATAACATAGTGGCCTCTATGCTACGGCTCAATATTTGAGTTTTCAAAATTCAAATGGTCGATCTGAACCGTTCATCTTATTCTCCATATTAATATCTGCTTGGAGACCAAATTTTATAATTTTCTGAATTTTTTTACTATTTATTAAGCCACTTTGAAAATCGCTAATCCAACGGTTTTACTGTTTTGTGCAGCCACCGTTGGATCAACAATTTTGTAAAATACTTAATAAATAGTAAAAAAATTCAGAAAAATGTAAAATTTGGTCTCCAAGCAGATATTAATATGGATAATAAGATGAACGGTTCGGATCGACCGTTTGAATTTTGAAAACTCGAATATTGAGCCGTAGCATAGAGACCACTATGCTATCCATAGCACCCAGCCTAACTCATTAAATATATATCATTAAAATGTCCAAGTATTGACTTTACTCAAGTTCTCTACAGTTTACGCAGAAGTGTATATCTTCTGAGCCGCTGTACGAGGCTGCACATACCCACCGTCTGATATGACGAGAGATTCGAGATGATTGAACAAAAGTTGTTCTCAAACGGATAAATCCGAAACATTAAACTACCCTGCACTGCACGCAAAGCTCCAAGCCAATAAAATATGTACAATTGGAGAGTACAATCCTGCCTGGAATTCAGATCCCTGAGATAACATAACTTTTGTGTTTGGATCTGGACCGTCCGATCTGAATCCGCACGATTTAAAGGGTACCGTGAATTTTAACCTGAGTCGGATTGACCCGATTCTGATCGAATTTTGAGTTATCTTAGAGGGTCCGGAGTCCGGACCCGTGGCGCCCAGGGCAGCAGAAATAAACATGAAGAATATTCCTAGCAACGTGATCGCGCGTGCATCCCGATTTTTCCTGTTTATTCTTCTATAAATCTCAACCGTTCATTTGTTACAAGATCCATGCAAAAGCGGATCCGAACACAGACAAAAAGCTCGATTTTCTCGGATACGTATTCTCCCAGGTACCTGATTGAGAAAAATTATCTCTGATTAAACATCAGCCGAGCGATTGAAATTCAGTGCCTATTTAAACATGGGATCTGTTTTAAGATTCGTGTGAAATTAATACTGACGACTTAGATCTAAAAGTACTCAGTCAGGTATTGCACTGGATACGAATCCGATTCCTCGGAGGTTGTCGCAGGTTAGTTTATAAACTCTGCAATCTTCCTCTGCACTTCCTTCCCGTCCGCAGGCGCAGCTCTCATCCCAAAAACTGATCCAATGAGAGCTCATTTTAAAAGTCAAGAGGGAAGATGAGAACATCATGCGAGAGAAATAAGTACTCACTATTCAGAGATCTGCGACTATATATGTGGCAGAGCGCTTGCCATTCATTCAATTTGTCTTTCGAGTTGCAATTCATCGAGTCAAAATGAGGTAAGCTTCTCTTTTCACCCTCGTCCCGTCTCCTCTCTTCTCTCTACAAATCGGGGAAGTTTTAATTTTATGGTTTTGTGGTTACGCTGATGTCATCTTGAGTTCAGATCTTCTACAGCGCTGCACATGTAGTCGTGTTCGGGTTTCTAGGATTTAAAGAAATTGCATTTATTTTAACCTTAGCAATCCTATGGTTATGTTCATTTGAAATAGAGTTATATTGTTGAAGACTCAGTTCTTTGGTTTTATTTAATAGACGTGGTAAGTGCTTTGAATTGATAAGTTTTGCTAACAAGGATTCCCTTTCACTTTTCAGATATGTACTAGTAAAGCAATACCACTATTGCAAAATCAGTTACAGTTGAACACTTTCAATCATCTGACTCAGTAGATAAATGAATGTGTAGATTAGTTTTGCATAGTCAAAGAATGCCAATAGCTTAATTCAATCCTGGTGGTTTAAAGCATTATATAAGATTATATGAATCCACTGAAGCACCTGATGCGTATGTAATTGCAGTAACCAGTTGACTGCAGTATATAAAATATCCATACTTGCTAGAAAAAAAAATATGATATAAGAGTGGACTAAAGTTTTTGGCACCTAAATTGAGCTAGAAAAATTTAAATGCAAGTAGAAAAATCATACCGGTGTAGAATTAGACAATTTAGCCAATGCTTTTGTCTAATGTGTTGTCAAATTTGGAAGGTATCTTATGCTTGATATTCTTTTTACAGAGGAAAGAAACTATGGGGCTTCTCAATTTCTCTTATACTAATCAACTTGGCATCTATACTGGAGAAAGCTGATGAGGCTCTTCTTCCTTCGGTTTACAAAGAAGTCAGTGAAGAATTCCATGCGGGCCCAACTGATCTTGGATACCTTACTTTCATAATGAATTTTGTGCAAGCTGTATTTTCTCCAATCGCAGGTGGGGCCATCATATGTGTCGAGTTGGGTTTGGTTTTAGTTTATTCAACTAAAAATGATCAAGCTTTTTTAATATGAATTAGACCTAAATTGACTATTGAGCAATAAACTTTTCTTGGGCTATCTGAAACTTACTTTGAATAAAATGCAAATGACCAATTTGCCCCTAACCTTTTATGTTGACATGACCTGATGTCCTGACATTCTGTTCTTATAAACTTTTATAACAAACATCTAAGCTCCCTGGAATAACCAAGCACAAATAAAATACTAGAATAAACCCAAATTGGAATATGAGTTAGAATATTAGAATATGAATTAATAAATCATCTTTGACAACTTGGCATAATCAAATCCAAATTGGATAATGAATGCAATGATCCAGTTCCAACCAATAAATTAATTTTTATTGTTATTCATAGGTGTACTTGCACTTCAGTACGACCGTCCAACGGTTCTCGCATCGGGTACCGCATTTTGGGCCATCTCAACAGCTGCAGTCGGCTTGAGCCAGCACTTCCAACAGGTTGCATTTTGGCGAGCAATAAATGGTTTGGGGCTTGCCATTGTAATCCCGGTGCTTCAATCACTCATTGCAGATAGTTATGCTGCAGGGTCCCGTGGTGCCGGTTTTGGCCTGTTTGGCCTTGTTGGTGCAATTGGTAGAGTAGGTGGTGGTACCCTGGCAACAATTATGGCTGGACATGACTACTGGGGGATGCCAGGTTGGCGGTTTGCATTTCTCAATATGGCATCGGTTAGTTTGCTTATCGGGGTTCTTGTGTACTTGTATGTGGTTGATCCGAGAAATTCCTCTCCAGTGCACATTGCTTCGGAAGTAGATTCTGAGAGGTATATATTGTTTCTTTTTATTATAAAAGAAAATTTTTATAAGCTTCTAGGATCATAGAAAATATACAGCAGGCTACTATACCAAGTTTATAAGAGGCTTTGGTAATAAAAAAAAAAAAAAACTGTTCTTTGTGTTGAAATTACTCTTCTATGTACCTCCTATGATTCTAGTTCTGCACACCGATACAAAGAAAGATTTAAATTTATTGTCTGGCTTTATATTTTGTAAGCTGGAACATATAAGCAGGGTTTTGACTTTGTTTTCCTATTTTGTAAAAAAAATGATAGCAAGTCTGATAATAGCTATGCTGAACTTCAGGTTGCATCTAGTAGGAGGAAAAGATAACCTACTTCCACCGTCACTTTGGCGTGATTCATGGATTGCAATGAGATCTGTTATGAAAGTGCGAACATTTCAGGTCATTGTTTTGCAAGGAATTGTGGGCTCTATACCTTGGACTGCCCTTGTTTTCTTTACTATGTGGTTTGAATTGATTGGTACGCAAAGTTCAATATAGTATCCTTTCCAGACTACTTAAAAATATGAAATCTCACAATATATTGAACCAATATTACATTTGTGTATGGTGTACATGATGGTCAAACAAATTAAACACCTTCAAAGGTAATTAGTTCAGCAGCAGTAAAAGACATTATTGAGAAACACATTTAAGAGATAAAAAAATAGCAAGGAACTCCCATGTAGAGAAGAAGGCTTATGTATTGTTATGAGGTACTTCATTTTTTTGCTTATAAGTGGTCACACAATGATTTATTAACATAATGTTTGGTTTTTTTCCGTGCCAGGTTTTGATAACAAAAGCTCAGCTGTTCTGAACAGCATATTTACGATTGGATGCTCTTGTGGGTCTCTTATCGGTGGCCTCATAGGCGATCGTTTTTCACGGTACTACCCAGATTCAGCCCGAATAATGTGTGCTCAATTTAGCACCTTAATGGCAATCCCATACACTATAATCCTACTAACAGTAATACCACAATCCGTAAACTACTTCTTCACATATGCCACGATTCTCTTGTTAATGGGTTTGACCGTAAGTTGGAACAACGCATGTGCAAACAGCCCAATGTTTGCAGAGGTGGTGCCACTTAAGCATCGGACCATGATTTATGCATTTGATCGTGCATTCGAAGGGTCATTCTCATCTTTTGCTGCCCCAGCTGTTGGAATGATCAGCGAGAGGATTTTTGGGTACGACTGGAAAGCTGTTAGTCTAGAGAATGGGTCTGCTCAAGGGGCACGTGCTCTCTCAAAGGGACTTTTGACGATGACTATTATTCCTTGGGGACTGTGTTGTTTGTTCTATAGCCCCTTGTATTTTGTTTTCAAAAGAGACCGGGAAAATGCGAGAATGGCAAACAGTAAAGAAGAGGAGCTTGAGCTTAACTGAGAATTCATATTGAGTTAGGTATGAAATGTAGATTGGTAAATTTCTTTGGAAATCATCAAATTATACCCCAATTTAAGGATTTTACACTCAAGTTTGATTTGATTCCGGGGATCCACTGAACTATCATTTTCTCTCCACTCTGTTTTCTTTTCCCTTCATACTTCTCTATTTATAAATGAACATGACTCTTATTTATAAATGGAGATCAGTGGAGTTGATCAGAGACCTAATTGGGATAAAAGTTCAGCGACTTCTCAGTGAAACTAAAGTTGAGAAACAGATTTTTGACTTGGGTTAGATCTTAGTGATGGCCATTAGGATTACCATGTGTACTTTTATTTGATCCATGTAGAACTTTTTATTTGAAAAAAGTAGAGATTTTTGTTTGATATAGCTTTAAAATAGAGAGAGACATGTCTGTATTATGTAAGAATATACCAGTTTATCAGATCCCAATTCATATTTCTTTTTGTTATCACTTTTGAGCAAAACTAGGATGTGATGTGCTCACCGAGAGAGATCGGTGAGCACACCTCCAAAAGACTATCGGTTTGACTTTGAATTACGAATCAAAACCATTAAAATCCATATACTTAGTGAGTGATGCATGTACATGCAAAAATTTTAAAGTTTCAAATTTATTTAACATATAGTCGAGTAGTCAAAACAATGAACATTTTATAAGTCATTTTTTAAATTGTTTTATGTATTCATTTTTTATCTTTTTTGACAAGCTTAACCATGTACTAAATGAATTCGAAACTTTAAAATTTTTGCATGTAAATGCAACATTCACAAAGTACATGAATTTCAACGATTTGAATTTGTGGTTCGTAGTCAATCTAATAGCCTTTTGAATATCATTTTTTGTTCATCACTTTTCAGTATCGTTGATGTTTTATTTTATTTTTCGGTTTAAGTATTAAATCTCATTTTAGAAAAACCCCCGATTTTTTTTATGGTAATTAAAAAATAGAAAGAATCTTGAGACCAGCCATGAAAAAAAAGAAAAACCACAAAACTGAAAATTACGCTAAATAGTATGGCGTCCTCTGGACGCTTACGAAAAGACGGCCTTTGGACGCCAAAATATCCAGCAACCCCTGGACAGTTGCTAATTGGGTGCTGAGCCCTGTATCTTTATGATAACTAAAAGGATGGAAATTGGTTTGGAAACCTCGTAAATAGTTCGTTTTATTTAAGTTCGAATTGAAAATGAGCTGGTTTGTTTTGGCTCAATCTTTTATATGGTGAGTTTGAACTTGGTTTAGCTCTACTCGTTCTAGCTCAGTACGTTAACGAGATAATTTAGATCATTGATTGTACTTTGATTTAATTTGAATATTTGATAAGTTAGATTGAAAGATCATTCCTTCTCAGTTACATTAGTTTATCATTTTCAATATTAGCACTGCAATATTATTATTTCTCCTTTTTTGCACTATTAAAATCTTCAGTTTTTTAATAGTAGAATAATACTATTCTATTACTCTTTCATGAGTAAAACTAGAGTGTTCTTAAGTTCACCAAGGTGTTTGATGAGCTTAACTTTCAAAATCTATTATATCGGTTTTAAACGACAAATCTAAGCCGTTGAAATCCATCTGCTTCACAAGTGATGAATTTACATGCAAAAATTTTAAGTTTTTGAATTATTTTAGTATAAAGTTAAGCGGTCAAAATTAGAAGGTTTATAAATTAATTTTAGTGCATTCATTTTTTTAACACTTTTTGACCATTTGACTTTATACAAAATTAAGTCAAAATTCTAAAAGTACATTTAATGAATAAATGATCAATGGATTTGTGTTCAGAACAAAAATGACAAGTTTGGTCTCCAACTCACTCTTTCAATGTAAGATTATCTTTGGTCAGAATTGTGTTATGGGATACTAACTACATAAAAAAAATTATTTTTGGTGGAACCGGTAATTTTCACCCGAACATTGATTCTTTAGGTTTAATTCCCCCAAAATTAAGAAGTGTGTAAATGGAGTGTGTTGAAAACTTCCTTGAAGCCTTCCATTTTCATTTAATGTAATCATGTGAAAGAGTGAAAGAAGTTGTGCTGATGATATGTAGTAGAGCTGTTCATTCTTAATAATCTATTCCTACTAATTCTATCCTAAATCTAACTACCTGTCCTTGTGAGTGGATGACATTAGCTAGCAAAACATCCTTGTTACTACATTTGGTGTAAAATATGTAAATTTTATAGCTAATGTACAATTTTGGCACCATTGATCAGTCCAGGATTTGAGTGGTGTATTTACACCTGGTGTGTATGAAACACTCATGTCACCTATGTGATTGACTTTCACTAAAGCAGACCAGAATGAGGAAAATACAATTGAATTGTGAGTAATATATTTATACACCACTAAGGTTTTTTAAGAACTATAATACTTATTATTCTTTAATTTCTACCATCATTTAAGTAAAAGAGAAATATTCATTTGTCTAAAGTTAAGTATGTCTAATCCTCCAAAAATTTTGGCTAAACAAGAGGTGTAGCAATATATGAGAATATATTTTTTTTTCTTTTTAGAATTATCTTGTCAGAGAAACCGTCTTCTAATTTTATCTATTTGTTTGACTACTGTAATTGACATTCTATAAACTGAGAGGGAGTATAAAGGAATGAAAGTAAGAACTGAATTTAAGAGAGTTAATCTACCTCCTATTCAATAGTATAGACCCTTTCCAATATTTTAGTCTACTTTCTATTTTATCTATTAGAAATGTTCAATCTGCCACTAATAATTTTTTATAATGAAGAGATAGTACTAAATATTTTATTGGTAATTGTCTTCTCTGGCATCTAAAAATTTGTTGTAACTCTATAGCCCTATGTGCGTCTACATGAATGGAGTAAAGTTAAGCTTTGTGAATTTAAATGACCTCAAATTACCGTTCCAAATTTTTTTAACAACAATGTTCTGGATCATCTGAGCTAACTCAAATTTGGAGTTTGGGTTCATACCGTCCGATCAGAATATGGACCAATCTGGTCCCCACTTGTAATGCACTGGACTCTTTAATATTCGTACGAATTTTAATCGGACAGTTCAGATTTAAAATCAAAATTTGAGTTAACTCAGAGCATACTAATTCCTGTATTCCGCCCATCATCTAGGTCAACATTTTAAGGTGACTATTGTATTTTTCCTGCATTCCTTTGTCAGAGAAGGACAAGAAAAAGGACATAGTTGACATGGAACTGTTACGGGTGACTATTGTATTCTCACTTGTACAATTTTGGATAAAATAATATATTGTATGTTCTTAATCTATTGTTAATTGTTGGATTCGACTTTGTATTTTCATTGTCAATTTCTTAAATGAGACTACAAGGTCTAAGTATTTTCTTCATACAGACTACAAGGTCTAAGTATTATCATTGTTAATTGTTAATTGTTGGATTCTCACTTTCATTCTTCATACAGACTACAAGGTCTAAGTATTTTCATTGTCAATTTCTTAAATGAGATTATATTTTTTTTGTTTGTTCTTCTTTGCTTTCAGATATCTTGATCAGAGCATAGTGGGCTTTCATTAAGGTACCAGTTCGATATAATGATATTTTACCACTGGTACCAGTTCGGTACCAGCCGGTTTGTCATATGGTAAGGTGACCAGTATCAGTTTTTGTCTTCAGTCATCTGTTACAAGCCACCAGTAAAGCAAAGTGCATACCAATACTGGTACACACTCGGTGTTGCATAAGGTAGACTCGATCTTTGATTTACTCATGAAGGTTGAATTCAGTTCCAGACCAGATGTGATCCTTGATGTAATATAGACAGATGTGCTTGATGTATATAATTGACCACCTTCTGATCCAGATGTAGTGCTTCTTAAAGAAATATGTATCTTTTTACTTCTTTCATATATCCATCTTTTAGTGATTCAACTATTGAATAGCCTTTTGGCAATAAAAAGTATTCTTCTTTGCTTGAGCAGTTAAGATACCGATGGCTGCTCATGACAGTACTGGAGGTATGGAAGCTAAAATTATAGAGGCTACTATAACTGCAAAGCTTGGATTTGATGTCTATATTACAAAGGCATGTATGCCCTTTTTTGCTTTAGTACATTCATTGCTATTTTAAGGAATAGTACAGAGAAAACATTGTATAGGTTAACTTGACAAAAATACCCCTATTTAGCAGTGAGTGTACAATTGTGCCAAAAATTTACAGTATCTAATAGTAACGAGTCCGGCTAGTATGACATCAGTTTCATATGACACAAACTCTCTAACTTATTGGATAGACTTCAAACGACTAATCTAAACCGTTCAAACTGATTTACTTACTGGATAGACTTCAAACTTCTATTTGGTTTGTCGATTTTATATGTTAAGTATAATTTCTGTGTTTAAATAGTGCCTGAACAGATTGCAATCTGCACCTCATAACTGGCAATTTGTACTCATTAATGCAACAATACATTTTTTATTCAGGTAGGTGATAATCAGTTAGGTGATAATATGCAGGCAGGTGATAGTATGTAGTATTTACAAAGAATAGTTAAACATTTTTTATTCTTTTCTCTATGTTGTGTTTCCTTTTTTATCTAGTTATATAATATGTACTATTTTTTTTATAGATTTTGGCTCTTCTATATTTTGTATGGGAGTTTTGGATGTTGTAAATTTAGCAACTTTTAGGGGGTTTCTGTAAAATTGGAAGTAATTTGCTCCAGCCACGTTGTCAGGCAGCTTCAATGGGTTTCTCTGGTACTGCTGTAAAAAACATACATAGGGTTGGTGTTAAATTTGTTAATTTTGGTTGTTATTTTTTTTAATAACCATTGAAGACTCTTGACTTGTCAAATTGAAAATTGAGTAATTTGTACTCTCAATGTGTATTTACTAGTACCGGGGATACAATTAGAGATTGGGATAGGAGTGGATTAGCGAATGTATTTACTGGTACTGGATGAACAAATTGGTACTTAAGTGTCACTTTGTTCTTTTAATATTTGTTAATTATATGTCTTAAGGGCATGAAAGTCATTTTTATTCGAATGAAATCATTTCTCTTTTATCATGTATATATTTCAATCAAAAAAAGAAAAGAATTGAATTCTTCTCTATTTTTATTCCGATCAACAAAGTTCAATTAGAAATCATTTCTATTGAACTCTATTGAATTGAAATCAATTAAACATGATTTTTCTGTTGGTAATTGCCAGTAGTAGTTAATTCCAATTTAATTGCACTGGTAGTTGCTTTTGTTATCGCAGCCACCATTAGAGAAGATATAACATCATTTCAGTACTTTCTAAGGACAGATCTAAGTTAGAAACTGATTTATTAACATCTCTTAATTTTTCTCAGGTTATTAATAGAGGTGGATGATGGCACAATGCATCTGGTCATGGAACTACACAAGATGACTTTGGATTATGAGAGATTATACAAAATTTGCTATTTATTAGATGTGACTGTATTATGGTAGTGTGAATCTCGACAACAAGGATTAGATCGTTGTGCAATTGTTCTATCATTGACCGAAATTCTCGTGTTGTTTTGCTTCTCTTTTTGTACAATTTGTTTTCTTCTTGTACTGATAAATAAATAAAATTTTGCTATGTTTCGTTTTTTTTTCCTATTATTTGTTTGATTTTTTCCTTAATTTGATTATCCAACTTTCCATATATGCTAAGTCTCAACTTAATAACACCGTGTTTTACAGATTATTAATTAAAATTTAAAGTATAAAATCTAAAATTTATTGAAATAAGGAAAAATATGCTATGTTTCATTTATTTTATTATTAATTTTTATTTTTCTATTCAATTAATTTTGTTATTATCTCTTTATTAATGTTGTGCTAGAGAAAGCATGCTACACCATAACCTAGATCCAATTTATGAAATATGATTTTTTTTTTTTTCATTTGAAGAAACATTTTATAGAAAAAGAAAATTGTAGAACAGTGGTACTAGACAGTGGTATCGAAAAAGAGATGAGTCTGAGGCATGGTTCTCAGTGTTGGTTTGATAGGTGTGAGTTTATTGGTATTGTTACTGGTATAAGACATATGGTGTAATATTAATTTTCTTGTATTGAGTTTTTATCGTAATATATTTGAATTGCTCTTTAAGGTGTAAAGGACAGTTTAGAGAATGCATAAAACTGAGTAAACTGAGTACACTTCATCACCATTGGTTTTATTGTTACATATTGTAAAGGACAGCGAGCTACTGGTGTAATATTGTTTCCGAGACCCAAGAAGCAACATAAGCACAAACATGGATCCCATGTGGGACTTGCTTCGGTCTCTCCCTCAAACCTCTTCCTCAATGCTCCTGCAAAAGTTAATTTATATCTTAGTAATGCTACCTTGCAATTGGTAAATTAAAATTTTAATCTTCTCAAATTTATACGATTGAAATGACAAACTTTCTAATTGTCAAGATATTTGATAAAATTTCAATCTAATAAGACTCTTTAACTAACAAATAAAAAAAGGCTAATTTAGAAGACTAAAATAGCAATATTTCTAATTGTAAGCAATAAACAAGGGCATATCGGTCAATTTCCCTTAACAGTAAACATAGCAAAATTTCATAGTAGACTGATAGTTAAGAATTGATCTGTTCATGGTTTAATTAGCTTGACTATAGCTTTTTAGATACCCATATCACATAGGGCCAATATGGTCATGTCTCATGTGAAAGTGTGAAAATTAGATGTATAGATGATCATTTGGATGTTAAAGAAAGAAATTACAAGGAATAACATCTATTCTTCCTGACACAACCACAAAAAAGGCATCAACAGAAAGACTTAGGGATTGGTAGGAAAATGCCAACAGTCACTTAGATTTGTTTGACGTGACATTATTTTGTGGGTGTTGTTTGCGGATAACAAAAAAAGATGCTAGCTAAACATTGGATACATGCAAACTGGCAGTGAGCATGGAAAAACAATTGGATCATTTCAAAAATCCCATTTTAAGTAAAACAAATAACAAAACAAGCATTATAACAGATCAATAATAATAAAAACTTTTGGAGGTATATTTATGTAGTTCGTGGAGTTAGCAAAAATTGCATAAATGAGAGAAACCTTATTTCAATAACTGAGAAGACATGGATTCATTTTGGAACAATCATGTTTGTGTGCGTCATTCTACAACTCCTTTTTGTTAGCAATCCCTGTATTTTTTGTTTAAAAATTTATGCTGGTTGGTGTGGCTTCTTTCTGAAAACTTTAACTTGCAATGGATAGGGATGAGCCCGCTCTATTTAGATAACATATGCTTTGACTTGTGTAATTTCAGTTGAGTTCATGGAGCAAGATTGAACGGGATAATGGAAATGTGTTCATGTTTGATCTATTTTTGTTTTTCTTATTTCGTGAATCTATAAAGTGGAAGATTTTCATGTAAATTGTCAGTCCAATTTATTATACAGATATTCAAGGTTCTAATTAGAAAAAAAAAACGTTGAATGCAAAAAAGAACAATGAAAAAAGTTTAGCACAAAAATCTTGTTTCCTATATTTATTTTTGCCTCGAATATCAAGTCAGCATGTAGTCAGTTTTGCACGTTTTTAGCGAAAATTCTTTTATTCAAGAGAAACTTTCTACTTCCATCAAGTCTGGTCCAAACAAGCCTCTTACTCATTTTATCTGGCCAAGTAAAAAACTCCTTTCAGACAAGGGTAAAGATATTGACAGAGCTACTTATGGCTCAGGTGCACGGCCAATAGAGACAAAAATGAAAAATGTATCACAGATGCGCTGCATGAAGCTAAAATAGCTCCGTCAAGATCTTTACCCTAATTACAAAGCTTAGACCTAATTACAGTTTCATAACATAACCCAGTGACATATCAAGAAGAAGCGTGATTTCAAGATCAGAATATGATCATGATCAGCTAGACCTAGATGCAAATCTACACCTTATTTCCTACAATCTCACAAGCAACTGGAGTGGCTTAGGCTCCTTACCATGAAGAACAAGGCACAAAAAGCTTGATGATATGCTGATGCCAATACCAAACCTTGAAATACCAGAATCAGCTGAACTGCTTTATTTTATGATGAAATTAAGACAATGCATGAATATACTGGTTACCAGAACAAGAAGATATTTATGAAAAATATTATTAAGAAAACTACACAGAACAATCTCGTATCATTGTATCATACTCAATTCAGAGTCCATGGTAAATTATCAGAGATCCATGGTTTGGTGGATATCAAAACAGAAACTACAATCATTATGACACTCCACAGGAACCACAAAACAAGGCAAATTAACATAGTAATGATTGTCAAACACTAAAACTGTTGCTTCAAACCCAGAGAAAAAATCAGTTACCTGCTTTGGCCTCCCTCTGATGAGGAATTCAGATCCAGTGAAGTAACTCAATCTTTGGGTTTTAAATTAGGACCGTCCAATTCGAATCCGTGATAAACCGAAGTAGAGCGCACACATTTTGACAGATGAATTCGAATCGTGAAGCAATCTCGAGCATCGGATTGGAATCGGACGGCCCCGATTCAAAACCCAAAGATTGAGTTACTTTAGGGGATCCGGACCCTCTGATGAGAGGGTCTTGTGTGTGCGTGAGAGAGAGACCGGCGAGAGGATACAAAGCGACAGGAGAGAACGAGGGAGTGGGAGTGGGAGATACGGAGCAAAGGGAGAAAGGGCGACCGACGGGAGGAGGAGATACGGAGCAAAGGAGATGGCGACCGACAGAAGGGAGAGATATCTATGCGATTCGGCCAAGGGAGAGAGCGATCCATGAGAGGAAAGAGACGACGGGAGGGAGAGATCGATGCGAATTCGCCGAGGAGAGGGAGACGGGAGCGTTTGGAAGATACACAAAAACACGTCAAAAGAAATAAACGGAAAGCTAACGGGAGCGTTTAGAAGAGACGGAAGCGTTAAAAACGAATTAAAGGAAAACTAACGGAGAAATTGATGCAAAATATAATACCGATTTTACCCTTCAAAGAATGAACGGCTATGATTCGTCCGTGCAAATTGAGCGCTGTATTTTTTGGTCCACGACTGACTCACTCTAATATTTAATCGTGAGTATTGACCATCCCAATGAAATGAAGTCAAACGAAAGATATTTCTCACCTGCTCGCAGAGATTTAGTACTCCACATGAGGCAGAGGGATTTCCATTCAACACCTTCCCCTTCGCCTTACTCTAGCAAGATGAAGTGAGCTTTATCTTCCCTTTTGCTCTACTTTTCCCCTCTTCTTTTTTACCGTTCGAACTGCTTTTCATTGTTTGAATTTAGAGGAAATGTCTTTCTTTGGATTCGATTTTAAAGTCTGGTGCTGTTCAGGTTTAGAGAACATATGCTTTGGCCTTATTAGTCTCGTGGTTTTCATTTTGATAATAATTTGGACCTCAATCCCTTTTACGACAGTGAGAAATGTTTTATTGAAATTTGAATTATTTTCTATGATCTAAGCAATTGATTTCGAGGGTCAAGGTATAGGAAGTGCTGTTCTGGCCTAAGAGTTTCCAGCATTAATTACAGTATAAAATGTAGTCGACATGCTGCCAAAAAATGAAGCTAAAAGAGCTTAAATATGTACCAATTTGGAACCTAAGTTGATGTCACAAAAATTGAAATTGAAATTATACTAATTATATGATCAGAAGATAACCATAATCAAGTACTTCTTTCCTACTTCATAGTTCATACCATTAGCAGAGAAATAATTAATATGTTTACCTTAACATAGGATAGCATAAGGATCCCATAATTTATTAATTTGCTTTTCTCAGAGCCAAGAAGATATTCGGCTTCTCAATTTCTCTTGTGCTAATAAACTTAGCATCGATACTGGAGCGAGCAGATGAGACTCTCCTTCCGGCTGTTTACAAAGAAGTTAGCGAGGAATTTAATGCCGGCCCAACTGAGCTTGGCTACCTCACTTTTGTAATGAGCTTTGTGCAATCTATTTCTTCTCCGATAGCAGGTACGAAAATTAGAAGTTACAAGGCAGGTTGGATTGATTTGTGTCACTTTGTTAACCAGACCAGATCATAGTTTGAAAACAGTTCAAATTAATTAAGGTTTTTGTGTAAAGCAACACAAATATTTTGCTGCAAAATGCTGTCAGGCTCTCAGCATTTATCTAATTTGGTGGAAGCATTTAAAATTTTGAAGTATTTCTTTTGGTTGTTTGTAATAAAGGACATATTCTCCAGACCCTATGTCAAATCAAGTAAAAATGGCAAGCCTTATGGTGTTATTTGCAAAACACATGAATTAACCAGCGGTCAAGTTTATAAGGTTCATCGGACACAATTATGAACTCAGTGTGTTGACAATTTGACATGACCCGAAACTTCACCTAAAAACCAGTTTGATCCATTTTGACCAATCTAAACCACTTTGTTTTCCGTAATTTTCTCCTTGTTTCAGGTGTGCTTGCTCTTCAATACGACCGTTCAACGGTGCTTGCAGTGGGTACCGCATCCTGGGCTGTCTCAACTGCAGCAGTCGGGATTAGCCAACATATCCAACAAATCGCATTCTGGCGAGCGGTAAATGGATTTGGCCTTGCTATTGTTATTCCGGTTCTGCAGTCATTCATTGCTGATAGCTACGGAGATGGGTCCCGCGGTGCTGGTTTTGGACTATTCAGCTTTGTTAGCATGATAGGTAGAATAGGTGGTGGCCCACTAGCAACAATTATGGCCGGAAAGGACTACTGGGGGATACCGGGGTGGCGGTTTGCATTTCTTATGATGGCGTCAATTAGTTTGCTTATTGCACTTCTTGTGCATTTATTTGTTGTTGATCCGAGAAAAAATTCACCCGTCTATCTTGGTTCTGATGTTGAGGCAGAAAGGTACATACTTGGTAAACAATGTTTTTTGGGTTATCATTTTTATCCTGTGAATATCATTTATTAATTGGTAGTTGATATCATTTTGATCTCTACTGATTAAGAGCATACATTTTTATCTAATTTGTTTTATTTATACAGTGAGGCTACGATACTTTGCAAAGTACGAAATGGTCCGTGCTATGGATCAATATCTTTGTTTACAAAGTTCAAACAATCAATCAGAACAGGTCAATAATGTACTTAGAGACCAAATTTTACATTTTTTAGAATTTTTTTACTGTTTTTTAAGATAGTAAAAAATTACCTGATCTAATGATTTTGATCCATCCAAAAGTAATGATTTTCTACCTATTTAAATAAAAATAATAAAAATATTCTAAAAAATGTAAAATTTGGTCTCCAAATATATTTTCATATGGAGATCATGTTGAGTGGTTTGGATCGACTGTTTGGACTTTGTAAATGGAGATATAGATCCATAGTATGGACCAATCCGTGCTATGCATAGTACCATAGCCTTGTAGTTGATATCATTTTGATCTCCTCTGATGAGGTACATTTTTATTTATAACTACCCGTCTGCATTCGGCAGGTCATCTCTGATTGGAGGAGGGAAAGATAGTCTATTGCCACCTTCTCTCTGGGGTGATTCATGGATAGCAATTAGATCAGTCGCGAAGGTGAAAACATTTCAGATCATTGTCTTGCAAGGAATAGTTGGCTCTCTACCTTGGGCATCCATTGTTTTCTTTACGATGTGGTTTGAACTGATAGGTACACAAGTTCGACTTAGATTAATTCACAACTTTCTTTACGGTGAAGTATTTATTGTCCTCATTTTTTCTTTATGGTGAAGATTTTTTTTTTTATTTAGAAATAAAATATTATTTTCTGCTGGAAAGTAGTCGGGTAGGTTTTCGCAAAATAGGTAACACCAGAAAATACATGGGCATATTGCATGCACCGTAGAATTTCTACGTTGCAACCAATATGCCCATGTTTACACCAAAAATAGGGTTTAATGTTGTGTGGTTAGGTGTGAAAAATTCCTTGCACCATGAGATTTTTTCTACGGTGTAACTGTGCGAGCATTATGCCCATGTTTACACCGTAACAATTTTCCGGTGTTACCTTTTTTCGAAAACCTACCCGACTACTTCTCTTTCCAGCAGAAAATAATTTCTATTTTCTAAATAAAAAGAAAAAAATTGGGACTCTAAACTGATACCCGACTGTACAATTTTAACAGTACTTAATTGCATAGTAGCCCAACACTGCAGTTCTGTTTCGCCTAACTACCAAAAATTCATACACCTTATTCCATATATTAATATTTTGCATTTTTGTCTCTCTTCTAGGTTTTGATCACAAGAGCGCAGCTGGCTTGATCAGCCTGTTTGCCATTGGATGTGCATTCGGGTCATTTGGCGGTGGGCTAATAGCGGATTGGCTATCACGATACTACCCTGATTCAGCCCGTGTAATGTGTGCTCAGTTCAGTGCCTTCATGGGCATTCCCTCCTCACTAATCCTTTTTGTAGTGATTCCGCAATCGGTAGACTACTGGTACACGTATGCCACAACTCTTTTTTTCATGGGTCTGACAATCAGTTGGTGTGGGACAAGTGCAAACCAACCCATGTTTGCCGTGGTGGTACCACTGAAGCACCGCACTATGATTTATGCTTTTGACCGTGCGCTCGAAGGGTCATTTGCGTCTTTTGCTACCCCAGCTGTTGGTATGGTTGCAGAGAGAATTTATGGGTACAACTCAAAATCTATTAATCTGGCAAATGGGTCAGTCCAAGGCGCACTGGCCCTCTCGAGAGGACTTCTGACAATGACAGTTGTTCCCTTTGGTATGTGCAGTCTGTTCTATAGCCCCTTGTATTTTGTTTTCAAGCGGGACCGAGACAGTGCTAGGATAGCTAGTAGTAAGGAACAGGAGCTGGAGTTTACCTAATTGGCCTTAGTGAGCTGTGTGATCACTGGATAGTATAGAAGCGATGAGGAATTTTTCTAAGATCCTCTTTTTCAGGTTCTTGATTTTTTGTTGCAAAGGGATCAGCTGCATTATTTTTTTTTTTCACTGCTGCTGCTTCGCAATGGGATGTTACTACCGAGTGATGCAAAATGGCATGTTATTTTTGCTTTGTTAAATTATCCTAGAATATATGTATTATTTGTAGATTTCTTTATTTCGTTTGTTCATGCTGTTGTTGTTTTAGTATTTATTTTGAAAAATGTAACTATCTGACAAGTTGGAAAACTCAACGAATGATGCTATTGATTTCAAGAAATTACTCTAAAATACTTTCGAGAGGAAAAGCTGTAGGCCAAAATTACTGTTTCCTAAGTTTGGAAATATATTAATCGCTGATATTAATTTTGTGACCTTTTTGGTGACCTCAATTATTCCTTTATATGTTGCTTTGTTCTTTGTTCCATTATCCACATATGCATATGATTCATATACAATTAACCTTCTTTTTTAACTGCCTTTTGCAGTGCAATCTAGTTTATGCTTTCTTGGTGAGATTTCGACTTCATCTGTAATAAAATATTGATCGTTTCAACAACACAAAATTGCCTCTCATGCATTTTTGTAGAGGGTAAGGTAGTCTAGCAGCGCAATTACAGGTAGACGTATCTATGATTTTTTTTGTTTTTTTGGTTAAATTCCATAGGCACTTCATTAACTCCAACAAGTAGCTTACAGGGTTTTTACAGAATTGCACCTATAATATATAAAAAAAAAAACACCTATAAGACCTGTTACAAGAGTGTCCTTAACAGCTGCTATATTCAGAGAATGGAGGGAGGGTGAAACCAGTATAAATGAACTGTTCAACGGGCGCTCTATAAGCCAGTAAGTGAGCCTTTGTGTTCTCTTCTCTTGGTATTAATCTGCAGCAAAAATTGGAGTGTGCTTTCAAAATTAAGGCGATCTTGCTCAACTCTGTGTAGCATCTCCAGTCCAGCACTTGTATTTCTTGCCACCTTCTTGTAGGGTCAAAAGTAACCACCAGCAGTTTTGAGTCAGTGAAGAACTGACTTTGTTCAATTTTTAGAGTGACCACTTGTTCCATTGCCATCAACAATGCTGTGACCTCCATTTGGAATGGTGAAATGGTGAGTGAGCATTTTGAAGACCTTGCACTTCATACACTACGAGTTGCCGATTGAGTTGGATCACATATGCCGCTCATCCTTTTCCTGACGCATCAAAGGAACCATCCGACCACACACAGTACCCCTCCTGACACTGAGACAGTTGTATTTCTATTGACGAGGGACCAGCAGTTCGGTCAGTTGTTGCACCCGCAGACTGATTGGGTTGATCACATGCCACCAAGGTTGTAGCAATGATGGTTGCTGGCACGGAAACTACATCTTGGAAAACCTGTTTGCACCTGGCTTTCCAGATATTCCAAGCTAGTGTCATGAAGAATGCAATCTGCCCTTCGGTCAGACAGTTCCAGAGCATGGCAAGGATTTGAAGCAAGTGTTCTTGAGGTAATTCCGTTGTTCTCAAGCCTAGAGGGGACATGAACCAAGATGCTCTTGAATGGGGGCAGTGAAGCATTGCATGAGCAGCATCCTCTGTTTGGAATTGGCACAATTTGCAGTGTGGTGGGATAGTGCGTATTCTTTTTGAAAGTGTACCAGCTGATGGCAGAGCACCACTTTTAGTTTCAAAATTTGTCTATTTTTTAAAACGGATGCGTTCACAACAACATTTAACATGTTTATGACTTTTAATCCCTCAAATATCTTTAATTTACTTTAGTTAGAAACTGAATATTTCTATGTATTTGTGTTATCTGAGAATTGGAATTTTTGCTCATGTGAGTTTGTACTCGTGTGTTCAGATATTTTCTATGAATAGACAAGGATCAAATTTTTTATTCTTACATATTTTCTATGAATGCATGTGTTCCACATCCTTCAATTGTGAACATGTGCATTTTAATTTTGTTGTAAATGTGTGTGCTCATAAGTATATATAGACATATAGTCATATAGAGTTGCCAACTATTTAAAACCGAAGATGATGATGATGATAATGATAATAATGATAATGATAATGATAATAATAATAACAATAATAATAATAATAAAAAATAACATTTGAACAAATTATATATTTTTTTCTAGTCCGGTTTTTAAATAATAATAATAATAATAATAATAATAATAATAATAATATTATTATTATTATTAATATTATTATTATTATTATTATTATTATTATTATTATTATTATTATTATTATTATTATTATTATTATTATTTAAAAACCGGACTAGGAAAAAAAATATAATTTGTTCAAATGTTATTTATATTTAGGGAAAATTTCTAGTGTACCCATATAAACTTTTGAAATATTCAATTTCTCCATCAAAACATCATAATATTCAAAATCTCTACAAAAACTTAACGTTCTTTCTTTCTATCCCCTTTTATTTTAATCTCTTATTTAATTATTTTTAAATTTGAATCGACAAATACGTCCTTTGATTTTAAATGGTGGTGTCCTTTACTTCTAATTGTCTTCTTCTTCCCCTATACTTCACTCATGATATTTCCTCCCCTATACTTCACAGATTAAAATTGATATAAGCCTTATAAGTTTTATTTAATGATGGATTCAGCCTTATAAGGTAGTTATATAATCTGGTTCGTATGATTTTATTTACTCAGTAGTTCAAGCCTTCAAGGTCTTACATGAACCTGTTGTTTGATAATGAATCGTGAGTATTATATTTTGAAAATGATATAAGATTAAACCGTATACTTTTTGAGTCGTCCATTTAAACTTTTTCGGATTTATAGGATTGACATACAATCTAGTTTACATTTTAACCTGATTCTGATACAATAAAGTCTTATATGATTTTGTTATTTAGTAACGAGTCGAAAACACTCCAGTTTCCCCTTTTTTTAATTTAATCTCTGTTATTTGTATGTTATGAAGATTAGATAAAGTCTTATATGTTAAATAATGATTCCTTAATCAAGACAACGGTAGAACACTTAACTTCATCTTTGTATAAAATGGGAATTACCAGGGTCTGTTTTGAAAGTTTTTCTTGGGTATCTTGTCAGTACCCCCTTTGCATATTGTAAGGTTCGAAACTGATTGAACTTTGCCTTTCACTTTTCTGAATTATTTTTGAAAGTACAGTTATGCATCTTGTTGAACAAATTAACTAAAAGAAGGTCAAGGTATAAGGATTGCTCGACATGAATTGCGTGCCAGGATGAGTTGGCAATAAACGAAATATAGCATCAAAGAAATATTCATGACCGGTACCAAAGGGTCTGGCTTGGACCAGATTGGATCTGACTGCGTTGTTAACTGAGATATCAATTGTTGGAAGGGAAGAGGAAAATATCACGTGTATAAGTATTGAGGAAGAAGATATTTTAGAAGTAAATCAGTAAATGAAACCTCCATTTAAAATTAAAAGATATATATGTCAATGTAAATTTTAAAATAATTCAATAAGAGGTTAAATAATTAAAAAGAGATGGAAGAAAGAATGTTAAGATTTTGTTAAAATTTTGGATATTATGGTATTTTGTCAGAGAAATTAGTTATTTCAAAAGTTTATAAGGGTGCCTTAGAAAATTTTCATATATATGTATACTATTTTATCGGGCCAGTTGTCAAAAAAATTAAAAGAGTTATTAACCCTTCAAAAATTCTTTGATTTCTTATTTACCCTTCAAATTTTCATTATATCTTATTAACCTCCAACTCTCACAATTATTTCCTATTTGCCTCCTGAGTTGTTTAGATTAAAATCAAACAATAAATAATTTGTTATTTCCGACTATGCCTCTCTGTCTCCAACTGTGTACTCTAATGGCTTCTTGTTCATTTCCGACTATGCTTCTTGTTCATTTCTCTTTCAACTTCTAATATCAAAGGACTACTCATTTATTTCTCTATCTACTTTCTAATTCCTTAACTAAATCTTTCAAAATGGACAATCAAAACAGTCGGATCAAGACTCCATTCAAGCCAAACGAATATGATACCGAGTACCAAATCCTAGTTACTTTTGGGGTACTCTGATAAGTTCTAACTGAGCAGTTTCGTTGGATTGTGCAGATTTGATTTGATGCCATCACTGGGCTGGACAATTATATGCATATAATCTAGATACTGAGGCTTAAACTCCAATACTCTGTGATAGATTTTGTGTATTATTTGTATAGGGCCTATGGGCTTTTGAAGCGAAAAAAAAAGAAAAGAAAGAAAAGAAACTTTGATTACAACCAAAGAAAATTGAGTTATAGTGTAATATAAAATCTGTTACCTTCCAAGTTGTTGCACATAGCTATGGAAATTTTAATTTTGTATTTCATTTGTCGTTTAAATCTAGCTAATTTGAATGTCATGTTTAGAGTTACCAAATAAATTGATTAGCTCACAAGTAATCATATGAATTGAAATTTCAAATAAATTTTATCTAGGGAGGGAGACAAGACCTCTTTGAATGATGTAGTTAAATAATTACAAAACACTAAATGAGAAGTTCTTTAATATTAGAAGTTGAAAGAAAATTGAACGAGGAGCCATTAGAGTACAGTCTTGAATTAATTTTTAAATTTGAAAAGGAACATAGTTGGAAATAGAGGGGCACAGTTGAAAATAATAAATTATTCATTGCTTGATTTTAATCCAAATAACTGAAATGACAAATTAGAAAGGAGAGTTGGAGGTTAAATAAGATATAATGAAAACTTGAATGGTAAATAATAAATCAAAGAGTTTTTAAAAGTTATATAGAAAATTAACCCAAAATAATAAGAAGAAGAAGAAAAAGTGAAAAACAGATTTGTTTGACCGTGCTCTTGTTGACTTGTGCGACCACCTCTTTTCCCTCTTGCCTATACGCTATACATCTCTCTCGCCTATACGCTATACATCTCTCTCATGGAACTTGTCAGACGAATACTATTGGCAGCGCCTGCCAATATTTCAAAAGAGAGAGAGCGAGCGAGCGAGAGAGACGTCGGGGAAGAAAAATGGAGGCTGAAAGAAATCTGAGCCAAGGAGGAGAAGAGGAGGAGGAGGAGGAGGAGGAGGAGGAGGAGGAAGATGAAGAAGAAGAAGAAGAAGAAGAAGAAGAAGAAGAAGATGATGAGGAGGAGGAGGAGGAGGAGGAGGAGGAGGAGGAGGACGAGGACGAGGACGAGGACGAGGAGGAGGTGTTCGTCACACCTCAATCGAGCATAGTTTCCAGATATTCATCGCGTGCCGAGAAGGTTCTTCTTCTCTCAATCCTTCCCAAGTATCTTGGTAACGGCGCCTGGACTGTACCGGGTAGTACTGTTCGGTATTACTGGTACCGCTCTGGGCTGGTACCCACATATTTGTCTGGTGCAATTCTTGATTCGTTACTGAGTTCATAGTGCAGTCAATTGAGCAGCTGCACCTTTGCATTTAGTCAATTTTGGTGTAATTGTTTCTCCATTTTGTGTGCCCGTCATGTCTCCACTTTTTAATTTTCTATTAACAAAATTTCTAAAATCTGTATGCCAAAATAAAACTGTTTGATGTGATATATATTATTTTCTCTACTTGCACATTAAAAATTATCACTTTTCAATTTTGATTTTATATGAATCCATAAGATTAACAATTAATGTCCAGAATTTATCCATGTTGGTGTTTTTTTTTACAAGCTCTTGATATAAATCAAAACAAAATTGAATTGTCATGGTCTTTTGTGTGTGCATAGAGAAAACAATGTAGATCATATCTAATGGTTTTATTTTGACATTTAAGTTATTGTAGCTCTAAAAATGGAGGCATCTAAACCCTCCTCTTTTTTCAGATACTACAATGTTTTTATAAATGCCTATTTTGAGTGTAGTTGTTCAGATTTGAGATTTTGCTTCACATGTCTTTTTATAACAGGAGATGAGGGAAGTTTGTTCAGAGCTTCTGAATTTAAAAGAGGCGGCTGTATCTCAGCTTTATAATACCAGATCATGCTACCAAGCTTTTCAAAGGTAATATCAGATAGATTTTTAATTATTTAATTACTTCTCAGAAGTTTCTCAACATATGTGACACGATATGTTATCGATTCTACAATTTAAGATAATTGAGGATGTCATATGTGACTTATTTTTGCTAAATTTACGTGCTGTAAAATATTTTATTTGAACAAATTTGGGCGGATAGTACCTGCACATTAAATATTTAATCTTATATTAATGTAGATTTTCTCATGAGGCTAAAAGAGTGAATGAAGTCGTAGTTGAACTGAAGAGCAACTGTTCAGTGCACAAAAGCCTAGTTCAAGATCTATCGTGTGGCATCACTAGTGAACTAAATACATGGGAAAAAATTTACAGAGAAGAAATTGTTGACCTTGAAAATTCTGATTTAGAAAATCTCTTAAATCTCGATAGCGACAATCCTCAAGTAGTCTTTTTACAAAATTTAGATATGCTCATTGCAGAGCGCAGAACCGAAGAAGCGTTATCTAAGCTTTTGGATTCAGTTGCAGTAAGTGAGATCAATTCCTTTGAAATTAGTAAAAGAAAAGACATGCTAATCGAGCAACTAGTTGCCATTTTCAATCAGCCATGCATTATATATTCAGATTTAAAGAAAGCTTTAGAAGCATTAATTAAACTCGGCAGAGAAGCCTTAGCCCAAGAATTGTTTTTGAAGGTATTTGCTTTGCGTCTCCAGAGAAACATTGACCTTTTTCTCCCATCCTGTCCAGTTCTTCCCATTACATACACAGCCACTCTTTCGCAACTTGTTTTCTCAACAATTTCCAAGGCAGCAAACGAATTTAACATGTTATTTGGAGAAAAAGAACCTCGTTCAAGTCTTTTGGTCAAATGGGCTGAGTCGGAGATAGAGCATTTTGTAAATCATGTCAAAGAGAATGCTCCTTTGCTTGAAACCACAGCTGCACTTTGTTCGGCTTGCATTTGTATTCATGCCAGCCTTAGTTACTGTGCTATTTTGGAGAGTAAAGGTCTGAAATTGTCAGATTTAGCACTGTTTCTATTGAGACAGTACATTGAAGAGGTAATTGGCGATAATTTCAGAAGAGCAAAGAGAATGGTTCTTGATCTTTCGAGCGAAAGTGGTACCTTGGATCAGTCCTGGCCAATAGGATTGCATTTCTCTGCTGATGCACTCACAAATATTTTGCTGACAAATATTGTAAAGAAGTTTATGTCAATTATTAAAGTAAGTCTCCTTTATTTAATGGTTACTTTATCAGAAATGAACACCTTCTCTTCTATGAGTTTGGGCCAATCATTTTTCTATTTTGGGGGTTCATTCATTTAATTAGAGCATGAATAATCTACTGGTTTGATGTTAACTTCTGATTTTTTTGTCATTTTTGTTTTTGTTTACACAACTGTAGGATTGCTAAAATGCAGTATTGCAATTCTGGATCTGATAGTATTAATTGCTTCTTTTGTTGGTCCAACTAAGCAAATATCAATGTTCAATGCAATTTTGTTTCATTGTTCCAGGATATTCTGGACCAGCTAACTCCGATGGCCATATTGCATTTTAGACCAATTATCATGAGAAAAATACACCAATTATTTGATAAGTATGTGAATGTAATGATCAAATCGATTCCGATTTTCTCTGAAGATGGCACCATCATTTACCCAAAAGAACCGATACATTTCAAGGCTGAAACTGAAAGGCAGCAACTAGCACTGTTGAGTTCTATTTCAGCAATTGCCGATGATCTCCTGCCTATGGCCATTTCAAAAATGTTGTCATCTCAAGGGAAATTGAAAGAGCTAGAGGACGGGATGGAAAAATTTGCCTCTATTAGTAAAGAGTATAGAAACTGGAGGCGCCACGTCCATCATTCATTAGATAAGATTAGAGTTCATTTTTGCCGGCAGCATGTCTTGAGCTTGATTTATTTACGCAAAGGAAAAGCAGAGTTGAGTGCACATGCATACTTGAAATTAGAAGGTGATTATCTTATTGGAGACTTAGAGCCGCTTCCATCATTGCCATTTCAGGTCCTTTATTCTATATTGTTTCCTTTTTCTCTTTTTTTCTTCAAACTGAGTAGGGTTAAAATGCCACATTGTTTTTGTGCCCCAATCATGCCTATATTCTTATCTTTGTTTTCAAAGTCCAAACAGCTTAACACGATCTCCATATTAAAATGTTTGTAGACCAAATTTTATATTTTTTGGAATCTTTTACTTTTTTTTTTTTAGATAGTTACAAAATTATTGTTTTCATAATATCCAAAAACAGTGATTTTGTACCTATCTAAAAAAGTCGAAACAGTTGATCTGAACCACTCCTCCCGCTTTTTTTTAAAAAAACCCTAATCAGACTTTTCTCTCTTTTTGAATTATGAAGCCAAAGACCAACATATACAAATCACATTACGACTATGGTATGGCATTAGGTGTTCTTTTATATATTCATGTTATCCCTGGTATCTAATGCCCAAATAAAATAGGCCACTTTATCTGTTCGCTGTAACTCAATTCCCAGTTTTTATCATTTACTGGTTATCAGAACCTGCATCAGTAGAAAATTTTGGGCATTCAATCATAAAAATGAATTCAACATAAAAAAATTTACACTAGGCATAATTTCTTGATGCTTATCGGGCAACATAAAATTATATTCTTATTTTTGAATTGTAGGCACTATTTGCAAAGTTGCAAAATCTTGCAAGCATAGTCAATGAGGCGCTCATTGGGAGAGAAGAGGCACAGAAAGCACTACTCTCAGGAATAATTGAAGCCTTGTTGACATGGTTATCAAATGATCAGGAATTCTGGGAGTTGATGGAAAACAAATCTCTGCAATTCAATCAAGTAGGATTGCAACAGGTACCTTCTTCCATTTTTTTTTTTTTTTGAGTGAGGATATGGTAATATGTATATTACACAACGGCTCGTGCTATGAACTCATATCTCCGTTTTTTAAGTCCAAACAGACAACCTGAACCATTCAATATGATTTTCAAATGTAAATGTACTTGCAGACTCAATTTTACATTTTTAGAATTATTGTACTCTATTTGTTTAGAAAGGTAGAAAATCACTTGATTTGAAAATTCTGGACCATTCAAAGAAGTGATTTTCTACTATCTAAAAAAATTAGTAAAAAAGTTATAAGAGATGTCAAATTTGCTCTTCAAGTACTTTTTAATATGAAGATCATCTTTATCTGATCGATTATTTGAACTTTGAAAATAGAGATGTGAATCCATAGCATGAGCCGATCCGTAATATGCACAGTACCATAGCCTCACTCAAGTATCTATACAGTATTGCAAACACATCCGATGTTTATGGCTTTCTGAAGTACATGAGCATTGTGGACTTAATTTACAAGAAAGGGTACAAATAGGATTTTATTTTTCTAGACCACAAACAGCATCATAATATATAGCTTGTATTTGTTTGCCCTTTTTTTGTCTTGTGTCCTTGTAACTCTACATCTGGTAATTTCTTGAATGGGGAAAAATAAACATAATAGTTATTTCACCTAGGGATACAGGGAATTTTTTTGGTCCAATAATATAAAAATAAAATAATATTTCATTGTTTTATTCCCTGTTGTTAAGAAATTATCTCTTTCGAAAAAAAAAAAACTCATGGATGGTTGCTGTGACTGCAGATAAATAAGAAATTCTATATGCAAAAATACTGCTCTTTGAGTTCCAAATTTCTATCACAGTATCATTTCTGGGCCAAGTTTGTTTTTTCTGGAATATGTATATTGAACATTTCATAGTTATATTTATAATTTTTCAGGGATATAATTATTTGATTGTGCCCTTATTTCAGTTTATTCTTGATATGCACTTCGTCATTGAGATTGCAATGTTTGTGGGGTACTCTTCTAGAAAGATCCATCAGCTTGTGTCAGCCATTGTCACTAGAGCAATTGGAGCCTTTGCTTCTAGAGGTGTTGATCCACAAAGGTAAATGAAAAAAGAAAAGAAAAAGAACATCAGTTCTGAAATTTTGATAATCTTTTGCAATGACCAGTATTGTACTTGGGATTGGTCAATCATTCTTTAACTGGATTTGACATGTATCTAATACTATCATCATGTCACAAAAAAGCTTACTAAATCAGTTTAAGAAAAAAAAATTTATAGGGGGGGATTTCATGTATGCCCCTCAAAAACCTCAAAATTGCGTATTCCCCGCTCTAAGATTCATAACCGGCCAATTATTGTGGTTGTCAGTTCAGCTACATATATTCATAAGCTATGTATTTGCCCTGTCTAAACATTTCTCTAAAACAAGCTACATATTTTTTTTAATAAAGCGTAAACTAGATATTTTATAAATTTTAAATTAGTTTTAATATAAAAGGCTATAAATTAGTATATTTGTGTGTTTTTGAAATTTAGAGGGGTCAATATGATATTATGAATTTTGGAGGGGGAGATACGTCATTTCGAGGTTTTTGAGGCGTGTACATGAAATTCTCCCAACTTTATCAAGTTTACTGGTAGAGTCCCTGTAATTACCTTTGTTGAATAGTCTTCATTAAACAATAACTGATACCGTTAAATATTAAAGAGTGCTTCACGAAGATGAATGGTTTTCTCATGCCGCAAAATCGGCAATAAGGAGGCTGTTGCTGGTTGTACCAGTTTTAAGGAAGTCGTTTCGATCATACGATCGCAACATCAATTTGCATGACAAGGTTTCGGACTCTGGTTACATGTCATCAAGCTCGTCAGATTTGGAATCTAATTCTGTAGATTCTTTTGCCTCATTAAACAGCGCTGAAACCCCTAATTACTTTAGTAGCAACGAGTGTTGAACAGATTACATTTTTTTTTTTGTTCAATTTTTCGTTTATTTGTTATCTGATACATTGTTTCTATTTTTGTAAAAAGAAAAGTGTGTGTATACATCATCAAATTTGTAAAATTAATTAGATCGTTTCTGCTGTACCTCGGATGTGCTCATGTGCATAAAGAAAAGTTCTCTCTTCTGTTTTTAACACATCACGGGTAATACAAAAGTTTAGCTGAAATTTGGAAAATTGAGAATTATAGAAGAACTAAAGTAACATGAATTTTGCTGAAATATAGTTAGGTCGGTGATTCAGATTAATAAAATAATGTCTCAAAAGATTTATAATGTACCAAAACTATCAGGAGAGCGTTGCGAGTCCAAATTGAAGCACTATATTCTCAAGAAAGTACCCGTTGCATGGGAGCAAGTGTTGAATTGGTAGGGAGAAGAAAATCAAGGAACTTCAAATTCATAGAATCTCAAATTCAAAATTCATATATTGGGCCAACTTCCAAATAAGTGCGCATCATGCAATAATTAAGGGAATTGGATTTTGTCCAATTGGCTTTGGAGAAAATCACATCCAATGTTGGACCTAACCGTCTAATTTGTATTAAGATTCGTGCAAAATCTAAACTGTTGGACTAAAACTGTTGATGAAAATCTTAAATCAAATTGGACGGTTTAAGACTGCTTTTGAATGAGACTTTGTCCCATAATTAAGAATGTAATTTAAGAAAGCTTTGGCACTTGGAAATGAGGTTTGCTCCCGGGTACCCCGGGCCAGGCACGGGTAAACCCGTGGCGGACAACGGGTAGATTGGGTACAGGTATAATGGGTACTCGGGTAGAACGGGTACGGATAGACGGGTTTTTTTTTTTCAAAAACTCTACCCTACCTGTTTTATACCCATACCCGTCTTGGGTTCTGGGGCCGGGCAGGCCGGGTAGGGGCGGTCCGGTCCGGTTTTTTTTTCTTTATTTTTTTTTACAATGTCATACGAATATTATTACGTGTTTATAATTCGACTTTTAAAATCTGAATAGTTCAATATCAAATAGTGTATATATATACATAAAATTATCAAGTCACATCTTTATAATTCCTAAATAAATAAAATTTGTAACTTATATATAAAGATTATTCGTGCGAAAATTTGTATATTTATTCGGCTAAGTACAAATCTATTTATTTATTTCTTTACACGAGTCATTTTATTTTATTTTCAAATTCTCATTCTAATTATATAGTTTCATAATTTATTTATATCTCGAAATTTTTAGTTTATATTTTAAATTGATAATATATTTTCTAAACATTAATTTTAAATTAATAATATATTTTCTAAACGTTTATTTATTTTTAATAGGTTAAATAAAATATAAATAAAAAATATCTTAAATCAATTACTTTAAAACAAAAAAATATAAATAAAAAATTTATTAAATCAATTACTTTAAAAATAATTATGAATTATTTTAAAACAATAGATTAAATAAAAGTTACCCTCCTTTTTTTTGGGCTTAGAACCGGCTATGTAAAATAATATAGGCGGAGTTCTAACTTTTTTTTTGTTAGTAATTATTCTTTACAATGAATAATTTTTAAACTAATTGAAATGTTTAAAAATTATAATTTAAAAAATAACCATAAAGATTAAAAAAGGATAGAAATTTATACCGACACTACCTATCTAGAAGTTTGAATTCATATACCATTGTTTACTCTCTTCCACACCGTCTGAATCCGAATTAGCCCCGGGCCGCGGCACGGTACCGCTTTCTTCAGTGTCGACTCCGGATGATGATTCTCGTTGATCTCGATGTTGATTGTGCTCTTCAGCATCAATCCAATCTTTCAATCACACAAGTCTCTCAAAAAAAAATTGTGGATAATTAGGTGGTGGCATTTGGGAGGAACTATCAAGATAATTTTGTGAATAATTTTGTGGTGGCATTTCGGGGCCAAAAAGATCGGCTGACATTCTCGCGATGTCGTCTTGCACCGAATCGCGATGCGATGACATTTTTTATACCTATATAAAAAACTAAATGTAAATTACTTAACATATTTTAAAAAATATATAATCTTATTATTTAACCTATTAAAAATAAAACCAAAATTAAAAAAATAAAATCTAACATATTAAAAAATAAATCTAACATATTACATTTGAATTCGGATAAAATAGCTAATATGTATTACACAATAATTAAGTTTGCATTATGAAATAGCCAAATGTGTGTTTTGAAGGTTTGGATTATAAAGTTCGAAAAATTATGGCAGTTCTAAAAACATGTTTTAATTTGGTAAAAGATGTATAACAACTATCAATAGTTGCTTCATATATACTCTGCAAGTCTGCATTACGGAATAAGCAATGTGCAGTTAGCAATAGTCAAATAATGCACAATATTAATTTAAGCATGTATTTTGAGAAGTATGGAGAAGGAGAACTAAGGAAAGAATGTAAGGAGTGAAATAATGACGGCTTATCATGTCCTTTTTTTTTTATAACTCATCTAATCTAAATTAATTAAACAACTGATAAAATTTGAGTGAAGTTATCAGAAAAAAAAAAAAAAAAACACTCAGATATGAAATTGTAAAGAATATGATCGAAAAGGTATTCGAACTACTCTAATAATTTTTTTTTTTGGTTTGGGACTGTTATGGTTGATAGCATCATGTCCTTTGAATTATTTTTTGTGGTTATTTCTTATGTTCAAAAGAAATGAAGATAACAAAATGAATCTTCTGTGTAACTGTAAATGCATATATATATATTTTTTTTTTTCAAATACTGAAAAGCTATTCAGAAAAGTAGCTGAAGTTTCAAGTTCGGCCCACTGAAACCCAAATTTGCTCGGAGAAAAAGAGCAGCCCAGTTATGAATTCCAACTATGTGCAATTGTCTAAATTTCAGACAATCAAACTGCCTTCGGAGTCTCCCCTCTCTCTCAGCCTCTCGTCGTCCTCTTTGTTCTCACTTCCAGGATCGCGCCAGTTGAGATCCAAAGCCCAAAACCCTATCGAGCTGCGTCAATGGCGAAGCAACGACCATCCTTCCTCCTCCTCTTCGCATTGATCAACCTCATCCTCTCCCCGCTCCCTGCCTTCTCCTTTTCCGGCGAGAACCCCACCGCTCGTCGACTCCTCGTGCTGCTCGACGATCTAGCTCTGCGCTCTTCCCATTCAATTTTCTTCAACTCCCTGATCTCGCGTGGCTATCAGCTCGAGTTCAAACTTGCCGATGATTCCTCCCTTTCTCTCCAGCGTTATGGCCAATCCCTCTACGATGGCCTCATTCTATTCGCTCCTTCAGTTTCTCGTATGTTACTGATACCTCTATCTGTCTGGGACTCTATTCGATCTGATTTTAGTTCATTGTGAAAATCGATCCAGGATTTTGTTGCTGATCTAAATTTGGGTTTTGCAATTCTGTAGGATTTGGCGGATCGTTGGATCAGAATAAGGTTCTTGAATTTGTTGATGCGGGACATGACCTGATATTAGCGGTTGATTCATCTGCATCCGATTTGATCCGTGGAATTGCCACTGACTGCGGGGCTGATTTTGACGAGGTAATAAAGATTAAGTTTTTTCAATATCTTTTTGCTATGATTTTGTTGTGTTAAGTTGTTTCATCTCATGTCTTCCCTGTTTTATTTTTATGTATTGAGTTGATTTCTTTGCTTGTGGCAGGATTCTGAAGCTGTGGTAATAGACCATCTCAGCTATGCGGTCTCTGATACCGAAGGGGATCACACTCTCATTGCTAGTGATAACTTTATTAAGTCGAGTGTTATTTTTGGCGACAAAGCTATTGAGGTCAAATCTTTACTAAACAATATTTGTGCCCCTTTTATGGAGTTTACTTCTGTTATTATTTTTAATTATTATCAACATCATTTTTTTTTAAATTCTACTGAGATCTTTTCACATTATGGGCAGAGATCATCCAATGTTTGTTGTTTGCAATTAAACCTTTAGTGTGGGAACCTATTAGAAATAGCTTACCAGTATGTTAGAATCAGAGAGTTTGTTAGAATCAGAGGCTTACCAGTCGGTTAGCAATTAAGTATGCTAACTAATTGCTTTGACCAGTCAATAATTCCTATACAATATTGCCAACCAACTGGTAAGCCTCTGATTCTAACAAACTCTCTGAATCTAACATACTGGTAAGTTATCTCTAATAGAACCTATGGTGAATTTACCAAATGATAATTAAATTGGTTCCAATTATTTTATATACTTCTAAACTAGTTCATATAGACTTGAGACTTGATCTGACTGCATAATTCTCCTCTGCTGGAAGTTACTTAGGAAATAACAAAATTGATGAAGTTTTAATGAAAATTTGACAATGGTTATACTTACATGCACTAACCTGATAGCTAGGTGTCCTTTGGCCTTCACAAATATCTTATGTTAGTTGCAGAAGTATAAATGTTAAATATTACTCGCAGATTCAATAATTTGTCGGATTAATTCCAAAAAAGAACTCTTTTTGTGCGTTTTATGTCTGATGTTAATCAATCTAATTTGCAAAGATGAGATATCTGGTCGGACCTATATCATATCAGAGAATTTAATTTAATTTTATTTCATTTGAAATTTTTGTGTTTAGTAAGTTGCACAACATACCTTTTTCTGATTACTGGTCTTACAAAATCCACAGGCACCAATCCTCTTCCGAGGAATTGGACATTCAGTTAATCCTGCTAATACTCTGGTAAGACCTCTTTTGTTATAATTTCCCTCTTTATCAATTTCTTTCTATCGCTTCATTTCAGATGCACTCTTTTGACAGGTATTGAAAGCTCTCACTGCCTCCCCTTCAGCATACTCAGCCAATCCGAGGTCAAAGTTGTCAAGCCCTCCTCCTCTCACTGGCTCTGCTATCTCTCTTGTCTCTTTAATGCAGGTAATGAATCAATTATATTTTATTTGTCCCTACAATTGGGTCAGTTCCAAGGTGTACTACTACAGAACCGTTATAAGATGTATCCGTTGCCATTCTAACAGTTCAAATTGTTGAACCGTTATGAAATGCCCAATCTCTTGTAACGGTTCTGCTATTTGAACCATTAATGTATCTAGTTGAAGCTCTACTAAGTATTTTTTTTTTCCTTAGGAACTGTTAGAAATTAGTTCGACTTATTTACCAATATGACACAAAGGATATGCACCAACTGTTTTTTATAAAAAAAAACGTCTAAAACTGTTACGGAATGGGTGTGGTTATGTGTTGTTTTGTAGTAGTTATGCTTATAGACTTTGTTGGGTTAGGCAGGCCTAAAAGTACCTCAGACAAATGGAGAGGGCTAAATTAATGAAAAGCAATCTTAAAAAGGAAGCAAAATAGAAAAAAGATGATGAAAATGTGCATGGTACAATTACCATTATATCTTATAGCTTATACCTGAGACTGGTGTGTATAATGTGTCAATTCTATAATTCTACCATTTTTTGGCATTGAAGTTTCTCTTGTTGTTATGTGTCCATACTAAGCTTAAGATTTTATTGTTGGAGTTATTTATCATGTTTGAGTTTTATATGCTTGGTTCGCTGTTCTTCATGTGATGGAAACATGAATTAACTAGATTTTTCCTTCCATATAGGCTAGGAATCATGCACGTGTGCTGATATCTGGATCACTAGAAATGTTTAGCAACAGGTGTATTATAATGTTTTACGTTGAATATTGATTCTTATCTTTTGTTTACTTTTATAGGATTCATGTTTATTATTGACTTTCTAATGATGAATCTCTTCTTTGCTTATTTCCCCTATTCCCTGAACCAGATTTTTAAGATCAAGTGTACAGAAGGCTGGAAGCGACAATTTGTAAGCATAGTCCATTTTAATTATTTAAATACCTTTACTTGGCTGTCTAACTAGTCTGATTAAACTTGGTATGTCCTATATTTTGCATCTGAAGTTTTTTATGGCGAAATACAACAGGTATGAAAAATCTGGCAACGAGCAATTTGTGACTGAAGTGGCGAAATGGGTTTTCCATGAAAGGGGTCATCTAAAGGTGAATTGATTAAAAACTATAATTATATTATTTGACATTGTTGTTACCCAACCCATTGTTTCTTGGTGCAAATTCTGTTATTATTTAAATGATAGCATAAGAGCTAAATTTTCTATAAAAACGATAATTAGAGAGAGACTGGGGCCATAAAGTTTTCTCTGTCGTTTTATTTTGAAGCTTACACATTTCATATCCAAGTTGCGGTGCTTATAATGATTATATGCTGTATGATCCAGGCCATTAATGTCAAGCACAACAAAGTAGGAGAAACGACTGAACCTGGCATGTACCGCGTAAATGATGACTTGGTAACTACCTAGCTTCTCTTAGGCTTCAAAGTAACAAACCTGATATTGAGGCTATTGTTTATTTGATTCATTCAATGGTTATGTTTCATTTAAGGAATACTCTGTTGAAATCTATGAATGGTCTGGAAAAAGTTGGGAGCCGTATGTAGCAGATGATGTTCAACTTCAATTCTTTATGATGAGCCCTTATGTGTTGAAGACCATGTCAACTAACAAAAAGGTCTGCTTTTATCTTAACTTTACCATTGTAATAAAGAAAAAAAAGAGCTGCTTGTGCTAACTTATATCTTGATAACGCATCGGAATCTTTACTGAGCAGGGTTCAAATGCCTCATGTCTTTCATACTCATTCATGCCTCACATCCTTATCCGTTTTCAAAGTCAAAACAGTCGATCCGAACCACTCAACATGATCTCCACATTAAAATGTGCTTAGGGACCAAATTTTATATTTTTTTAAGATAGGTACAAAATCATTTTTTCAAAGTCAATGACTTTTTACCTATCTAAAAAAAATAGTAAAAAAAAAAAAATACAAATTTGTCTTCAAGCATGTGTTAATATGGAGATAATGTTTGTTCGGATATACTGTTTGCTCATTGAAAATGGAGATAAGGATGTGAGGCACGATTGAGGCATGAAAGACAAGGTGTTTGAACTCCACTCGTATTTACTCGACGCGCTCAAACTGACTTTCATCTTGATGACAAATCATAGGGTCTTTACTCAACATCCTTCAAGGTTCCGGATGTATATGGGGTGTTTCAATTCAAGGTCGAATATGAGAGACTTGGATATACTAGCGTCTCTCTTGCAAAGCAGGTTTAAACTTGTACCTTTTAAGTTGGCTGGGTATTTTGATTGATTTTCTTTCATATCACATGGGACAAACTTTCTAATCTTGCGTTTTAATATTGCAGATTCCAGTGCGGCCATTCAAACACAATGAGTATGAGAGGTTCATACCTGCTGCCTTCCCGTATTATACAGCATCTTTCTCAACGGTGAGTCTACTCGTTCTGTTTTTATCTTTTGCCTATGGGGAAATTTATTTTTTGTTGTTTTATATGAACATTATGAAGCAATACTATACTATAAGCGGTTATTGACTATGAAATTACTATTTGGATTGCAGATGGCAGCATTCTTTATATTCTCCATAGTGTATTTGTATCACAAGTAATGCTCTACTGGTTTGAGTGGGGCTCTACTCTACAGTTCAAGATTATAAGCTGTGCTTCAATTTTGTTTTCGGACCCTTAGGTCTATGAAATGACATTTATAGAACTCTCATGGTTCATTTTTCTTTCCTTTTCTTAATTTAAGCAGAATTTTTGTGCCACCAAGCCTAATATTTCTATATTTGACGATGTGGTTCTGGTGTAGTTAGTTAGGAAGACTTTGCTCCCTTTTAGAACAAACCATTTGTTGAAGTTTATAGAAATTCCTTAGTGAGCAGGGATTATATTATGGAGTAATTTATCAATTCATAAGAGATCAGTCAGAGTACTATTTGTTTTCTCTATTTGATATTTTGGTATGTATGGGGTGAAGATTTTGACAGGATAGAGTTAAAACAGCGCTGCACACTCTTTTGCTAGAATCTATGGATAATTTGGATAGAAAATAAGAAATATCTTCCACAAATGATTGAATAATGATGAAACAGAGAATTGAGTGACATCGAACATGTTTCACTTGTTAGAAAAAGAGTTAAATTCCGCAATTCTATTCTCTCATAAGCATATTCCATCTATAATAAATGAGAAAAGGTTTTCATCCACCAGATTTTGTCCACCATCTGTTCACTGCCTTATCCAATACCGGGTTCAACTGTCTTTTAACTTCCGACGGTCCCCACTTTCTAACGGACCTATTTAAACAGGTCATCGTGCGATCCGTATCTTCCTTTTTTTGAATTTCATTTCCGATTCTGTCATTTTCGACTAAAAGCTCATTCTCTCACTACACTTTACCGACTAGTCCCATTAGTCTTTCTATCTTCTCTCTCTCTCTTTCTCTCTCTCGCCGATCGAACCTAGGTTTTCAAAATCCTCGCTATTTCTTCTCCGTTTTTCGACGAAATAGCTTTTTCTCAGCGATCGACTAATATCCACGCCGTTGTTTCACTGTTTCTCGCCGAACTACTTATCTCTACGCCATTGTTTTATCGGGCAACCGTTTCATCGCTCAATCGGTGGATCAACTGAGTGTGATTTCGAATCCTTTTGAAGAAAAATGAAGAAAATTACTCAAGGTTACTCTTATTCTCCTTATTTTCAACACATTTGGGATATTTTGAACAATTTCTTTCTGAAATGTTACGATTTTGTGAGTTTTCAGTTTAGATTTGCTATTTTGATCTTTTAATTTGTCAGATTTAGTGCATATACTGATAGGTTACCAATTTGTCACTCAAATTTGAGAGTTTGTGATTTCTAAGTTATTTATGAAGAATTGATGAAGTAATTTATTCAAATGAGTGTTGTTGTTGTTTACAAGTTTCGATTTGATTTTTATAGTTTTAAATAGTCAGATTTACTTAATGCAGTAATTTTTTATCAGTTAGTTACTGTAATATTTGATTTTGTTATTTTAAAGAGTTTATATGTTATATTTACAGTATTTAATTTACTAATTTATTCTTATTGTTTAGTTGATGAAAGTGATTTTGTTCTAATGTTTTGATGTAATTTTGTTTCTCAGATTCAAAGACTATAGCAACTCGCGCATCACCAGATTTGCAGAAATTGTATTAAAATTCATACATTTGTTATTTTTTAACACTAATTTTTTTTTCTCAGGTGATTTGAAGAAAAATGAGAAAGGAAAGGGTAAATCTGCAAAAAATGTCAGTCAAGATGTGGAAGTTCCAGAAGGTTATTATTATTCATTTTTTTTTGAAGTTTTATAATAACATTTTACTATAATGAGTTAGATATTTTACAGTATTGTATGAAATTACTTTTCAGAAGAAGTTAAAAGGAGGAGGAAAGGAAAGGGTAAGGTTCAAGAGGGTGATAGTGATTCTGATAAACAAGAAGGAAAGGGTAAATTTATTTGTTATTTAAGATTATTAAATGTTTTTTATATCATTCAATAGTAATTTCACAGTATTGATAAACTTGTTTTGAAAGTACTTATTTTTTTATTTTTTGACACTTGTTTTAATAATTGCATTAGCAATTTGACAGTATACATGTGTATGTTTCACAGTATATGTTTGATGTTGTTTCATAATGTATTATACAAATTTATTTCATAGCAATTACTTCGGAGCCAATTTTACTTCATTCATTATTTATTTTTACATCATTCATTTCTTTTTTTATATGTTAATTATTTGACACTTGTTTTAATAAATACATTAGTAATTTGACAGTATACATGTTTATGTTTCACAGTGTCAATTTGATAATTTTTTCATACATTTTCTTTTACAAAATTATTGCATTGAAATTAATTTAGAGCCAATGTTAATGCATGTATAACTGATTTTGCATCATTCATCAATAATTTCACAGTATTCAATTGAATTGTTTAACAGTATTAACAAACTTGCTAACCACTTATTTGATGTTTTGTTTTGCAGCAACTGGAAAGAATAAGAAAAATTATGAGAACAAATATGACATGGTCACGAACAAATGTGTTGTTGACCGTGCTATGAATTTTATTCATGGCATAATTTTTCACCTTCTGAACCGAGAATTATGTATGGTTGTTAGTTTGAAGGATCTAGCTGAACGATGGCTAACCTGTCTCTTAAAATTTTTTCAGATCTCTTCATGATCACAGGAGAAATGTGATTGAGAGAATTATTGGTTTACCGAGTGACTGGATCCGAGTACCTGATAAGGCAGAGGTACTGAAAGTTCCAGTGGGCCATTGTTGGGTTGAAGGTGATAACTTAGGTGTCAGCTTGGATTCACAATCTTATGGCCCGGTACATCTTTGTTTCATGTTCTCCATTTCTCTTCTCGGGTACTTGAAAATAGTGAGACATAATAAGTTTAGTTTTAAATGTAGTTAATTTGCTACAAAAGTCAAGCTGCGGTAGTGCTGACCTTAAGTGGTACTTGTATACCTCATTGGTTCAGGTACCAGTATGTACTGGTACAACTCTTGTACAGATGACAGTACATCCTAATACTAAAGTATCAGCCTGCTACCAGTTCATTCTAGTACAATACTAGAATTTTGTTTTTCCTGGACACCTGTAATGCATCCCTATCAGAACAGGACCCAACGAGTGCTGCTATTAGCATAGATATGACTGAATTATCCTCCCCAAACCCAAACTGGTGGTGCTATGTAGCACTTAAATGTGCCTCAATTAAACCAAGTAAATGCATTGGTAAGAGAAAACCCATACAAAAGGCCGAAAAGGAAATACTTTTAATCTTTTCCTCAAAAAAACAAAATGAAGAACCCTATAAATATCTAGTACACTATGATACCAGTATTGCATATTGATGCATAAAATAGACCAAACAATTGCAAGCATGAAATTATGTTTGCAGATTCCTTTGGGTCTGATACGAGGAAGGGTAACTCATGTAATTTGGCCGCCTCGTAGAATTTGACAAGTTGAGAGAAAGGTACCAGAAGGGCAAGTTTCACTACTTGATTAACATTTTTTCCAATGTCAATTTTGCCACATCTCGTCATTTTTTACCCTTGTGACTCAAAAAATCAGTAAGTTATTTCTATTGAATTTGTTGTTTTCGTTGTATGCAGTAACAGATCTAGCATTTCAAATAAAATCTGGAGGAAAGAGATGACAGAGATGCGATATGGAGTATTGATCTGTTAATTTTACTGTATTCATCTTGTAGAAATCTGGAGGAAATAGATGATAGAGAGGCGATATGAAGTATTGATCTGTTAATTTTACAATATTGCCTTGTTAATTTTACAGTATTCATCTTGTCATTTTTCAGTATTCATCTTGTGAAAATTTGGAAGAAAAAGATGATTTGTTAATTTCACAGTATTTATCTTGTAATTTTACAGTATTCATCTTGTAATTGAAAATTCTACTGTATACAAGATTTAATTTTTATAGTATACAAGATTCAATTGAAAATTTTACTGTATACAAGATTCAATTTTACAGTATACAAGATTCAATTTTACAGTATACAAGATTCAATTGAAAATTTTACTGTATACAAGATTCAATTTTACAGTATACAAGATTCCATTTTACAGTATACAAGATTCAATTTTACAGTATACAAGATTCAACCCAGTGCGGACGCTAATAATTAACTGTAACTGCCAATAACCGCTAATAACCGTTAATAACTAACTCTAACTGCCAATAACTTCCTATAACTGTAATTTTCGAAAGTACAGTTTGAAAGTACATTTATTTTGTCCTGTTGTGCAAGTTGCAATCTTTTTCTAACTATCATGGGACTACTTCAAATAGTTGCTGGATGTTTTGTAATTAACTGATATTTTTTATGTGATATATTGTATAATTATACAACATGTAGAAGTAATTTTACAGTATTCGCGCAAGTCAAAGCTGTGGACAATTAGACGCTTCCATAATAAATACTTCAACTGTAAAAGTTCGACCTCAATTTGAACTTTCAATTCAATTCCACAATGATTTAAAATTGTTCTCCCGAACAGGCCCGTGCTCCTAAGTGTAACAAAAAAAAAATGAAAAATCGGATAAACCATGATGCATGCAGCAAATCTCAACAGGATATTTTATGATTGTTCTCATGTTAATACGTAAAAGAGCACTATTTTCATTTTATTGGGTTTACAGAATTACAGTCCACAGACAAGAGGACCCAATTTCAAGAGCATAGCTAGGGTGTGATGTGCTCACTAAGAGATTTTAGTGAGCACAACTCAAAAATTATGTCGAATCGGTTTCAAACAACGAATTTAAACTATTGAAATCATTAATGATGTATGTACATGAAACTTTTTGAAAGTTTCAAATTTATCTGCTACAAAGTCAAGCGATTAAAAAAATAATGAGAAAATGAATATATAAAACAACTTATAAAATTGGAGTGTTGTATTAGGGTTGTGAATGTCTTATTATCTTGCTATACAGAGTCACTACTAGAGTACTCCAAACACCTTTAATTGGAGTGTTGTTTTAGAGTTGTAAATGCTTTATCATCTTGCTATATAGAGTCACTACTAGATTTCTCCAAACACCTTCAATAGGACTGTTGTATTAGGGTTGTAAATGCCATATTATTTTGCCATATAGAGCCACTTATAGAGTGCTCTAAACACCTTTAGTTGGAGTGTTGTATTAGGGTAAAATATGCTCTATTATCTTACCATATAGAGACACTTCTAGAGTGTTCCAAACACCTTCAATTGGAGTGTTGTATTAGTGTTGTAAATACCGTTGGAGTGTTGTACTAGGGTAAAATATGCTCTATTATCTTACCATATAGAGACACTTCTAGAGTGTTCCAAACACCTTCAATTGGAGTGTTGTATTTAGTGTTGTAAATACCCTATTATTTTGCCATCTGGAGACACTAGGGTGCTCCAAACACCTTCAATTGGAGTGCTGTATTAGGGTTGTAAATGCCCTATTATCTTGCTATATAGAGTCACTACTAGAGTGCTCCAAACACCTTCAATTGGAGTGTTAAATTAAGGTTGTAAATGCCCTATTATCTTGCCATCTGGAGACACTACTAGAGTGCTCCAAACACCTTCAATTGGAGTGTTGTATTAGGGTTGTAAGTTCCCCATTATCTTGTTATACGGAGAACTACTATAGTGCTCCAAGCACCTTCAATAGGAGTGTTGTATTAGGGATGTAAATGTCTTATTATATTGCTATATAGAGTCACTACTAGAGTGCTCCAAACACCTTCAATTGGAGCGTTGTTTTAGGGTTGTAAATGCCATATTATCTTGCCATATAAAAACTCTTCTAGAGTGATCCAAGCATCTTCAATTAGAGTGTTGTATTTGGGTTTGTCAATTCCCAATTATCTTGCCATCTTGAGACACTACTAGAATGTTCCAAACACCTTTAATTAGAGTGTTGTATTAGGGTTGTAAATGCTATATTATCTTGCCATCTGGAGACATTACTAGAGTGCTCCAAAAACCTTCAGTTGGAGTGTTGTATTAGGGTTGTAAATACTCTATTATGTTGTCATATGAAGACACTACTAGAGTGCTCCAAACACTCTCAATTGGAGTGTTGTATTAGAGTTGTAATTGCCCTATTATCTTGTTATATAGAGTCACTATTAGAGTGCTCGAAACACCTTCAATTGGAGTGTTTTATTAGGGTTGTAAATGACCTATTATCTTGTCACATGGAGACACTAGTAGAGTTCCCCAAACATTCTCAATTTGAGTGTTGTATTAGGATTGTAACTGCGCTATTATCTTGCTATATAGAGTCACTACTAGAGTGCTCCAAAACCTTCAATTGAAGTGTTTTATTAGGGTTGTATATGCTTTATTATCTTGTCATATGGAGACACTACTAGAGTACTCCAAACACCTTCAATTGGAGTGTTTTATTAGGGTTGTAAATGCCTTATTATCTAGTCATATGGAGACACTACTATAGTGCTCCAAGCACCGTCAATTGGAGTATGGTATTAGGGTTGTAAATGTGCTATTATCTTGCTATACAGTCACTACTAGAGTGCTCCAAACACCTTCAATTGAAGTATTGTTTTAGGGTCGTAAATGCCCTATTATCTTGCTATATAGAGTTACTTCTAGAGTGCTCCCAACACCTTCAATTGGAGTGTTGTTTTAGGGTTTTAAATGCCCTTTTATGTTGCCATATGGAGACATTACTAGAGTGCTCCAAACACGTTCAATTGGAGTGTTGTATTATGGTTGTAAATGCACTATTATCTTGTTATGTGGAGAACTACTATAGTGCTCCAAGCACCTTCAATTAAAGTGTTGTTTGTAAATGCCTTATTATCTTGCTATATAGTGTCACTACTAGTACCCTAAACACTTTCAATTCGAGTATTGTTTTAGGGTTGTAAATGCCCTGTTATCTTGCTATATGGAGTCACTACTAGAGTGCTCCCAACACCTTAAATTGGAGCGTTGTATTAGTGTTGTAAATGCTCTCTTATCTTTCCATAAAGAGACACTTCTAGAGTGCCCTAGACACCTTCAATTGGAATGTTGTTTTAGCCCGTAAATGCCCTATTATCTTGTCATGTGGAGACATTTCTAGAGTGCTGCAAACATCTTAAATTGGAGTGTTGTATTAGGTTGTAAATGCTCTATCATTTTGCTATTCATTCATAGAGTGCTCCAAACAACTTCAATTGGAGTGTAGTATTAGAGTTGTAAATGCCCTATTATCTTGCCATGTAGATACACTTCTAGAGTGCTCCAAATACCTTCAATTGGAGTGTTGTATTAGGGTTGTAAATGCCCTATTATGTTGCCATCTTGAGACACTACTAGACTGCTCCAAACATCTTCAATTGGAGTGTTGTTTTAGTGTTGTAAATACCCTATTATCTTGCTATCTGGTGGAGACATTACTAGAGTCCTCCAAACACCTTCAATTGGAGTGTTGTATTAGGGTTGTAAATGTCCTATTATCTTGCAATATAGAGACACTTCTAGAGTGCTCCAAACACCTTCAATTGGAGTGTTGTTTTAGGGTTGTAAATGCCCTATTATCCAACTATATAGAGTCACTATTAGAGTGCTCCCAACACATTCAATTGGAGTGTTGTTTTAGGGTTGTAAATGCTCTTTGATGTTGCCACATGGAGACATTACTAGAGCGGTCCAAACGCCTTCAATTGGAATGTTGTATTGGGGTTGTAAATGCTCTATTATCTTGCTATACAAGAGTCACTACTAGAGTGCCCCAAACACCTTCAATTGGAGTGGTATATTAGGATTGTAAATGCTCTATTATCTTGCTATACAAGAGTCACTACTAGAGTGTTCCAAACACCTTCAATTGGAGTTTTAAATTAGGGTTATAAATGCTCTATTATCTTGCTATCTTGAGACACTACTAGAGTGCTCCAAACACCTTCAATTGGAGAGTTGTATTAGGGTTGTAAATGCCCTATTATATTGCCATCTGGAGACATTACTAGAGTGCTCAAACACCTTCATTTGGAGTCTTGTATTAGGGTTGTATATGCTCTTTTATCTTGCTAGATAGAATCACTACTAAAGTGCTCCAAACACCTTCCATTGGAGTGTTGTTTTAGGTTGTAAATGCCCCATTATCTTTCAATATAGAGACACTTCTAGAGTGCTCCAAACACCTTCAATTGGAGTGTTTTTTTCAGGTTGTAAATGCCCTATTGTCATGCTATATAGAGTCACTACTAGAGTGCTACAAACACCTTCAATTGTAGTGTTGTATTAGGGTTGAGAATGCCCTATTATCTTGCCATAAAGATGCACTTCTATAGTGCTCCAAACACCTTAAATTGGAGTGTTGTATTAGGGTTTTCAAAGCCCTATTATCTTGCCATCTTGAGACACTATTAGAGTGCTCCAAACACCTTTAGTTGGAGTGTTGTATTAGGGTAAAAAATGCTCTATTATCTTGCCATATAGAGACACTTCTAGAGTGTTCCAAACACCTTCAATTGGAGTGTTGTATTAGTGTTGTAAATACCCTATTATTTTAACATCTGGAGACCCTACTAGGGTGCTCCAAACACCTTCAATTGGAGTGTTGTATTAGGGTTGTAAATGCCCTATTATCTTGCCTTCTGAAAACACAGCTGGTGTGCGCCAAACATCTTCAATTGACGTGTTTTATTTGGGTTATAAATGCCCTATTATCTTGCCATTTAGAGACACTACAAGAGTGCTCCAAACAACTTCAATTGGAGGATTCAATTTGGGTTGTAAATGCTCTATTATCTTGCTATACAAGAGTCACTACTAGAGTGCTCCAAACACCTTCAATGGGAGTGTTGTTTTAGGGTTGTAAATGCCCTATTATCGTGCCATATATATGCATTTCGAGAGTGCTCCAAACACCTTCCATTAGAGTGTTGTGTTAGGGTTGTAAATGCTCTATTATATTGCCAACAAGAGACACTACTAGAGAGCTCCCAACACCATCAATTGGAGTTTTGTTTTAGGGTTGTAAATGCCTTATTATCTAGCCATATGGAGACATTACTGGAGTGCTTCAAAGACCTTCAATTGGAGTGTTGTATTCGGGTTGTAACTGCTCTATTATCTTGCTATATAAATTCATTACTAGAGTCCTTCAAACACCTTCAATTGGAGTGTTGTATTAGGGTTGTAAATGCCCAATTATCTTGCAATATAGAGACACTTCTAGAGTGCTCCAAACACCTTCAATTGGAGTGTTGTTTTAGGGTTGTAAATGCCCTATTATCCAACTATATAGAGTCACTATTAGAGTGCTCCCAATACATTCAATTGGAGTGTTGTTTTAGGGTTGTAAATGCTCTTTGATGTTGCCACATGGAGACATTACTAGAGTGCTCCAAATGCCTTCAATTGGAATGTTGTATTGGGGTTGTAAATGCTCTATTATCTTGCTATACAAGAGTCACTACTAGAGTGCCCCAAACACCTTCAATTGGAGTGGTATATTAGGATTGTAAATGCTCTATTATCTTGCTATACAAGAGTCACTACTAGAGTGTTCCAAACACCTTCAATTGGAGTTTTAAATTAGGGTTGTAAATGCTCTATTATCTTGCCATCTTGAGACACTACTAGAGTGCTCCAAACACCTTCAATTGGAGAGTTGTATTAGGGTTGTAAATGCCCTATTATATTGCCATCTGGAGACATTACTAGAGTGCTCAAACACCTTCATTTGGAGTCTTGTATTAGGGTTGTATATGCTCTTTTATCTTGCTAGATAGAATCACTACTAAACTGCTCCAAACACCTTCAATTGGAGTGTTGTTTTAGGTTGTAAATGCCCTATTATCTTGCAATATAGAGACACTTCTAGAGTGCTCCAAACACCTTCAATTGGAGTGTTTTTTTCATGTTGTAAATGCCCTATTATCCTGCTATATAGAGTCACTACTTGAGTCCTCCAAACACCTTCAATTGGAGTGTTGTTTTAAGGTTGTAAATGTATCTTGCCATCTGAAAACACTGCTGGAGTGCGCCAAACATCTTCAATTGAAGTGTTTTATTTGGGTTATAAATGCCCTATTATCTTGTCATTTAGAGACACTACAAGAGTGCTCCAAACACCTTCAATTGGAGTGTTGTTTTAGGGTTGAAAATGCCCTATTATCTTGCTGTACAATTGTCACTACTAGAGTGCTCTGAACACTTTCAATTGGAGTGTTTTATTAGGGTTGTAAATGACCTATTATCTTGCCATATAGATACACTTATAGAGTGCTCCAAACACCTTCAATTGGAGTGTTGTTTTAGGATTGTAAATAGCCTATTATCTAGCCATCTGGAGACATTACAAGAGCACTCAAACACCTTCAATTGGAGTGTTGTATTACTGTTGTATATACTCTATTATCTTGCCATTTAGAGACACTACTAGAATGCTCCAAACACCTTCAATTGAAGTGTTGTATTAGGGCGGTAAATCCCCTATTCTCTTGCTATATAGAGTCACTACTAGAGTGCTCCAAACACCTTCAATTGGAGTGTTATATTAGGGTTGTAAATGCTCTATTATCTTGCTATACATGTGTCACTACTAGAGTGTTCCAAACACCTTCAATTGGTCTTTTAAATTAGGGTTGTAAATGCCTTATTATCTTGTCATCTTGAGACAAAGCTAGAGTGCTCCAAACACCTTCAATTGGAGTGTTGTGTTAAGGTCGTACATGTGCTATTATCTTGCTATATAGAGATAGTTCCAGAGTGCTCCAAACACCTTCAATTGGAGTGTTGTTTTAGGGTTGTAAATTCCCTATTATCCTGCTATATAGAGTCACTACTAGAGTGCTCCAAACACCTTCAATTCCAGTGTTGTTTTAAGGTTGTAAATGCCCTATTATCTTGCCATCTGAAGACACTGCTGGAGTAAGCCAAACATCTTCAGTTGAAGTGTTTTATTTGGGTTATAAATGCCCTATTCTCTTGCCATTTAGAGACACTACAAGAGTGCTCCAAACACCTTCAATTGGAGTGTTGTTTTAGGGTTGTAAATGCCCTATTATCTTGCTATACAATTGTCACTACTAGAGTGCTCTAAACACTTTCAATTGGAGTGTTTTATTAGGGTTGTTTATGCCCTATTATCTTGCCATATAGATACACGTATAGAGTGCTCCAAACACATTCAATTGAAGTGTTGTTTTAGGGTTGTAAATAGCCTATTATCTAGCCATCTGGGGACATTACTAGAGGGCTTAAACACCTTCAATTGGAGTGTTGTATTACGGTTGTATATGCTATATTATCTTGCCATTTAGAGACACTACTAGAGTGCTCCAAACACCTTCAATTGAAGTGTTGTATTAGGGCGGTAAATCCCCTATTATCTTGCTATATAGAGTCACTACTAGAGTGCTTCAAACACCTTCAATTGGAGTGTCATATTAGGGTTGTAAATGCTCTATTATCTTACTATACAAGAGCTACTACCAGAGTGTTCCAAACACCTTCAATTGGAGTATTAAATTAGGGTTGTAAATGCTCTATTATCTTGCCATCTTAAGACACTACTAGAGTGTTCCAAACACCTTCAATGGGAGTGTTATTTTATGGTTGTAAATGCCCTATTATCTTGCCATATATATGCATTTCGATAGTGCTCCAAACACCTTCAATTAGAGTGTTGTGTTAGGGTTGTAAATGCCTTATTATCCTGTTATATAGAGTCACTACTAGAGTGCTCCAAACACCTCAATTGAAGTGTTGTTTTAGGGTTGTAAATGGCCTATTATCTTGCCATATAGATGCACTTCTAGAGTGCTCCAAACGTCTTCAATTGCAGTGTTGTTTTAGGGTTGTAAATAGCCTATTATCTTGCCATCTGGAGACATTACTAGGGGGCTCAAAATCTTCAATTGGAGTGTTGTATTAGGGTTGTATATGCTCTATTATCTTTCCATTTAGAGACACTACTAGAGTGCTCCAAACACCTTCAATTGAAGTGTTGTATTAGGGTTGTAAATCCCCTATTATCTTGCTATACAAGAGTCACTACTAGAGTGCTCAAAACACCGTCAATTCGAGTGTTATATTAGGGTTGTAAATGCCCAATTATCTTGCTATACATGAGTCACTACTAGAGTGTTCCAAACACCTTCAATTGGAGTTTTAAATTAGGGTTGTAAATGCTCTATTATTTAGCCATCTTGAGACACTTCTAGAGTGCTCCAAACACCTTCAACGTGAGTGTTGATTTATGGTTGTAAATGCCCTATTATCTTTCCATCTTGAGACAAAGCTAGAGTGCTCCAAACACCTTCAATTGGAGTGTTGTTTTAAGGTTGTAAATGGCCGGCCTATTATCTTGCCATCTGAAGACACTGCTGGAGTGCGCCAAACATCTTCAATTGAAGTGTTTTATTTGGGTTATAAATGCCCTATTATCTTGTCATTTAGAGACACTACAAGAGTGCTCCAAACACCTTCAATTGGAGTGTTGTTTTAGGTTTGTAAATGCCCTATTATGTTGCTATACAATTGTCACTACTAGAGTGCTCCAAACACCTCAATTGAAGTGTTGTTTTAGGGTTGTAAATGGCCTATTATCTTGCCATATAGATGCACTTCTAGAGTGCTCCAAATGCCTTCAATTGCAGTGTTGTTTTAGGGTTGTAAATAGCCTATTATCTTGCCATCTGGAGACATTACTAGAGGGCTCAAAATCTTCAATTAGAGTGTTGTATTAGGGTTGTATATGCTCTATTATCTTGCCATTTAGAGACACTACTAGAGTGCTCCAAACACCTTCAATTGAAATGTTGTATTAGGGCGGTAAATCCCCATTATCTTGCTATATAGAGTTACTACTAGAGTGCTCCAAACACCGTCAATTCGAGTGTTATATTAGGGTTGTAAATGCCCTATTATCTTGCTATACATGAGTCACTACTAGAGTGTTCCAAACACCTTCAATTGGAGTTTTAAATTAGGGTTGTAAATGCTCTATTATTTAGCCATCTTGAGACAATTCTAGAGTGCTCCAAACACCTTCAACGTGAGTGTTGATTTAGGGTTGTAAATGCCATATTATCTTGCCATCTTGAGACAAAGCTAGAGTGCTCCAAACACCTTCAATTGGAGTGTTGTTTTAAGGTTGTAAATGGCCGGCCTATTATCTTGCCATCTGAAGACACTGCTGGAGTGCGCCAAACATCTTCAATTGAAGTGTTTTATTTGGGTTATAAATGCCCTATTATCTTGCCATTTAGAGACACTACAAGAGTGCTCCAAACACCTCAATTGAAGTGTTGTTTTAGGGTTGTAAATGACCTATTATCTTGCCATGTAGATGCACTTCTAGAGTGCTCCAAACGCCTTCAATTGGAGTGTTGTTTTAGGGTTGTAAACAGCCTATTATCTTGCCATCTGGAGACATTACTAGAGGGCTCAAAATCTTCAATTGGAGTGTTGTATTAGGGTTGTATATGCTCTATTATCTTGCCATTTAGAGACACTACTAGAGTGCTCCAAACACCTTCAATTGAAGTGTTGTATTAGGGCGGTAAATCCCCTATTATCTTGCTATATAGAGTTACTACTAGAGTGCTCCAAACACCGTCAATTCGAGTGTTATATTAGGGTTGTAAATGCCCTATTATCTTGCTATACATGAGTCACTACTAGAGTGTTCCAAACACCTTCAATTGGTGTTTTAAATTAGGGTTGTAAATGCTCCATTATTTAGCCATCTTGAGACACTTCTAGAGTGCTCCAAACACCTTCAACGTGAGTGTTGATTTAGGGTTGTAAATGCCCTATTATCTTGCCATCTTGAGACAAAGCTAGAGTGCTCCAAACACCTTCAATTGGAGTGTTGTTTTAAGGTTGTAAATGGCCTATTATCTTGCCATCTGAAAACACTGCTGGAGTGCGCCAAACATCTTCAATTGAAGTGTTTTATTTGGGTTATAAATGCCCTATTATCTTGCCATTTGGAGACACTACAAGAGTGCTCCAAACACCTTCAATTGGAGTGTTGTTTTAGGTTTGTAAATGCCCTATTATGTTGCTATACAATTGTCACTACTAGAGTGCTCTAAACACTTTCAATTGGAGTGTTTTATTAGGGTTGTAAAAGCCCTATTATCTTGCCACATAGATACACTTCTAAGTGCTCCAAATGCCTTCAATTGGAGTGTTGTTTTAGGGTTGTAAATAGCCTATTATCTAGCCATCTGGAGACATTACTAGAGGGCTCAAACACCTTCAATTGGTGTGCTGTATTACGGTTGTATATGCTCTATTATCTTAGCATCTTGAGACAAAGCTAGAGTGCTCCAAACACCTTCAATTGGAGTGTTGTTTTAAGGTTGTAAATGGCCGGCCTATTATCTTGCCATCTGAAGACACTGCTGGAGTGCGCCAAACATCTTCAATTGAAGTGTTTTATTTGGGTTATAAATGCCCTATTATCTTGCCATTTAGAGACACTACAAGAGTGCTCCAAACACCTCAATTGAAGTGTTGTTTTAGGGTTGTAAATGGCCTATTATCTTGCCATATAGATGCACTTCTAGAGTGCTCCAAACGTCTTCAATTGCAGTGTTGTTTTAGGGTTGTAAATAGCCTATTATCTTGCCATCTGGAGACATTACTAGGGGGCTCAAAATCTTCAATTGGAGTGTCGTATTAGGGTTGTATATGCTCTATTATCTTGCCATTTAGAGACACTACTAGAGTGCTCCAAACACCTTCAATTGAAGTGTTGTATCAAGGCGGTAAATCCCCTATTATCTTGCTATATAGAGTCACTACTAGAGTGCTCCAAACACCTTCAATTCGAGTGTTATATTAGAGTTGTAAATGCCCTACTATCTTGCCATACATGAGTCACTACTAGAGTGTTCCAAACACCTTCAATTGGAGTGTTGTATTAGGGTTGTATATGCCCTATTATCTAGCCATCTGGAGACATTACTAGAGGGCTGAAACATCTTCAATTGGAGTGTTGTATTTGGGTTGTATATGCTCTATTATATTTCCATTTATAGACACTACAAGAGTGCTCCAAACACCTTCAATTGAAGTGTTGTTTTAGGGTTGTAAATGCCCTATTATCTTGCTATACAATTGTCACTACTAGAGTGGCCTAAACACTTTCAATTGGAGTGTTTTATTAGGGTTGTAAATGCTATATTATCTTGCCATATAGATACTCTTCTATAGTGCTCCAAACACCTTCAATTGGAGTGTTATATTAGGGTTGTAAATGCTCTATTATCTTGCTATACAAGAGTTACTACTAGAGTGTTCCAAACACCTTCAATTGGAGTTTTAAATTAGGGTTGTAAATGTTCTATTATCTTGCCATCTTGAGACACTATTAGAGTGCTCCAAACACCTTCAATGGAAGTGTTGTTTTAGGGTTGTAAATGCCCTATTATCTTGCCATATATATGCATTTCGAGAGTGCTCCAAACATCTTCAATTAGAGTGTTGTATTAGGGTTGTAAATCCTCTATTATATTGCCAACAAGAGACACTACCAGAGAACTCCCAACATCATCAATTGGAGTTTTGTGTTAGGGTTATAAATGCCTTATTATCTTGCCATAGGGAGACACTACTAGAGAGCTCCCAACACCATCAATTGGAGTTTTGTGTTAGGGTTGTAAATGCCTTATTATCTTGCCATAGGGAGACACTTCTAGAGTGCTCGAAACACCTTCAATTGGAGTGTTGTTTTAGGGTTGTAAATGCCCTATTATCCTGCTATATAGAGTCACTACTAGAGTGCTCCAAACACCTTCAATTGGAGTGTTGTTTTAGGGTTGTAAATGGCCTATTATCTTGCCATATAGATGCACTTCTAGAGTGCTCCAAACACCTTCAATTGGAGTGTTTTTTTCGGGTTGTAAATGCCCTGTTATCCTGCTATATAGAGTCACTACTAGAGTGCTCCAAACACCTTCAATTGGGGTTTTGTTTTAAGGTTGTAAATACCCTATTATCTTGCCATCTGAAAACATTGCTGGAGTGCGCCTAACATCTTCAATTGAAGTGTTTTATTTGGGTTATAAATGCCCATCTTGACATTTAGAGACACTACAAGAGTGCTCCAAACACCTGCAATTGGAGTGTTGTTTTAGGGTTGTAAATGCCCTATTATCTTACTATACAATTGTCACTACTAGAGTGCTCTAAACACTTTCAATTGGAGTGTTTTATTAGGGTTGTAAATGCCCTATTATCTTGCCATATAGATACACTTCTAGAGTGCTCCAAACGACTTCAATTGGAGTGTTATTTTAGGGTTGTAAATAGCCTATTATCTTGCCATCTTGAGACATTACTAGAGGGTTCAAACACCTTCAATTGGAGTGTTGTATTAGGGTTGTATATGCTCTATTATCTTGCCATTTAGAGACACTACTAGAGTGCTCCAAACACCTTCAATTGAAGTGTTGTAGTAGGGCAGTAAATCCCCTATTATCTTGCTATATAGAGTCACTACTAGAGTGCTTCAAACACCTTCAATTGGAGTGTTATATTAGGGTTGTAAATGCTCTATTATCTTACTATACAAGAGCTACTACTAGAGTGTTCCAAACACTTTCAATTGAAGTTTTAAATTAGGGTTGTAAATGCTCTATTATCTTGCCATCTTGAAACACTACTAGAGTGTTCCAAACACCTTCAATAGGAGTGTTATTTTATGGTTGTAAATGCCCTATTATCTTGTCATATATATGCATTTCGATAGTGCTCCAAACATCTTCAATTAGAGTGTTGTGTTAGGGTTGTAAATGCCCTATTATCCTGCTATATAGAGTCACTACTAGAGTGCTCTAAACACCTTCAATTATAGTGTTGTATTAGGGTTGTAAATGCCCTATTATCTTGCCATATATATGCATTTCTATAGTGCTCCAAACATCTTCAATTAGAGTGTTGTGTTAGGGTTGTAAATGCTCTATTATACTGCCAACACGAGACACTACTAGAGAGCTCCCAATACCATCAATTGGAGTTTTGTTTTAGGGTTGGAAATGCCTTATTATCTTGCCATATGGAGACATTACTGGTGTGCTTCAAACACCTTCAATTGGAGTGTTGTATTAGGTTGTAAATGCTCTATTATCTTGCTATATAGAGTCATTACTAGAGTCCTCCAAACACCTTCAATTGGAGTGTTGTATTAGGGATTTTAAAGCCCTATTATCTTGCCATCTTCAGATACTACTAGAGTGCTCCAAACACCTTCAATTGGAGTGTTGTTTTAGGATTCTAAATGCCCTACAATCTTGCAATACACAATCACTACTAAAGTGCCTCCAAACACCATCAATTAGAGTGTTGTATTAGTGTTGTACAGGCTCTGTTATCTTGCTATACAAGAGTCACTACTAGAGTGCTCCAAATTCCTTGCATTGGAGTGTTGTATTTGGGTTGTAAATGCTCTATTATCTTGCTAGAGAAAGTCACTACTAGAGTGCTCTAAACACCTTGAATTGGAGTGTTGTATTTGGGTTGTAAATGCCCTATTATCATGTGATATAGATGCACTTCTACAGTGCTCCAAACACCGTCAATTGGAGTGTTTTATTAGGGTTGTAAATGCCCTAATTAGGCTTGGGGAAACACATAATCCTTCATTCAATTTGTGCTTAACACCACAAGTTGAATCTTTGTAGAGAGAAGTTAGGGAAGAAAGTAATAAACAAGTGATAATAGTAAGCCCAAATCCCTACAAAGAGATAGTCATATCCCTAGATACTTCAAAAGCAATAAACGAGGTCCCCCACCAGCCCATAGGAAGGTATTTCCAAGGAATCAAAAGAAGTTGAGAGCAGGCCCTAAAGAAGGCGAACAAGTGACAATGGTCAGTTCACAAGAGAAACCAGTGGCAAAAAAGAAAGGACCCGTCTACAAACGAAGAGTACACAAACAAAGACATCAACCAAAGAGGAATATTCTTGGTAAAAATGCTTTTGTTGAGCAACCTTTCATCTCTAATGCTATAATGCAAGGATTTTTAATTCCATTCTCTGAATTTATTGGAAGTTAACTTGATCAGCATGGGGCTGATGAGATTGATGATGTTCCTTTCAAATATTATGAGGACAATGTTAGTTGGAATTATTATAATGATAGTTCTTTTATTGATCTTGGTTCTCTTCCATTAACTGAGAAAAGGCCATGGCAAATAAGAATTGGGTTTATGAGAATAGGGATAACGTTAGTGATCTTGTAAACAATATCCTTGATGCATGGATTACAAAGTATTTCCAATACCAAATTGGTGATGAAGAATATGTATTTAGAAATCATGTTGCAGATCTAATCATGGGAGTGCATTGATTTCGAGATTTGTTTTATTGTGAAAATGATCTTGGCCCAGAGGTATGAAATTTATTTTTAATTTTATTAACTGGTTAGAAAGTAAGTAGTTATACTTAAACTCATAGAGATGAATACCTGATGATAAAGAATAATACATGAATTTTGTTGTTGTTAGAAAGACAATGATAATTAAATCGACAGGATGTATAGGCCTGAATACCTGAACAGATAGAAATAATACTTATAAAATCATCTAACGGACAGTTGAAATTGTAACATTAATTTTCCTGTTTTACTTGCAATTTTTTGAAACATAGATATGAATACTTGAATTAATACAAACAATACTTTATATATTTATTGTTCAGATAATTGAAATTGCCACTTTCATTATGCAAAGGGATACACCCGTCAATTATTATCATGAATGGTTTGTCATGCAGACCAAAACACAAGTAATGTTAAACTTTCATTTTCTATATTTACTTTAAAAGACATTTGCAAGATTTTTTATTAATTTTGTTTCTTTTTAGGATATGGGTGTTAACAATCCTTTTATCAACATCTTTGCTTGTGAACCATATTTTTTTTCAAGACAATTCGAAACTGTCAGATGACTTTTTCTTCCTCTATGTGGTTACAACCATTGGATCCTGGCTGCTGTTGAACTAAAAACAAAAGAAATTCAAATGTACAACTCTATAGATGGCGAAGGGGCTGATGATCACTATTTTGAACCACACAAAAATACAATGCATTAGGTTAAATTTTTCCTTGCTTTGAGGCTTGGTAAGTATATTTATCACAATTGATAGTTAAAAATACTAGATTTATTAGTAATTACCACAATTGTTGTTTAGGTGATCAATCGTGGAGAGATGTTGAATACAAGTGGATGGATTGTCCCAAGCAGGCAAAAGGATCAAAAGATTGTGCTATTTTCGTCATTCGGTTTATCGTTTGTCTCAACAGAGATATCCCTCTTGACTTCAATCAGGTTATTATTTATTGAATATACTTCATATTCATTAATAGTTATTTTAGTACTGCAATCTTTTTTTGTTAACTAATCATTTACGTTTTAAAAATATAGGAAATGATAAGCAAGGAGTGCCTTCTTCTTGCGTATCGATTTCTTATTGATGATAGGAATGAGTATAAATTCATTACCTAAGGTGTCATAAACTTTAAGTCTGTGATTTTGTGAGATTTTGTTGATCGTCTGATGTTATGTGATGTTACTAGTAATATTTGTGGTTTGTCTGATTTTGGATATTTTTAACTTTTCTTGAATTATGATATGTGGAAGACATTAGGGTTGATATTTTGTGAACTAGTAATAGTTTGTGAAATTTTAATTTGTGATATAGTTTGATGATAATGATTTGTGTTTAATATTGTAATTAGTATGTAAGTAAATATATGATAACACACTCAAAATAATTTTTGTGTATACATATGAATACTTTCTAGTGTACTAGATATCAACAATTGTATTTCTAAAATATATACATTTATTTGTTTAGCTTTATATAGTTGCTTACAAACTTTAATTGTCATGTATAGGGATGAATACTTATAAGAGCAAGTATTTATTCTTACTTTTCAAGTACTATTTTTAATGTTACAAACTCTTATTGTAATGTATCTCATTGAATTTATATGCTTGAATATTTGTTTGTATAAGTGTGAATACTTCATACATGTTACATTCTGAAATTTTAAAACATGATTAAAATTCTTAATCAATCATTTGGTTTAAATAAAAAGTTTAATTAATTTAAACGATCGTTCAGAAAACTTCTGACCGACTAAAACGAAACTAAAATTTCGAAATATAAAGGAAGTATGAAATTATGTATATTAAAAGTTAGAGTTAAACATAAAATAAAATATAGCACTATAGATAAATTGTGACTATTCGGTAAATTCATAACTTAGAAAAATTTGTTACGAGTTCATGGAATTTTAGAAAAGGAAATAAATTGACTCGTTAAGTAATTGACCTAGTTGAACTCTAGATTTAAAATATAACAATACGAATTATTTGTACACATAAATTATGAAATTTATAAATCTTGTTTATTAATGAATTATAGGAGTTTAATCAAATAAATATATATATATAAATAGAGATGTACAATTAATACCAAATGATTTGAATATTAGAATAGAGAAATAAAAGTACAAAATATTCATACGAAATTAATTGCAAAATTTTACGAAACTTCGATTCGAATTTATAAAAGAAACAAACTTTAAAACCAATATAAAGAAACAATGTTAAATTCTGAATTGTTTAGACCATTTGATTCATCTAGCACGGATCTTAAATGCTACAAATTAAGTGTTGGAATTTTATTAGCCACCCATCCCACCTAGCACGAATCTTAAAGCAACCCATTTAATATCCCACCCTCTCCCTTCTCTCCTTCTCTCTTTCTCTCCTCTCCCTCCCAACCCGTGACAGACCCAGCCCCCCCTCCCCACCCGTCCCCTTCCCTCCCTGTTACGCCAAAGGAAAGGAAAAAAAAGAGAGGGGCTCCGCCCCCTCCGCCCCATCCCGTCGCCGGCGAGCCGCCCACGCCCACGCCCACGCCCACGCCCACGCCCCCCCCTCTCCTCTCTCTCTCCTTCTCGGTTTGGGAAACCCCAAACCCCACTCCCTCCCCTCTCTTCTACACCGAAAACAGGGGCTGGCCCCCTCCCTTCCGCCGCTGCCACGGCCAGCAGCGCCGCCGCCGCCACAGCCTCATCTCTCCCTTTCCTTCCCGGTCCGACCCGCCAGACCCGCCAGACCCGTCAGACCCGCCTAGGATCCGAAACCCTAGAAATTAGGGTTCGGTTTGGTGCTGCACGGGTGCTTGATTGGTGCTGCCTCGGTGTTGCTTGGTGCCGTTCTGGTGTTCGATTTTTCTGACAACCGTTCTATTGCCCTTTTCTTTGTGCTTGCCCTAATTGGGTAAATTATCGATTCTCTTGTTCAATTGGTTGTATTTTGTAAAATGAATTGTTGTTAATTTCACCTTTGCTCGGGTTGTTGATTTTCCCGGCAAAGGTGCTGACTTGTGGCTTGTGCCTTGCTACTGACTTGTTGATGCCTTGTTTGATGTATTGTTGAGTTAGTGGTGTTGTGCTAATTACCTGAAATTGGTACTGTCTGGTTTTACATGTTTACCAGAATATTGGATTGACAGGGACCAAAGTTTAAAACTTATGCTATTTGGGGCTGTCATGGGAAATTGTAGGTCATACGTGAATTGTAGAAATTATAAGGGCCTAAGTGAAAGAATGTAAATTTTAATAAGATGGCCAGCCATATACGTGATTTGAATAAAATGGGCCATGAGTGAATTGGGCTTGTATTTTATAAGCCTTGAAAATAAATTAATTGGGCTCTGATTTTTGTTGGGCCTATGTCTAATTTATTAATGAATTAGAACAAGGCTTGGGCCTTGGTACTAATAGGCTTGCCAGATTTTTTAAAAAGGATAAAAAGAATTATTACGGTACCTGAAATTTTTCTAGAAGGCATAATTTGTCGGATAAAACACGGCTTTAAAATTTAGGTTTTTATAATGTAAGTGAAGGGGGCCAAATTGTAAATGTGGTGAAATTTATGTATAAGACCGGCCATATGTATGCATTGGACTAAATTAAATAAGTAGGCCATTGGATTAAAATGTATGACATGCATGAGAATTTTATACATGGGCCTTGAAAGTGAAAATAGTTATAATGGACTTGAAATGAATTGTGAACTGTTAATTAGAGGCTTAAACCTTTGCTAAATTATGGGCCTTTAATTAAATTGAATTGAAATATAACATAGTTCAAAAATGAATTATGCATCTCAAAATTTAGATTAGAGTTGGACTGTTTTAATTTAAAATGATCTGGACTGTACATATATGGATTGTCAGAGTGAATATGAATTGGAGTGGATTTATTGGACGTGATTTTAGACTATTAGATTAAAATAAATATAAAGGAAACAAATAAAATAATAACTGATAAACCGTGTTCTTATTTATAATGATGTATTGTTATTAAATTAAATCCAGATTGAGGGTGATTATAGGTGTGACATATTATATGCATGGCTTGATATTAGGAAGTCTTATATGGCTCTGAAATGTAAATAAATTAAATTGAGGGTTGTTTTGTGCAAAATACAAGCCTTGGGATATACTTGAATCGAATTGAAATGATTGATTGTTTTGGACCTTATTAAATTGGACTTGAATTAAAATAATTATAAATGAGTCGAAAGGTATAAAAGAATTGACGAATTGAAAGACGGCTTTTGGAATTTAAGTTTTGAGAATGTAACCGAACTAAACCAAGTAATCGTATAATATAGGTGTAGGCTCAATCGAGCCAGATTTCGCGAGGCAATTCGAGACGCCTGATCTTTAAATTAAGCGGTACGCTCGTCATAATAAGGTGCGGGATTCTTGGACTTGTTTGATACTTTATTTTCAGGAATTAAACTGTGTTTTCGTTTGTCATGTTGAATATCATTGATTGCATCACTGAATTGCGTAGAGCATTTGCATAGCCCAATCAAATTAAACTCGAATTGATCTGAATTGAATGATTTGCATACTGGTATGGTTATAGGTTATGTCGATCTATTGTGATCTGATTTTGATTTAAAGTCACCACGAGTGGAATTGATATGTGTGTGAATGGATTTACGAAGTTAAGCACTTGGATCCAATGAATTTGCCAAGTCGGGCTGTATGCTGACTTGGATTCCCAGGATCCTAAATGGCCTTAGGTGAACGGCCCTCGATATTCCCAGTACCGGTTGGGACGAGGGAGGGTGATTATGTTATGAGATGTGTGATTGGAAATCGTGGGTGACATGTGTAACGTCTATGGCTCGGTGGCATTTTCCTACGTGTTAATGCATTTGAAAGGTCAATTGAATATTACGACTATTGGAATGATTCCAAAGTGGATTTTCTTTATATGATTCGAACCAGACCTTAATAAACTGTTAAGCCAAGCGATTGCAGATGGGTGTCAGATAAAGGGTCCAGCGGTTGGCCATCTGTAGGTGTCAGTAACCCTACAGATGTGGGTTTGATAAAGGTTCAGCTCGAAAGAACATCTGTAATTGCTACAAGTCCTAATGAACTGAGTTATGAATCGAGTTAAGCCAAAATATATGTTGTGTTTGAAATTCATCTTGGAAATTCCGTAAACTGTGTTGCAGGTTGATTTAACTGTTGTCGTGCATTGGCATTCTGTCTGTTATGTTTATGATTATATGTATCTGTTTGCATTGTTTATTGTTTGGGTTTCATTTTTGAATATAGAGTTTGATTGCAAGTCCAATAGTCTAAACTGTGGCAAAATTCGCACTGAGAATTTATTCTCACCCCCACCCTCCCGATTATTTTCAGGTTTGTTACTCGGACGCAGCGAGTGAGGATATTGGCAATGCATATAAAAGATCCACTGCCTTGCGTGTATATGTGACCCCTGATAGATACACGCGGCAGGCTGTCAGACCCGGTGGATTTGGGGTGTGACAATACACCAGAAGTTAATTGTTTGTTTACAACGTGTCTTATAAACTGTTTTGTGAAGTTGTAAATATTGTTCATACATACGAGGGTGAATTGATATGCATGAATATTCTTGTTTGTAAAGGTAATTTCTTTGTTTTATGGAAATGAATACTTTGTTTACTTGCAATGATTTATTTTGCACTGGTTCCTTAGGTAGGCAGTTATCATGTCGTTTGCTGCCACCCCAATTAGGTAGTGGTCCCCCAGATAGTTATTTCGCAATAAACTAGTCTGTATATATCGCAAAAATCATTTTGAAATGTAACTATGAATACTTTGTGTATGATTATGAATGATTAGCAAAGCTTATTTACCTCTTTTGCGGTCCCCTCTAGTTAGTTATTGGCCTCCATTGACAGTTAAATGTGTTTTCTAACAGTTATTGAGCGGTCCCCCCGATAAAATTTCCTGTATATACCGCTATAATATTATAGCATTCATAAAATCATTTTGCAATGTAACTATGAATACTTTGTGTATGGTTATGAATGATTAGCAAGGCTTATCTTGTTCTTTTGCAGTCCCCTCCAGTTAGTTATTGATCCCCATCGATAGTTAAATGTGTTTTTGTTTCCGTTAAATGCATTTTCTTTCAATTAATTAGTGGCCCCCCACTTTATGCGTGCTCTCCCCCCCCCCCCCCCCCCCCCCCCCCGATAAAATTTCATGTTAACACATTTTCTTTTGTTTTTTTTATGCTGGTCCCTGTCAGTTTATCGCGACTTAACCCGTAGTCCCCACAACCGGGGGATAAATGGGGAATTTTAGTCGGGGATAGTTAGTCGATCCCTAGAAAAAATGTTAAAAAGCTAAATAACCTTGGTGATTGTTAAACTAAGTTAAATCAAGAGATGTTGTTTTGCTATTAATTGTTCAATAGGCAGGAGCTTTTAATATGCTGGAAACATAGATGTTCCATAAATTGAGACAAAAGATGTTAAAAAATAAAACTGAAATATTTCTTAATAGTTAATACGTACCCGAATTAAAGATTTTGAATCCAATGCAACAAGTATATATTGTACATACTTTTTTTCTTGTGTCTTATTTAAAGATCTTGAATCCAATTATCTGAACCACACTAAATTTTATATTTTATATTTTTTTAGATAGGTAAAAAAACATTACTTTTAAATGGTCTATAATCTTTAGATCTGTTAGTACTTGGTACTTCCTCGTACTTTTTTTTTTTTTTTGAAGCAGCAGGCCTTAATTCCTTTCACTCTCTTTTTGTCATAATAGAACCATGTTTGGTTGTAGAGTTAGAGATGAAGTAAATAGAAGTAAGAGATGAGTTAATTAGGAATAAATTATTCCACCTCTTATATCAATTAATCTACTCCATACTTACTCCGCCTCTACGGTCTACTGATATAGGTAAAGTTTATTTTCTAACATCTTACTCCATGCAAATTAATTTAAGCCATGATATCAAATGAGATGTAAAATATGAGATGTAGTAAGTAATTTAATCTCAATTTTAGTGTACAATCTGAGAAAGGGGAGATAACACAATTGACTAGGAATAAGTCTTAGAGTTGTTGTACTCAAAGGTTGAGAGTTTGATTCCCCTCACGACTTCACAGCTTCTGCGAAGATTTTCAAAAAAAAAAAAAAAATTAGTGTACAATCATACATAAACATTTGAGTACGCTGGAATATTTAAATAGATGCAGATACAATATCCTCTCTACTTTATTTCATTGATACAAGTAGCCGCATTTATTCATCAATTATCAGATCTATCAATACATTAAATTTCTAAAAAGTCGATGCTTTCCCAAATTAATAATTCTTGACATATCATCTCACAAAAGCAATGTTATCAGAACCGGACCGGACATCAACTCGGTAAAACTCCGGGTTAACGGTTCACTGGTTAGACCGGTGGATCAATCGGTTCAACCGCTGATTTTTTAAAACAGTTATAGTTCATCATCTAAAAATCTTAACTGATTATTTATTTTTGTGTCTAAACCTAAACAGAAACATAGTATTAATACAATAAATCTTTGTAATTAACATGGAAGAAAGGTACTAAAAATACAATGAAAGAGACCCAAAACAAAGCTTGTGCACATATTATTATTTATTATAATCCAATATCGACTTCCATTTGTGATAATAACACATGCATTTCATATTTTCATCTACAGTTTTCAACTATAAGCAAGAAGCTCTGCTTCCAACCTTAAAAAAAAGGGTAAATTTTGTGAGAGGTCACTAAACTTTGCTCTTTGTAACGAATTGGTCACTCAACTTTATTTTGTCCCTCACAAGCCACTAAATTTTATATTTGTTCAAATCAAGTCACCCACTTACATTTTCCATCCAAATAACTAACAAAGTATGACATGATTCCAGCTCATCATATTTGATAACTTGTGTACATTTTTTTTGGGTCATGAACTATTTCTTCTCCATCAACCCTTCTTTCTTTCCCAGCGTCTCTTCATTTCTTCACTTCCATTCCTTTTTTTTTTCTTCCATTCCTTTTTTTTTTCTTTCATTCCCTCTTCATTTTCCTGTTTCTCCTAAAGCATCGAACTGTGGTGCCATGGAGAATGGCACGGCTCTCATTGGAGAGGGGATGCATATAGCTAATTTTATACCGATTATGGTTAAAGCATACTTGTGAAAATCTCGTCTTCAAACTCTCAAATCATGGTTTGGAAAATATAACTTCTGAGAAAATCAAATGAATTTTTCCGTCTTGTCTGAAATATATATTTTTTCAAATAAACAATACAACCCAATGAGATTTCATATATCCGGTTATTTCCTATTAGAACTTTTGTGCTTTTAAGCTCAATCGTGGAATTAGAAATTTAAATAATCGAAAACCCAAATCTCTGTAAATTAGATTCAAAGAAGAGAAGATACCTCATGCAGCAAAAACAGTTATCAAAATGGAATAAGAAACAGTTTATGTCCCAAAAAATGTACACAAGTTATCAAATATGATGAGTTGGAATCCATGTCATACTCCATTAGTTATTTGAATAGAAAATGTGATTGAGTGACTTGATTGGAACAAATACAAAGTTTAGTGACTAGTGAGGGACAAATTAAAGTTGAGTGACCAATTTGTTACAAAGAGCAAAGTTTAGTGACCTTCCAAGAAATTTTCCCTAAAAAAAACTATAAGCAAGGAGCTCATCCTTGTTCATGGAAAAACAATATTATAATTTATAACTTATTTTACTCGGTGGAATCAAATTAACTATAAGCAAGCTCTGTTTCTAACCTTAAAAAAAACTATAAGCAAGAAGCTCATCCTTATTCATGAAAAAAAGATATTCTAATTTATGACTTATTTTACTCGGTGGAATCAATCAAGCCATGGTACTCAATTTAATCAAGAGCTTAAACTATTATAACACATATGTAAGTCAGTTAGTAACACCTATTAATTTATTGTCAATTAGACTAAAAGAAGCTCAATTAAGAGTTTAGTCTCAATTTATTGTTAATTTATTGTCAATGGCAATTTCATTTAACTAAAGTTCAATTTTTTATATTAACGATGACTGAAAAATGAAAGAAAAATTATCATTGATTCTCAACACTAATTCCCTCTTAATCTATTTGCCATTGCCCTTAAATTAACGAAACTAGCACAATTCTTAACCTGAAAGTACATCAAATCCTCCTTCATCTTTTGTTTCTTCCTGAAAGGAGCACCTTCTCCAATCAAAACAGCATCGTAATCTTCCCGATCGGTTTTTCTACAACATTGATACCTGGAGCAGGGGTGTTAGCAGCATTTTGCTCAGAAGGTTGAGGAGGGTGGTAGGAGCACTGGGATAGGGTTGAGGTGGGCAATAGTTGAGGCGTTGGTGGTAGGAGCAGTAGGAGAGGTGGGGAAGAAAAGGGTTGAGGTCGGTGGTAGTTGAGGCGGTGGTGGTAGGAGCAGTAGGAGAGAGAGGTTGGGAACGACGAAAAGGGTTGAGGTCGGGAATGACAGGAAAGATCTCCCAAAAGAAATATGGTCTGTGAATAAATCTGTTTTGAACCGGTTATTTGTCGGTTTGCTTTGTTGGTTTTTCAATAAAACCCGATCGGTTAAACCGATTTAGACCGATCCGATAACATATCCGATCCTTGTGAGGAACCGAACCGGACAGACCACCGGGTCCGGTTTTTTCCGATTAAACCACCGGTCCGGTCCGGTTCTGATAACACTGCACAAAAGTGGAACTTATTCCTCGAATGCACAGGGGCGGAACTAGAAAATGTAAATAGGGGGACTAATCTATAAAATGTAATATATGAAAAAAAATAAAAAAAATGTGGCTAGTGAGAATTGAACCCATGACCTCATACATAACAACTAGAACTCAAACCACTAGACTACTGACAAACATTTGTTATTTCATGAGAGGTGCTAAACTATATAAAAGTTCAAAAAACTCAAAAATTTAACTAAAATTTAATATACATAATTAAGAATTTTAAAATCATAAATCTGCCCCTGCGGATGCACACGCTTCCAATCTGCCTTATGATAATATCATTGATTGCACTTCACAAATTAATCACATCACACCAGGATCTCTAGAGTCCACTTGTACATCTCCTTCTCTGGTACTGGTATTTCAACAGTCATCAGCCCGGTGTTTGAGTCATAATCAAACATCACTTCTGATGCATCCAAGGTGCATTTGATTGGCTTCTGAGAAGAATAAGCCCCGAAACGGCCACAGCCTCTCAGCTTGATTGCCAAAGTTGCAGTCGCTTTGGGGTCATTGTTAGCATCGTCTGTAATGGAAGAGGAGGTGATAACATCAAATTGCTGCACGGCTCCACCGGAGTTGAACATGTTGAGCAGGCCAATCGGTGCAAAGGAAATATTCGGAGCAATGACCTATGTTAAATAGATGGTCAGAATTGGGGATATGCAACTAATTTGGTTTTCGGTGAGATTTGTAGTATGGCTGATTTGCTTGGGAAAATAAAATATTTGAGTATTGAGATTTTAGTCTTTTTTGAATTATAACATTTAATTGTAATTTTTGAATTATAACCGTGATACTTTTTCTAAATTAGAACCCATGAGTTCGATTTATTATTTTTAACTAACCTATTGTTTAAGTAGCACATGACCTATTATCCTCACTCTTAGTCTTTTATCAATTTTCACAACAAAAAATAAGCAGGTGCAATGAGCTTAAATGATTTTATTTGTATCGCTTTCATTATCAGAAGGAATAGTAAGATGTACAAACCTTCATAGGACAAACATGGAAGAGCTCAAATTCAAGAACTTTCAGTGTCACTGACAAGGTGGCATCTTTGGGTAGCTTAATTAATTCTCCTGGAAAAAAAATAAACAAGAACAAAACATATCAGATCATGTCCAAATGTTAATCCTTGTTGGTAAAACAAATGAAAACCCAAAATACAAAACCTGAAAGTTAAGTACTTTAATGCAGGCAAAATAGTTCTCTTAAACAAATTATCATAACTATGTAAATTATATAAAATAAATTTCTGTTCAATGAGCAAACCTGATTTAAAGGCATAGATGATGGCTTCACCATTCCAGCCTGGGCCAGCAAGCTGCGCAATAGAATCAACATCTTCAATTCGCACTGATCCAGTGATAGTTGCTGGAGCCGAATCATGGATGCGCGTCTTTTTAATGACGCGACACCACCCGGCTCCTTGGCAATTGAACACACCCACAACTCCGGAGCACTTGTTCACATTCCAAATCTTTAGCAAGCTGTGATGTTGTCAGAAAATAAATTGTCAATGAACCAGAATATTAATTTGAGTTCAAAACCAGAATATTAAATAAAATATGTTGTGTTCATTGTACAACGAGTTAATAGCAGAGTAAATTCATCGGTTTTATAAACAATTTTTTCGATTATATAAATTGATCATCTTACTCTCATAATTATAATTCAACAAAAGAGAAACAAAGAGGTGGGAAGGTGCTGATTCTAGTTACCTTTTTCCATCCCGGGCTGGATCAGAGAAGAGGCTGTCTCGTGTGGGGCGTCCAGGAAGCTGCGCGCGAAGCACAGACCCATCTGATAGCACCAGTTTCTTTAGGAGATCAAAATTGTGTTGGCCTGGCTTGTCACTGCATCAAATTTTGCCAGAATATTTTTAATATTAGGCCTCATAAGTTATAATGTCATAACTGCAAAAGAGCTACTACTTGGCAATTGGCACATTAATTATGAATTTATGCAGTTGTAACTTGTAAGAGACGAAGTTGGACAATTGTTTTTTGGGTATTTACTGGCATAGACTCTTCATGTTTTTCAGAAGAATAATCTGGAAGCTAATATATTTTTTTAATTTAATATATTTTTATTTTATTATTTTCCTTTTCGGAAAATTAATTAGTAGCCAAAAGACAGCAAGCTACTACTGTTCAAACTACCAACAAAGTGCATGGAATGCAAGGTCATATAGTCCCTTATAAAAACAAGGCCAACATTCAAACAATCATTTATACAAATTTTGTCCGTCTCGCATGGAAAATGGTAACAAACAAAATTTAAAGAGGCCAAGGCACGCGTATCTGAGTCATTGAACAGTACATCCACAATTGATTGACATGTCAATTTTGACACAAGAAAAGAACCAAATAGATAGATTGGATTTGTTTTAGCTGCTTCTATAATTATCTTTCTTTTTCATGTCTTGTGTTTCTTTGAAAAAGATGGTTCTGATTAATTAGATAGATATTTACCTGACATAGATAGCACCACCGCCTATTGCCCGAGCAGCGCCGTGGTACTCCGCCGCTGGATGAAGACTCTGTACACAATAAATGATTAAAATTTATCAGCATCCAATTCATTAAATGAGCAACACCAATTATAAGCACATAATTCATTAAATGACGAACAATTATTGGTCTATTTGCATTAGATGATCAACATTTAGCACATAATTCATTAAATGACGAACAATCAGTGGATATAATTCATTAAACGACCAACTATTATTAGCACATAATTCATGACATTTTCTCATCATGTCACATCTACTATTTGGAGCGTCAAGATCAACTGCCTATTATGTAAAAGGAATGATTTCAATATTTGATTTCAATATGGATTGGCAATAATTTCTTTGATCTAATATAAAACACAACTAAACACACAACATACACAAAAATTCAAAACACAACTCTGTACCAAACTGGTACAGGTCCAGTGGTACCGAACAGGGTATGACCTATTAACCTGAATAATCTAGTGCTTCATTTAAGCATGGAAGGATTAAAGAGATCTTACATGAAACATGTCCCAATCAGGCTGCATAAACTCCCCTAAAAACAAGGTGTTATATGCCACTGATGATATATGAATTGTATGTGATGCAGGGTCCTTGGGATAGAAATCATCTGATGCTCTCACCACCGCAGTTTGTTTTGAACTGAAAAAAATCGAAACACCAAACCAACAAACTCGTTAGATTTATATGTCGAAATACAATCCATATCATAGTTTAATTTACTTTTTTTTTTTTTTGTCTGGTTTAGTCTGTACTGGTACTTGTTAGATGATATTTTAAATTTTTAATTGGTAATAGGTGCTGATATATTGATTGGTATGTATTTGGACAAAGCATTGCCCCTCACCTGTATAGCATGTCAGTGTTATGGCACATGCAAGATATGCAACCATTATCTGGGAAGTTACGGGAAACAGATGCCTCAAGCGCCTGGTTATACGCACGTGTAATCAAGACACGGCCGCCATGTCCAGCACCTAGGGTTTCAAGGATGTTTTGGACATCCACCTTCACACCATCAATTCCACACGAAGCGAGGTACGAGTGCAGCTCATTGTAGAAGTTGTACACCTTCTTCGGGTGTACCAGGCCCAGCCCGAGTATCGATAGACTGTCCATAACTACGTCTGGTTGGTTTCCCATCACCCCTGGCGATTGTACCGGGTATGTGAGTGAACTGTCATAGTGCTCCATGCCAACAGCAGTTGGTTTCACACCTCCCCAGTAACCTGCCATCGCATGCCATACGTAAACATACCTGAAATGTGGCACCATTAGCATGTGCTTGTTACAAAGTTTAACAAATGATGTCAAATTCTTAATTTCCAAGCAGCAATATACAAAAATCTTTTGTAAATCTAAGTACATATACAATGCATAAGAGTAAGGTACTCACTTGACATTGTTTTGCTGCTTGACTTCATGAACAAGCTGTTTAAGGCCTGGGGTTTGTTCATTCTCCCCCTTTTTGTTTTTGAATTTGGAGTTCTCTTTTATTCCAGTAAGCCTATTGGCAAACCTGAGAAAAAGGTCAAAAAAAAAAAAAATTGAGTACCAATTACAGAATCAAACATTGAGGTACCTATCATAGAGCAATCAGCAGTTTATCAATTTATTTTTGTAAAATATAACATACTGAGCTCCCTCTTGTATGCTGACATTGGAGGCGGAGGCATCCTTCAACTCGTCGCCTATCTGTTGCCATCCATCGTCTATAATCAGAAAGCGCGGTGGTGTACCTCCTTCCGACAAGCTGTTAAAAAGTAAAACTTGAGTTTGTTGCCTTAATAATTTGAAAATTAAGAAAAAAAATAGAGCAATATATGATCAACTTCACCTTGTAAGGCCTTCTTGAACACCCTCAGAAGTGACGTCGGTGTAGAATGCATCCCAGGTGCACCAACCGAACCAATCGAGAATCGAAGGCAGCTGTGTATCAAATTACATGACAATTAAGTACATCATTTATGAAAATGTACAGAAGAAAACATCAAATAATTGTAGCAATTGTTATTCATGTAGGATTGCATGTCAATTACCTTTTTCCTTTCCCTGTGATGGAATGTTTGCATCTGCTTCTCCACAGCTCTGTTTCAAAAGAAAACAAATTAGTTAGAGAAACTTTTGTAGTTTATTAGATAGTTCGGTCCCACCAGAGGCGGACGCAGGATTTTTGTCAGGACGGGACAATAATCGGATGCAAATAGCTTATCGGATTCAAACCCAATAACTTATCAGATACAATTCAACATAACAAAAAAAACACCAATCAATATAATAAAAATCCTAAATTACTTGAAAAAAAATCAACAATTCAACATTTATAGGGAATTTGAAATCAACATTTTGGTTCAACTTGGTAGCCTCTGCCTTTTAATTCAAAAAAAATAAAAAATAAATAAAAATATTTTGGTTCAGCTAATTTTCGCTATTTGGGATCAGCGCCTATTTGGGCTCCGCTAATTTGTTTCGCTCATAGTTTATATGGGCTCCGTTCCATCTATTAGAATTCCAGAATGGACTACAGGGGGGCAATTTGAATTCCAGGGAGGGGCAGAGATCCGAAAAGCAGATTTTTAGCACTATTTTTGAAAATCCAGCGGGGGGCAGCTGACCCCCCCCCCCCCCCCCTATGCTACAGTGGATCCGCCCCTGGGTCCCACTAGATAGTATTTGTGTAATTTTAGTTTATTTTAGAGAGCAAAGTTTAATTGTTCCTGTTTAAACACACACAGTGTTTTAGACAAGTAAAATCTTCCAAGGAAAGATTTTAAAACTAGTATAATTTTTTGTACCAAAGCCCAATAAAAGTATAGCAATTGTGAATCAGTACTATCAGACGATACACAAAGTATATAATATAAACATGATAATTTAAAAAATTAAAATTAAATAAAGTGATAACATACTTGACTGCCTGGTTAATAACATCAAACGGGTTGGTACCGCAATGTATGTACATCATGTGCATTGCCTGGCTGGTCTGAACCGCCTTGTCACCTAAACAACACAAACGACAAAATTTTCATATTTTTATCTGACAAAAACAAAAGAACCAAAAATATATTCCTCAATAAAAGAAACCAAAAATACAAAATTAACTTAATTAATTACCACTCTCAAAGCAAATCTGTAGTTCATCATGCTCGTTCCCTTGCAGAGCTGTTCGGAACTGCCCCTCGAGCAGTGGCAAAAACACGACATAAACAGAAGCTGGTGCATCGGTCTCTGTTCCGTCATTTGGGCACTCGAGCAGCATGAATTGGGTCTCTAGAGGCACGTCACGACCGTTGGTGCCCATTCTCTGTGTCATCCACCACAGCTTGAACCGGAAGCAGCACACGAACCGCAGGTCCCTGCTCACATTTACATTAGTGACAATGAAGGCATGCATTACAACTTACAAGTTCACTTCAACAAAAAAATTGGTTTATGGTCAGGTTTTCGGGTGCGGAACAAAATTGCAGGATTTGATAACTTCGTTTGTTTGGAGACGGGTCCCCCGATTTGCCAGCGCAATCACCATTGCTCGGAAACCTCTAATAAGTCAAAAACAAAGTATAATATGGATCAAAAATTGATGGTAAATTGGTGATAATACTTGCCAATTTGGGGTCTTTGTGTATAGGACACACAAAACAATATTTAAGTAATGAAAATATATTCAACTTATACGATATAAAATCCCCGAAAAAATTGGAAAAAAAAGAAAGATAAATGATATGTTATAAAAATTAATTACCTGAGGGTACCAAAGGGGAAGACATGAATGTTTTTGGGCTCCTCTGCAGTTGCCCCGACAAAGGCACCGTCGACAAGTTCGGCTCCGGAGACATGAGTGAGCTCGATGTTTTTGGGCACCCCGGTGAGGATCGTCTTTCCATGCACCACCAGATTTCCACCGCTCACTTGAATTTTCGATAAAATCGTCATTTTTTACTTCCTTTCCCTGTGAATCTATTATCAAATTAACCACATTTTCTGATATATGAATCAGAGAAGCCAAATGCAAAATAAAGATACAATTCTGAGAATTTCACCTTACCTTTAGATAATTATGTGCTGAGACGAAGAGAAGAGAGGAAAAGAAGAAGACTAAACAAGGAAAGCACCACTCTTTTTTTTTTTTGAGATAGTACCCAACAGAGATGCGCCTTCCAAGGAAAGCACGTTACTCTGTTTTTATAAGAGAGAGAACTGGATGCAGAGGAAATTTAGCGACTCTGTTATGATGATGGGAAGAAGAGAGCAGTTTATATAGTGCACTTAAATGCCGCCACTAATTGATTTTGACTGACACGTGGCGGTAAAATTAAGAGAATTTTGATGCATCTAGTCATCTACCGGTTTCTGGAGAAGATTAAGTTTATTACTTACAGAAATCAATTGACGGTTCAGAGATGGAGAGTATAAATTCCATGATAAACTATAGAAAATTCGCAATTTTTTAGTGCAGATATTGCCTTATAAGTTGCTTGTATTATTAATTGAGAATTAAAGTCTGATAAAAATTATTGTATATTCTTCAAACCTTTTTCTTCCTTTTATTTTCTCTGTTTTTTTTCTTTTTTACTTCTTGCATTTTTCTTTCTTTTAATAATTTTTTATGTGATGTCTCATCACACAGAGAACCCAACGGGTTCTCAAACCTTGTAACAGACTATGGTTAATAGAAAACAGGGAACTAAACCTTGTTCTTACTCAAAAAAAAAGTTACTCGATATTCCACCTATAGAAAGTTGACACTTGTATGGATGAGAATAAACAGAAAGCTGTCTGATTAGGAAATGACGTGGATGGCTAAGGTTATTTGTAAACAATTAAAGTAGATACTTCATTAGCAAACATGATAAGAACAGTAAAACAAATGGGATACTTTTTAGGTCAATTTTACTTTTGCAAAAAAAGTAAGAATAACATGTGATATTTTTCAGATAAATTTATTTTTGCGAAAGATAAAGATCTATTGTGCTATGGATGCATATATTTATTTTTAAAATTCAAATAGTTAACCTGAACTATTAAATATAACTTTCATGTGAAAAATGTATTTAGAGATCAAATTAATTTTTTTTAGAAGATCTAAAAATTTTAGATCAAGTATTTTTTTACCAATCTAAAAAAAATTGTATAGAAGTTTTAAAAAGATGTAAAACTTAGTCTTTTAGTATAGTTTTATATGAAGATCATGGTTAATAATTTAGATCCGAGCTTTGAAAATAAAAATATAAATCTATAATATAAGTCTATTTGTAATATACATATAACCATAGCTTCACTCTTCCCAAAAAAAAAAAAGTTGCGGTCAATAAAAACGTGTTGCGTCTCACTAGATGAAAGAAAGAAAAAAAATAAAATAAAAAATACATACGATTTTCATTAATCATAGCGCATGGTTAACATATATTTGACTAAATGATAAAAATGTGGTACGCTTCCAGGCTTTTGAGGTGAAGTATATTTCAAGAAAACATGATAACAAGTCAAACGCTTCCTTCACGGTTCACCTGATTTTGATGACAATTAAATGTTGATTTTGCTTTGCAATACACGTTTTTGGTTCCTTGGTTAATGGTTGATATTTCCAGAATTCCGGTTCAAACTAAGAAAAAGTTAAAGTTTCTTTCAAAACCACTTCAGTCGTGCAACTAAATTTGACTGTTTTTATACATCTCAGAAATTGAAAAATTGAAACAAAAGTTAAAGTTAGAATAAAAAAAATTGAAACAAAAGTTAAATTTGACTGCAATAATTTCTAAATTAATAAAATTAGAATAAAAAAAATTGAAACAAAAGTTAAAGTTTCTTTCAAAACCACTTCAGTCGTGCAACTAAATTTGACTGTTTTTATACATCTCAGAAATTGAAAATATTTTAGATAGATGAACGAATATAAATTAATATTTTCGTCAACATAACATTTTAAAAATAAATTCATTAAAAAATCTTTTTATAATAAAATTTTCATATATTCTGAAATCAAAAATAAAATTGCTCGTAAAATTGAAGTGAATTATCAATGTAAATGCTTAAAAACCCATAAGGCCATAACAAGTGATTCATAGGTACATGAAACAGGGTCCGGATTCCCTAAGGTAATCCAGATTTTGAGTTTTGATATGGATCGAAGTAATACACAGCCCTTTTATATTTGTCAGAACAGATCGGACGATTTGGATCCAAACTCAAAATCTGGGTTACTTTAGGAAATCGGAATTCACATGAAACATGGATTTCCTTTCAAATCACCGACTTTGTACACATAACTCCTGTTTGTGACAAAGATATGAGTTGCTTTGAAATTTGCGGCTTTGCGCAACGCTATTTGTATTGGCACCAACGACAGAGCCACAGAGGATCCAACAGCAAGAATCCAACATACTTTTTGTGATTCCGTAAAGTAACGGCCGAGAAGTTTCTGGACCAAATTAATCACCGACCTACTTTTGTTTGAGAGTCCATGCCCCCATGTGCACTGAATTCGTATCCTCTGAGATATCTCAAACTTTGCCTGACTTTTTGGAAAATCTCAACCGTTTAAATACGTTCTGCACGAATCTCAAAGCACCATAATACTGACCCCCTACATCACCCCCGAATAGGCACCGGACACGTCGGTCACGCAAAAGTTGAGATATCTCAGAGGAAACGCACTCTGTGCACTCGCGCCAATTTTTATGTCTGTTCTCGATTTGTTTAGAATAAAGTCCGTATCTGTCAAAATGTATTATTGGGTAAGGCTAAGTTGCTATCGATTGCGTAGAGATCTGTATTATTACGGCTCAATATTTGAATATTCAACTGATTCAACTCACTTATTAATTAGGATGGCAACCAGCTGGTTCTAACTCGGTGATTGGTTTCTACGGTAATTAATAAGTGAGCTGAATGAATTGAGATTTAGAAGCTGAGGTAAGCTGAAATCTTACCTCATAATTATTACTAGCTAAAAGTGAGTTAAGCCGAACTAACTCGTCAATTCACTGAGCTTTATTAAGCTACTATCATACAGATTCTAAGATAAATAAATAATAAAGTCAATCAAATCAAATATTTACATAATACAAGCCATTAGGTATAATAAAAAATAACAGAATTTCATTTCACATGTTTAACCTTAACGGGTTTAAATCCGAATTAAAATTTGTGCAAAATGCTCCACAATTGGTTCATGATTCTTTACTTCACAGTCATGACATGACTACACTAACTAAAAGCGAACTTAATTAGTCAACAATAGGGCTGTACAAAATTGCTCGAATTCGCAACTCGCTCGTTAATGGTTCACTTTAACTCCCTCATTTACAACTCGAGTTGGCTGACTCGTTTAATAAATAAGCTGAGTTTGAGCTGAGCACAACTTATTCATTTATAACTCGAGTTACATAACTCGCTCATTTATAACTCAACTTATGTACTAAGTTGTATGAAAAATGGTTGGATTCTAAGTTGTTGTTTGCTTTGAGTTGATATTTTATCTTTGTGTTAGATTATTTGTATTTAGATAAACTATTACTAGGCCATTTCAATTGTTTGTGTATAGATAAACACATATTAATGTATAACAATACCTAAGAACTTGACTGGTTAAACGGGTTATAAACGAGTTGCGAGTCAACTCGAGTTGATAATGAGCTGAGTTCGAGTTGGCTCTACAGCTCGTTATTACTATCTCAACTCGACTTAACTTGCTCGTTTATTAAATGAGCTGAGTTCGAGTTGGAGATAACTCGCTTAAACTCGGCTCATTTACAGTCTTAGTCAACAATGTCAGTGCTGGATCTGCCAGAAAAAAAAAAGATGAGAAACAAAAAAATAATAAAGAGAGAGGAAGAAGAAACTAGAAAGGGTCTAAATGATGTCTTGTTTAATGAGCTCTCATCTCCTTTCATCAGAAGTTGATTAAATGATCCATATTGAATCCAAGTTTATAATAAAAGTCAATATACCGTAAATTAATTTGTGAGAGCTATGAAATTATTTTCATAGCAAATATTTATTTCTAACCGAAAATTTGTTCTATTTTTATGCTTATTAAAATTGTTGTTTAATTTTTTTTACGTACTTCATGTGATCACGAGGATTAATCAAGCGATTTAATTTAATTTTTGAATTTATCTTTCTAAAGTTGTTCAATCAATTTTTTTTTATTAGCGATGCTATTTCAAATGTGATACAATCAGACAGAATTTGCACTTAAGCAACTTGTTGCCATTGGCTAGTTAAACATAAAATCAGAATAATATAATTATCACTCTCTCTAACATTATTTTAATCATATAAAAACAACATCTGCATAATTTGAATTAGCATAAATCAATATACCTACGACATCGTTAAAATTAACATTACATTACATTTTTTAATTCATTAATTCATGTTACACCTTTTTTTTTTCTTTCTAAATATCTAATAAAATCATCCTTTATGTGAACAACACGAGAATAAAAGATGAACGAAAGCAGCCAAAACATTCCAATCATGTTTTGTATGTATGCGCTGTGCAATGACTCACATACGCGTATTTATTTGAAAATTTTGATTTGTTCACCCATTTCGGCATTTCCATTCAAAGGCGACAAAATTCGTATCAAATGGTTGTTTGATGTTTGCTCCTTGGTTTTTGGCTGGCAGCTACCTATTGATATGATAATTATGCATAACTGACCTGGCATTCCACTTGATTGGTACAAGTCCACATCACACTAGGTAACAAAATATTTCTATTTAGATCCGGATCTGAATTGAAACCTCAAAATGTATGGATCATTTTAATATTCACGTGGATTTTAATCGGACGGTTCAAATCTAAACAAAAATATTTTCTTACCTTAGGTGATATTAGAGGACAAGCCTCGCTTTGCTTCGGCAGTGATTTACAAAATACGGTACCAAAACAAAATATTTATAAAATTCGGTACAAATACAGTACATATGTATCTTGTAAGTAATATTGAAAAAAATGTATCTTGTAAGTACTATTGAAAAAATAGCTCTCTAAGAAGTAATAGCTTATACATGGAATACGTGGATCATTAGTGTCGACATGTCATCCTTATATATGTTGGAGTATGCCATCTACATCTGGATCATTAGTGCCGATAAAACCTTATTCACAGTACTTCAATAATAATTGTAAGATAGCAATAACATAGTAATTAATGATGTTGAGCGAAACTTGTAAGCAAAGTTCCAAAAAATTAAATTCTATTAAAATATTGGATAATGGATAATTATAATTTCTCCCACCTATTCATCCCCCATTTCATCCCCCAACTAACTTTCTATTTTAACTATAACTATCATTTCTAACAACATTTATTTCTTTCATTTTTCTTCATTTCTCTTCCACCTCCATCTTCTTCTGTCACCTTTCTCTCCCTCTCCCTCTCCCTCTCCCACCTCCGCCTCCCTCTCCCTCTCCCTCTCCCACCTCCGCCTCTCCCATCTCTCTCTCCCATCTCCCTCTCCCACCTTCGCCTCCCACCTCTCTCTCCCACCTCCGTCTCTCCCACCTTCGCCTCCCACCTCCGCCTCCCACACCTCACCTCACCTCCGCCTCTATCTCCCTCTCTCACCTCAGCATCCCACCTCCTCCTCCGCCTCCGTTTTTCCATCGATAAGCTCCCTCCCTCTTACACTTTCGCCTCAGTTTTTTTCGTCTATGCTTACTGCTCCCGCTCTAGCGAACGTTCTATCGGAGATCATCCATCACTCCATCCCAATCAAGCACGCCTCTGCCGGGAATGAATACTTCAACGTGTATGAATGAATACTAGAGCACATCTCTACCGAATCAGATCCATCACTGTCGATCGTATCAAAATAATTTTGTATATGTGGATGCAATTAATCTCTTTCGTGTCTATGTTCCCCTTTCTCATGAAGTAGCTAGTTTTGCAAAGAACAAAGCTTTATTAATGGTGAATTAGGTCACTGTGTACTAAGTAAATGACATAAAAAAAATTTGAAAAAAAAATAGAGGTATATGAATGAATATTTTATGTCTTAGTTATGAATAATTCAACGTGTATGAATGAATACTTGATATCTTATGATGAATACTTGCGTGACAAGATATTAATACTTGTACAATGGACAACTCGAAAGTATGTCATCATAGATCTCATTTGAAAGATAAAATTGTGTAGAAAACATTCGTGGTTTTAAATTTGCAAAATTTCTCACAGATTGTCAGAAATATTAGTTAGATTGAACAGAGAAAAAAAATACACCTCTAAAAATGTGTAAAAGATGGATGAGTGATGTGTCCGGCTTTTATATTTGAACTTGCACGACGAGAATGAATACTTTCTCGATAAATGATGAATACTTGTGCAACGGACAACTCGAAAGTATGTCATCATGGATCTCATTTGAAAGATAAAATTGTGTAGAAAATGTTCGTGGTTTTAGATTTGCAAAATTCCTCACAAATCGTCAGAAATATTGGTTAGATTGAATGGAGAAAAAAACCACCTCTAAAAACATGTACAAGATGAATGAGTGATGTGTCCAGTTTTTATATTTGCACTTGCACGACGATGATGAATACTTTCTCGATAAGGATGAATACCTGTGCAACGGACAACTCGAAAGTATGTCATCATGGATCTCATTTTAAAGATAAAATTATGTATAAAATATTCATGATTTTAGATTTGCAAAATTATTCACCGATCATCAGAAATATTGATTAGATTGAACGGAGAAAAAAAAATCTACCTCTAAAAACGTGTCCAGTTTTTTATTTTTAAATACTTGATGTATTAGGTATGAATACTTGAGGTGTCAGAGATGAATACTTGATGCATTATAGATGAATACTTGCGCGCGTCAGTTGTAAAATCTTTCAAATATTAAGTGGTCTCTAAATAGTAAGTGGTCCCCCTAGGTAGTTAATAGTTATTGAAGTAGTTAATGATTGGGGGATGAAATGGGAGATTGTTACGGGGGGATAGCTAGGTGCTCCCTAAAATATTAAGGCATCTCTTTGTCAACTAAAATGAAATCGTATGAATATTTTGTTTGATATATCAGGTTATAAGATGTCCAAAACTGGAAAGTTTTTCATACTTTGTTTTATCTATTGAGTTATAAAATATGCAAAACTGAAAAGTTCTCCACATAATTGTTGATCGGTACATATCGACATTAAATGATGCCAGTGGGATTAATATCTTTTGCGCAACCATCTGCAAATTTATGGAAATGTGATAAAGGTAAGTATAAATCATGTTTTATAGTGTTATGTAATAAGGAAATAGGTTTGAATGAAGAAGAAAGTTGCAGACAATTCTCTCATTTTACAATTGAATTACTGACGAAGTTTTTGTTGTTTTTGACTTGCTTCGCTCGAAATTAATATGTAATAACTATTTATACTTACTTTGAGTATTAAATAAGCCTCATCACAATATTTTATTTGACTTAAATTGTTATTTGAAACTATTAGTAAAAAATTCATACATTTTGAACTTAGTATTTTCATGAAATTCTCATTAGAAAAGGATTTTTTTGTAGAAATTTTTCATTCTGTATCTACAAATGATACTTGTCTTAGACCTTTGTGATGGAGACTATGTTGCATGGATACAGATACGGATATCGTATCGGATACGATACGGATACGGCGATACGGCAATTTTCAAAAAGCTCGGATACGATCGTCTATTATATATATTATTTTTTATTATTTTAATTATAATATTTAGATTAATCATAACTTAAATCAAATTTGTAAAAAAAAAAACTAAAGGTTTAATTCAAATATACAATAAAGAATATAATTACTAGACTTAACAACAAGATATTGTCTATTGCAGTGGTTAGAGTTTTGACGTCCAATTAAGATGGCATGGGTTCGAAGAAATTTTTTTATAAACCATAAATAGAAAAACAATTTTTAGAGAACCAGTATGATTGTTTTTTTTTTTTGAAAAACCACAAAGACCGAGTGGAGCATTCGGTCTCCACTTTTTTTTTCTCTAGACCGAATGCTCCACTCGGTCTCACTCTTTTTTCAACTTTTTTCAACTTTTCCGTGCGGCAAACGGTTTGCATATGTTTTATGTATATGTATAGAGTGACTTGAAATTTTAAAATCCAAAAAGTCGATCCGAACCGTTCATCTTGTTTTCCATATTAATATGTGCTTGGAGATCAAATTTTACATTTTTCTGAATTTTTTTACTATTTATTAAGCCACTTTGAAAATTGTTGATCCAACGGTGGCTGCTAATTTTACTGTTTTGTTAAGCCACCGTTGGATCAACAATTTTCGAAGTGACTTAATAAATAGTAAAAAAATTCAGAAAAATGTAAAATTTGGTCTCCAAACACATATTAATATGGAAAACAAGATGAACGGTTCGGATTGACTTTTTGAATTTTAAAATTTCAAGTCACTCTCTATACATATACATAAAATGATTATTCGGATCTTATGTGGCCAAATCTGTGAAAAATTGAAAAAAAATGGCGAGACCGAGTGGAGCATTCGGTCTGGAGAAAAAAAAAAGTGGAGACCGAATGCTCCACTCGGTCTTTGTGGTTTTTCAAAAAAAAAAAAACAATCATGCTGGTTCCTTAAAAATTATTTTTCTATTTATGGTTTATAAAAAAATTCCGGGTTCGAATCACGGGGACAAACAAAATTATCAATTATTTCAAAAGGTAAAACAAGAATAAAAAAATATAATCTTTGGGCCCTCTTGGTGGGCCAGAGACACTGTATCCGTCCAAAACCAAAAAATTATATATGCTGGGTATCGGACAGGGAAGCCAGACAGAGCGGAGAAAATAATTGGAAGCGTCTAATTGTCCACCATTTGTCCACAGCTTTGACTTGCGCGAATACTGTAAAATTACTTCTACATGCTGTATAATTATACAATATATCACATAAAATATATCAGTTAATCACAAAACATCCAGCCACTATTCAAAGTGGTCCCATGATAGTTAGAAATAGATGGCAACTTGCACAACAAGAGAAAAAAAATGTACTTTCAAACTGTACTTTCGGAAATTGCAGTTATAGGAAGTTATTGGCAGTTAGAGTTAGTTATTAGCGGTTATTGGCAGTTAGAGTTAGTTATTAGCGTCCACACTGGGTTGAATCTTGTATACTGTAAAATTGACTCTTGTATAGTGTAAAATTGAATCTTGAATACAATAAAATTTTCAATTGAATCTTGCATACTGTAAAATTAAATCTTGTATACTGTAAAATTGAATCTTGTATACTGTAAAATTTCAAAATATAAACCATAAAATAATACCATGTATATTGTAAAATTTGAATAATGTAAAAAACTATAACAAAACATACAACCTACAAACAATCAATACTGTAAAATTTGTAAATCTAAACTATAACTCAATTCCATGTATACTGTAAAATTTTTAAATCTAAACATACATCCATCATTTGTTCAACAAAACTATAATATTCACCACACACACAGCATCTGTTCAACACAAACAAATATATTCACCACAAAATAGCAAACCTAATTATATCATTCCACATTCAGAATAGCATAAAAAAAACTATGGAAAAATAACTTTTACATTAAAAACCTCTTATATTCATTGTTGGGATGAGTAAGAAGCCTCATCACAAGAACCACACGTTCTTTTGATATATCATCCTGCATAAAAATAAAATAAATAATGAAACAAATTGGATATCTAATAAATGAAATTGACAATTATATCATACAGAAATAACATATCAAAGCCATGCAAATCCAACTGCAAAATCAAACGATCAAAATCATTCAAATCAATTCACTGGTGTATCCTGTAAAATTACTTCATATATCCAATAATGTTAATTAATGTGTTCTATGAAGATGACAAAAAATAATCATGTAAAAATAATATATCTAATAAATGAAATTGACAACTCTATCCTACAGGAATAACATATCAAAGCCATGCAAATCTAACTGCAAAATCAAATGATCAAAATCATTCAAATCAATTCACTGGTGTATCCTGTAAAATTACTTCATATATCCAATAATGTTAATTAATGTGTTCTATGAAGATGACAAAAAACAATCCTGTAAAATAGTATATCTAATAAATGAAATTGACAACTCTATCCTACAGAAATAACATATCAAAGCCATGCAAATCCAACTGCAAAATCAAACGATCAAAATCATTCAAATCAATTCACTGATGTATCTTGTAAAATTACTTCATATATCCAATAAATGACAAAATTCGATCTCAGATCTAAAAGCATTTACCTTGTCAAAAGCCAGATCACTAGAATCGAAGGCCAAAAACAACTTAAATAATTGGAATGGAAACCTTTTCTCAGATGGAGGAGGGAGAATAGTGCGAACTGTAAAGCAGCGGATAGGATTTTGTATCGCTCCATTCTCTTCGTTTTCTAGTTGCCTCTTCTACACTTCCCCATCGCCTGATCGATCTCCTCGCTTGAGTTCCTCACGGCAGTGTTGAAACGTCTTTCCTCGCTGCCGTCGCGACCGTCGTTGCCGTCGCTACCGTTGCTGTCGTCGCTGGCGTCGCTACCATCGCGGCCGTCGCTGCCGGAGCAAAAGAGAAGAGAGAGAGAGAGAGAAGCATTTTAGCAGCTTCTGCCAAATTTTCAAAAAAACGAGATCTGCCAAATTTTCAAAAAAAAACGAGAGAGAGAAGCTCCTAAAGAAAAAAAAGTAGAGAGAGGCGAAGGATTGGGAGAAAGAGATCTGATTTATAAAAGGAAGGTAGAGTCCGTTAAAATCAGTTAAACGGAGAGTGGATAAGGCTGTTGACAGATAGTGGACAAAAACCTTTTCTCAAAATAATTAATGTATCGGCCGCACGTATCGTTGTACACACAGCCGTATCAGGACAATATTAATCCGTATCAGAGAAGTATCGGGTATCAACAGATACGCCACGTAAGCCGATACAGATATGTATCGGAGCCGTATCGGATGCGTATCCGTATCGGATACGGGTACGGGACCCTAAGTGAAGTATCGGAGTAACATAGGATGGAGAACATGTATTACATTAAATATTTACAATTGTGCCCAATAAGTCCTTTGTTCATATATAGCTGAAATAAAACAAAATGTTGGGTTTATTGTGCCCAATATTAGTTACTTTGATTTTTGATTGTTTTTGAGAAATTACAGTAGCTTAAGGTGCTGTGATACTATACTAAAATACAAAATTATGGATTGAAAAGTAACTCTAATATATATGATATATACTAAGAAGGTAAGTTATCGTAAGAAGCCCCCAATTTTAGGTGTACAACCTGATATAGTAATGGTAAAATTGTACCTCAATCTCTTAGTGGCATGTACCAAAGCAAAAGGTTCACCAGCAATCTTACCTTTCAAGATGTACAAATAAGAAAAACATTACGTATACGATGTAAATATGGAAGGCAAAGAATTATTTTTTTTTTTAATTTAGTGTAATTGGATATGATACACTATGACCATTTGGTATTTAATGTACAAATATATTATGCTCATTTGTAATAAGAAAATTCTTAAATATATTGTTTTAATCTTAAGATATTACAACTCTTGCAAGGGATCCCTCGCATCAACAACCACTAAAATCTATAAAAAAAAAAATCACACAATAGAAATATAGCATGAGTTGACACCTTCATTAAAGGTGTTCTAAAATAAAGATGAACAATTCCCATGATGAGATGATGTGATTTTGGACAGCTTAACAATTTAATCTCTAACCCTAATACAATTCGGTCACAAGCGCATGACCTTATCGCTTAGTAATTTGGGTATCGAACCACAGAGAGGTATTGTAAGTACTAGTTTTCCGGTTTTCAGTAATCTAGACAAGCAAATATTGAGTGGTTTTCTTTTAAACTAAATTATAAAAATGCTGGGTGAATTAACTAAATGCAGAATGAATTATAAACTAATGCAGACTAAATTCCAGAACCTCAGCCTGAATTCCAGACAGAATGCAGGATGAATTATCTGAATGCAACTTAAATTAACAGAATGCATAATGAATTCCAGAAACAGAAAATGATGAGAAAAATCAAAGAGAATGGATATCTAGGGTTATGGTTTCACTATGATACTTTTAATTATGTATTTCTAATTGTTTTTATAATATTTTGGTTGCAATTATTGAGGGGGTGTTATCCTAAGGTAGATGTTTATCCACTTTCGTGGCTTCGCACCGTATCTAGATTAAATAGGTCTCCTACGTTCGTGGCTTACCAGTTTTAATCTAAACCCATTAAGCTATTTGATAACCCGTGTTTTTCCCCAAAAGCCTTTTGGACTACTTTCGTAGCTCCATGTACTTAAGTTTGTTTATGTTGTTCTAGCAATTTAATTTTTCCTTTCGGTCCATCACCAAATTCACCTAATATTATTTGTATAACTATGACTATTTTAAAAAGTACTTCTAATATAAATTTCTCCTTTCGGTCTCAATTTATTATTAGCGGATCCCTTAATAAAATAAGAAATAATTAAACAAACCAAGCAAGCGTTCACAAACAAATCAATATCACAACCACAAATAAAATTCAAACAATTAAATTAACATAACTAAAGTATCAAGTTACTCCCACATCCCTAGATAAAATGTTTAGCCAAGCATAATTTCAACACAAACACAAGTCATATTTGCTTCCATTGAAATCAGAAAAATAATAGAAAAAGAAAATAAAAACTCCCTTAAATCCAGTACAATTCCTTTGCTTCGATTTGCCTCTGGCCGACTTCTCTTCTTCAAATTCTTGTCTCTGGCCGATCTCTCCCAGAAACCAAGTAACGAAAAGAAATCAAAAGAATGCTAAAAAGTCAAGATGCCCCCCATTTTCCCCCAGCGCCCAATATATCAGATATGCGCCAATTGAATTTTTGGTAATCCAATTTATCAGGATCCCCTTCCCTTTTTCGTCCAGGGGCTAGTGCCTTACTCCAATAAAATTTCGGTAATAAATCAAATCAGCTCCATCAGCCAGCCATGCACCTCAATTAATATTTGGAAACCAAAAATGCGCCAGGTGAAATCAGCCAAATGAAAGGATTTAATTTCGGTAGAAAAGATTGTTTCCTCCATTTGTTTCTCCATTCGGCTTGGATCTTTTGTGCACATGCAAATCGTACGGTTTCATGCTCCAATTCTGCAATAATTAACAACTTGCGCAGTATCTTTTGTCTTGACTAACATTAACTAAAATAAAACTAGAGTATTGCCCCAAAAACGATTGCGTATTTTCATTAATTTTGGCGACAAGGGAGGAGCGATGAGAGACCAAGGCGATTCAGAGGCGATTTTGAAGGACAAGAGAGCACAGTCGGAAACCACCCAAAACAAGAACTTTCTGTCTAATCGATCGGCCACCCCCATCCCGATTATTTTACAAAGAATCCAAAAACCTAGATCCAACAAGCCACCGAGTGAAGCCATCTTGGGGACTCGTGCTAAAGAAGACAATAGGAGGAAGAGTACAGGAGGAGGACCAGAAGACAATGGAGTTCAAGCAGTGGAGATTCCTTTACCCTCAGTGCAGATCGAAGGAATGAAAGAAAGCAGTATACTCTTGATAGGAGAACATCCGGTTCTTCACGTTGTACAAAGGGACAACAGAAGGATTTCAGAAAATAAGGGGGAAAACATTAATTCATCAGTGGAAAACTTCAATCAAACCAAAATTGCTATTCCCAACAGTAATCGGAGCCAAGTTCCAATCACAAGGGAGAATCTTAAGTGCCCAACTCTTGGAAATCCAATTGATACTGGTGACTCTGAAGGATGGACTTTGGTTACCAGGAAAAGAAAAAGATTTAAATTCTCAACCAAAACAGCCTAGGGGAAACCAACAGACACCTCTTCAATTGCATGCAAAGAAATTAAGGCAGCAACAGAGATGCTTCAGGTGCCTAATGAAGGGTCACATACAGCTGGTTTGCAAAAATCAAAGAAGGTGCCTTCATTGCAACACGGCAGGGCACATTATTCGACAATGTCCAGAGTTATTATCAACAAATACGAAGAGGTTTCAAGATCAAAGGCCTGGCTATAAAAAGGAAGCTAATACAAGACAGAGGAATACAGTGACTCGACCCAAAGCTCCTCCAACACAAAATTTTCCTCCTCCTCAACAGAACTTGCAAACTTCTGCACTAGTTCAAAGCACTGACATGGAAATCCCTAGAGATTGGCTAACAGCGCCAATGAATGCGCCTAATGAAGTTTGGCATAGGAGACCCAATTCCTTGAATGTGTACATAGCTCCAAGGGAGGAACTCAACCCGACAAACCAATTTCTTCTCCGATCAGCATTCATATTTGCAGGGCCAGGAGCGGCTGATCCTCACTTCAAGCAAAGGGTGGCTAATTGCATGGCTAGACAATTTCACAGAGACCCACTCGACTTTGGTATCTTTGTGATCGATGAGGATTTTGGAGATGTGATTCTTATCTTCCCTAATGAGGACATGGCAGAGGCAGCAATAGATCGGGCCATCTTCTACATTGGTAACGGTATTAACATTGAACTTCACCCTTATTCTCCCCAATTAAAAATGGCTTTCGATCCGTTAAGTGCAAGAGCACGCATAAAAGTTTATGGGGCTCCATTGCAACATTGGAACAAGGCAGATATAAATCAGTTGCTGTCAGGTTTTGGCTATCCATTAAGGACTGCTCCTTACTTCTCAAATGGCAACTATGAATATTTGACCATTTTGGTGGCTACTAAAGATGCTGGTCATGTACCTTTCAACTTAAACCTTAGTGTTAATCCTTATCAAAAGGATATTAGAGTCGAATTAGATGGGTGGCTGACTCGTGACAATCCTCCGCCTCCACACCATGGAGGGGGAGGAGGAAGGGGTAGGGGAAGACAAGGCGGAAGGAGGGCCACAAATCAGATAGAACGTCCACCGGGCAATGGCCGGAATAGAGGACACGAAGAAAATAGAGGAAATGGAGAAGGAAGGGCTCTCTCCAGTGCCAGCTCAAACTGGACAAGGCCAGTTCAGGACTGGATTGCAAATCTTTAGAATGCATTAACTCAAGCAGGAGCATTGATTGGAGAAGGATCAAAAATGGACAAACCAGAGATAATTTTGCAAACAGTTGTCAGCAATAAGATAATTCTTGCAAAACCAGAAAAGTGTGAGTTGTTGGAAGGTGGCGCAAAGATTAGCAACCAATCAGGAGTAAGTGTTTTCAAATTTTCTTTTTGGAAACCAACGATGCAATCAATACAAGGTACCGTTTTCTCTAGGATTAAGATATTCTCTGGAAGAATAGCTTTTACTTTCTATGAAAAGTTTCAAATGTTGCGCTGGGATCAAGGTGATATTAACTCTAAAATCATCTTTGTGGAGGTTCTCAATAACAATAATAACAGGCCAAGAAAAAATCTGGAAATTGGAAATTGGGCCTTGATGGACCCAAGGGAAGAAAAGAACTTACAAGGGCCTCAAGACCAAGGAGGGGAATTTTTTCACGGCCCAGGACAGGTTTTCTATCCTGGCCAAGCAGAGGAATTTTCTCAAAGCCCCCCACCAGGTTATGAAAATCCCATTTATAACTGGGCTGACAATACTCAGATGAATGACTCGGTGGCTCAGGTTATTGTTTCAAAAAATGCCACAACTTGTCGAAGTGCAAGGCTCATGGAAAAATACCCACAGGAAAGGGTACGCTATGACTCGGGAAAGAAGCAGTACAATAAGAGGGCTAATAAACCAAAGAAGGCAAGGCTGGAATATCAGCAATCGCTGAACCCGTTGGATATGCAGCAGGCCGAGTTACTGGTACAGCTAGCAGGGGTTGAGTTACATGGTAAGATCGATGAGGAGGTTGCTAAGGTCGTCATGGGCTGATGTCAAGAAGATCAAGCAGTAGTTATGGTTATTGGAAAAAGAAGTTGTTGTGTTTTAATGTTAAGTTTAAGCAATTTTTATTTTCTAGTTTTTTATGCTGCTATCATGTTGAAAGAGCAGTATTGTGTTGAGCTGGCTTTGGAAAGTCTAGGGATAAAGAAGCTATTGGAATTTTTGGTTAGTATTGGGAAGATGAGTCTTTTGCTCGTAAGGGATGTTGGTTTCCTGTGTCCTTTTATTAAAGAGATGATTTTGAGTTTTTATGGATTACGTCTCTAAAATTAAAATGTTATCCTGGAATGTCAGGGGATTGAATGAAAGGGAGAAAAGATTGGCCGTAAGGCAAACGGTATTACTTGAAAAGCCATATGTTTTGTGTTTTCAAGAAACAAAATTGAGTAGTGTGAATAATACAATTATTTCGCAAACATGTGGAAGGAGATTCAAAGAAATTGCATGTCTGGAGGCACAGGGTACAAGGGGCGGGATAATGGTTGCATGGACCTCTAAGTACAAGCTAATTCAATATTCTAAGGGCACGTATACTGTCACAGTAACACTGGAACACAATGGGGATCGTTTTCAGCTAACTTCGGTCTATGGCCCTACAACAGTTACATTGAGAAGGGCTTTCTTTCAAGAACTTATGGAAATTAAACCATCTGATGAGGTCCCTTGGCTGCTATGTGGTGACTTCAATGTCACCCTTTTGCAAGATGAAAGGACAAATTTGAATAGCAGTAATTGGAGAGAGTCAGCTAAATTCGCAGATTTATTAATGGAGATGGATCTTATCAGTTTGCCTCTAAGTGGAAAGAACTACACTTGGTCAAACTCCAGAGATCAACCAACAATGGCCCGGTTGGACAGATTCTTAATGTCAGTAAGTTGCAGTGCTTTATTTCCGAACTCAAAACAGCAAGCAGTGGCAAATACCTCCTCAGACCACACACCATTAATCTATACTGCCAATACACACTTTAGAAGGTCAGTATTTTTCAGATTCGAAAATGCTTGGTTGAAATTTGGGTCTTTCAAGGATTTTGTCAGAAAAAGTTGGCAGGAAGTGGAGCTGGCATCCTCACCTGTACAGTTGCAGAAAAAACTCTGTAACTTACAATCTCAGATAAAGGAGTGGACAAGGGATAAGATTGGAAATGTAAAAGAACAATTACTCGTCTGTAGAACCTTCATGGATTGGATTGGAAAAGTGCAGGAGGTGAGAAGAATTACACAATTGGAAAAATGGGTTCACTTAACACTTAAAAGAAGGTATGTTGAATTGTCAGTATTAGAATAAGACATTTGGAGGCAGAGAGCGAAGGTCAAGTGGGAAATCAATGGAGATCGTAACACGAGATATTTCCATTCTTTGGCAACATCTTCCAAAAGAACAAACATGATACAAGTAATTGAGCATGAGGGTCAAATACATAGAACACAAGCAATGAAGGCACAGATTTTTTGGGACTTTTATGTCAAATTAATGGGGAGCAATTCTGATATGATGCCACCAATAAATTGGGGAAATTTGTACAATTCAAGGCTCAACTTACAAGACTTAATAGGACCTGTAACATTGGAAGAAGTTGAGGCTGTCATCAAAGAATGGCCTTCAAACAAGAGTCCCGGTCCAGACGGCTTTACCGGTGAATTTTACAAGGAATTTAAACACGTGCTGATTCCAGACATACACAACACGATCAAGGAAACTTTGGACAAAGGGTGGAGTTTGGATTCTCTTAACACATCATATATAGTGCTAATTCCAAAGAAAGAGGAAGCTAAAAAGCCGCAAGACTTTAGACCTATCAGCTTGTTACATGGGATACAGAAGATAGTATCTAAAATATTAGCCAATAGACTTCAACCTCACATAAGTCAATTGGTTAGTGACAATCAGACGGGCTTTGTAAAAGGGAGGCAGATCACAGAAGGATTTTTATACGCACAACAGGTTCTACAAATTGCAAAAGAAAGTAAAATTCCAATTGCCCTGTTCAAGGATGATATCCATAAGGCCTTTGATACGATAAATTGGAATTTCTTAGTCAAAGTTTTGGAGGGACTTGGATTTCCATCAAAATGGATCCATTGGATGATGAACTGCGTATTGAGAGGAAGTTCACAAATAATTATCAATGGATTGGTAGGCAAGAAGATCCAATTAAAAAGAGGAGTTCGTCAAGGAGATCCCTTATCTCCTCTTTTGTTTATATTGGCAATGGATTTCATCCCGAGATGGTTAGCAAAATTGGTGCAAAGTGGAGATTGGCAATTACCTTTTCGACAAATGCGACCTTGTCTGTTGTATGCGGACGATTCCTTATTTTTCATGAAACCCGAAGTGAGACAGGCACAAGCTATGAAGATATTATTCACGGTTTTCAGAAATATTTCGGGCTTGGCAGTGAGCATGGAGAAATCAGAACTACTATTGTCTTTGGATGATAATCAGCTCGTGCAACAATTGACTGATGTGTTGGGATGTAAAAGAGGAATTTTTCCATTATGTTATCTTGGATTACCTTTATCTGACAAAGCACTTCCTAAAACAGCTTACATTCCCCTGCTGCAAAAAATAAACAACAAACTCCAAGGTTGGGCTGCAAGGCAATTGTCAATTGCAGGGAGACTGGTTTTGATTAATGCAGTCCTGTCTGCCATTCCAACCTATTTTATGTCGGTTTTCAAGATGCCGGTTTGGGTCATACAAGAGATTGACAAGACAAGAAGAAAATTTCTTTGGAAGAGAAATTCAAGTGATGAAAGAGGGATATCATTGGCAAATTGGGATCTCGTGTGTACGCCAAAAAGGTTAGGAGGTTTGGGTGTAATTGACCTAAAGGTATTCAACGAGGCGTTACTTGCAAAATGGTATTGGTATTGGATAAAATCTGAAGAAAGGCTTTGGAAATCACTATTCTTGACCTTTTTTCATATGGACAGACCAAGCGACTTGCCGGATTGCAAGTTCTTTAAGCAAATCCTCAAATCAGTACAAAGTTCTTGCGAGTGTTCTATGAGAAGAGTAGTGGGGGACGGTACAAAGATAAAATTCTGGGAACATGATTGGGGACATGGTTTTCTTAATAGAGAACTTCCAATATTATATGAAGAAGCCACAGACAAGAATGTGACAGTACAACAAGCATTTCGACAAAACTTCTCAGATCTTTTGGCAATAGTTGAACCGGTACAGCAATCACTGGTACTTACACAGTACCAACAGCTACAAAACATAATGGCAAATCAACCTCCATTAACAGCAGTACAAGATGACGTTAAATGGATTTTGACAAGTACACAACAATTCTGAGTTAAGTCCATGTATCAAAAACTGAAAGAGGAATCTAGAAATACAGTGATAATTCGAAAGGTTTGGAATATGAAGGTGCCTCCAAGAATTAAAATATTTGGGTGGTTAACATATCACGAGAAGATCCTGACGGCTGAAAATTTACAAAAGAGAGGGTGGAATTTAGCGAGTATGTGTGTGCTATGCAAAGCAAATGTTGAGTCAATTAGACATTTGTTTTCTGAATGTCCATTCTCATTGGAAGTCTACGAAACTTTTACTGGTGCATTTCAATTACCGAGTAGAAACTGGAGAAGGAAATTGCAACAGGAGGGAGCACATAAGTGGACTGTGCAAAACGAAGGGGACAGTAAATCGAAGGAGGTACTACTGCTGGCTATGTTCATTTGCTGGAGAGAGCGCTGCACTCGCATTTTCAGAGAGCAGAACAAGGGAATACAAGAACTTGTTGCGGAAGTCCAAGAACAGTGGAATTTTCTCCACTGACAAGAAGAGTTTTACACTTTTGTCTTTTAAACCCTGGAATTTGGCAATTTTCTGTTCACACTTTCGTTTTGACTTTTTAAATTTTTTTTTTTTTTTTTTCATATTCAACTTGGTTGAATAACATTCTGTTTTTGTATTAGGTTTCATATGGAAACCTTTTTATGATTCAATAAAACAAATAAGGACTAGATCCTTATTTTTACTCAAAAAAAACTAAAATAAAACTAAATGATAAACAAAATAAAATAAAACAAGGTAATTAGGACTAATTTTGGGCTTAATCATATGTCAATTAATGCGTTAAATTATGGTTCATCATGAGAGGCACACAAACAGCAAATAAGCCTTAATCTTTTTTAATTACACTTCAAATTAAGTTTTTTTCATTAACTGTCCTCAATGTTAATTCAAAGCCAAAATGGGCTCCCTTTAATCCTTAATAAGTTCCCCTAAACACCGGTCTAACAATATAATAAAAAGACATTGTCATGTTGTACAGCTCAGTACTGACAATCCAAAATAATACTAAAATATGACATCAATAGGAGAAATTTACTGGAGGGCACTGGTAAACTGAAGGTGCCTTGGGCAGGAAAGTTAAGCATAAATATGGTCATATATTATAAAAACTGGAAAAAGAGAAGAAGATCAACGAGCTGTCAGAACTTGAAAATTTTGAATAAAGGCTAAGTCCTTAATTAGTGTTATATTTAAACTTGTGATATCCAACTGACAAATAAAATCAAAGTTCACCAAAAAAAAAAAATCAAAGTTATAAAGAGTTACGACACCACTTCATAAATATATCAAATGTCTTATTTTTTGGCATACACTCTAAACAAGAAAACTTTTTCTTCACGAAATTATTTAAATCAAAATATTAAGATCTCTAAAAAAAATAAAAAGAGGACCTCCTGTCCCACGGGCGGTCCGCTAGTGCTGTGACCCGCCCGTGAGGGGGGCGGTCTGGTGGTATTTTTGGGCCGCCCATGGGCCTGGCGGTTGGGTCATTTTAAAAAAAAAATGCAGGGTTATTTTTAAAGTTAAGTTTTTTTAGGGTATTAATAAAAATGACCGAATCATATCTATAGGATTATTTCTCGAAGGATTTCGGACCACCCACATCAAATTGGATTTTTTTTGTTTTTTTGATAGAAATTAATTAATAAAATAGTAGAGAGAGAAACATAAAGAGTATGGGTACTTTAATATTAATAGAAAGAACAGTACAAATTTTATCGATCTAAACAACCAAAAGAATTTAGATAAGAATTCTACCTATCTAAACTCCAAAAAAACAAAAAACACACTTTAGATCGGTAAGAGTTATACCGTTCTAAAATCCAACGATCTTTTATAAAATAGAAAAAATGTATGTTAAGACCGGTGAAATTCTTACCTATCTAAACTATTTTGAATTTTAGGATCGATAAAATTTGTACCGATCTTTCTATCAATATTAAAACCTCTGTACTCTTTATGTTTCTCTCTATCTTTTTATTAATTTCTACCCAAAAAAAATTTCCCGTCAAATTTCAAGTCTCTTATATTATAAATTTGTATTTTTTTTATTAGATTGAAGAATCCGCATAATACCATAACATTATAAAAAAAATATATTATTTGATCATTTTTTTAATCTATGTATCTGTATTAAAATTCACATATGCGGTATGCCACTACTTTGTACATGCATTAACAAAATTGTATTTTAAAATATTGTTTATTACAAAAGGTTTATCAATTTGAATTTTGAATATGTGATCTCACATTCAGATAGCATTATCTTTTGCTACTAGATGAAAGATTGAATATTGATACTTGAGATTTAAAACACTAGTTTGACTATGACGACCATTTTGGTGTGAAGTGGCGGTCTTGTCATCATATCAAATTTGGTCTCATTTTCGATCAGAGTTATCTCATACACACTTGATCTTAAAGTTATTTGCATGAAACTTGATGCGGATCGAACCCGGGTTTAAATTGTACTTTAAAGTATGTTCAAGTAAGTAGTTAATTAATGATTACATGACTATTAATAAGTTGGGGGACTAGCTCGGGGATTAGTAATTACAACTACTCCTAACAGACTGTCCACGAAATTAAAACGCAAGACAAAACCGTGCAAAGCTAACATTTAAAGCAATCAATGTAAAATAGAAATGCGTTAAAATATCGATGCGTTAATTAATGGCAAATTAATAAATTTTCGTTATTAGCGGACAGTTAAACCCAGTTAAACCAGTTCGGGAACGAACTCGGATTTGATAGCTCGGGGTACCAGAACATTTCTCTTTTACAAAATACACATCCTTTAAGAATTAAAGATCAAATAAAATATCCCAAACTAAATTTTTTAACAAAATACCCTTATGGAACCCAAAGTTACATTTCCTTCCTCTCCCCTCTCTCCATATTACTCCCTCTCCACGTTAATTGCTGTGCCTTTTAATTGGGAAACTTTTCTTTTTTGGAAAGTATCAAATGAAGAAGACTGAAGGCGCCATATTTGTTATTTTTTCATACCACATTTAATTTCTTAGATATCATGCATTTTTAATAACTTCAAATATTTACTTCAAATATTTGCATTTGACTTACTGATATGTTGTGTTTCGTTTTATTTTTAAGTTATGTTTAGATTTTAGTTTATTTGAATTTCTGTCTTTTTTTCTTTGACTGACGACTCTTGGTTCAATGATCCATCGTAATCTAGACTGTTTCAAATATCATCTAATATCTCATGTACAGATTTGTAAAATTTTATATATTTAGTATAAAAATATCATCTTAACGTTGTACTATAGTATTAATTTCTATAAAATATTTTGGATTGACATATGAATCTTTATAATATAGACATTTTACATATAGTTTATTCAGTACAAAAAGAATAACATATGAATATGTTAAATATATACATTCTGCATTCAGTAGAAAAAAATCATAATGTGGCTTACACAATTATAAAAAGTATATCACATCACATACTAGGAACAATTAAGTGAGATACTCATACTTCAACAAACGTACTAATCATGTACATTTTTCTTAAAAATTTATAGTTCATTCAACTTTGTCTTTCACATATATAAAATCCAAAACAATTACTAATACCAACAATACGAAAGAGTACAATAAAATAAAACAAAATATTGCTAGAAATGGTAAATCATAAATATATACTACTGCCTCAACCTTATGTTCTTGTATCAAACTTGCAAACTTCCTACAATAAAAAAAAATTAAGTTATAATATAAAGTGAACAACTTCATATTAAAATGATCAAGTAGTAATTAATAAACTCTAAATAATAAAAAAAGCACACATTAGATTAATGTTTAGCATACTTTAGTTGTCAGCAGTAGATGAATTCTCAAGCTGTGGCACCTGCATAATCATATAATTTTATTAGTAAAAAAAAATATTTGAAACAAATGCAATGAGAAAATGCTTATTACCTCTAGTTTGTTGAAGCTGCTGACAATTTTTTTTTATGACCAAGCTCATTGCAATGCCCGCATTTACGTTTTGTTGTACCAGTTGTTTCTCTCACATCCATTAAATTATGTATGCCAGTTGACTTAGGGCGACCCTTTTTTTTCCTAAGTGCATTTCTCTCAACAAATTAGTTTCATTCAACAATATCTTCTCACTAAACTCATATGTGATAGGTATAACAAGGCTTAAGAAGAGAAGAGAAAACCTACCGATGGTTGTGCTATATGCATAGGAGAGGTTCTGGAACAGAGGCAAATCAAAGGGAAGCAAAGCAAGTGCGGAGGAGAGCAATACGGCAGTGCGGAGGAAAGACTGTGGCCTAGTGCGGAGGAGAGCGTGATGGGGAAGAGAGACGAAGAGTTTGAGAAAATGAACAGAGTATTGGGGAGGCGAACATACGGAAAGGCTATTTTTTTTAAGATTCTACGGAATGCAGTTTGGAAATAGTGAAAGTAAACAGAGGGGAGGGAACAAATTTACATTAGTGGGTCCTACAAGGACATTTTGACAAAGAATTTAAAAGGAGGCTATTTTGTTTGATTGTTTTTATAGGAATGGCAGTTTGTAAATTTCCCCCAATAATCACATCTAGTTTACTAAAAAAAAGGAAGCGTCTAATTGTCCACAGCCTTTTGTCCACCATTTGTCCACAACTTTGACTTGCGCGAATATTGTAAAATTACTTCTACATGCTGCATAATTATACAATATATCACATAAAATATATCAGTTAATCACAAAACATCCAGCAACTATTTGAAGTGGTCCCATGATAGTTAGAAAAAGATTGCAACTTGCACAACAGGACAAAATAAATGTACTTTCAAACTGTACTTTCAGAAATTACAGTTATAAGAAGTTATTGGCAGTTAGTTATTAGCGGTTATTGGCAGTTAGAGTTAATTACGTCCGCACTGGGTTGAATCTTGTATACTGTAAAATTGAATCTTGTATACTGTAAAATTGAATCTTATATACAGTAAAATTTTCAATTGAATCTTGTATACTGTACAATTGAATATTGTATACTGTAAAATTGAATCTTCTACACAGTAAAATTTATAATTGAATCAGCAGAACTGTAAAATTGAATATTGTATACAGTAGAATTTTCAATTATATCTTGTATACTGTAAAATATATAATGTAAAATTGAATCTTGTATACTGTAAAATTTTCAAATAATACTGTAAATTTTCAATTGAATCTTGTATACTGTAAAATTTTCACATAATACTGTAAATTTTCAATTGAATCTTGTATACTGTAAAATTTCTAAAACTAAACCATAAAATAATATCATCTATACTATAAGATAAGAATGTAACAAATGCTACATTTCAGTTTAAACTACAACCTACAAAGAATCATGTATACTGTAAAATTTCAAAATATAAACCATAAAATAATACCATGTATACTCTAAAATTGCTAAATCTATACATACATCCATCATCACACAAAAAATATGTTCATCACAAAACACACATATGTTCACCACAAACAACATCTGTTCAACACAAGATAAAAATATTCACCGCAACATTCAGAATAGCATAATAGCAACAAAAAACTATGGACAAATAACTTTTACATTAGAAACCTCTTGTGTTCATTGTTAGGATGAGTAAGAAGCCTCTCTATCATCTATTTCCTTCATATTTTCACAAGATGAATACTGTAAAATTACAAGATAAATCCTGTAAAATTAACAAATCATTTCTTTCTTTCAGATTTCCACAAGATGAATACTGTAAAATTAACAAGGCAATACTATAAAATTAACAGATTAATACTCCATATCGCCTCTCTATCATCTATTTCCTCCAGATTACCACAAGATGAATACTATAAAATGACTGGATGAATACTGTAAAATTAACGGGACAATACAGTAAAATTAACAGATCAATACTCCATATCGCCTCTCTATCATCTTTTTCCTCCAGATTTCATTTGAAATGCTAGATCTGTTACTGCATACAACGAAAATAACAAATTCAACAGAAATAACTTACTAGATTTGAATTTTGCCGTGCTCTTCAACAAAAATAACTTCTATTCGATCACGCTACATGATTGAAGGTTCCATTGCGATTATGTATAAAAAATGAGATCGAGTCAGTAATCTCAATTAAAATCGACATTGCAAAGGAAAAATGAATCAGAAATGTACAATATTTCTTACCAAAGCTTGAAACAATGCATTCACTGTTCGGACTAGCGAGCCGAAATCGAACCAGTACTTGATTGAAGCAAATGAAGGACAGAGACAAATGAAGAGCGAAGGGCTTGCTTGAAGCAAATCGAACCAGGTTAATCGAAGCCCTTGTGACCCTGATCGGAGATACTTGATTGAAGCAAATCGAACCAGCTCACTATTAGTGAATATCTCCTCGGTTCCTGCGACTGAGACACGCGAACGAAACAAAAATGAGATTCGCGATCGGGAATTTCATTTGGATTTGAATAGGCGATTCGCGAACGAAACAAAAAGCTCCTCGGCTTAACTTTTTTGAATTTCATTTGGGTTATCGACTAGCTCCGTAGAAATCGCGATCGGGAAGACGGTTTGAGAAATGAGATTCAAAAAAAAGGTAACCCATGATCTGATCGGGAAGGTTTAAATAGGCGAAGGATTTGAATATCCGTTGAAGGTGGGGACCATCGCTATTAAAGCTTGTAGACAGATGGTGGACAGAAACCTTTTCTCAAAAAAAAAATGCAATTTAAAGGAAGCATACTAGAATCTGGCACCGTATCCATATTATTAAAAAAAAAAAATCTAAGTTCAAGAAAAATCTAATGGATTATATTAATCAATACAATAGAATACAATTCAACTTCATAATATTAACCTGATTAATGCAAAAGCCAACAGAACCATATGATCCACACAATTAGAATCGCATTCAAGGGAAATTTCATATGCGGTCAGGTGGTAATTTGCCACTAATACTGACACATATATTAAACAAAATGAAAAATGTTTACAACCTAACTCATAACTTATTTACAGTAACAACTCTTTACTAGTAACAACTTAGAGTCATAATTTCGTAACTAGTTAACCCACAAATTGACAATATCCTCATATGGAGGAAAAATAAGAAATTAAGGCATTGTATGCATGTGCCTGATCTCTTCCCTTGCTCATATTTGAATCGGTGTATGTATTGGATTAGAAGATAGAAGAATCGATTTGTCTTTTATTCCCACACAATCACCTGTGCTTGATCTCTTGCCTCACAATCGTTGTATTCCATTAAAAACCTTCTTTTGAAAATGATATTTTTGTCTTTTATTATATTAATTAGGAATTTAACTATGGTTAACTTTAGAGTTTTTGTGTAATGGGTAAATAGAAAAGAGATTTAAGAGTTTAGAGGTAAATTAGATGTAAGTATTGATGGATGCATAGAAAATTAGAGAAGTCTGTAAAAGTATACAAAAAATTAATCTTTATTTTAAATGTTATTCATTTTCAAGGTATACTTAAGTTTACTCAAAAATTTCTAGTCGTAAACTCACTTTAAATTTCTATGAGTGTCGTGACTTGTCGAAAAAAGTTAGAGGCCGGAGTTTGAAAATTTCAATCCGAAAATAAATATCAGATTTTTAAATATCCATATCTGTTTTTAAATTTTAAATTTTGTTTCTCAAAGGTTAATTTAAATTTTGTTCTTTAATTTTTCGTACACAATTTATTTCCAACCGAACAAAAGCAAATTCCTATGTAATAGGACTTGCAAGTTGCAACCTAACAACGATTAAAGATGACGGATGACGAATCCGTATCCTCTCTATTACTATAGAGGTACTGTTCCGTAGAGTTACTAGATCTGAACCGTTCCTTTTAACTTGGCACGAATCTCAAAGTCCAAAAATACTGCCCCCTATTACGACCCGAATATCAAACCGGTTGAGATTTAATCTCAAACCGTAAAGTGAGGGTGATCCTCTACAATACTACAGAGGATACGATTCACGGATGACCGGATACTTTTTTTCTTTTTTTTTGAGGTGAAAGCCCTTAGGCGGATGACCGGATACTGGCCCGGCCCCGATTAAAGCTACCAGATATGACATTGATTTATAGTATGCAAGGTTAGATCTGAAGTTTCTGAGGCGGGTGTAGACATCCTTTCTAATTTTAGATACAACGAAGAGCCAGTAAAACAATGTTGCATATTGGTCCAATTGGGCAATCACTCGACTCACAAAAAGTTGTTCGTGCTCGCCACAGAATATTCAGAACAATAAACCCGACACCTGACAGACACCCAGGGCAACAAGATTTCCGACCCAGCCCCCAGGTACCGGAGGCGCAACTATTAAATCTGGACTGTGCATTTAACCTGGCACGAATTTTCAAACGGACCTTTATAGTTTTCATGGGCACTGGATTGAAGTTGGCTCGTCTAGGATTAATCTGTGCCGTCCGTTTATATATGTTGCACCTCAGGTACCTCTACGGACTGGGCAACGAAAAATCAACATGGGATCGAAATGAATTCCCCAACCAGTGTGGTCACGAGCCCAGCGCTGTTGCAACGAGAGTTGCAACTTGCAACTGCAATTATTTAGATTTGAAATCACCTAAAGTAACTCAAATTTGAACTTAGATCTAAACCGTCAGATCTATTTTGACACGAATATTAAAGGATCGTGCATTCCACCTCTCGCCGGATTATCCCTGATTCTGATCAGACGGTCCAAATATAAAAGCAATATATGAGTTACTTCGGAGAATACGGATTTATTTATGCACATGATTTTCTTCACTCTAATTTTTGTTCGTTTTACGAAATTCTACTGACACACTTCACGATTCCTACTTTATCGACCATGGCGAATGAAATGGATTGTAAGGCGACGATCGCCGACGAGCGCCCCACCGTGCTCGTCACCAACGACGACGGGATCGACGCCCCTGGCCTCCGCTTCCTCGTCGCCCATCTCGTCGCAGCTCGCTACGTCGTCCTTGTCTCCGCCCCTGACAAGTCAATTCCTCTCCTCCCTGCTATTTTCTTTCAAATTTCTCATTTTTTGATTTGTCAGAATCTAGTTTATTCCTCAAAGTAGTACTAAGTTATGCAATGCGTTTTTATTTTTGGAAATTGGAGCATGATCATGTACAATTTTGTGTGTAAAGTGGATTGATATGTTGACATAAATTTAATATAACATGCAGAGACTACTCTGCTGTTAGCCATGGGATTACGTGGCGCCATGCAATGAAGGCAAAGCGTGTTGAAATAGAAGGGGCTATAGCTTTTGCAATTTCAGGTTTGTTTTTGAAAGGAAATCACTGTAGAATTGTCATTGAATTCAGTGAAATTAGTTTCCCAAATTATAATGTCAAACAGTTTCAATCACCATCGTTCAGTACACATATATATACCGGCCAGAAGCAGTACTTGTTACCAAAATAGTTTATGCACATTCAATCATGCCCTTTGATTGAATTTATTTTATCTGATAGGAACTCCTGCTGATTGTGCATCTCTTGGTGTTTCTGGTAAACTTTTCGATGGCTTGGTTCCTGATCTGGTAAGCGCTTCAAATTTGTACTAATACTGTTGTGTATATCTTAGAGGTGGACTGCGACAGGTAATGTTTACTTGTTTTCAGCCCTAATACATCCTCACTTTTTTTTTTTTTTGCTATCTTAGAAAATAGTTGCTGATGCTGTTTTCTTTATAAAAATAATTTTATTCTGCCATTGAGTGTTAAGATTTTCAATTAGACTCAACATGCGCCAATACTATGTGTTCTTTTTACGTGTTCCTATGTTTAGGTTTGTGCTTTTATTTATATGAATATAGTGAGGTTCAATTCAACTCTACATTATTTAATGTCAGTTGAGATTTAGACATAACTGTTCCCCTCCAGTCGATGGTAGTACTGCGAATTTGAATATGGGTGATTTGGTTTCCTGAGATGGTGGGAATGCTCTTTATATTTCAGGTGATTAGCGGCATTAACGTCGGCCACAACTGTGGGTATCACATGTTAGTTACTGTCTCTAATATTGTTTCACCTTGTTGCCATTAATTTTTTTTATTCATAGTTCACGTTTCTAGTCATGAAGTATTGTTACCTTTTTGAATATGCAGTGTTTACTCTGGAACAGTTGCCGGTGCTAGAGAAGCATTCTTCTGTGGAGTACCTTCTTTGGCCATATCACATAATTGGTACCGCAATCTTTCTAATTGCGTTCAACTGAATTTAGAAATAAATTATGTGAACATAATTTAATATGTATTTTAAAATTTCAGGGTTGGAAGTAAGAGCACTGTAGATGACTTAAAACTTGCGGCAGAGGCATGTATGCCTTTAATAAATGCGGTACTCTATGAGGTAAAAAACAAGTCGTTTCCTGAAGGATGTTTCTTGAATGTTGATGTCCCAACTGACGTTTCACATGTGAAGGTATTCAAATTCCGAATTACGTACAGGATTTATTTTTACTTATTTATTGCCCCTCAAATAGTGACATTTCATTTTAAGCACTAGTGTAACATAAAAAGTGTGATATATTAATTATCACTGTTGGTTATCCCAAACCATAGTTATAACAAACGACTTGGGTAAAAGGTTTGCTTGTTTTTTCTTTCTATTAGGAGGATATCAAATAATTTGGGTCATGCAATTTACTTTTTCCTCAAAATTATTATAATAAACAAGTTATTGCTGAATGCAGTCAATGTCAAAATTGTGTGTTATATGTGTTTCTTCCTGTTTCTTTTTTTTCCCCGTCTCTGGTCATGCCGGTAGGGATTTAAGATTACTAAGCAGGGAAAATTCTTGATGCGGGGTGGTTGGGAGCAAACTACTGTGGACATGCCTACACTAGAAAGCTATCAAACGGCAAATATCAGCACTGCTAACACAAGCAGCTCCGAAGGCAGTGCTCCTCTTGCTGAGAATGAGATTTTATTCAAAAGAGTGGTTAGTCTATCTAAATGGTTCTCTTTTTTTTTTCTGAAAAAAAAAACAGAGATATGCAAAAAAATGAAAGAGATGAAATACCTGTAGGATACACTTGGACTTTGCAAAAATTAGTGATGATCTATCCAAATAGGCTAATCTCACTATACTTGATCTGACAAAAACACAACTTGCCCGACACGACACTCCAACTTACCCAGCCGGACTGATCTGACTGAATCTCCAAATAGTGACCCAACTGATCCAAACCGGAGCAACCTTACGGACTCATAATCCGACTCACCCTACTCAACACCCAACTCACCCCAGCTGGACTGATCTGACTGGGACCCATATGATTGACCCAATTGACCCAAAAACTGAATGAGACACCAAAATGACCTGAATTGACCACTCGACTCTTGAAATCTTCGAAACATGTAACTGAGCTGAGCAGGGCAAGTTGGGAAGACTGTAACCCTAGGACCACCAATTCATTGACTGAAGAGTAACTAAAACCTAGACCTGAACATGATTTGCTCTGACCCAAGCCCAATCAAGCCAGTACGATCTTGGTTTCTTGCTTAAATGATTTGATCTAACCACATTTCCGATTCTCTTTGGTTAAAATTGGCTTACTAAGTTATGCCCAATGGATTAGGTAGTATTCTTAGTGACTGCCGTTAGTATAGTGCTGCTAGGGTCTACTCTTATCATGCTCACTAGAATAATATTTGCTTTTATTTTTTATATTTGGATCAAATAGAGAAGGCTCATAACTGCCACTGCCATATCTATATCTGTTTCTGTTTCTGTGGGGGCAATGTTTCGCTTTATTTGCTATGCAAAACCTGATATGTCTGTACACAAGTAAATGTGAGAATACCTTTTCTTTACTTAACGCAGCTTACTAGGATTAAAAATCAAGAAGTTGAAGAAGGGGAAACTGACCATGAAGCTCTGATGGATGGATATGTAAGAAATATTTGTCAATAAAAGTTTAAGTTGTTTTTTGTATGTTGATGGACAGGTAAGAAATATTCAATTGACTGTTATCTAATTTGACTTGCTTGATATTGTTTCAGATTTCGGTCACACCATTAGGTGCACTCTCCTGCAACATGGAAACCCTTCCTGAGTTAAAAACTTGGTTAGAGCAGCGGTTAGCATCATCGCTTTAAAGTAGGTACTCCATTGCTTTGACAATTTCTGGAGGTGCATAGAGGCTCAGGGTTGGTGACTCAAGTTATGATTATATATCCAATAGTTTAAATCGCCTGTATTATTTTGCTCTTCACGACAAGGCTTGTATCTTCACGGCAAGGTAACAAGCGCATTGGCTTATTTATACTATAATTGAAATACCATTTATATGAAATTCTAATAACCGATTGCTGAGCTAATAATTATTTTGGGAGCTCGAACGGGGAGTATGTATTTTTATTCGTTACAAAGTACAAACATTTAATTTGCCTGATTCAAACTTTGGGTATGAATTGTTACTATGAATCTACATAGATTTACACCAGGGTATGAATTGTTCCCTTGTCGTTGGTTTTACAAATTTTGGTATTATATGGGCCCTCGGTCATTTTTTCCGTCTAATTTCTTTATTAAAAACTCGTGCTGGGTGAACTTCTTTTTGGTTCCCAGAATTCGGCTGAGTGCATACTAACAAAATACAAAAGAAATTTCTGGGTGAATATTGATAATATTTATTTAATTTAGGATAGATGGTGATTGGTTTTCATAATTATAATGCTTGTGAATCTGCATACGAGTTGATTAAATTTTGATAGCTTTTATGCGAATCAGCATAACTAGATTCTTTTTGAAAAGATAGCATAACTAGATTCTAGAAGTATATTTTTTAAGAACTATCAAGTACGATTGTGCAAACTCTACAGTGTATGTGGCATGCTATGAAAAGGAGATGTTCAAATGTTATTTTTATTGTTACAAATCAGTTTACAGTAAATCATTTAAATAAAATTAACTATGAAGTAAAAGGTGTGACTAAAGAACTAAAATATTCTTTGTTGTCAATGGTGTAAAAGGTGTGACTAAAGAACTAAATTATTGATTCATTTCAAATGGGGTGACCGAATTATTGATTCGGTCCTTACTATTTTTGAAAAAAAAAAATAATAATATCGATTTGGTTCATGAAAAAATAATTTTATAATTTCTAAAAAAGTTTGGCCTTGTGGACCCATCATAAACCCCAAACTTGTTTAAAGAAAGCAAACAATCACCGTAGGAAGTCTCATTCAATATATTGCTTTAATAATGCCAGAAAGATATTTGCACTAATGTCTTCTTATTTGAAAAGAAGAAATGCGCTCACGTTGGGAAATATGATTTCTGTTTGCAGCCGATCTTTAAATTATATATTCCCTTTCTTTTTCTTTTAGAAGAAACAATACAAAATATATGTCTGCAAAACGCGGTTTTAATTTCCTTGGATTGTTCCTGTCAAAAGAAAAAATCCTTGAATTTCGTGACGGCCACTTCTATTATTTTTCATAAGCAAATAGCAGAAAAAAAATATCGTAATTGAGTTAACGAACTTCTCAATTATGATTGTTGTTTTTACTTTTTCTTTTTGATAAAGAAAAAGAAGAAGGGGAATGGATCTATAGAAGGCAACAAAACATGTCGTTTGCAGATACATCGTTGCATATGTAAAGATATTGACAATGCTGGTTTAGTTTCATACAACGCATAAATAATAGAGTTTAAATAAAAATACATATGATTCGTACGTTTGTATAAAGTCAAAACAACATTGTTAATTTGTTGTTATCTTTATCTCAGTGACAAGCAAAAGAATAGTGATCCTCTACCAACAAATGCCATTTTTTATTATCCTAATTCAGTAATTCTTTCATATTGTTATATATTTTAGGTAACCTATATTAATTAATCTAATTTCATCAACATAAATAAATATTTATAAAAATAGACTGCAAAAATTATAAATATTTGTTATGTATAAAATATTCAGCAACATAATTCACAAAATATTATTTATCTAATTTCATCATCTATTTTTACCGAATTCACCTAATATGAATTCAGATTTTAAAATATTTTAAACGGAAATTTAGTGGTATAGAACGTGGGCTCCAGACTCCGGTTCTCTGTTATAAATTCCCTTTTTATGTTAAAAAAAAATATATCGATTTGATTAATGTTGTTTTCAATTTTTCTCCGACCTTTTTTTTGTAGCATAAATAAAATAAAATAAACCGTGATATCAAATCGGGGACTCTTTGCCGATTTTCAAAGAAAGATTCTTATAAATGAGGTATCTAATTTTTTTAATTTGAATCTGATACTTTTATCATACACTAGTCGGAATCTTAAGAGGAACCAATACATTACAAATTTGAATCGAATTAGTTTGAATTCTGATTAGACAGTTCAAATTAAAATTTAAACGGTGAATTACCTAGCTAGTGGATCCTATGCACTGTATATAACACCTTCCTCTACGGATCAAAATCTGCTGTTATTCTCGTCCATAAACAGTGTTCATGCTATCTCTGTTTTTCCAAATCCAGTCATTGAATTGTTTCGAGATACGTACACAGAAAAGTTTTGAAAAAAGTTGCTTTGAGATTCCAAATCCAGTCATTGAATTGTTTCCAAATCCAGTCATTGAACAGTTGGATTCAGAAAAACAGAAATAGCAGAGTATGAGTATGCCCCAACTTACTCATAACTCGCCCATTAAAAATTGAGTTACATGAAATTATGCCACATCCAGTCCTGGAAAGTTGAAACCCAAATAAATGTTTGTTGCTTGTGAATGTGATTTGTCAAGTGTTAATAGTATATTTAGGTTTGTATATACTTGTTTTTTTTTTATTTTGCTAGCATTTGTAAGCTAACAAATGACAAAAAGGTACAACATGGTTTAACAATACTAAAATTTATTTGTTTTGTTAATTCAAGACTAACTAAATTTCTGGCTAATTTATTTATTTTGTTTAACAATAAATTTATATTATTGTTGAAGATGGATTCTTATTATTGTTTTGATAATGCAAATGTGTAGGTATGTGACAAGGAGATAGTTAGGAGTATGTGACATGTAGGACCGTGAGAATCGCAAGAAGATCATAGTTGTTTGATTTTTGTTAAATTTGCATATGGACAATTTTTTGTTAAATTATGTACCGTTTAATTAGGTTGGATTATAACAATTTGTTAAATTCTATAAATGAAAAATAGTTTTTGAATGATGTATCTTAAACAAAAAAAAACTCAAAACAAAATTCAAATTGCCTACAATCTTGATTTCTTAACGAGCCGCTTAATGAGCATGAGTCAACTCGAACATTTAACAAGCCGAGCATGAGCACAGCTGTCAACTCGCTCATTAAGCTAATAAACCGAACATGAGCATACCCAACTTGCTCAAACTCGCTCATTAATCACTCATAGTTCCAATAATACAAATATGGCCTTAAGCGGATCCAATTAATAAAAAAAAATTATAATGGCAGAATTTATTATTATAAATTTTGATATTACGGAAATTTATATTCTACACTTATTATTATTAATAACATATTAATTAAAAAATATCAAAATTTACTCGCAAATAACTTTACACCTATTATTATTATTATAAAAAAATCTTCATATCAAATATTCACTAAAAGATTCTGAATATACTTGTCAATAGTTTCGAAGATCTTATATTATTCATCAAAGATTCTGTATTTATTTTAATTACCTATTATTTAATAGGTTGGATCACATATCAAAATGATATAATTACAGGACGCAAAGGTTGGGAAGGAGACAGGAGTCTTCTTCTAAGTTCTCCTCAGTTGAGCAAATTACGGAGACAGGAGAAGTCTCCTTCTCAACCTTAGGACAGTTATTATTTTCTCTTATCAAATTGGTTATACATGTTTGTTTGAATAGATTATTCATTATTGGTTGCTTATTTCTTTGACCAATGAGATCTAGTTGGCTGAGATCATATGGATGCAGCTTTCTAATGATAAAAGTTATTGACAGTGTTGTTTTGACTGAGGTCATATATATATTTATTTATTTATTCTATTATTAAGCACGTTGGGTGTCCGATCCGCTAACAGCTACGATTGAAAGATGAAATTTCGGATTTAATCTCAACCCTCAAATTACATAATTTGTCATCTTTTGATTAAATGCACATGTTTTATGTATAGAAGTCTAAATTTAGTTAAAAATATACTCACCACATGTGCTGTCACACGATACGTTACAATTAAAATTGAACCGACTATGAAATTTAGCGATATATTTCTCCGTTTCCTTATTTCTTTGTTTTCATTTTTCTTCTCTTCAATTAAGCAGACTCCACCTTTCATTTTCTTACTTCTTTGTTTCTTTACTTCTTCTTCGTTTCTATATGAATTACAATGAAAATTAATTTTTTTTATTCCCTTATTTCTCTTTCTTTGTTTCTATACATATTGTTGTGGGCAAATATATTTCCAATATATAATATATCAATATGTGTGTGTATTCTAAATTGGAAACAAAGAAGAAGAAGAATATAAATTGGAACGTGTATATATATATATATATATATATATATTTCTCTTATAATGTGTGTGTGTATTCTATATTTACACACGATAACATTTTTTTATTTATGTTTTTTTTATATTATATTATATGTCGATATTTAATTGTTTTACGATATTTGATATTAGATTCGAATCGAGTTATTATTTGATATCGTTAGTACTTAAAAATAAAGAATCATCACATCAACAAATTATTATCGGAGATCACGATTCAAGTTAATTAAAAATGCATAATCATATAAATTCTCTATTAATATGTCTCTTAATTTTTTGATAATTATTATTTTCATTGATTTTTTTTTCTTATAATATGTCTCTGTTGCAACGCATGGGCACGATACTAGTATATATATATATACTAGTAAAATGCATTTGTACTCCACGCTATATTTTCATTTTGAAAATTCAAACAACCAATTCGAACCTTCCAACATGTTCTCCATATATTGAAATGTGCTTGGAGACTAAATTTTTCATTTTTTTGAATTTTTTTACTATTTATTAAGCAATTTTGAAAATCGCTGTTTTTCTGTAAACAGTAAAAATTTATGGACCATCAGATCAGCGATTTTTAAAGTGGCTTAATAGTAAAAAAATTCCAAAAAATGTAAAATTTGGTCTCCAAGCACATTTCAATATGGAGATCGTGTTGACTGGTTCAGATCGGTAGTTTGGATTTTCAAAATGAAAATATAGTGCTATGGAGTACCAATTTATTTTACTCCATGGCTCATTTTAGCCATCTCATATATATATATATATATATATATATATATATATATATATATGTATATATATATGTATTATATTATTTGTGCGTTACATGAAATCAAAATAACTCTTGACAATCTTACCTCCTCGATTTAATCATTTAATGCTATAGTTGATCTTGATCATATTATACTATAGTTGTTGAAGCCAATTAAGTATTCATTCCACAAGACATTAACCTCTTAATTTTACATCATTTTTTGTTTTCATTTTGAACTTTTTTTTAATAACTGGGTTAACTAATTCCCACCAGTTGCATGTTTGCTGTAAGTCACCGGAGACGGAATCAGAGTTCGAATATCTGTCAAAGAAAACTTAAAACAAAAAATAAAGTTCATTTAAAAAAACATTAAAATACTGGTAATCGCTATCTCCCTCTCCCTATAAAACTCTGCTGTCCTCCTTTCTCTCCATCACCTCAATTCAACCATCTCTTTACACTTTCTAAAGGTCATTTCACATCTCTCACAAAAGAAGGAGATGGAGGCAAAGATGAGAATTGTTGCCATGGAAATGGTGGTCATCATGGTAGCATCCTTCTTGGTAGACACATCCATGGCTGCCAGCAAAGCACCAGCTCCTGCGCCAGGTCCGGCCAAATCTGATGCAACCTCCGTCTCTCCGGCTATCGTGCTTGTTTCGTTGGTGTCTGGCTTCTTTGCTTACTACTTCTGAGTTTGATTTTATCAAAGAATGATATATTGATCGCCTTTATTATTTGGTTTTTTATTGTTATATATGTATACTTGGGTTAATATTTCAAATGTTGTGAGCAAATTTGTTGTTTTGTTAAGAAATTAAGACCTATAAATTGAGTTATAGAAATGGTGGATGGTGGAAGTTCTTGAGATAAAATCCATTTATGATATGTAAGGTTGGATTCAGAAACGGTATAAATCAAATTAAATGTCAGACTTTTATTTATCTTTTATTATTATATATTAGGTACACGTGCAAAACTTTTGTGTTGCCTTGGTCCGTTCATTTAATCATTTTCTAGATACATATTTTTGTCTAATTAGAAAATTAAAATATCTTATAACATTGTACAATGAGCATCAGTCTCAATTTAATAAACACTATATCTTAAAATTTATTAACTAAAATTAAAAAAGTGAAACCAAGATTAAATGGTATTCGTAAATAACATTTATTTTATTTTTAAAAAAGGGAACAATCCACCGATTTCTATTAATATGAAAATCATTACAAAGTTAGCTGGTACCAGTATCAAAACAGCAAAATTACAACTACTGGTATTTAGTAAAATACCAAAGCAACATAACACAGTTTGTACCAGTACTTAGAAGCTATTACAACTCAAATATAAAAGAGAGAATGTATATCAAAGGAAAGTTGTATTCATGAATAATATTTACTCTGTAGAATATATAAAAATATATTTTAAATTGGAGATTCAACTTGAGGTTTATTGGGAACCACACGGTAATTAAAAATTATTATATTTGCATAATTCGTTGAATTGGTTTACAAGATTAGTATAGAAGTTTACAGAATCCCGCAAAGAAGTTTACATACGCTTTTCAGTTCAATTATGAAATAATATGGAGATTGGTGTCAGGAAAATGTTAGCAGCTTCCTTAAATTAATTGTGATGATGCTTGCAAAGCTTATATGGTTTATATAGACAAACTAGCTGTTATGTTTCCCTATTATGCTACTAGTAGACTAGTAATAGTAGGTTTTCCTATTTATGCAAATTCTAATTAATTTGAAGGTAACATTGGTAAAATTGGTAATACAAACTTAGAAGGTAACATTGGTAAAATTGTACATAGTCTTTGTTTGTAAGTGTCTCCCGCTATAATGTCTTCATTAATTGCATATCTAATTATGTATGATTTTGTTATTAATCTTCAAATTAAGGAGAAGGATAGGTTTTATCTATTAATAAAATATGAAAGATAAAGGATATATAATCTTGCAGTCAAAGTTAAGGTGTGTTTGGGTGCCAAGGAATAGCAGGGTTAGTTGGGTTAGCGACTATTCCTAGCATGCTATTCTCACTATTTCACGTTTAGGTGAAAAAAACGTTATTCTCAACACAAGGAATAACTCGAGTTAGATGCTATATATTTCGCTATTCCATTGAAATGTTGGATTAGCGGCTATTCTGAATTTGAGATTAACATGCTATTCTCACTAACCTCACTTGTTGCACAAAACGGTAATATTTTTCATTTAAGCGGTTAAGCCTAACTACTTTAATTAATTAATCGGTAAATAACTTTTTAAAGGGGTATATTTTTGCTATTGTCGCTAACAAGTTACGTATGCACCCAATTGAAGACAATAATATAGTGCATAGGACTAGTAAAAATATATAAAGAAAGAGGACGAAATACAAGTTTTTTTTAGTGAAATTATTTTTTGTAGTTTGTTCTATATGTGAAAAGTTACAACGTCAAAATCAAACATCGAACTGAGATGATTTAAAATTTTATCTTCATCTCATGCTAGAAACATTTTTTTTAGTTCTCATAGTTTTGCTTGTCTTTTTTTCTTAATTGATTCAAGAAATGTTGAAGAAATCCCACATAATTAATTTCTACGAATTCAATTCACATCGTAAACTAATTAGATAGCCGTAATAATTGATTCAATATTTGACTAACTGAGCAAAAGAAGCATCCGGCTAAGTAGTAATAATCCAAGATTTTTATTTTTACCCCAAAAAAATATATTTTATTAAAAATAACCACGGTTCGGCGGAATTTTTAAAAATATTCAACCCGCGGAAAAAATCCGCGGCTCGGGATTTTTAATTCCGCCCCATGGAAAAAATCCACTGCCCGGGAATTTTAATAATTTTTTTTTTTGGAGATTATGTTGTTCAGTTTGTTTGGAATTTAGATTAGTTTGAATTGTTAAGTTGGAGATTTGTATGAATTTTATTTGTATAAATTGTTAAGTCATAGTGCTTCTGAATTCAATTTTGCACCTCTGGTTAACATAGCAAAACATCTTCAAAAATCATGAAAATTGACCGACATGCAGTCTTGACATCGTAGAACAAAACTGTGAAGTTTCATACAAAATCTCAAAACAGATCGCGAGATATCATCTCTCAAAAATTGCTCGAACTGCTGAAGGAGTGCTTCTGAATTCAATTTTGCACCTCTGGTTAACATAGCAAAGCATCTTCAAAAATAATGAAAATTGACCAACATGCAGTCTTGACATCGTAGAACAAGACTATGTTAACCAGAGGTGGAAAGTTAGGCTCAGAAGCACTCCTTCAGCAGTTCGGACAATTTTTGAGAGATAACAAGACTGCATTTCGGTCAATTTTCATGATTTTTGAAGATGCTTTGGTATGTTAACCAGGAGGAGGGTTCAAATGCCTCCATTTTTTGTGCCTCCATCATGTCTCTATTTTTAAAAACTTAAATAACTCAAAGTTTAAAACTTAAACGTCAAAATAAAACCGTTAGATGTGATCTATGTTATTTTCTCTATGTGTCCATAAAAAATTATCACATTTTGATTTTGCTTTTATATGAATCAATAAGATGAAAAGTCAACGTCTAAAAATTATCCACATTAGTATATATTTTTATAAGCTCAAGATGACAACCAAAACAAAGTTGAAATGTCATAATTTTCTGCACGTGCATAGATAAAATGATGTAGTTCATATCCAACGGTTTTATTTTGAATTTTAAGATTTAAATTTTGAGTTATTAAAGTTTTTAAAAATGGAGGCATGATGGAGACACAAAAAATGGAGGCATTTGAACCCTCCTCGTTAACCAGAGGTGCAAAATTGAATTCAGAAGCACTCTTTCAGCAGTTCGAGCAATTTTTTAGAGATGATATCTCGCGATCTGTTTTGAGATTTTGTATGAAACTTCACAGTTTTGTTCTACGATGTCAAGAATGCATGTCGGTCAATTTTCATGATTTTTGAAGATGCTTGCTATGTTAACCATAGGTGCAAAATTAGGCTCAGAATCACTCCTTCAGTAGTTCGGGCAATTTTTGAGATATGATATCTCGCGATCTATTTTGAGATTTTGTATGAAACTTCACAGTTTTGTTCTACGATATCAAGACTGCATGTCGGTCAATTTTTATGATTTTTTAAGATGTTTTGCTATGTTAACCAGAGGTGCAAAATTGAATTCAGAAGCACTCTGACTTAACAATTCATACAAATAAAATTCATACAAACCTCCAACTTAACAATTCCAAACTAATATAAATTCCAAACAAACTGAACAGCATAATCTCCAAAAAAAAAATTATTAAAATTCCCGGGCCACGAATTTTTTCCACGGGGCAGAATAAAAAATCCCGGGCCGTAATTTTTTTTCCACGAGTTAGGTATTTTTAAAAATTGTGCCGAATCGTGATTATTTTTAATAAAATATTTTTTTTTTGGTAAAAATAAAAATCTCGGAGTAATAATACTCAATATGTCACAGAAGTAATATATGTAGTAGTAGGAGAGGGAAATAAATCTGCTACGATCCCAAAAGGGATTGTAGCCTAGGGTCCTACGATTTCAAATCAAACATTTTATTTATTTTGAGATTCGTGCATAAAATTAACTTTTATGAAGATTTGTAATACTTAAAAAAGGTTGGATTTGAAATCGTAGGACCTACAATCCCTTTTAGGATCGTAGCAGATTTATTTCCAGGAGGAGAGTTCTTCATAAGAATAACTATCTCACAAATATGAATTCAAGAATTTTTTTTTTTTTTTGAAAACATGACAGAAGCTGCCATGGGATTTATATTAAGATAAATTCATATTACATCATTACATCAATGTATGAAAGTTGCTGGAGAAAAATGCAACAGTATGTAATTATTTTCTTGCCCTTTATGACGTCATACGCGCTTAAAATTTGTCAACACAGGAAATGTTCTAAATTATTTTAATAAACAAATTAAACTTAATATATACCTCAATCAAAAAAAATATCTTAACATTTTAGAAGAGAGAACATGGCACCACGATCTCTCTCCTCTTGCCTTTAAATTAAAACCTCCATTCTCTCTTTTCTCTTCCATCCTCAATTCAACATTTATCATCTTTCCAGACACCATTTCTTGTTTTCTTACTACAAATTTCAAAAGAAAACAAGGAGATGGAGGGAAAGATGAGAATTGTTGCCATGGCAATGGTGGCCATTGTGGTCGCATCCTTCTTGGTAGACACATCCATGGCAGCCGGCAAAGCACCAGCTCCTGCCCCGGGTCCGGACAAATCTGATGCAACATCCGTATCTCCGGCTGTCGTGCTCGTTTCCTTGGTGGCTGGCTTCTTTGCTTACTACTTCTGAGTTTGATTTGATTTTATCAAAAATGATACATTGATGCCCTTTATTATTTGGTTTTTTCGTTCATTTTTATATATATGTACTTGGGTTAATATTTCATATTTTGAGGGCAAATTTGTTGTTTTGTTAGAAAGACCTACAAATTGAGTTATGTGAAATTGGATTGTAAAGCGGTACAAATCAAACTGCATGTAAAGCTTTTATTTATCTTCTATTGTTAATATATATATATATATATATACTACGTGCAAAGTCTCGTGTTGTTTCGGTCCGTTCATCTAATTAATCATGCATCTGATTGATATTTATGTATGATGATCAGATTGATATTTTAAATGTTGTGGGGAAATTTGTTGTTTTGTTAGAAAAAGCTATAAATTGAGTTAAAGAAATGGAACAATGGTGGAAATTCTTACGATAGAAGCCATTAATTGATGATATGTAAAATTGGATTCTAAAAGCAGTACAAACCAAACTGTATGTAAAATTCTTTTTCATCTTCTATCTTTTCTTTTATTGAGAGAAATTTTTTTATCTTCTATTACTAATACATATTGCGTGAAAAATTGTGTTGCTACAGCTCCTTCTTCTAATCAATTATTTTATGGATATATATTTCTTTAACATAATTAATAAGAGAATTAATATCTTATAATTTATACATAAATGAGCATCAATCTCAGCTTAATAAACATTGTATCTTATAAATTTACTACTTATATAAAATTTTAAAATTTTACTTTTTTATAAAACGAAGATCAAACGAAATTCTTTAAAGTACTTAGTAAATAAAAAAAATATTATACAAAATAGAAGCATATCAATTTCTCTCAAAATCGATCAGTTAATATTAATTAGCTAAAAAATTATATATTTGTACGGTAAAATTAGTAAAATAAACAATTAGACATACACAATGACTTATCCCTTTTATGATGTTTGATTCATATCAAACAACTAACAAAAAAGATTATTTGGAGTTGAGGTCTTGAAGACCTCCAAAAAAAAACTCTCTATAACCATGTTTTCTTTAGATTGTTTAATAAGTATCAAATATATAAGATAAAGTAGAACTAGGTGTTCTCAAGTTTATCAAGTCTCTTTGTTAATTTAACTCTAAAACCTATCATATTGGCTTCAAACGATAAACTTGAATTATTAAAATGCATCTACCTTACGAATGATACATCTATATGCAAAAAAAAATAAACTTTCGAATTAATTTAGTATAAAATTAAGCCGTCAAAATTAGAAGGTTTATAAATTAATTTTAGTTCATTCATTGTGAATGTGTTTTGACCACTTAACTCTATGCAAATTAAATTCCAAAATTTAAAATTTTTGTATATAGATATATCACTCGTAAGGTAAATGAGCTTCAACTTTGATTCATCGTTTGAAGCCAATCCGATAAATTTAAAATTGAGTTCACAAATAAACTTAATGACTTACTAACACCCTAGTTCTACTCTATGTATAGATCAATTTTGTTACTCCCTAATAAACATAACCACATCTCACTTCTCATTACAAAATTTTATAGATTAAACAATTCATGAGGAATAATTTTTCCTAGCAAGCAAACATCGATTTTTTTTTTCTTACATCATTAGTTTATTGGTGGGCCTCAAGTTACTTAAAGCAGCAAGTAACCCAGCCCACTTAATTCCCGCACATGAAGTTTCTAGAACTTTTCGTTGAAATCGCCTTCCCCCGCCTGTCAGATTTTGTTGCAAGATGCACCATGATCACAACCTGGTAGGCAGGTCTACATGTCAGCTATTCGTGGTTCACCAAACACCGGACTCATACAAAGCGGTGCTTCCGTTTATGGTCGACAACTCTCCACGTACTCTTTCCTTCCTTCGGCAACTTTCTAGTTTCCATCTTTGTCGCTTTCCCTCTTCTCTCACTATCGAAACCTTTCGCGAACCCTAACCCCAACCAATCTTTCTTCAACTAAACAATGGCGGAGCAAACTAAGGATGTAACCCCGGTTCGAGGCCTTGACTTGAACCGGTACATGGGACGCTGGTACGAGATTGCGTGCTTCCCGTCTACGTTCCAGCCCAAAAATGGTGCCAACACTCGCGCGACCTACACTCTCAACCCAGATGGTACAGTGAAGGTCCTGAACGAGACATGGACGGATGGGAAGCGCGGTTACATAGAGGGAACAGCGTATAAAGCCGATCCGAGTAGCGACGAGGCCAAGCTCAAAGTGCGGTTCTATGTACCGCCTTTTCTTCCGATAATTCCTATCACGGGAGACTATTGGGTACTCTATGTGGGAGATGACTATCAGCACGCTGTTGTGGGACAGCCAAGTAGGAAATATCTCTGGGTATGATTCTGTTTATTTAAGAATATATCTACTACATATGTCTGATTTAACTAATTTTAGGAACACTTTTTTTGGAAGTGTATAGGAATATATCTCTCCAATTGTAAGAACACATCCCTTGAATTGGTTAGGTGAATGAGCATTTATTAGTGAAATGGAGTTTGGTTTGTGGTCCTTGTGGTTTAAATGGTTATATATGCCCCAATTATGCAATTACAGAGGAAAGGAGCCTGTCCGTTAAATTATCTTGAAATTGAGACTTGTGCTGTGATGACTTCTTTTTTTGAGTAATTATTTTTTAATTAGATAGAACTGAATTAGGGTTGAGACATTGTTGATGGTTTAATATTTTCACGAGAAGTGCTAAAATGTTAGTATGACTTGCAACAGGTCATAGTGTGTGATTTCTTATGATATGTTCATATAAAATAAATATACCAACTTACCAAGCTCAAATTATCAGGTAAATATACTCAAATGTCTGCAAAAATAAAACCAAAAAGAAGAAGAAATCATAGATAAAATCATTTGGCTTGTACTACCAATTGTGCTGATTCTTGTTTGTTATGAATATAACAAACTTCCAAATTTAGTGTTGTTTCACTTATTTAATGTACCTATTCTAAATAATTGGTTAATACTTTGCATGTAGATATTGTCTAGGAATCCAATAATAGATGATGATGTCTACAACTTCTTACAAGAGAAGGCGAAAGAAAATGGGTATGATGTTAGCAAGCTCAAAAGGACACTGCAATCTGAGTCGATACCAGAAGCCGATGAAGCGCCTAATGATAAGGGGATTTGGTGGATTAAATCTCTCTTCGGCAAGTAAAGGAATTGCATCTTAGTTTGTTGTTAAATTTAGAGATGTTTCTATGAGGTTTTATGATTGCTTGATGTGTTGTTGTTTGGGAATGTTCAGCGAGTTCTTTGGCGAGGTTTTGTTAGAGAACATTTTGTTTGTTTCTTTTGATTGTGTAAAAAAAGTTGTGTTAAGGATAATCATCCATGACCTTAGTAAGACAGCATATTTGTGCATACAAACTAGTTAATACAAGGGTGGATTTAAGGAGGAGCGGAGCTAGAATTTTAAACTATGGAAGTCAACCGTAAATAGAGATTAATCATTTATACTTAAAATGAGAGTCAATCTTACAATACTCATGACATTTTATTCTAAATTTATGTAGAAAATTTATATAAATATATATATATTTTTTTAAAATAGGGGTCAATTGACTTCCCATTTAACCTATATGCATCCGCTTTATTTTGGAGATTAGCTCAGTACCTTCTATAATTTTAAAATTGAAATCACGTGTATTGAAATTTAATTGAATTTTAATTTTTTATATAAAGTTCAGTTTTTTCATAAAAGATTATGGTTAAGAGTTTTATTTTACGAGTGTAAAGACTAGAGTTCGATTTTATCTAATATATATATTGTGCATTTTAAATTTCAAGTCTCCATGTTAAGATTTTCAGTTCCGCCCCATGGTAAGAAATATGGAAGCTGATATGAGTACTCGCGCTATAGTACCCGCACAGTACCCGCACCTAAACTGCCATAACTGTTTGTGGGAACCAAACTGCCATAATTGCACTTCAGATCTGTAACTTTTTTTTTAATATTAATAGTCAAATTTTGAAGTATGTAGTCCAAAGAACACAAGTATTTATATCTATATAGTAAACAATGTAAATGATAAATTAATTATTTTTAAATAATCGTACCCGCACTTTTTTTTTAAATTTATGATGTTGTACCCGCACCTAAACTGTCATAATTACCCGTGGGGACCGCAACTGTTCCACATCTGTAACTTTATTTTAAAATATTAATAGTCAAATCTTGAAGTATATAGTTCAAAGAACACAAGTATTTATATCTATATAGTAAACAATGTAAATGATAAATTAATTATTTTTAAATAATCATACCCGCACCTTTTTTTGAAATTTCTAACGTCGTACCCGCACCTAAACTGCCATAATTGCTTGTGGGGACCGCAATCGTTCCAAATCTATAACTTTTTTTTAATATTAATAGTCAAATCTTGAAGTATATAGTTCAAAGAACACAAGTATTTATATCTATATAGTAAACAATGTTGTAATTTTTACATAACTGCTTGTGGGAACCTAAACTGCCATAATGTTGTAATTAGATCCCTCCTCTTTTTACATATGACACTGAAAGTATTAATATCTAAGTATTGAAAGTATTTATATATATGCACTGAAGTATTTATTTTTATGAGGTCAACTATTTTTGTTAGAGAAATATTGAAAGGGTGCTGCTGGAATTTTAGAATAATAATTAGTTGAGACTATATAATATCTTTTAAGAATAATAATTAGTGGACACAATATAATTAGTGGGGACCATAATACATTATTCCTCTAAATGCGGGTACTGTAGCGCGGGTACAGAAATGATTATTTAGGAAATATATACATCCTTGCAAATCAAGAAATTTTCTGGTAGACCACAGTAAAGAGAAGCCAAAAACATCATATTGTAAACCTCCTCAGCCAGCATGCATGATGAAATAAATTTAACCAACTTGCCGGTGCAGTGTAGATAATTAAAAGGTAAGCAAACTTCATCATTTCTTAAAATAAATTAGGTGGGCATGTTTATTTAATTTTGTACGTGCCTATTTGCGTGTTCCCTTGGGATTATTTCTCATTTTTTTTATACAAAAGGAAGGATTAATTCAGGTCTTTTTCCCCCCACCAGGATTGTCTGTTGAGTGAAATAATATTTATTTCATACTAAATTGAATTTTTACAGTGATAGTTTTTATTATTAAAAATCTTATAGTCAAGTAAATTTTAAGCATAGATAAATATATTTTCAAAACATTAAAAGTTTATATAATAAAATATAACACGAATACCGTACTAGTATTTGATGTCCCCTCTTAAATTAGGAGAAAATGTAATTTGCAAAAGAAATGACTGTTTATTTTAATTGAAATTCATCTCTTGTAGACTGTTGTTGTTGGTCAATATGTATCCTTGTCTTAGTTGTCTAGGCCGAAAGAGACATTCTTGTAATAGGAAACCAGGGCTTGCCTAATTGGGTTGGGTTTGCTCATATCAGGTTTCAAGTTAGTTTTGGGTTTGCATTGTTTCGTTTTTGGTGTCAAGTCTTGTTCAAAATGGGCTTGGTCTATTTTGTTTTAATTCTCAGATTGTTTGACTTGGAGAAATTTTCAGGTTATTGTCTGATGAGATTTAAATTTTAATTTTGTCCCTATGAATGGTGTTAATTTGAGTTCATTTGGGCTTTGCATAATTTGACTACTGAGAGTTTTGGTAGTTAAATACTATACTTTTTTGCAAATAGTACTTCTCAGCCTTATTCCTGATCTTGTAGCAGTTCTCTGATAAAGAGATTTGATCAAGGATTTGATAATGGAAAAGAGGTTAATGGTTAGTCTGGCAGCTAATTAACAGTAAGACTTCACCGAGATAAATACATTGTTACTTACTTTTACAAATACATTGTTTGCAAAATAGAGCTAATTGTTTCTTTTTAAAATCAATAAAGAAAAGATACTTTGAAAGTTTTGTGCAGGTGAAGATTCCAGATATTTGTCAAAGTTGTTAGCCAGTCTATTCCTGCTGTTTTTTTTTTCTCTCTTAAAAAAAACTAAGAGAGAAAAATAATCAAATATATTATTTCCAAAAGGATTCATAAAGCCAAGTATGGGATTACGGTAGCATGACAGCATGTTGCCTGAACATGGGATCATTGGCACCCACTTTATCAGCTGTTATGAATATATATATATAGAGAGAGAGAGAGTTAGGCTGGGGTGCTATGGATAGCATAGAGACCTCTATGCTACGGCTCAATATTCGAGTTTTCAAAATCCAAACGGTCGATCCGAACCGTTCATCTTATTCTTCATATTAATATCTGCTTGGAGACCAAATTTTACATTTTTCTGAATTTTTTTATTATTTATTAAGTATTTTACAAAATCGTTGATCCAACGGTGGCTGCACAAAACAGTAAAACCGTTGGATTAGCGATTTTCAAAGTGGCTTAATAAATAGTAAAAAAATTCAGAAAAATATAAAATTTGGTCTCCAAGCAGATATTAATATGGAGAATAAGATGAACGGTTCGGATCGACCGTTTGGATTTTGAAAACTCGAATATTGAGCCGTAGCATAGAGGCCACTATGCTATCCATAGCACCCCAGCCTAACTCTATATATATATATATATATATATATATATATATATATATATATATATATATATATATATATATATATATATTATAACAGCGCGAAATTGGATATTTTAAGTACAGTTGTACAAGCCCTACATGCTTGTAAAACATTTTTGACCAATTATATTTAGTTGCTTCCGTTTTTGTCAAAAATAATAAAGTAGGAACAGTGTATATGCCAATTATATACTGGCCCCCACGATCTCTACCTCCCTATAAAAACCCTGGTCTCCTCTGCTTACCTCTGCCTCAGTTCAACCTCTCACTCTTTCCAGAGGCCATTTCTTATTTTCATATTCTAAACTTCAAAATCGTATTGATTCATCGACCAAACAGATAACAATGGAGGCCAAGTTGAGCTGTGTTGCCATGGTTGTGATCGCCGTCATGCTTGCATCAGCCATGGTAGCTCCATCCATGGCTGCTTCACCATCTAAAGCACCTGCTCCTGCTCCTGCGTCCGATGCGACCTCCATCTCTCCTGCATTCATTCTTGTGTCCTTGGTTGCTGCCATGTTTGGTTATTTCTTCTGATCATATTGAATTTATCACAAACAAAGGTGTTCTGATGTGAATTTTCCACGTTCATTACATTGGTTTATGAATTTTACGTGATTTGCGATTCTTTTTTGCTTTGATAATGCATAGAGAAATGGAATACCAAAAAAAACAAAAAAAGGGATAACACAGAGAAATGTGTCTGCGTGGGGATATTTTTGCTTTCATGTACAAGCTGTCCTTAAAGAAGTTATATTAAATATTACTAAATAAAAGTATCTCTCATGAATTAAAGACGTGTATGGAGATCCCGTTGAACATTTGTAATGTTTTTTTCTGAATACTACCCTTCTATTTTATTTTTCTCTTTGCTTTACTTTTCTTTCATGTTAAATTAATGTTAATTCATGCTTATAGCAGGATGGTAAACAACACATTGGTACGGGTTCAAATGAACTAAAATAAAAAGTTACACATTAAGCATAATTAGATTCCAGAACAAAAAGAGTTTAACTATTCACCCAAATGAGAACATTTGTAAATATACAAGGCCTCAAAGTGTAACAGTGCAAAGATCAGTGATCTCAGATCAACTGGTTCGTGAACCATACAACTTTGCCGCAGCAAAACACAAATCCAGAATTAGAACCTTATTTACAATCTAGAAGAACTGCTGAAGCCATGGATTACTGGTAGCATCCACCTCCAACTCAGACCTTAGTTGTGCAACACGACCCAAAGCATCATTCAGATCCATCCGATCCAATGGCAGAGCAGAAAACTCTTCCAAGAATTGACGAGCTCGATCTGCACCTCTTGTCAGGTCATCAGGGCTGAATATCCTTTTGCGCTTCGATCCGACCTGGAAATTCCCAAAAAAAAAAAAGCACTAATCATAACTATGTTTGGAATCATCCTTTTGCACTTCAGATTTAATTTAATTATCTCTGAGTATGATTGTATGATTATACCTCTTCTTTCGAGTCTTTACAGGATAGAGGCGCAGTTGAAAAATCTTCAAGCTCTTCCGCTTTGGTTTTTGCAAGACTGATAACTTCTTCAGGGAAGTTGGCAAATTCTGCTACATGAATTCCAAAACTCTGATCACAGGCGCCTGGTTCAACCTAAAAACAAGTATACCCGGTTCAATCTAAACACGTGTTGAAGCAATCTTATACTGAAAAGTGATATAAAAAATATATTTGAACATATTGCATCAGTAGAATGGAACGTTCTATATCTACTGAAGCTTTCTCAAATACCAGATGAGAGCAATTAAATAAAAAGAAGATAAAGCTGAAAAAGAGGTTAACAAATAACCAACAAAACAAGTGAACTACCTTGTAAAGCATGGTTAGCTTCTTGTTTGACGGGTCAATATGTGCTTTCACATGATAATTTGCAACTCCAAGACTTTGGGGCTCGTGCTCATTTTTTTGAGCGAGTGCAGTCAGTTCATGGAAGTGAGTTGCAAACAACGTTGGTGCTTTGATCACCTCCACAAGATGCTCACAGATAGCCCATGCAAGACCTGATCAAAATTCCAATTGCACAGTACACATCATAAGAAAAACAAATTAACCATGATGCTGTAAATAAAATTCTCCCACATCAATTTATTTCTTTTTCCTTTTTATTCTGATTTGGCCATATTAGGATCCCTAAAAAACCAAACTTAGTTGGTATACCATTTGCAAAAATCTAGAAGGATGCATAAATGTGGACAAAAACTAAAGGTTGAAAGACGAACCAAAGCCATCATATGTAGATGTACCACGGCCCAATTCATCAATAATAACAAGTGATTTTTCAGATGCGCCTTTCAATATGGATGCTGTTTCCAGCATTTCCTGCATAAATGTGGACACTCCACGGAGCTGCAAGGGGCATAAAGAAAAATTAATTTTTCAGAAACAACAAAAGCAAACAGGTTGGTTCTTTATGGGGTATTCAAGTGATTTCAAGGATAAAATATAGCAATAGAGCCTTATAGCTCCACGATCCGACCATAGAGGGTCAAAACAAAGGAAGAAATGCATCCAAGAAAAATTTAGAAAACAACTTTAGTTCTACAAGAGCTCGGTATGGTAGTAGCCAAAACTGGAGAACAATTTTGAGTTATTTTAAATTCATTATTTTCTTTTTACAGGGTTTTACCTGCCGTAGTATTGTCTGCTTAATTCTATTTGTCCAAACAGAGCCTCAAATGATATATTAAAGTTAGCACTTACTTGGCAATCGCCTGCACCAACACGAGCAAAGATACAATCTCTTACACTAACAGTTGCATGGTCGCATGGAATAAAGCAACCGACTTGAGCCATTAAAACATTCACACCAACCTATCAATAATTGCATAATATGACAAGTTTAAGCTTTTCTCAGTAAGTAATAGTGTATTTCAGAGTCATTGTACTAATTAAAACATGAGATAACTAGAAAGAAATAAAATTAAGAAGATGACCTGTCGTATAAATGTCGATTTACCCCCCATGTTTGGCCCAGTTATAATCTGAAACCAGCTCTTTCCACGCACCTAATTTTCCAGAACATACACCACAAACTTATTCAGAAATTTTCTCTAAATACAACCAAATATAATAATGAGAAGTCTGTATGAAACCCACAAGAGTGCAGTCATTAGGTATGAAGTTCACTTCATCCTGAGCCTCTAAACAAGGATGTCTACATCCTTCTAGTATAATATCGCCTTGCTCCTGTAACAAGTAAAATATTTTACACAGACAGTCTGGAAAGAAATCATTTTAATGAGATAATATGATTGGACCTTACCGATGCTGTGATTTCTGGCCTTACGTAAGGGACTGGACAACTAGTTGCAAGATCAGCAAAACTTGATAAAACGTCTAGCTCTGAAAGCATCACAGATATAGCTTCAAACACCTAAGATAAGAAGTACTAATCAGATATGCTATCTTTACCGGCAAAGAAGATTAAAAATAAGTGCAATGTCCTTCAAATGCATTCTTTTGGTAATGTGCAATTCCTTGGGACTTGGTAGTTGGATTTATTGTTCAGATTAAAAAGTCGAACAAATTACCAAGAGTTGAAATGAAAAAAAAAAATAGGCCTAATGTTGAAGATAAAGAATCAATTAGAGATTAATTACATTGATAGAAGATAAATTAGAGATTAATTAGTATTAATTATTAGATATATCAAATCATGTATTTAGAAAATATTTTAATAGCTCTTTAAATTCTGTAGCCTATAAATAGGCACCACTAAGAGATTGAAACAATATCAGAAATCAATAAATTAATTCATTTCCTCTCAAAATTCAACACCTAAGCTATTTGCATAGGCCCAGCCAATGTACAAAGTATCATCAATTGACCGATAAGGACAAGGACCAAAAACAAGGAAATAAAAAACAGCTCAAAACCTCTGAAAAAGTAGCGGATGTAGACACCACCCTTGCAACAACCGATTTCTGACAATCCATGTACGCTCCCAGTAACTTCTGATACTGATCTCCCAATTTCTTGAGCTTAGAGTTAGTGAACTTGACTCCATCTTTGCGTGTTTCTAGAACAATGTACTGGCCACTCAGTTTTTTCCTCACCTTCTGCTCCTCTTTCTTTGTTATCCTAAAAACATGCCCATACTGTGTCCCTTTCTCCAATTTCAACGCCTTGTCAATTGGAAGATCGAGATCATTCGCAGTTTGTTTGTGCAATTTAGTTATATGCTCCTCGATTTCATTGAGTTGATCCTTGAGAGAAGCAAGCTCTGTCTCATAGCTCGGTGAGATCATATACTCTCCGTTATCTATTTTATCAAGGTCTACTGCAATCTCAACCATAGCAGTGAACTTCCCCAATGTATCCTCTTGCATCCAAAACTCCAAAGACTTAACGTACCTACTGTTTATTAAACTCGAGAATTGGCCTTGGTAATTTTTAAGGACATCTTTGATGAGCGGAAACCTAATTGCTGACTGAAAACAAAAGGTAAATTACATTAAATTTTCCAGAAAAAATTACAAGTGATAAAAGCAACACGACTAGCCATAGTTTATTCCAAGGTAGTTCTGTTGAATTTACTGCATTCACCTACCATTATTATCTATACTGCTGTACCAATTTAACAAACAAATATTTTTTTCAATGTCCGAGGGAACTAACCTGATAAAGCTTTACCACAGGAAGGAGGCTACTGGTCTTCTTTTGAAGTACCCGAGTTATTCTTTCGATGTCAGCTATCCTCTTTAGGTGTTGTCTTAACCCTTGTCTGATCTCAGCATCTTCAACAAATGTCTGAACTAAATCCAACCGGCAATTTATTTCACTGACATCTAACAAGGGCTGTTTAAGCCACCGATTCAAAAGCCGTTTACCCATACCAGCAGTACAGGTGCGATTCATTAGACCAAACAGGCTAAAATTCTTGTTCAGGTCAGTCTTGCTCTCAAATACATTTAATGCACGCACCGCCGCAGAATCCAGCCTCATGTACCAATCCAAACTGTACTTCTCGATCGAATAGTTCCCATAATTGCTATCATCTGCCAGTAAATCGACATAGGAAATCAGAGAACCGAGTGCACCCAGGGCGAGGTCAAAATTGGAAAGAAGGTCCCGAACAGGCTCAATTGAACCTCTTACTATCCTGCCGAGATCTTGAACGAGATCTCTCGACCTGAACTCAGACTTTTTTCTTTCAGTCAACAGTACATTGCATTTTGAGATAGCTTCGTAAAGTGGTTTGAATTCAACAGATTTTGCACTTTCAATTGGAACAAGGCACTCCTTACAACCAAGTGCTACCAGCACTGACTCCACATTTGTGAACTGAGAATCATCGAGAAATTCAGCTATGCCGAGCTTTCTCCTTGTCAGATCAATAAGACATAACCCGACAGTTAACTGATTCTCGCGAGAAATCGAGAGAAGCGAAACAATAACAGGTGTTTCCTGCATGTCATTGTTTGCAAAAAGAATGTCCTCAAAGCTACCAGTGTTGCCAGGTGTACCCGTTTTGCTCACCCTCCAGTTTGACCCGCTACCTTCATAGACCTCAACAGTGCGATCTGACCTCTCCAGTAGAAGATCACGAAGGATCGTCTCAAACATGTTTTTGCTGATGGTTACACTGGAGAGAGCGTCAGAACCATTTCCTAACTGGCGCAAGGCGGTGGTAGTGTGGTAATATGTCCTTGCAATGAAGGTGGCATTTTCACCGTGAGCAGTGTAATAATCCTGATCAGATCAGTTCAGAATAACATGTAAAATGACAAAAATTGCTTAGTTTAAGTAAAAAAATACAATCTCCAGAGAGCAGCTAGTGGCAGCAGTACATTTAGACTTATTTAGCTCAACATCATTTGTTTAATTTATCCTATGGGCATCAGAAATGCTTCCCATTGTTCGAATTAACTTCATATAGTATCTTAAACAAAAGAAACAAGTTCTATGATTCCCAATGGTACGTGTAAGAACTAGCCAAAATTGTGCAAGAAAATTTTAGCAGTGATACAAGGGTGCTGAAGAAAAATAGCATCCAGAAAAGAGGCCTAAGAAATTTTCTATTGTTTAAAACTCATGCATTCAATATTATTTTATATAGATAAAATATAATATAGTCATGTACAGTAAAAAAAAAATGAAGACAAGAAAAGGGCCTGGCGCAGTAAGTTAAAAGTCAAGTGAACTAGTGAAGGACAAGTAGATAAAAGAAAGCCACACATGAAATTCTTTTGACATATATAACATATGTAGAGCTTAAACCTTAAAGATATCTAGTAGAATATGCAACTATGCAACTCTTATATAACTATTTCCATTGATAAAAGAGCAGCTCACCTTGCGATCAAAGAAGCGCACGGCTCTATGATCCTACAATCCACATAGATATTAATGAAATAGTTAGCATATTTTGCTGACGGTATCAAAGAGGATTAGATCAACCACCAAAAAAATAAAAATAAAAAACTCACTTGAGGCAGCTTCTTGAAGAAAGATATGAAACCCTGCGCTTGTCTAGCGTCTAAACAAAACCACAGATGACAGGTTAAAATCAATCGAAACAGCCTTTTTTTTTTTTTTTGCTCAACATTAAGAGAACTTGACATTTTACCATCCCCCCCCCCCCCCCCCCAACTCCACACCCTGAAGGAAGTATTCCAACAAAATTTAACCATTTTTATTCAAACAAGATTCTGAAATTAAAGTGGAGGTAAAACATTGAATAATAAGAATTTGGGAATGAAAAGAATAACCTAATTTGAGCTCGGGAAGCTTGTTTACTTCAGGCGATTGATCTTTGTCCATTAGCGTTGGCGACTGTGATCAAGGAAGCGGAGCAAGAGATGGGAGAGAACGAACCGGGTACTTTCTCTAGCGATGGAGATTATAACCTCTTTTAGGTTTATGGCGGGAATGGAAATGTATGGACTGGTGGGTGATGGACTGATGGGTACTTGCGATTGTATAGAGTGTCTCGATAAGACCGCTAGGGTTTAGCGTTTGTGGCGCCAAGCTGTGGCGGGAAAGCCACGCTAGTATTTGGGAATACGGGAACGGCGAAAACTGAGTTAGATACTCTATCTCATAGAGTCGCAGAGAGGACTGAGGAGTCGAGGACACAGTCCTCATGTTCAGATCCCGTGTGGTACAATACTGTGTAGAATGAGATCTGCATTATCCGTTTTAGTTTGGTACGAATCTTAAAGCAAATCTATGAGTCTGTATTCTATGAGATACTTCAAACTTTCAGACTTTCAGTTTATCTAAAACCAGATCAAAAAATATTTGTGCTTATTTGAAATGCAGGGAGCCAATATTATTGTGCTTTGAGATTCATGTAGAAATGATTTGAACGGTCTAGATTTTTCACATATCAACTCATGAGATGTCTAATGAGATGCGAATTCATAATCTTAGTAGTTAGTACCGAAATAATTTGTGCTCGACTCAAAGTTTGAGATATCTAATGAGTGCGAATTCATAATCTTAGTAGTTAGTACCGAAATAATTTGTGCTCGGCTGGAGATGATTCTACACGGTCTAGTACCGCAGGGATACTTACCCGTCCTGTTCCTCTTTGTTTTGCAACAGTCAGTCTCAGAGATCCTCCTGTTTGTGAAATGCCAAGAGAACAGGAGGGAACTAAACTTGATCCGGCCCGAATCAAACCGTCTTGTTCTGATCCGATTGCTTCTGTTTCGTGCTACGCACAAAACTGGCATGGGGAAACATCATTCATAGTCGCGATAATTGTTATTATTTTAGCATCGCTGCTTGAAAACTGTTTCTAATCCAAAATAGAACAAATACGAATAGAATACAGTTCTCTTTCACACCTTTTGTTCATATTATATTTTTGTCTGGTGTATCTTTTCGATGTTACAAGTCTTGCTGCTCCAATCTAATTCTTTTATTTATATTGTATAATTTAATATTCGTACGTAATTTTGTAACTTTCAGAATTCATTTTATAGTGATCAAATGTGAGAAATTAAGTCCATTAAAATTGATATATCAAAATTTACTAAATTCGTTCTTTTATCAATCACTTAATCTAATATAAAATAATTTAGAATTATATAATTTTCTATAGACACGTCTCTCAAAAATAAACAAGACCAACAATTTAAATATAACATTTAATTCTAAATTATAAATTATAAATAAAAAACAAAGTTATAACATGATGTACTAACAACGAAAACTGGTGATATTATAACCAGCACTGTTATTGTTTTGCGGTAGGTGCTTTAGTGCTTAAAATGTTTTCATACCATCATTTTGATCGTTAAATTAGAAGACGAGTTAGAATTTATAAATAAAACCAGTGTTGTAAAATGCGGTTCTATGCGGCACATATGCGGCCGCATATGCGTATGCGGTGAACCGCATAAAAAATAATTATGCGGACTGCATATGCGGTCCACATTGAAAACATACTAAAAAATATTAAAACCTGTTACCAGATTCTAAAATTTCTTAATTCAAATAATTTTATTTATAAAAAAATGATCTGATATCCATTGATAAAACGGATCCAATCAAATTGCAAAGACTCATCCGGATGGAGACATCCAGTTAAGTGATCTGTGAAAGGAACCTCCCAGCTTATTTTATAGAGTCCTAAGCGTCTTCATATATTTAATTTGATGCTGTGGGACTAAAGAAAAACAAGTCCGGACGCTTTTGAGCTGTCGCTGGCTCGCTGTGCAAACTCACTTTATTTCATTTAATGAGATTCATGCGTAGCTTTGATCATGGGCCAGTACATGAGATTTTGGGCCGAAATTTACTTTGAGATACAGACTCATATATATTTGCATTAATTAAAAATAAAAGCCCTTTGTTAAGTCCAGCTTATTTATTATTTGATTTTGGGCTGTATGTTTTCTTTGTTTTATTATATTGTGAGTATTATATCTTATTTTATTTGATCGTTTCTTTTAAAATCCGCATATATAAGTCCGCATAAAAATCCGCATATGCGGCCGTATACCGTATATGCGGTATGCGGTGGTCTTCCGCATACCTTCCGCATACCGCATTTTACAACACTGAATAAAACCAAAACATCACTGCAAAAGCTGCAAATCATTACAGCTTTGAACAAGCAGACAGAGATACAAACAAACAGAAGATGATCGAATTCATATAGTAGTTGATGAGCAAATTGACATAAATGAAAGAAAAAAGCAAAAAAACAGTACAAAGAAATAATGAAAGCATTTCAAGTTTCCCTCACTGGAATGACTAAAAAGGGGGAAAAAAAAAACACCGTAGGCCCGAATTACAGCACTAGGTCCTCTGAAATTTACATGCCCGAGATGCCATACGGCCCATATATCACATCCACCAGTTAAAAGGATTAACTAAATTAGAGAAAAGCAGTCAGATTAATCGACTAGTGGAACCAAATACAAATCAGAGCTATATCAGGTTGCGTGTCGGCTTGAAGTAGAACATTCACCAAGCGAAACAGACGCCAAAGGGGAGGCCCAGACACGAGCACTTTTAGCGCCTCTCCTCAAATTCCTTTTCTTGTTGAAGTGCTTGAGCTTGTTGCAGAGCCTCTTCACATCAAGCACATGTGCTGCTCGCTCTAAGATATGATTCATCCCACCAACAACCTTTTGCTTTAAACCCTGTGCATAAACCACCCAGAAGGCTCTTAGGTGTGGCCCGACCAAAGGAAGGATCCAGAGTGCAACTTTCAGCAGCACAAAAAGCACGCTAAGGGCTAGGTAGGGGTCGGCCACAACTTTCTCCATTAATGGTATATCTTGTAGCCAAATGGATGTGAAAGTGATATCACTTGGCTGGACATCCAGGTTTGCAACTGGTTCGAAATCTGTGTAACAGAAAATTTTGGTTAGTTCAGAGTAGCCAATACTACTATTTACCATAATGTACTGGCTGTCAGCTGGTACACTGAACCAGGCCCGGAGTTGTAAATAGGAAAAAGAAATAGACAGAATAACCCCTTAATGTTTACCAGCAACCAACAAAAAATGCACCTCTTCTTCTTCTTGTTTTTAGGTCTAGTTCAACAGTTATCCAAGTAGACAATCAAGGTGCTCAAAAACCACACAGGAGCCAGCTGTTGAAAGCGCTTAAGTTTGGATGGGTGAGGAATAGCACTAACCCAGGTGGTTAGCGAGCTATTCCAAACTCTATTCTGTGGTTGGACACAACTCTCTATGCTCTCTCTCTCTTGAGCTACCGGCTATTCCGCTATTCCAATGAAAAGTTCGGTTAGCAGCTATTCCGAACTCTTGGGTTAGCTGCTAACCTCGCTAACCCCACGATTCATCCAAACGCAACTTTAATGTTTAAGACTTTTCTTAGAGTGAAGCTATGTACCATGCATAGTGCGGATTGGTCCGTACTATGGATCAATATCTCCGTTTTCAAAGTTCAAATAGTCAATCTGAACCGTTCAACATGATCTCAGACTAAATTTTACATGCTTCGAATTTGTTTACTATTTTTTTAGATAGGTAGATAATCACTACTTTTGAATGGTCAAGAATTTTTAGATATAGTGATTCTCTCTACCTATCTAAAAAATTCTAAAAATGTAATATTTGAGCATAAAGTACATTTTCCATATGAAGATCATGTTGAACAGTTCAGATCGACTGTTTGTACTTTAAAAATGGAGATATTGATCCATAGTACAGACCAATCCGTGCTATGCATAGTGCCATAGCCTCACTCCTTTTCTTATTCTAATACCATCCTTCAAGCTGGCTTAGTAGTAAAAGAATGCAGAACTACAACACATATACATATTCTGTGAAACCATCAGAAACCAAGGCCAGACAACCTACCTGTGTTTTCCCTGTAAAATGCCACGAGAGAGCTAATATCCTTTGTATCAGCGAATCTAACTGTTGAAGTGCCACTAATCAACAGCACAGTTGGAACGCTACGAATCCCATATCTTGAATACAGACTACAAAAAAATTAAATGCAAATGTTACATTACATTGTGTTCTTGTTCTTTGCATTTCAGAAACACATATACTATACCAGATTCTGGTACTATGCCAGTCGGGAATATATTGCATTACTAATGCATGTCAGGGACAGATCCTTTTAATAATTGGTAAACACGCATTTCCTAAGCAGCGGTACCTTGGGGTGGCAGCGGATTCTTCCAAAGCAAGGTGTGTCACTTGTGGAAACATATAGCTGAGTGCATCAAACATTGGTCTGAAATTTCTTGAGAAGGGGCACCACTTGGCATAGAACAAGATCGCATAATAAGAACCTCTCTTGTTGGCACGCAATAGACCCGCCACCAATTTATCCAGAGACTTGCCATCCACCTTAAAAAAAAACAAGAGCATCAAATAAAGATATATATAATTCAAAGTAGCAAACAGAGGCAATTGAACGATGAAACAAACAATTTGACCCAACTGTACCATGAGAGAGGTACTGTAGTGCATAAGAACAAAAGATTATTTCAAATGAATCTTGACCACTTGTTACATTAGCAATTTAAGGTTCAGAATAATTTCAAGATACCTAGGTTATTTGATATAGAGGACGGGAAGGAGGTTATCAGCATTATATAATATTCACCAATTTTGTACCACCACCCCCCCCCCCCCCCCCCCACCAAAACCCCTCTTGTGGATTGTATGGATTGTAGAGCACAGCCTAAGCATATAATGATATAATCCTACTATCATAACACAGCCTAAACATATATTATCATCTTTGTATGTTAATGCACTATATTAAAATAGAGCCTCTGTTGGTACTTCAAATAAACAAAAAATAAATTATCCAGGTAGGATAAAAGATATTAAAAAAAGAACACAGAGAGAGAGAGAGAGAGAGAGATGTATGGAACCATATTTAGTCTCATTCCCAAATTGAAAGTAGTGAGATTTGGATTTTAACATGCTGGGTTCCACACTTTAACACTAGCCTCACCACATACATCCAAGGAATATTCAGTGTTTTTTTTTTTTATTTATTTGCGAACAAGAGCTCAAAGCAAGAAATAGCTCACAAATCATGGTCGTTTGATTCAATTAAAAGGATCTCGGTTCAAATCTTTATAACAACGTTGAATATTAGCTCAGCTACCATAAACCAATAGAACCTAAAAGAACAGGAGGCCCCTTCAATTGAAGCTCAAAAGGCATGAAAACCCCCAGAATATACTCGAATTAAACCAATATCGCAAATAACAAAGAAATAATAGAGCTGGAAAGGAATAAGAAAAGAAGAGAAGAAACCCTAACCTCTATGGGTAAAGCGAAGTCGATCGAGAGAGGGCATTGAGCTCTGATGGAATCAAGGAAGGTGGGACCCGTTTGGGGGCAGACAGGAGAAGGTGGGTCAGCAGACGATTTGACGACTGAGAAGGCGGAGATGCAAAAGAGAAATGCCAATAGACACCGCAACGAAGCCATGTGAGAAAGATGGAGAGTGTCACCTCCTTTTGCTTTCCTTTTATTTTTCTTTCCCCCTTTCTATTTTATCTGATTTTATCCTGTTTCTCTCAAATTTCTGATCTTTTCCTCTTTTGCTCCGTGTCACCTCTCTCTCACCATTAAATCGTATCACCTAAGGTACCTCACCGTCTAACTTCGAATTTGGCTGTTCTTTATATATTAGCACGAATCTTAAATTACCACGTGCATTGCAGCCTTGGGCCGGTTTGACTAGGATTCTGATCTAACTTGAAACTCAAAAGGTAAGGTAATGCAGAGGATCTGAACTCAGCTATCAGGCCACACAACAGTCAACAACCCCGTACCTTCTTTGCGTTTTCCAACCAAAAGCGGTAAAACTACCGCGCAAAAATACGATCCGAGTCCGATGCCAAAGCGGTCTAGCCCTGTCGGCTACGCATTTGGATTCAAGGGCCCGTGTATTTTGAATTTTCTAGGTGCATCATACGTCGGTTTCCTTTTTAGTTTTTAATAGCAAGTGTCGAAAAGACTGCATCTTGCAGTGCCACTGGAATCATACAGGTGGGTCCTCACTCCTCATCGGTCACCCAGGTGCTATTGCTATACTTATTGTGTAATTATTGAGTTGTGCTGTGTACTTATGGTAGCCTTCTGATAAGCATAGTGACAAATGAATTATTCGGGTTCGGCTCGGCGAGATCAAAAATTCGTGATTCGGGTATAATTCGGATATAATTCGGAAAAGATTCGGAATTATCCGGATCAGAAATCTCAGTCCTACAAGGGAGCAAAAAAATAAAAAAACCAAAAAAATAATTGTTCTTAGAAAAATTCAGGAAAAATTCGTGAATAATTCGTAAAATTCGGGAAAACTTCGTAAAATTCGGAAATTATTCAGGTTTAATTCGGTCAAAGTTCGGTCAACCGAATAATTCAGTGTTCGGTTCGACATCACTCCAAAAAAGAATAAAACGGATATAATTCGAGTACCTTGTCACTATGGTGATAAGAGATGCTCAATAGCATCCATGATTATTTTGGGTGAGGGGGTTTCTTTGATTTTAAATTTGTAATAGCCATTGGGCTTTTCTGAAGATGCTCAAAAGCATCCATGATTATTTGGGTGAGGGGATTTCTTTGATTTTAAATTTGTAATAGCCATTAGGCTTGTTTGACCGTTGTTAAAATTAATAAAATATATATAGGAGCGTAGTGTTCCGATTGAACAATTTTATCAAACGCATAGGTATGCGCGGTTGCAAAATAACAATAGCTGGAATAGTTTTTCTGCATTTTTCTTATTAGAATAGCTTAAATTTATTTTTTTATAAGAATATACTATTTTAGTAAGATAAAATAGTTGAATTCACTATTCTAACTATTCAATTTCATTCAAACAAAGAACAAGCTATTCCGAATAGCCTCGTTCTATTAATAGCCTATTTTTACTCCAACCAAACATTATCCTCAAAGATTAAGAACAACGAATTAAAAATAAATGATTATTAGCGCAGAAGAATTTATGGGCTCCGGACCTTCTATCCCCAAATGTTCTCCAATCTCTTCTTTCATTTTTATCTCTAATTTCAAAAGTCTAAGACTTTAACAAACAAAAAAAGTTTACTCTCCCATTCCGATTCTGATCTCCTCTCAAAAGCAAAAGTCGGCTCTCTCTCGCCTCATCATTCTGATCTTAATCTCCTCTCACCTCTGCCTCTTACACCTCTGTCAAATCTCCACTCAGTTGCGATACCGTTTAGAAAATCTCTCGTAAACGATCTCAATTAGGACCTGTGGCAACCACCTCGTCAATCTTCTCTTCCCTCTTCTTCCTTCTCGAATCCTATTGCAGTTACCTCTCCAACCGTCATACCACCTACCTCTGCCTCCAACCTCTTAGTGCTTGGAATTTATAAGATAAAATAAGAGTTATTTACAAAGAGGGAGAGGGAGAGGGAGAAGGAGATGGAAAAGAAAAAGGACTCCTAAAATATGTGTTTTAATGCATTATTAAGACTTTATGGGAAAATTGTTAAATTTTTTTGAAATATTAAGATTTGTCTTCTTTTTTTTATAACTTGGTATAATATTAAGATTTGTCAAAAGCAAAATTAAATACATAAGAAATTCATTGTTAGGTCTTTCTAAAAGCTCTATTAAAACTTGTTAAAATAACTATTAAGTCTTATTAAAAACACTCCAAAAACATCTGAGAAGCACTATTAGCTTACAACGTCAGGTATAAAGGCTTTAAAAATAAATAAAACAACGACACGAGTATAACTCAAAAATTCTTCATCGTGGATCTCATTTGAAAAAAAAAATTAGGTAAAATACTTTCTTAGTTTTATATTCGTAAAATTTCTCGTAGATTGTCGAAAAAATAGATAAGAATTGTCAAAGAAGAAAAAAAAAGTGAAAGAAATATTTCTTTTTTTAACTTGGAGGCAAATTGGGAGAAAAATAATTATCACTGTTAAAACTTGTTAAAAGAAATAGTAAGACTTGACTAAAACACTATTAAAACATTAGTGAACACCATGCACTAAGGCTAGAATACTCATTGTTGATTTTCTTTAATTCGATTGGCAATGACTTTCTTGAATACGATATGTGCCATTAGTTGTTTAACTGTTAAAATATCTGACAGTTAGAGTTGTAAAATTGTTGGAAGAATTGTAATTGGGAGACTATTATATTATTTATTAGTACATTATTATTTGATATTATTTAAATAACTATCAATATTATCGATATTATGTCATTTTTTGTAGGATTATCATTTTTCATTAAAGGACTTCGGTAAATTCTAGCATCCTTTAGATGTTGTTTTCGACAATTGAACATGCGACTTCTCCGTAGATAGACATATCCATACGGACCATGCCACTACACTAAATCCGCAGTTTTTACTATTTCACATGATTATAATTATCGATACTATTATCATTATTACAAGAGGAGGGATCAAGTTACAACAAGTTACAACAAGCATTATTTACATTTTCAAAGTCCAAATCGTCGATCCAAATCGTTAGATGTGATCTCTACAATAAAATGTGCTTGGAGACCAAATTTTATATTTTTTGGAATTTTTTTACTATTTATTAAGGTGGGTACAAAAACTAGTCAAATTCATACCATTGAATTTTGTACCCATCTTAATAAATAGTAAAAAAATTCCAAAAAATGTAAAATTTGGTCTCCAAGCACATTTTATTGTAGAAATCACATCTAACGGTTTGGATCGACGATTTGGACTTTGAAAATGTAAATAATGCTTGTTGTAACTTGTTGTAACTCAAAAAATGTTGTAACTTGATCCCTCCTCTTATTACAATTAGTAATATTATTATTACTATTATTACTATTATTATTATTATTATTATTATTATTACTATTATTATTACTATTATTATCATCATTATCATTATTTACCGCAGTGTTATTATTTAAACTATTATTATCAATATTACTAGTGAGTCCATGGTATCGTGCATAGTATGGATTGGTCCATAATACTGATTAATATTTTTGTTTTCAAAATTTTACCAGTTGATTTGAACCATTCAATATGATCTCCATATGACTATGTACTTGCATACTGAATTTTATATTTTTTAGAATTTATTTACTATTTTTTAAGATAGGTAGAAAATAACTTTGATTTGAACATTTTGGACCATTCAAAAAAATGATTTTCTACCTATCTTAAAAAATAAAATATTTCTAAAAACTATAAAAGTTGGTTTGCGAGTACATTTTCATATGAGAATCATATTGAACGTTTCGATTGACTATTAAGATTTTAAAAACAAAAATATTGGTATGTATTACAAACCAATCCTTGTCATGCATGGTACCATAGACTCACTCTTATATTATTTAGATTATTATTAACAGCATTATCATCATCATTGATATACTGTTATTATGATGATGATGATGCTTAATTTCATAATCATTTATCATTTTAAGTAATTAATATTATTGTTGTTGTTGTTGTTAATATACGATTTATTTTTTCACTATTCTAATTTCTAACTAATTTACTATAAAATATTCTCTACTCTTCTAAATTGTTCACAATAGGTTAGTTTGCACAATTAGACTAAATACCATCCATTTTAAATTGTGGAGAAGAGCCCCTCAATCTAAATTTTCCAGGTCTTGATTTTGAGTACATATATGGTGCACTTTGAACGTATTAAACTATTAGCGGTTAATATTAAATGCGAGACTCTCCACAGACACTGACAATGAACTATCATGCTCATCGTGGTTATTATAAAATATAAATACTTTGTTTAGAAATTTTATAATCATGTGCTGCAAATGATTTAACTGAGATATTTAGTAAATAGCGGTAGAAGGTGATCATATGTTACACAGAGGACGATATAAGTGTGATAATTTATTATTTAACTAAAATTACGACTTAAACGGTGGTCAATTTTTCGTGACTATAACTTATTATTGTTTATCCATTATCCCATTAACTTAAAAATAAAAATAATTATGTTAAGCGAAAGACCTTTCGCAGTATATATGATACTGAGCTATTGAATATATATTTGAATTACGATCAATATGGTAAATTTTTAATTATCCTACCGAGGCCAGGGAATTGAAACCGTGTTGTGTTGTGTTGTATTTCATGTGTATAAGGAATACATGATGTGTCGTGTCCACTGAAATTTTAAGACAGTGTCGTAGTGTATTGTGCCGTACAGTTTTGAAAATGAATATATGACACTTTTTTGGCATCTCTTTTTGAAGAGTATGTTCCTTTGTTAAGGAATTACATGAGAAGATTTGATATAGATGGAAAGTTTTTTTGAAAAATTCAGAATCCACAGTACAAGTATATATATACGAAAATGTATTGAAATGAGTATTCGGTTTTACTGTAGAATTAATTATGAGAAATCTTATTTTTCTCACTTATTAAAATTAAAAACAAATTATTATTTTTCTCAACCTTTCAAATATGTTATGCACGAATCTCAAAGCACAAGTAATATTGCTCCTTGTGTTATCTCCAAATAGGCGAATTCGTATCCTCTGCATTAACTCAAAGGGAATCTTTTGAGTTAATGAATCATGACCATCTGATCTGTTTTAAGATTCGTGCAAACTAGATCCGCACTAATATTAAAAGGCCCCTATAACATAAACAGGGACCGGATTGACTCCGCTTAAAATCAGACGGTTGAGATTCATTAACTCAAAAGATTCCTTTTTGAGTTAATCCAGAGGATACGCATTCCAAATAGGCACCGTACATGTCGATCGCACAAAAATTGAGATATCTCGAGGATACGCACTCCTCCACTGTCCCCTCCTCGGAGCAACTTTTTTCTTTATTGTTATTTACTCCTTTTTCCTCAAATGATAGCACTCAGTCTAAAATAGCACAATAAAACATCTTTTCATTACTTAGCAGCAGCTGCTAAGATTTCAAAAAAAAAAAAAACATCTTTTCATCTCTGCCAATTGTCCAATAACAAACTCGTAAATCTAAAACAGTAAATAGCTTCTTTTCGCGAAGCTCTTTCTATAGACATCCATTTTGTTGAATTTCCGCCTTCTTTTTATAAATTCTCATTAAAATATGATAGAAAGTGAGTTTTAACTTCTGGATTCTATCAAGTTATTCTAGTTTTCCTTTACGTTTTCTCAAAATCATGTTATCTGTGAGAAGAGAATGTGTATATTAGGGCGTAAATCTTTTCTCATTACATAACTCTTCATACTCTCTGTGAATAAAACTGGAAATTGTTCTTTTCTTTTTCACGTAACTAGTTTGGGAACCTTTTTAAGTAAGAGTTAGAATTCAAGTCATCTAATTATTTAATATTCACAGATAATTGTTCATTCTAGATTTTGAAACGTGACTTTCTACAAAGAGAATATTATCTTTGTCACTAGACAAAAAACTAATTCTCTAGTTTGAGAATTATTGTATATGACATTTGTTTTTTTTTATAAGCGAAAATTCATTTTTTTTTATTTTTAATGAAACACACTCGCTGACCCTGACCTTTACAGCAGAATACTAATTATTTTTCTTAATTTATTTAATTAATTAAATAAGTTTAATTATTTACAATTGGTTGTAATAATTATGTTGGATAATTAAATTAAATGATACAAAACATGATGCAAGGGACATTTAGTCTTTACATACTATAATATATATTTTATTCATATTAAAATTTTATCTTTAATTTTACTATTTTATCGAACAAGTGCTTCTTAGTATGAATTAAGTTTTTAATCAATTATCTTTTAAGGAGGGTTATCGAACTAAGTCCATGTTTACCAGTACGATTCGACATAAGACACGTTTTAACATGCACACCGTGCTGGTATTTAGACTGAATCTATATCATCTGCATTAACGCATTGTTTGAATTAATTTTTCGGCCATGTGATTAAAATTTGAACCAATCCGGACCACACCTATAACACACAGCGACTTTTAATATTAATGTGAATTTAAATCGGACAGTCATCTTAACTCAGAGGATTCGAATTCTATTTAGACATGGCAGCATTCGATTAGAAATTGGATAAGGAAACAAAAGCTGAAAGCCTAAGCTTCTGTGCCATGTTTTGAAATAAAGTAAAAGGTTAATTTTGAAAATAAAAGATCCTCCGGTTCGGTACACAAAATATATGCAGAAATTACTTTGGTTGCAGCTTGCCACGTGACGTCTCGCAAGTGTGCAGTGGTCGGCAATCAGTCATAATCAAGGCCAGGAGCCGATTTTTAATCCAATGAGAGTGCGCCACGTGGTTTGTGATGATTGGCCTGTTTGAACCGATGCTTCCCATATGTGCTATAGCGAGTATTAAGTATTGACATCAATCAAAAAAAAAATATATATTGAGTATTGACTAGCGCTGCAAACGAATCCAACGCGCCTCTTAATTTAAGGTTGATTTGAATTAATTTTGAACTAAGTTTGATTTGAATTATTTACGAACTTAATTTTAAATATTTTACGACAAGAAAAAGTGATCACAGTCACCGAAAACGAGAGATGAAAGTCGTATAGTATTTTAGAACTGAGAGCGAGGGTTACGACTTACGAGTTACAACTTATGGTTGGGTGACCTTATGTTTTAACTTTTAAGTCATAACATAAGTCATCAGCGGAAATCAACGGTTCACTTTACTTTGATATTCGAACTAGAATAGTTCGCAAACCTATTTCGAACGAACCAAGTCCAGTTTGAATTAATTTCGAACTATTTCGAATCAAATTTTTTACGAACTTTTTTGAATCAAACTCGAATCGAATCATGAACTACGAATTTTTTGTGTAACCCTAGTATTAACAGTTGAGTGAACTAGGGTGTTCTTAGGTTCTAAATCTCTAGGGGTAAGTTTGGATGAAAAAAAGGAATACAACAAGAATAAAGCTAATCTCAATTTTGAGAATAGTAGCTAACTCAACTTTTAGTTGGGTTAGTAGAATAGTGAGCTAACCCGTATAAAACAAACAAAGAATAGTGGGTTGGTGCTATTCTTGTTTTATCCAAACATCGAATAGCTCAAAAAAATAGCGTTATTCTCGGGTTAGTGCTATTCTTGCTCTATCCAAACACACCCTACGTGAACTTAAGAACACCTAGTTCTACTCACAGTTGAGTGAACTAGGGTGTTCTTAAGTTCACTAAATCCTTTGGTGAATTCAAGTCTAAAACTCATCGGATTGGCTTCAAACGACGAATCAAAACTGTTGAAATATGTTTACCTTACGAGTGATGCGTTTACATGTGAAAATTTTGAACTTTCGAATTAATTTAGTATAAAGTCAAGTGGTCAAAAAACGGCAAAAAATGAATGTATTAAAATTAATTTATTAACCTTTTAATTTTGACTGTTTGACTTTATACTAAATTAATTAAAAAGTTCAAAATTTTCACAAGTAGACGCATCACTCGTAAGGTTGGCGGGTTTCAACAGTTCAAATTCGTCGTTTGAAGCTGATTTGATAAGATTTAGACTTGAGTTCACCAAGAAACTCGGTCAACTTAAGAACACCCTAGTTCTACTCTTGACAGTTTAAATTAATAAGTGTGGAATTACTGATGACTGACTGACGAGTTTGATCGATTGATATCTAATTAATTACTGAACTTTCAGAATGTAATTACAAAAGTTACGTGAACCTAATTCGGCAATCAATCTGTGGTAGCTAGTGTGCTCTAGAGTCTAGATTTAATAAAACTTCGCACGAAGAGTGCTGGTTTGTAATTCGGATAATTTTTTTTTAATATTAAAACAATTAAATAGTTTTACTAAAAAAATAAAACATACAACTTAGCAACAAATATTTGAATTCAAAATTCATTCACCTGTATTTGCTGACAACCATAAAAAAAAAAAAAAAATTCATCCACCTGTAAACCTGAATAAAGACAAGCTGTAGATAGCGCATGGTTCAAATCTGAATAATAAATACGTTGTGTGGAAAACATTGGGAAATTATTAAAAATAAAGTAAAATACAATAAATTTTGAAATAAGTGCTAGTAATGGAAGGACCTAACACTTTACTTTTATATATATATATATAATAATATAATATATATATATTTCATCCGAATTTGATCAGCGATTAATAGCTAGACATTTCAAATTTCTCAATATGCTGTCTCGAAAACAGCTATTTGACGGTTTGTTTTGCCTTGAATCAAATGTCATCGCTCGGATTTATTATTATTTGATAAATTTTATTAAGGGACGCAATATCGTCTTTTGTGCCAGTATGTCTTTCAAGTGAGAAAAAGAAATATATTTATTTGGGTCTAATCTGGAAAATAAAATATTGAAAGATGATTTGTTTTCGTAAAACCTAATTCTATTTTTGAGGAAAAAATGGATCAAGCCCATATTTAATAAGAGGAGGGTTCAAATGCACCTAAATGCACCCTATATTTCAAATTATTTTTCTCCGTTTTCAAAGTCCGAATAGTCAATCCGAACCGTTAGATGCGATCTATATATTAAGATATGCTTGGAGATCAAATTTTACATTTTTTGAAATTTTTTTATTATTTATTAAGCCACTTTGAAAATCGCTGATTTTATATTTTCTGAACCATTGGACCAGCGATTTTCAAAGGTTCGGATTGACTATTCGAAAAAAATGTAAAATTTGGTATCTGAGCACATCTTAATATATAGATCGCATCTAATGGTTCGGATTGACTATTCGGACTTTGAAAACGGAGAAAAAGAATAGGGTGTATTTGGATGCACAAAACTTTAGGTGCATTTGAACCCTCCTCATTTAATAATTAGAAGAGTTACAATAGAGTTATAACAGTATTGAGAAATTGAAATTGCTCAACATTGTCTGTGAAAAATTAAAAAACCAAAGGACAGATAATAAAATATTGTAAAAAATTGGTAATTTTTTTTTTTTTTTTAAGAAAAGGGGCTAAGTTGAACTGAGCTGTTGCGAGTGTCAGTACAGGGGGTCTCAGTACTCAGTAGAAACGCCTCTGATCAGCCATTTGTTCGATCAAATCGAACGCAAGTACGCGACCTTGTTTCTGTCAGTAAATTCCCTTTTCTGGTGCTATTAGTATTGTGGTCACAGGATATGACAGATTCCGGTGCCACCGAGGTTTCACATCTTTGGTTGGCTTCTACTGGTAAACAGGTTGCTCACAGTTGATAACCTGAGATGAAGAGGTTGGATTATGCCAAATATATGGGTGCTGTGCAGAGCGGATGCCGAATCGGTGCAATGCATATTCAATGAATGCAATTCTGCGAGGGGTCGACTGGTACCAGCAATTGGATGCAGTGAACACACCAATACCACACCCTGAAAATTTAATTCGATTGAACTTTTTTTTGCTCGTAGAAAATTTTATTAATTAGGACTTTAGACATGAGTAAAAAAAAGGGGTTAGAATCATAGATTATTATTAAAGATCCCTCATGTATAATAGAATATGTGTCTGATCAATGCAATTCATTACATAAATTATAAACATACCCGTGCCAGAAGCAACAGACATGGTAGGCGTGATAGTTAAAAATATATATGAAAAGGAGCTCCTGACACATCCTTAATTTGTTGCAAATATACTCATAAAATTAAACGAAAAATACTTATATTGAGACGATTGCGAGGGTTGCATCTCAAATGGCAGAGAAATTCAGCACAAAATAGTTCCGAATGACTGAAACTCTGAAAGACTTAATTTCCTGTGACATGCGTATAGAATTATACGGGGATGTAAAAAGGTCATGTCCAAATCGAATATTTCACGGTGCGGTATGGTACGTGTACCGGTCATGTGTTGTAATTTGTGTGCCTCGTGCTGCAATCAATTATGATTATTTTTCGAAAAATTAGCACAACGCAGCACAACATTCGAATTGGTGTAGTCACGGCACTGTAAGACATACAGTCACGCGTGATCAGGACCATTAAATATTGATGTAACGGTGGATTCTGAATAAGCTAACTTAAATCACAAAAAAAATAGTTAAATATGACAAACACAAACAATTATATTTAGACACATGACAGGAGGTGCACTTATAATTAATGCGACTAACGTACCGCGATCATCTATCCTAGTTTGGTCACGCACAATGCGTCACGTAAAAGTTGTATTAGTCATAATACCGCACGACATGTTAAATTTGATACATTACAACATGACTAGTATTTATGTCTTAAAATTATACAAGGATAATAAATCTAAGTGAATAAAGATGAAATTAAACGGGACTAGAGTGTAGAGCTGTGCTCTAGAAACAAGTGCGCAGAAAAAGAGAACAGTAAGGAAAGAAAGGAGCCGTGCATGACAAATTACCTTCAAAATTTATGATTATGAAGCAGGTGATTCACGTCAATCAGCTACGATTACAAGCGTCAGTATTATCTTAAATATGAATAATAGCGTCGTCAAACTTTTTTTCGTCTCTCTTCCCTTTAAATGGAAAACAGGACTAATGTGCCTAGGGGCGGTCAGTATTCTCTTAAATAATTTAATTTAAAATTTATTTCAGTACGGAAGTGATTCCGAACTGACGAGTTAGTATAAATAAAAATTAAATTATTTTGAAATCCTCAAAATATAAGAGCAAAACTAATGGATGTGTTCATCAAAAAAGATTAGTGAGTGAGTATACATCTTTAAAAGACTATTGAATTATTTTTCAACAATGAATTCAAACTGTTGAAATCTATGTATTTCATGAGTGATGCATGTATATGTGAAAATTTTAAAGTTTCGAATTTATTTAGTACGTGATCAAGTGGTCAAAAAAATAATGAAAAATGAATACAATAAATAGGGTTGAAAGAAGTGGATAATATTCGATCCATATTAAAAAAGTTAAATATAAATATTTGATATTCAAATATCTGTGTGGATACAGATATAATTTTACGTTTTAATTATTCATATTCAAATAGCAGATACATACAATATAATTTAATATATTATAAAAAAAAATCACATTATTCATTATTATAATTGAATAAATATTATAAATTTTATTATTTTTAATAAATATCTATATCTTTATCAATCTAATATCCGATTTATATCTATATTCGAAAAAAATAAAAATGAATATAAATATAAATAAAAAAAATAGTCAATAACGGCAATCGAAATTCTGAACACTCAAATAATTAAATGTAGAGTGAGTCTATAGTACTATGCATATTACAGGTTGGTCTGTGCTACGGCTCAATATTTGAGTTTTTAAAATTCTAATAGTTGATTCGAACCGTTCATCTTGTTCTCCATATTAATATGTGTTTGGAGACCAACTTTTACATTTTTTGAAATTATTTTACTATTTGTTTATATATTTAGAAAATTACTTGATCTGAAAATTCTGGATCATTCAAAAACAGTGATTTTCAATAAATCTAAAATAATAGTAAAAAAATTTCAAAAAATGTAAAATTTGGTCTCCAAACACATATTAATATGGGGAACAAGATGAACGGTTTAGATCGACCGTTAAAATTTTGAAAAGTCAAATATTGAGCCGTATTACAGACCAAATCTAATATGCATAATACCATGGACTCACTCTTAAATGTAATATAAATTATTCTTATTTACAAGACGCTTCATATACACGGGTTCGATCGTACAAATTTCTGATTACAGTCAATAATTTAAAATAAAAATGTAATCCTTAATCTGATGCTGCTCAACTCAGCCCTTTTACAAAAATTAAAATGTTACCTCTGATATTTTAAGTAAATCAGAGCAACAAGCTAGATCTGTCGGATTTTGAAAGGTCGACAGCTAGCATCAGATGTTTACCCGAAGAATGGACAGCTAAACCTCCGGTGGATAAGGGATTCAGAGCCTCGACAGCACTTGAAGGTTTACAGTGCTGATCAGACGGATAATCGTATCAAGTTCGTGATCCAACGGCACTCGGTGCACTAGAAATCTTACAACGATGTCGAGGATTTGCACTCAAGGATAAGTCTACCTACAATCATGTAGATTTCGGTTCTTATGAGGCCACATATAGTATGTGTACGCGTGTGTCAAATAACCGAATCCGGGGTCCAGGAAAATTCAAAGTTTTAATGAAACAGTGTTTAAGTGGGGTCCTTTTGTCAGAATATTTTTTTGTACGAATGTTTGAGCACCAGAAAATCTGAATTTCCTTGGCCAAATTTAGCTCACCCACTATTTCTTAATTTCTTATCTTAACGGGGGGTCATTTGTAAACTCGCGCAAATAAAAGCACATACCGACACTCCCACTCTTCCACTCTCCATTTCTTTTCTCACTCCCCCCAGTAGGTGGAAGAAAGCTAAGCGAGATCTACTACTCAGATAGGAGAGAGAGAGAGAGAGAGAGGAGAAAAAAAAGAGAGGCAAAAAATGAGGGAGATCATTAGCGTTCACATTGGCCAGGCCGGTATCCAGGTCGGTAATGCCTGTTGGGAGCTCTACTGCCTCGAGCATGGCATCCAGCCTGATGGCAACATGCCTTCGTAAGATCTATTATCCTCCTCTCTTTTTTTCCCTTTCCTCTTTTCGAGATTTTTCTAGTAGGTCTGATTATTTATTTAGTTTTCTATGCACTGGATCTACGCCTGAACTACAATTTTTTAAGATTTAAAAAAAAAAAAAAAGTTGTTCCATCGAGATCTGATACCAGATCTGCAATGCCAAGCTGGTGTGAATTTAGAGATCTACGAAGACAATTTCAGTTGTATTTGAAATTATTGGAGTAGATCTCTCGATAAAGGAGAATCAGGACATTCCTTATTAGTAAGGCAAATTTGCTTATTAGTAAGGCAAATTGTTCCTGGATCTAAGGATCTCTAGATCTTTCTGTCGTTTGCGACTGATCACTTGCCTTTGTTGTTAGTTTTGAGTCTGATCTATATAATGTGTTATTATCTCTACTCGACTTGAAAAAAAGGGTACTATGATTATCGGCTGTATTTTAATACTGGAGTTATTTTTTCTTAGATCTCTTACCTAGGTTCCTAAACCTAGTATCAGTTCGCTTTTGTGTCTTTTTTTTTAGGTGTTTCTTGTTATTTTAAGTCAGGTATGATATCAGTAATGATTGATGAAGCCTGTGCCTTGGATCTAATATTGATTTACAAGTTTATTCATATTTTAGTAGAATTAGTTGAATTCTTATAGTTGTGCATTTAGGAACTGTTATTTAATTTATTGCCTTCTAATACATGCGTTGGTTTTTGTCATTTCTTTTAAATTATTTTTTTAATATAATATTCTCTAGGAAAATCTACAGTTTAGCAGCACGAGTCTCATGGATCTAGTTTTTTAAGTCTCCTATGATAGAACTGCAATTTTTTGTATAACTAACTTAGTTTATGCACATTAAAAAAAAGGGTAAATCATAGGCATATACAAGACTAGGTATGCAAGATATCTTTTGAATTGACTTGAGCAATCAATCCCTATTCTCACTAAAAGCTTGTAGTTTATTAGAAACTTGGGACATGCAGATTTTTTTCTCAATTTTAAGCCCATTTGCTACAGTGTAATAAAAAAGAAGAAGAAAATTGTCAGTTTTTGTCTGATTAATGGATTGATTCGTGCAAACTAACTGCAATTTAAATCCTAGGATATTAAATATGATTACTTGAAGCCTATGTTTTAATTCTTGAGACCTAAAGGAACCTCATAACTGTCTGGTATATAAAACCATCATTAATCAGTCTAGCAATTTTAAATGGATTTAATTTTTATTTTTCACCACTTAATTTATGATGCTTCTCTTCAACAGTGATAGCACAGTTGGTGTAGAGCACGATGCATTCAACACATTCTTCAGTGAGACTGGAGCTGGCAAGCATGTGCCACGTGCTGTTTTTGTGGATTTGGAACCGACTGTTATCGATGAGGTTCGTACTGGTACTTATCGCCAGCTTTTCCACCCTGAGCAACTCATCTCTGGCAAGGAGGATGCCGCTAACAACTTTGCCAGAGGCCACTACACTGGTAACGACCTTTTATCCTCCCCTATCTCTTATCAGTTTGAATTTGACTTGCTCTTGTGACGAAAATACCAGGTTTGGATGGATGATTTTTCCTTATTTTCTTTATGTTATTTAATGTACAAAAAATATATTATTTAGGAAACAAAATGTAAATTGAGTGAAAAAAGGAGACACCCACCCCTGCAAGGCTGCAACAACAACTTTACACAAATTTCTTAAAGGAATTTTTAAAGCAATACTAATGTTTTTGGTTTATTTTGTATTTTTCTTCTAGTTGGAAAGGAGATTGTGGACCTATGTCTTGACCGTGTGCGTAAGCTGGCAGACAACTGCACTGGGTTGCAAGGGTTCCTTGTTTTTAATGCAGTCGGTGGTGGCACTGGATCTGGCCTTGGTTCTCTGCTGTTGGAGCGCTTGTCTGTTGATTATGGGAAAAAATCAAAGCTTGGCTTCACCATATATCCTTCTCCCCAGGTACATCTTTTAAACAACTAAAGTTCTTTTTGAATGGCCACTGCTAATATTAGTACATCTTTCATGAATGGAGCCTTTGCAGTATTCATGAATAGAACAGAATTATGCTTAAAGAAGCAGTTGATAAAATGTAGGTGTCTACAGCAGTGGTGGAGCCGTACAACAGTGTGTTGTCAACCCACTCGTTGCTTGAGCACACTGATGTGGCTGTCCTCTTAGACAATGAGGCCATCTACGACATATGCCGCAGAGCCCTTGACATTGAGAGACCAACCTACACTAACCTGAACCGCCTCATTTCTCAGATCATCTCCTCACTTACCACCTCTCTCAGGTTTGATGGTGCTATCAATGTTGATATCACTGAATTCCAGACCAACCTTGTCCCATACCCTCGCATCCATTTCATGCTTTCGTCATATGCCCCGGTAATCTCAGCTGAAAAGGCATACCACGAGCAGCTCTCAGTACCGGAGATAACTAATGCCGTGTTTGAGCCCTCTAGTATGATGGCAAAGTGTGACCCAAGGCATGGCAAGTACATGGCCTGCTGTTTGATGTACCGTGGTGATGTTGTGCCCAAGGATGTTAATGCTGCTGTGGCTGCTATCAAGAGCAAGAGAACTGTCCAGTTTGTTGATTGGTACGCTATTCCTGACATTACTCATCAAAGAATTATGAATCTTTTGCTTGTCTTGTTTTATATATCAAACTTGGAAGTAAGAAATCTCAAGTTTTTTTTGTTCTCTTTTGTTCAAAGAGAACAAAGATTCCCTTTAGAGCCAAGATGTCCTCAACTGTTCCATTGCATTGAACATTGGTTTTAGTTAATAAATCTTGTTACTCTATATATATATATATTTTTTTTTTGCTTAAAGGTGTCCCACTGGTTTCAAGTGTGGTATCAACTACCAGCCCCCAAGTGTTGTTCCTGGAGGAGACTTGGCCAAGGTGCAGAGGGCTGTATGCATGATCAGCAACAACACTGCCGTGGCAGAAGTGTTTGGCCGCATTGACCACAAGTTCGATCTGATGTATGCAAAGAGGGCGTTCGTGCATTGGTATGTCGGTGAAGGTATGGAAGAAGGTGAGTTCTCAGAAGCAAGAGAAGATCTTGCTGCTCTTGAGAAGGACTATGAAGAAGTCGGTGCTGAGGCAGCTGATGATGAGGGTGATGAAGGCGAGGATTATTAAATTCATTTATTGGTTTGTGGTTGTTTGTCATCCTATTTTCTCGCTTGTTTGTTCATGTCTATGATGTGTGTGCTTCTCTCTTGATATTTCCCACGCATGTGGGTTGTGTATCTATCCATGTCTGCTCGCTTTCCTTTCTTTCTAGTTTTATTATGTTCAATTAGGTTTCTTTATTTCTGAATTGGATCATTAGAGATGCTGAACTGTATTGGCTTGGATTATTTCTGCATGTCTAATTTTGTTATTTTGAAGTATCTGCTTGCCAATTTATAGTCTCATTTAAATATATTACCGGTGTCAATTGTGTGATTAACATTTCAAAAGTTTGTAGTTTTCCATACACCACCAAGGCGTTTTTTATGTAACTTTTTGAGTCCATTTAAATATATTACCTGTTTGGTTGTAATCGTAAAGCTTGAAACCAGTTTTTTATACATCCTCACAGATTACGATATTTATTCTAACTATCAATGGAAATTCATGGAAACTTGTGCAACCCAATTTCTGTTAATTCGGCATAATTTTGCTGTTTTTTGAAGGTCCGTAGCGGTACCAAAATTGTACAAAATTGTACAAGGCTTTTTTCTTTTTTCCTGAAGGTCAGCTGGTAAGTAGCTGACTGGTAATATATTTATACAGAGTGTGGTTAGTATAATATCAATATAATTTTAGCTTATATAACACTAATTTCAAACCTTATCAAATCGACTTTAAATGATAAATCCGAACCGTTCAAACCGATTTACTTTGTTAGTTGTGTGTTTGCATGCAAAATTTATCATTTTTCGAATTTATTTAGTATCAAATCAAGCAGTCAAATGTGTAAGTTAATTTTAATACATTCATTTTTCAATATTTTTACTGCTTGATTTGATACTAAAATAACTCGAAAATATAAATATTTGCTTGTAAACGTATCACTCATAAAAGCAAATTGGTTTGAACAGTTTGGATTAGTTGTTTGAAGTTTATTCGATCAATTTTGAAGTTAGTGTCATATGACACCGATGTCATACTAGCCGGACTCATTTATACAAGACTTCACTTATTAGTTTGCGAAACACTCCGGATTGACAAAGCAACATATTAACATTGGTGTTGTAAATTATTATTTTTTTTAATTTTCTGTAACTTTTTTTTAATAAAAACTATTGTAAAATCTAGACATTTCGTGTCTTTATCATTAGAATTTGAAGGCTTGACTTTCATTTTTCTTGTATAATTTTTTTTTTCAATGTAAACGTTGGAAACTCAAATTAAAGTCCAACATATGAAAGTTATTTTTCAAGTAATATTCGGAAAATTTTAATTTTCATATTATTTTGAACTGAACTTTTACTGATTTTCAATTTCCTTCCATGGGAGGATTTTTTTTTTTTTTTTTTTTGCTTGGGTTAAAATTCTCTTTTCCATGACCTCTTCTCTCATAAAATCATTTCTGTAATTGTTCTCGCTATATACAACCAAATAATTCTTTTGTGCACATTTCTATAAATTATTGTACTCTTTAAATATATTCTATAGATCCTCATTCCTATGCTCCTAAAATTTTGTGTTACCAAACAAATTAATGATCTCTATAATTTTCCTTTGCGTTGCTGGAAATTAATATAAGGACAGGGAGGAGGAGCGGAGGCAGCATATATAATGGAGGTTCTACCATGCATATTAACTTAATTAAAAAGAATTAAGCCAATTTAAAAGAACTATAGAAAAAAATAATTCAATGCGTCTTCATGAAGGGATTGTTTCGAATGTATATATATATAGAGAGAGTGTGTGATTAATATGCATTCGGTAGCATATGGGCCGAAGTGCTACCGGTCCAAATTTGAAATTTTAAAAGCTAAAAAGTCGATCTGAACCGTTAGATATGATCTCTATATTGAAATGTGCTTGGAGACCAAATTTTACATTTTTCTGAATTTTTTTACTATTTATTAAGCCACTTTGAAAATTGCTGATCCAACGGTAGCTTAACAAAACAGTAAAATCAGAAGCCACCGTCGGATTGACAATTTGAACTTTGAAAACGAAGATATAAAATATGAGGTATGATGACACACACACACAATGAATAATGAATAATGCTAGAAAAGTAATAATTAATAACATGCGATCAAGAATAGAACCGGATTTTCGAACTATAAGAGTCAAACACGAATAGACCAATCATATAAAAAAATTCTTCAGAGAATGAGAGGTCAATTTTACAATACCATGACATTTTTCTCTAAATTATATAAAAAATTATATATAAATATAGAAGAATTGAATCCATTCTTTTCACTTAAATTTGCTATATAAGATGTAAGAGTAATAAGAATAATAGTTTAAAAATATATTGTAGAAATCTTGAAATATTACATGTTCTACAGAAAAACAATGAAATTGCACCCAAAAGAGAATTTTTTTTCTTCTTCCTTTTCTTTTTATAAAGAAAATTGTATATAAATATAATTAAAAAAAATAGAAGTTAATTGATTCCATTCTTTTCACTTAAATTTGCTATTGCATACACTATAAGATGTAAGAGTAATACGAATAATAGTTTAGGAATATATTGAGAAAATATTAAAATATTGCATGTTCTACAACAAAACAATGAAATTGCACCGAGAAGAGCATTTTTTTTCTTCTCTTTCTTGTATTCAGTTATTTAATTCTTTTCTTAATTAATTTGTTTCAGTTATTTAATTCTTTTCTTAAATCTAACAAATCATCCAAACAAAAATTTTATATCCCACAATAATTTTGCAGAACATAATATTGGTATACACAAAAGAACTACCAACTCGATCGAGATTGCCAAATAATATGTCAAAAATTTTGCTAGAATTTCTTTGATTGGTTGTGGAGCGGATCAGAAACCGCAGTTTCTACCTTTTGTAATGGTAGTTACTGGCATGCTTTAAGACGCCACGTGTCATCTATTTTGCTACAAATATTGCATTTTGATTTTTGAGATTCAAAAGAGTTACGCTAGCTTATTCGCATTTTGTTGACATTCTCACTTCACTTATAATGTTTTACATTTAAGGTAGTCCATTCATGTCACCAATTAAAGATTCATGATGTATAGGCTTAGAATACTGGTTAGATTTAAGGTAGTCCATTAACTTTACTTGTAGAATTAATTTCTTGTGTACCCTTCAACTTTTTCTTATTTTCTTATTTATCCTTCAAGACTTCAATATATTATAGAGTTAATTTCTTATATGTCATTCAACTCTTACTTATTTTTTATAGAGTTAATTGCTTATGTGCCCAATTAAACCCAGACCAAATCTTATTACAAATTTAATTAAAAAAAATTGAGTACCCTCTTTCGAAAAAAATCTCACATCGTCGTATTTAAAATGGGACACAGCAGACATTCATTTTGGTTAATCAGACCTGAGTTAAACCGTTAAATTTGAAACACAAAATTAAAATTAATTTGAGACCATTAATTATACTTTCATATAAAGTTCAGTGGTGTTCTATATGAAAGTATTGTGGTCTCAGATGAATTTTCATATAAAGTTGAAGGAGATTTAACCTAATATATATTTCAAAACAAGTTCAATGGTATTTTGAACAAGAGGAGGGCTCAAATGCGAATTCATATGCTCTCCAGTACCGAACAAGGGAATCTTTTAAAATTAGTGGATCCGGACCATTTTTTAACTTTGCACGAATCTCAAAGCACAAAAATACTAGCCCCCCCTCTGCGTTGTCCCCGAATAGGCACCGGATTGAGTTTATCTGGATCGTAAAGTTGTGGATCCCACCGTTCAATACCTGAGATGATATTTGTCCCTCAAATGCTTCATTGTGTTGTGTCCCAATCATATCCCACATCCTTACCCTTGTTTTCAAAGTTCAAATATTTTATCTAAGACACTCGACATATATTTCCATTTTCCATATTAAAATGTTCAAATTTTATATTTTTGAATATATATATATATATATAGGGCTGCGGCTAATTTGCTACCGGCAGCATTTCTGCCGGCGGTGCTGCCACTGTTTTTTCTATTTTTTGATGTTCAAAAGACAAATCTAAACCGTTAGATGTTTAATCTATATTATAATCTACTTCGAGACCAAATTTTACATTTTTTGGAATTTTTTTACTATATATTAAGCTGGATTGAAAACCGCTGATTTCAATGCTGCAGAAATTTACTGAAATCAGCGGTTTTCAAACCAGCTTAATATATAGTAAAAAAATTCCAAAAAATATAAAATTTTGTCTCCAAGTAGATTATAATATAGATTAAACATCTAACGGTTTGGATTTGTTGTTTGGACATCACACGGCTAAATATAGCCCCGGCAGCACCTCTGCTGAAATGCTGCCAGCAGCAATTTAGACAGACCCTATATATAGAGAGAGATGGGCTATGGTGCATTGCAATGTATGGAGGGGTTTGTGCATTGGACCATAAATCTAAAATTCAAAATCCAAATGACCGATCCAAACCGTTCATCTTGTTCTCCATATTAATATGTGATTGGAGACCAAATTTTACATTTTTCTGAATTTTTTTACTATTTATTAAGTATTTTACAAAATTGTTGATCCAACGGTGGCTGCTGATTTTACTGTTTTGTTAAGCCACCGTTGGATCAACAATTTTGTAAAATACTTAATAAATAGTAAAAAAATTCAGAAAAATGTAAAATTTGGTCTCCAATCACATATTAATATGGAGAACAAGATGAACGGTTTGGATCGACCATTTGGATTTTGAATTTTAGATTTATGGTCCAATGCACAAACCCTTCCATGCATTGCAATGCACCATAGCCCATCTCTCTCTCTCTCTCTGTATATATATATATAGAGTTAGGCTGGGGTGCTATGAATAGCATAGTGGCCTCTATGCTACGGCTCAATATTCGAGTTTTCAAAATCCAAACGGTCGATCCGAACCGTTCATCTTATTCTCCATATTAATATCTGCTTGGAGATCAAATTTTATAATTTTCTGAATTTTTTTACTATTTATTAAGCCACTTTGAAAATCGCTAATCCAATGGTTTTACTGTTTTGTGCAGCCACCGTTGGATCAACAATTTTGTAAAATACTTAATAAATAGTAAAAAAATTCAGAAAAATGTAAAATTTGGTCTCCAAGCAGATATTAATATGGAGAATAAGATGAACGGTTCGGATCGACCGTTTGGATTTTGAAAACTCGAATATTGAGCCGTAGCATAGAGGTCACTATGCTATCCATAGCACCCCAGCCTAACTCTCTCTCTCTCTCTCTATATATATAGAGGTAGGCTAATAAACAATTGATTGTTCCTAGCCTCCCGTGGAACCAAGTCATTTTCCAATTTTTAAAGTCCAAATGATCGATCCAAGCCGTTAGATGTGATCTCTATATTAAAGTGTGCTAGGAGACCAAATTTTACATTTTTTGAATTTTTTTTACTATTTATTAAGCCACTTTGAAAATCGCTGATCCAACGGTGGCTTAACCAAACAGTAAAATCAGAATCGGCTGTTTGAACCGTTATTGTTCAATCTATATTAAAATATACTTGGAGACCAAATTTTACATTTTTTGGATTTTTTTACTATTTATTAAACTGGTTTGAAAACCGCTGTTTTCAGTAAATTTATGCAGCATTGAAAACAGTGGTTTTCAAACCAGCTTAATAAATAGTAAAAAAATTCCAAAAAATATAAAATTTGGTCTCCAAGTAGATTTTAATATAGATTAAACATCTAATGGTTTGGATTTGTTGTTTGAACATCACATAATAAAATATAACCCCGGCAGCACTTGGCTAAAATGCTGCCGGCAGCAATTTAGCCACACTCTATATTTTTATATATGTACAAAATAACTATTTTTTCATAATATTCTTGACCATCCAAAAGTAGTACGATTTAATTTGTACTTATTTAAAAAAATAAAACTATTTTCAAAAATAATATAAAATTTGGTCTTCAAGCACATGTTAATATGGAAATCATGTTGAACAGTTTAGATCAATTATTTAGATTTTAAAAACAAGAAGAATGATTTGGGGCTCAGCCCTCTTTTTGAACAATAAAAGATGGGTTTTCTATATTTATTCTTTTGATGATATTCGGATATATAGCGGATCATGGCGATCATATCAAAAGCCGTACATATAAATTTCAACAGAACAAGATGTGAAGAAGAAAAATAATAAAGCTTTGGATCAGAAAGTGTGTTATAAGTTATAACATGTTGATTCTTGGATTAGACCTTTAACCTTTGTATTTTATTAGTTTGGCTGCTGCGAATTACATTTTGGCAACATGTACAAGAAAATACAATTTTCATCCCAAGAGCAACTTTTGGGAAGTTCTATCAGACACTCGAGTAAAAAAAAAAAATTCCTAAAAAAATAGAAGACCTGATCGACACTCGGAGCCTGGCAAATTTTTAAAGTCAAATTGACCTGAATCTCCGAAATATTTTACTTATCACCTTCAAAATTTAAAATTTCAACCTTGCCATCGCTTTTTAAAAAAATAACATCAAATCATTTTGAGTTGTATTATTATGAATTTATATGCCAATTTATAGTATTTGTTATTATATTTAAAAAAATTAGAATATTTAATAAACAGCAATAATTTTCTACATAACAAAATTATACTAAAATACATATTTGTATTTTATTTCAAACAAATTAAGTATCAGTAATAATCAATATGCTAATTTCATTTTTGTTTAGTGATCGAATAACAAGTTTATGAGCAGAAGTCTCGTTATGAAATCATAATTAATTAGTATTATTATATTATTGTTTAATCCAATTTATTTAATTATATTTAAATATTTAAAAATAATAATTATATTGATATCAAGCTTTTAGAAAAGGAGAATTAAGATTTCTCACAACTACTCTCAAGATACGTACAACCGAACATTTATTTCAGTATATTTTCATAATCATATTCGTACATATCATGGGTATGAATTCTCAAATATTAATTTGGAAGTTCTTGTACTCTTGAAATCTCATCCCGATAATCTTGTGATAATCTAATGTACTAATATATATATATATATAGAGGATGGATAAGCTCAAATCGTTTGTTCCTGGACTTAGGAACAAACGATTCAGTTTTCTGATTTCCGAAGTTCAAATGGACGATCCAAACCGTTAGATGTTTAATCTATATTAAAATGTGCTTGGAGACAAAATTTTATATTTTTTGAAATTTTTTTACTATTTATTAAGATGGTTTGAAAGTCGCTGTTTTTTTATGGTGCAGAATTTTAATAAAAACAGCGACTTTCAAACCCTCTTAATAAATAGTAAAAAAATTCCAAAAAATATAAAATTTTGTCTCCAAGCACATTTTAATATAGATTAAACATCTAACGGTTTGGATTGACCATTTGACCTACGCAAATCAGAGAACTGAATCGTTTGTTCCTGAGTCCAGGAACAAACGATTTGAGCTTAGCCATCCTCTATATATATATATATATATATAGAGTTAGGCTGGGGTGCTATGGATAGCATAGTGGCCTCCCGTGCTACGGCTCAATATTCAAGTTTTCAAAATCCAAACGATCGATCCGAACCGTTCATCTTATTCTCCATATTAATATCTGCTTGGAGACCAAATTTTATAATTTTCTGAATTTTTTTACTATTTATTAAGCCACTTTGAAAATCGTTAATCCAACGGTTTTACTGTTTTGTGCAGCCACCATTGGATCAACAATTTTGTAAAATACTTAATAAATAGTAAAAAAATTCAGAAAAATGTAAAATTTGGTCTCCAAGCAGATATTAATATGGAGAATAAGATGAACGGTTCGGATCGACCGTTTGGATTTTGAAAACTCGAATATTGAGCCGTAGCATAGAGGTCTCTATGCTATCCATAGCACCCCAGCCTAACTCTATATATATATATATATATATATATATATATAGGGTCTGTCTAAATTGCTGCTGGCAGCATTTCGGCAGAGGTGCTGCCGGGGCTATATTTAGCCGTGTGATGTCCAAACAACAAATACAAACCGTTAGATGTTTAATCTATATTATAATCTACTTGGAGACCAAATTTTACATTTTTTGGAATTTTTTTACTATATATTAAGCTGGTTTGAAAACCGCTGATTTCAGTAAATTTCTGCAGCATTGAAATCAGCGGTTTTCAAACCAGCTTAATATATAGTAAAAAAATTCCAAAAAATGTAAAATTTGGTCTCCAAGTAGATTATAATATAGATTAAATATCTAACGGTTTAGATTTGTCGTTTGAACATCAAAAAATAGAAAAAACAGTGGCAGCACCGCCGGCAGAAATGCTGCCGGCAGCAAATTAGCCACAGCCTATATATATATATATATATATATGTATATATATGAGGAGGGTTCAAATACCTCCATGTTTTGCGCCTCCACTATGTCTCCATTTTTAAAACGTTAATTACTCAAAATTTAAATCATAGACTTCAAAATAAATCCGTTAGATGTGATCTATACTATTTTATCTATGTGCTCAAAGAAAATTATCAAATTTTGATTTTCTTTTTATATGAATCAATTAGTTGAAAAATCAACCTCTAGAAATTATCCACATTAGTACGTTTTTACAAGCTTTTGATGACAACCAAAACCAAACGGTTTTATTTTGACTTTTAATTTTTTAATTTTGAGTTATTAAAGTTTTTAAAAATAGAGGTACGATGGAAGAACAAAAAATGGAGGCATTTGAATTCTCATCTCTCTCTATATGTATATATATAGCAAGAAGTTTAATTATCCTCTTGTAACAATTAGGCCCTGTTCGGCAGCTCGCTAAGGAATAGGAATGAGAATAGAAATCCAAAATTTTGAACTAATTTTTACCGTTCGCCGTGGAAAAAAAAACTTGGCTTTGAGTGAATTTTTTTTTCCACGGTAAACAGTAATCTGCCGAACAAAACCTAGAGTGTTCCGCCTTTAGTTGTATAGCAACACACTATACGAGGTAAAAGGCACAGAATTATCAATTACTGCACAAATTTGTTATTAATTAGGTATCTAAAAAGTGATTATTTTTAAATGACAACGGCGGGATCCAAATCCACATCGAGAAGCGTGTGTGAACGTGACGTGAAGGCTTGACCTGAAAGCCTCCGTCCCCACCTCGGGTCCCGCTCCTTTACACCCATAGATGACTAGACAGTTACCTGTCGTCCCACCTATGCCCAATAGGAACTTGCCACGTCAAACTATTCTTCTTTCTACTGCAAAAGACATAGAATAGAGATTTTTTTTTTTAAATAGAATTTATTTAAATTATTTCAACGGAACAAACCTTTTTTAGTTGAATTTTTGAAAACTAGCCTCCACCGATTTCTAGGATCGGTGCAGCAAAAAAAAATCCAACTTACACCGGTTCTAGGGACCGGTGGAGCCAATTTTTATTCATTTTCGCATCTAGTAGAGTATTGCCACATAAAATCAATATTTTTTCTGCACCGATCCGTAGGATCGGTGGAGGATTCTTTGTAATCAATATTTTTTTTGCCCAAGACCGTGGGGTCTTCACTTTTTTTTTTTTTATAAAACAAAATTTTTTTTATTTTTTTTATTTTTTGTATTAAAATATTAGAAATGTTGAATATATTTCTTTGAAAATAGATGAAATACAATATAATTTGATTTATTAGAAAGACTGCAACAAATAACTTGGATCAATATTTTTCAGGTCGGGTTTTTCGCGGCTGTAAGAAAAATTAGAGTAGAAGTAGGGTGTTCTTAAGCTCACCAAAGTGTTTGGTGAGCTTGATTTCAAAACCCGTCAAATCAGTTTCAAATGACGAATCCGAACCGTTGGAACCCGCCTATTTTACGTGTGATGCATCTACATGTGAAATTTTTAAACTTTCGAATTAGTTTAGTATAAAGTTAATTGGTCAAAATTAGAAGGTTAATAAATTAATTTTAGTGCATTCATTTTTTGAACATTTTTTGACCGCTTGACTTTATACTAAACTAATTCGAAAGTTTAAAAATTTCACATGTAGACGCATCACACGTAAAATAGACGGGTTCCAACGGTTCGGATTCGTCATTTGAAACCGATTTGACGGGTTTTGGAGTCAAGCTCACCAAACACTTTGGTGAGCTTAAGAACACCCTAGTTCTACTCGAAAAATTAATATATTTCTTTATGTGTTATTGGAAAAAAAATAAAAATGCTTAGATTCTGAGTTATTGATCCCGGTTCAAAAGTCACTTCTAGGTAATCCAGAAAATATTGTGATCCTTCTAGGACATTTAATTTATAAAAAGTTGTATCTATTTTGAGAATTCTTTTTGAATAACAATCATTAAATAACTTAAAGTTTTTATTTTTTTCAAAAATAGATACAACTTTTCATAAATTAAATGTACTAGGAGGATCACAATGTTTTCTGGATTACCTAGAAGTGACTTTTGAACCGGGATCAATAACTCAGAATCTAAGCATTTTTATTTTTTTCCAATAACACATAAAGAAATATATTAATTTTTCTTACAGCCGCGAAAAACCCGACCTGAAAAATATTGATCCGGGTTATTTGTTGCAGTCTTTCTAATAAATCAAATTATATTGTATTTCATCTATTTTCAAAGAAATATATTCAACATTTCTAATATTTTAATACAAAAAATAAAAAAATTTAAAAAATTTCTGTTTTATAAAAAAAAAAAGTGAAGATCCCACGGTCTTGGGCAAAAAAAATATTGATTACAAAGAATCCTCCACCGATCCTACGGATCGGTGCAGAAAAAATATTGATTTTATGTGGCAATACTCTACTGGATGCGAAAATGAATAAAAATTGGCTCCACTGGTCCCTAGGACCGGTGTAGGTTGGATTTTTTTTGCTGCACCGATCCTAGGGATCGGTGGAGGCTAGTTTTCGAAAATCCAACTAAAGAAGGCTTGTTCCGTTGAAATAATTTAAATGAATTCCATTTTAAAAAAAAAAATCTAGAATAGAAGGTCTATATATTATTAATTATCAGAAAATAGAAAAAGCTCCATATATTAATAAAATAATCTCTGCCAACGATATAAAGCCCCATGAGACAAAAAGAAAGCATTCAAGCTCGAAAATAAAGAGCCTTCCTCTGAACGGTTGAAAGAATCGTCATCCCTTGTCTGCTGGTATAAAGAAAAAAATAAAAAAAATCTCATTGATTGCTAGGTTTAGGCTCTCTATAAATTAAACCATAGATAAGGGTTCTCTGCCTTCTTCCTCTTTCACTTCTCCCCACCATTTTTGTCTCTTGTAGCCACCATCCCTTTGCCATTGCAAAGGTACTTCTACCTCATTTTAATTCCCTTTTTTTGTCTCATGCGTAATATATAAACGCACACATAAGATGTTTGTTAGCTAACAAGCTTCAGTCTTCTATTTTTCAGGGGTTTGTTGTGAGTTATGATAATTTTTGCTTTGTGAGAAAACTGAGGTGTTAAATTAATGGCGCCAGTAAGCTTGCCTCCAGGTTTCAGGTTCCATCCAACAGATGAAGAACTAGTGATATACTATCTAAAGAAGAAGATAAATGGGAGGGAGATTGAACTGGAGATCATTGCAGAAGTCGATCTTTACAAATGCGAACCCTGGGATTTGCCAGGTATGTGCACACATCTTTATTTCTTAATAAAAAATTTGTATTTCCGTTAGCATCTCTTGCATAAATGAATTAACTTGGAAGAACAAGCATTTTTTGCTTAAAATGTACAGCATGTAAATAGGTTTTTTTTTTTTTTTTTTTTTTTTAAAAATGTGAAGTCATGAACATATGTAATTAATGCAGATTCAAAGAAATATTGAAGTACAGTATTCTTAGCTTGAACATCGAATTCCAAGAAATAGAGTACTTAGTCATTAAATGCGAGGTCTAATTTAATTTTTTTTACTATAAAAGTTTATTTTTAATGTAATTAACAATGAAGTATTTTATTATAAAACAATAGAGGTGTATAGTATAGACTAGAGTTAATTTTAAAATTAATTTGCTGAGTAATTAAATTATACTTATTGATACTTTGTTTAAACAAGTGCTCTCATTCGTTTGCGATACCATGCTGCTTCTTGGGGTAAAGGTTAATTCCCATGTTTTCTTGGAAAATACTTCATTCAATATGCATTTTCTGTTGTATAGTTCTTTTTTTTTATTAATTATGAGATTTGAGAAGATCATGTATGTGAAAGGAATCACCACACACAATCATGAAGTATTGCACAAGTTCAATTTTAGGTTGATATATATACAGAATATATAATTTCGTTCATGTATGCCAATCATATAATTTAGTACATGCAGCAGCAATCCAGTTTATAGTTCCATTTGTTTACCCAATCAAATATATTATAGAAAGAAGCTTGTTATATTTTTCTGAAGTGGTCGGTGCATTTCTTTTGAAGGGAATTATGTCATCTTACATGTTGACATTTCCACATTCACATTCATGCTCATGCTCCTGCTGTAAACAAGTTTTCTTCATCTTAACAAAAGCTAAAGTGCAGTACTAGATAAAAGAAACGGTATTTTCATGGCATATAATTAAGTTGATTCCTTGTTGAGGTTCCTACAATGTGGTACCGATCATATATACCATAATATTAAACTTCCAACTGATGAAACAAATTATGTAGGAACGTGAATTCAATAGGAATATTCGGGTTATTTGCAAAAGAACGTCTCTTGAATCCAGTATTGTAAGAACCGAGGAAAAATAGAAAAGAACAAAGTTAGAAAAAATTTGTTAGCCTCAAGTCAAAATATTTTAGAAAGCTCACACTCTTCAAGGCAAGTAAAAATTGCCTGCGCTCTTACTTTTTTTTTTTTTTTTTGTTGAAAACTTGCTAGTAGCTACTAAGGGTCGTGAGGGAAAATCGAACGCTCTTACTTTTATCTTGTATTCCTGTGGGGACCTTTTTGGATTCTATTCAGATTGTGGGCTCCAATCATTATGCTTTGTCTTGTTTAATTTTAATTTCTTGAAAAGTAATTAATTAATCATGCATGCTACTTAATCATTCATTTTATCTCATAGGCATAATAATTATTGTACCAAGCTCACTGTCGGCTAAATCATATATAGAAAATCTAATGACAAGTACATATTTACAGATAGCTTTATGCAACTTATACCAATTAATGATAGAGGTCCTCATTTTTCTTTCCCACTTAATGTTGCAATTTGTGTTTTCTGCATCTTCTTAGTAAAATTAATAACAGTTATGCTATATATATCAATATTTGTGTCAATAAAATATATAAAAGCTTCTCATCAATGTGTAATAACATATATATTCTTAGAATAATTTTAAAAATTGTGAGTGAACGTGTTAGAATTAATAAGAAATTAATATTACTTGACGGTTGAATATTTATATATAACATGAAACTACTCTGATTTTTGTACAGAGAAATCATTTCTACCAAGCAAGGATCTAGAATGGTACTTCTTTAGTCCTCGGGATCGGAAGTACCCGAATGGCTCAAGAACAAACCGAGCAACAAAGGCTGGTTACTGGAAAGCTACAGGAAAAGACCGAAAGGTGAACATCCAGAAACGCTCCATTGGTATGAAGAAAACCCTTGTGTACTATATAGGTCGAGCACCGCATGGCTCCAGGACTGGTTGGGTTATGCATGAATACCGCCTTGACGATAGTGAATGTGATGTACCATCGGCTGGACTTCAGGTGACTACCACAGGGGAAACTTAATTTATATTTAATCTAAAAGCTGATATAATCATATACAAAGAGTTTTTCTTTTCCAAAACCTTCATTCTCTTAGATATGCAAAGGTCTAGCTATATGTATCGCCACCTGGTCATGTAATAAAAAGCTCATTAGGTGTCTTGTAATTAATTTCATACCACAATTCAAGTTAGTTTTCAATGATTTAATCTCCTTTTTTCTAACATCAGGATTCATATGCACTATGTCGTATATTCAAGAAAGCAGGACCTGGTCCAAAGATAATGGACCATCAAGGTGCTCCTTATGAGGACAACTCTCAATGGACGGTAGCGGCCTCAGTTCAATCTCCAGCTGGGAATTTCTCTTCTGATGGAAGAGGTGAAGACATAGAGAACAGTAGCTACTCTCCTTGTGAGCCGACGTACACCTTTGACATGATGCAAGGAAGTTCATTTCACGGTGGCAGTGCTCAAGCTGATGACAAACGGATGCAGTTTTTGAACGAAGAAGTACTTAACCCGATGGCTTCATGCTATCATGATCCTGCCGGCTTCTCTACATTTCCCTCCAAGGTATATATATCATCACATTATTGTTTTAATTACCATGCTGTCAAAATTATTTTTGTAGACGATCAGTATAAAAACAATTAATATGCTATTATGTATATAATTTTTTTTTAGTTTTTAACTAGTTTTGACATGCATGTCTCTCCACTAAATCTTTGCTACATGTACATAGTCTTTCACTTTTTGCTTTTTTTATGAGTTACTAGGGGTGTCAATGATGCCCTTTTAATGGATCCTACATTTTACCATTACCATAACGGATCCTGCATTTTGTGATACTTTATTAGGTCACAATATATGTTATACTATTTTACCATTACCATAACGGATCCTGCATTTTGCAATACTTTAGGTCGACGTTGAACTAGAGTGCGCACGGCTTCAACACAGGCTCTCGTTACCTCCACTGATGACTGACGACTTCCCGCAATTTAATTTTCCTGACCACAAGGCCTTGCACAACAGCACTCCTCACCAAGAAATCAAAGGTGTCGATGTCATTCAAGAAATCTTATCAGTTGCATCTTCCTCTCAAGAAATGATCAACAATTTTGGCTACGACAACAATGTTTGGCTTGGAAATAATTACTCAGACTCAGGTGGATTTCCCGAGTTCCACTTTGGTAGTGGTGTCGCTAGTTCTTCTAGAATGTCAGGCTCAGAAAATGAGTCAGCGAGCTTGATAGGGATCAGAGATTTAGAAGAGGAGTTCAAACAAGAAAGGAAACAAGTAGAGAACTTACGTGGCATCAAATTAAAGTACTGAAAGATGATCTTGGAGAGGTACATCTTGCTTAGGAAAAGAGCTGTACATATGCTTTTGATACGCCAGATTATTTTAAGTTATATATAGTTGTATAGATCGATATATATATAAACTAAATTAAATATCTTACCTGATAGTTAAGTTTTGTGGATTATATATATCTCTACGTTTGTTGTAAAAAAGGCGCTTTTATGTTATATATGCCGTAATTTATTTTATCAATCTTCCAAATGCAGATTGTCTTAAAAGGAGAAGAAAATAACGAAGCAACAAGTATCACGACTTACCCAATAGCAGAGACTTCAGAAATCACAGGTATCTCTCTTGAGAAAAGCTGAGATCTTTGTTATTACTTATTACACAATGGTCATCATAAAAAAAAAAAAAAATCAAATTCTATTAAGATGACTAGATGAGCACGAATATTTTTAAGTGGTGCATATCTTCTGGTGTAGAAATAAATTCTTAATGTTATCTTAATCATCAAGAAGAACAAATTAATATAATTTAGTCATTTATATTAACCCATATTTAGATTGCAGGAGAAGTCGATCGCCGGACCTGTCTGAGTGACAAAAGCTACTTAAACAATGCACACAACTCGCAACTTAGAGCGGACGATTCTCCTGTTAGATTTATTGAAATAAATCCAAATTCTCAACACCGTGATGTATCTGATGATCGATCGAGTTAGAAGACCTTCATATGAACTTCTTGGGAAAGTTGATGTCAATCATGGCCTGTTTGTATCAAGGGTTTGTATGGCAAAGACGTGCTTCTTGCACAGTGAACCATCAAAGATGGTTTATTACCATTTGAACCCAATGGAAAGAGAGACTGAGGAAGTCAAAAGGTTTCACTTAATTTCATCAAAAGGTTAGATTTAGGGTTTCAAAGTTTACAAGTATAATGGCTTTGATAAATGACAAGCTCAAGCTCTTGATCAAAGGCTATGCAAGAGTTCGTTCTGGTATAAATCCTGCACCAATGCTATCTATACGAGTACTGAGAAAACTAAATTTGAACCCTCATGAGTGAAGGGTTTGGTTTTCCAAAGTGACAGGAAAAGGCTTTTCTGGGATGGTTTTGAACCAGAAATGCTCGTTTCTCTTTAATGTGTTCGCTCTCCATTATGTTCTTTTGGTTCAGCCATTGATGAACCTCATACTTACCAATCCAGTTCTATGAATGTAGCATACAAACAATTATTTGTACATAATTAATGATTTAGAGTTGAGAAGTTGAATCAAGGTCTTTCCTTTTTTTTTTTTTTAAGGTTAGTCGGCGAGGTGTGGCTAACAATGATATTGATAAAAAAAAAAGTTTATTTAATTTAGAAATAGTTTTTGTCTCATTTGAATTTTGAGGCATGATCCAATCATCTTTTGACCATAATCCCATGAATTATATATAGAGAACAATTATTATTAGACGTATAGATCAAGTACATTGTTTGTAAAAATATTGTTATTTTTTAATTTGTATGTTGATAATGTTAACGTTCGTTATTTTTTTTTTTTTTTTTTTTGTTATTGAACGTGGGATGTTCGTCCTATTTCCACTAGTAAGGAAACCTACCGTTTGGAAAGTTTCAAGGATTATAACATAAAAATTAGTATGAGAGAATTGACCATATTGAGCTAGATTGAAATAATACTCAACTCATTTATGGGCTAACATGTAATATTAGTCATAGGGATTAGGGAGAGCATTTGTCACTGGTAATGGGCCACTTAAGGCCCATACAAAAGTTAAATGTAACCCGTTAAGTTCTAATCAAATTAAAAACGGCCCAGTATTTAAATGGACAAGAATCCGTATCCTCTCAGGTATTGCACAGATATTGCAGAGGATCACTTACTTTACGGTTTGAGATTAAATTTCAATCAGCTTGGGATTCGGGTCACTGTAAGGGCTGTATTTTTGGGCTTTGAGATTCGTGCCAAGTTAAAAAATTACGGTTCAGATCTAGTAATTGTAAAAGATTCCCTTATCAGGTATTGGAGAGGATGTGAATTCACCAAATCAGGCACCGCAAATCACATGGTTTTCTTTTCTGTTCCTTCATTCAGTATTGTTTCTTTGGAGAATGGAGTGAAGTCATGATTCGTAAACGGATTGGATACCCTGTTCTATAGAAATTAAATGGAACAGGTATTTTCCATCCGAATCTGTTTTTTTTTTCAAATTCTTCTTATTCAGACTATTTAATTTTTTTCATGTTTCTTTCAGTATTACTTGTGGAACTAATATATATTCCGGTCCGGATGAGAATTTGCTCTCAAGAGTGGACTAGATCGTTGCTTTTCTTTCTTTTACTTGTGACTAATATTATTCTCCAACTCTATGTTCATTGACACCTTTATTTACTCTTTGTTTTATTTTCTGATTTGTTTTCTTAATTTTTTTAATTTATATTTGTATTTTAAAGTTCATTTGATTTTTTATTTTCAAATTATCCGTATACATGGATTATCTGTTATGTATCTGTATTTTCTTTTAAAATGGATTTAGTTTTAAATTTGACATTCATTTACTATTTGTATTTGTATTCGTATTCTCTCGTTAAAAGACGAATACAAATTAATATTAACATTAATTTATTCACGCCGAATTCGTTCCATTTATACCCTTGCTAACAGGAGAATAACAAGAAGAAGCTAGATGTTGGATATATCTACAAAATATTTTCCATGTCTAGTTGCGAACAATCATCATTACTTGCGCTTTGTTTACTAGCCAATAAAACCAGTATAGTTCATTAGAGCGAGGCTTCGGTGTATTATGTATAGCGCACATTGCTTCGTACTATAGATTTATATTTTCATATTTAAAATTCAAATAATTGATTTGAATTGTTAAATACGATCTACATTTGAAAATGTACTTAGAGATCAAATTTGATATATTTTTTTAAATTGTTTTACTATTTATTTAGATAAGTAAAATATCATTACTTTTTTACATTTGATAATTTTTAGATCAAGTGATAAACCCTAAATCCTAAACAAGGTATATTGTAGTAAAAATTTAGTATTATATTTTTTTTTTCTGTAAAATTATGAGTATTCAGGTATTCTGGTACGAACCAGGGCCATGCCAATTTTAGCATTCTATTATGTATTTGGTTAAATTGTGGCATTCTTAGCCAAGTTTTACATATTCCAGTATTCTATTATTGTTAGGGGGTGTCAATGGCACCCTTTACACATTTGTAATCTGATTGTACTAGATCTCCTTATTAATTGAAACAATTATTTTTTTCTAGAATTTTTATCATTTAATTATAATTGCGCTTCCTATCTCGCCACTGAAGTAGACATAAGAAATGGGCTCTAATTGTACATGGCATCACACATTGTTGGGCTAAATTAATTACATTCTAAATCTTAGCTTTTGTTTTTAAAAATAATCACTTTCAAGCATGTGCTGCTTTGATGATCTTAGAATTGGTTCAAATGCTTCTTGGTTTGTAGCTGTATTGGCTATTGGTCTTGACCCATTTGAGGAGATTAAGTTTGCTGTTTCTTACGCTAAATATGTAAATCTTAGAGATGCATGCAAGTTGTTCGATGAAATGCCCATTAATAATGTCAGAGGACTGTTTCGGTCGGGTGTGATTGTGTATGCGTTGGTACTGGTACTGTACTTGTAGTTGCACTGTAATAATGTCAAAGCAATTTCATAAACCTTCTAGATATCAAAACCTAATATATATTGTTGTTTGATTTTAGTCCTTTCTCTTTCTTTTATTTGATGCAGAAATTAAATATCAAATCCCTTCGCAACTTGAGTGGCCTACTCATCGAGATGAAGAAAAATACTCAAGGAGAGGAGAAGCCATGAGAGAGGAAATGACTCTTAATATGTGGACAAATTATACAAGATGATAATATGATGCAATTTGATGTTTTGAATTACTGCCCTTTTATTTTATCCTATGTATGCATCATTTTTGTGGATAAAGGCTTGTGAAGATATATATAATAGTGAATGTAAATTTGTTTATGAAATTCCATATAATATTTATATTTATATAAAGACTTGTTTACGATTGATGCAATGTTTTCAATAATAGTCTATATTTTGTTTGATGAGCAATGTCTTATTTTTCTCTAAATTTCTCCTCATTATTAGAATTGAGTTTGTGTAATTATGAAAAATTTGGTTTCTCTAAATTTTGTTTGATGAGCAATGTGCTATCTTTTGTTTGTGTAATTATGAAAAGGTTGGTGCTCTATACCAAATTGTATTAGTACTTCGTGGTTGGTACCTGTTGTACTGGTACACTGATTATATCATTTTGGGATAACTACTGTAAATTCTTTCTTTTTTGTGTTGGTTCTTTTATTTTCCTCTTAAAAAACTAAATGACATGGCCAATTCTTTCTTGCCTTTTTAGTTCTTTTCTTTTCGTCCTTGATTTTTATGATATTAATGGGGACAATGATTTTAATAATCTGAGAGACTTGAGTGGATTTTTTGAATCTGGTAACCTTGACACGCATGGGAACAGATAATGTATCATGCTGCAAATCGGAGGAATCGATTCTAGTGGGAATTGACTATCTTGTAAAATCTGATTCTGCATTCATGTCAGATGGTAATCTACTGTACAGCTGCTGAATTAATACATTTTTTGGAGTATAATGTGTCATGCAATCTGCTGTAATGTACTAGTCGGTACAGTAATGTATTACAGAAATTCAACTTTTTAGTGTTTTATCCTTGATTTTTCTTGAACAAGAAAAATGCTCTTACTGACAAGGATTTTGAGCTCATATGAAAGTTACGATTTACAACTGAAATTTTGAATTTATCTTTTCTTTTTTCTTTTTATAAAGGTCTGTCATCTCTCTAGATGCCTAGTCATAATGTATATTCTGGTTTTGTATTTGAATTTTAAATTTTTTTATAGGCCTTCAAGTGTCAAATAGTCATATGAAAGAAATAGTGGCTGGTGCAAACTAGTCAGATTAAAGAAACGATGAAAGTGTTTCCAAAACCAAAATTTGTGAGGTACGTGTATTCTGAAAATCACGATCTGTTTTTGAGATTCTAAGTGGTCTTGTACATTTGGAGGTGGAATTCGCCATATACCTAATGAATGCATCTCATATGGAGATTTTTATTTTGAGTAAAGATGTTGTCCCCCTTGAATCTGTCCCCTATCTGTCTCCCTAACAACTTTCTTTTTTTGTTCTCTCACGTGGTCAAAATTCACCCTCTTCAATCTTCAATCTTCAATCTTCTCACGTGACGAGGAGAGCGTGGTGCACCGTCGAGATCCGGTGAGGAGAGCGTGGTGCACCGTCGAGATCCGGTGAGGAGAGCGTGGTGCACCGTCGAGATCTGACGAGGAGAGCGTGGTGCACCGTCAAGATTCGGCGGAGAGAGCGTGGTGCACCATTGGAGGGGGTCCATGCTAGCCCAGCGAAGGTTGTCACAATGCAACATATGAATACTTCATTAGTTAGATATGAATACTTCAGTTGTTAGATATGCGTACTTCATGTTACATATGAATACTTCTTGGAAGAGGTGGGATGAGAGAGATGAATCTGACTTTGAATTTTGAATTGTATAAATTATTTCGAACATGTATGAATACTTCGTAATCGTCAGTATGAATAATTCTTTAGTTAGATATGAATACTTCATTGTTTTAGATATGCATACTAGTCTGTTGAGAATATTTCTTGGTCCCAATCTGGGCAGGTGTGAATATTATTAGTGTCAGATGTGAATATTGTTAGTGTCATGTGTGAATACTTTATTAGTTAGATATGAATAGTTATATATATGAATATTTCATTTGTTATATATTGAGTACTTCATTAGTTACATATGAATACTTCATTTGTTAGATATGCATACTTCATGTTAGATATGAACACTTCTTGGAAGAGGTGGGTGAGAGAGATGAATTTGACAATGAATTTTGAATTGTATAAATTATTTTGAACATGTATGAATACTTCGTAATCGTCAGTATGAATACTTCTTGGAAGAGGTGGGGTTGAGAGATGAATCTGACTTTGAATTTGAATTGTATAAATTATTTCAAACATGTATGAATACTTCATAATCGTCAGTATGAATACTTTATTTGTTTAGATATGAATACTTCTTTATTTAGATATGAATAATATATAGTTTCGCTGTAGTGGTCCCCAATTTTGGCAAATGTCGCTTTCAGACAATTGCGGTCCCCAATCCAGGCTGTTACAAGACGTCAGCGGTCCCCCTGGTTGTTACTGGTCCCCTCTAGCTTGTGTTTACATATGACAAATGTTTATGATAATAAGTATGAATACTATAAATTCGTAGGTATGAATACTATATGTTTTGACTATTAATAAAATAACATTAATCTTACTCTTTGGTGATAGTTAGCACGTTTTAACTATTTTTTTTGTCTTTCAGTGCGGGGGACAGATAGGGGACTGAAATAGGGGGATTGTTAGTCGATCCCTATTATTTTATTTTTTAATACTATTTTGAGTGCCTTATGTATTCTATGTACTTGAAAATCTCTTCTTCTTTTTTTACTGATGTAAGGGCAAAATGGTCACATTTACATAAAATAGAAGTTAAAACAACAAATTATTTCATAACCTTCCTTCCCTCTGTATCTTTCACTGGCGCAACAGCCTATGAGTTACCTCTTCCTTCCCATTCCCTCTCTCCCCATCCCCTCCCCTCCCCTCTCTCTCTTCCCCCTCTACTTAAATTTCTGGAGCACACTCTTACATACATTACAATTACAAAAAACAACACCATTTATAAAAAAAAATATCAGGCGGCCTCGTAAGTGGACCAGCAAATGGCAGCAGCTGGTGCATGGAAAAGCATGTGCGTCGTCCATCCTTGCATCAGCACGGTGTAGTCATCACCCTACAGATTTTTATTGTTGAAAACTTGTTGAGTCTTTAAACTATTAATCACATATGGACAGAGAAATAAACATAAAAACTTTTCTGGTAAAATAGCAAGATAAAAGAATAAACGCTCTGTTAATTGTCCCCTTATAGGCTTCAATACAAGGAAATTGGCAAAATAAAGATTGTAATCAGTGTACAAAAAAAAAATTTAAATTACCTGGCATTAAACTCATCATCAGGAGAGATATATTATTTTAAAGCTTATCACAAGTCACAAATTATTCTAGAAGTGCAACTTAACCATGTAAGTTGCAGACTTTTCGTGATTATTTGACAAAGATTGCATACCAGCAAATCAGACTCATTCTTAGTTACCTTCTAACGGGCATTTTTTATTTTATTTCCAATCAAATTACAATATTTTATCTGATTTAACTGTGACCCCACCCATAAATACTTAAAAATAGAAGAAAAAAATATATATACATGTAGCTTTTCAATTAAGGAGATACTTGCAGTTTTTTCAATATTTTATCTGATTTAACTTTAATTTAACTGTGTTTGAGTGTGTTTGAATTCAAGCATATATATACAGTACCTACTCAATTTCAGCCTAGTAAGAGCAAACCTTAAAATCTGAGTACTTGTCTGTCTGAAAATTGCATCCCCAATTTCTCAAATAAACCCCAAAAAAGAAAAAAATTAGTATACTAAATTTTTTGTCATTTGAGGAGGTCAGCAAGTAAAGAGCGGAGAGGAGATCAGAGAGAAGAGAGAGGGCACGATTTCATGACGGGGGTGCACAACGCCAAAGCTTTTCGCGTCAAAGATTCGCTGCCAGGCCATTTTAGCATAGTTGAAGTTTAGCATCAGAGAGAGAAGGGGTTTGTAGTTTTATTAATTGGACGGTCCAGTTGAAGTTTAGCCGCAACGAAGTTTAGAGAGACAGCGCCAAAATAAAATTTTGATCCAGACCATTGATTAGTGTGAAGATGTGAGGTCTAGATAGAGTGTAAAGATGTGTCACCAATTTTTGGTGTAAGTGGATCCCTCTTACAATTATTTATGAATAACACAGATTTGGATATAAGAACACTACTCCGAAGCCCACTAAACTGCCCCTGCATTCATCATATCATAATCCCTAGATAAAAGGATAAACCACATATGTTCATCCTCCTGATCGAACTTTCAGTTTAATCGGGTTGAGTTACCAAAAGTTAGGCTCGCTACAGTAGGGGTTTGGGGAAGGGGTGATATTTCTCAATGTTTAAAATAATGCCCTTGTAATTGAACGAGCCTCGGTTTGGTAAACAGTAACTTGTGTGCTTACTGCAAAACTCTATTACGAGTTGTTTGCAACCGCTATAAGATATAGGTCTTGGTTGCAAAAAAGAAATAAAAATAAAAAAAAGCAAAACCTTCTGAGCAGCTTAGGAGCCGGCATTGGGCAGAGCTGCCATGAAAGAATTGTAGGAAGACTCAAGATCAAAGTGAAGCTGCCGCGCCTGCTGCTCTGTCAGTTCGTCAGCTGCTCCCATCTTCGCCAATCTGGCAAGCCATTCTCTCACCTTCACTTTACCCTCGAAGTCTGGTGGCAAGAGATTGCCAGTGAGTTTGTGGAAGGAGGCAGATAGATCCGACAGTAGCGGGTGTACCTGTTTATATGTTACAAACTTATTAACAAACTACAAATGCAGTGTATATATTAACCTGACATTCATTTATATCTCTCAACATGAATTTTTCAAATATTTTTATATTGCACCTTCTGCCACTAAATTAGTACTCTTAAGTCGTACAGTGCCAGAAAACAAAGGTTTCTGCTGAAATTTAATCTAAGAAAAATAATAATAATAATAATACAAATGCAGTAACCAGCAATTAAAAGTAAATCCATTACCAAATAAAAAGTATTGGAATATGACATCACCATATTTGTTTCCAGTGATTGCAACAAAGAATGTCAATTGGTATTCGGGCTATGTGAACTGGCAAGACCCAATATATTCATGTGAACAATGTTATAAGACAGGTTAGAGAGGACATTTAGACACTCGCAACATGCCAATAATGACCAGTACCAGTATGATAGCAGCTCATGAATGAACCATTGTTGTTACAGTAAAGTCTTCTAAGAAGTTACTTAGATAGAACGTTTATTTTCTTAGCTTGCAAGGACATATATGGGTATTTGTTCTTCCAATCTTCCCAGTTTTAAAGTATTTGACCCTACTGGCAAACTCTATACCAGTACCAGTATGAATGATTGCATTATAAATTTACAATACAGAAGAAGAAAATAATTACCTGATCAACAGCAATCATGTTGAGTTTGATGGTGTCCATGGCAGTAATAAAATTTTGCACACACTGCGCAATTGCAGAGGCAGAGGTTGCTGCAGCGGAAGACGCAGCGGCTGTTGAAGCTGCGCGGTGCTCGACTGTGGCTGGGACGCCAGAAGTGATGAGGCGATTGAGGGCATGGGGGCAATCGAGCTTGTAAGCCTCAGCAAAGCGCTCAATGGAGGGCACAGAAGAAGCGATGGAGGCGGAGAGGGTTCTAAATTGTGCGATGAGTTTGAGGCACTCGGACTCGTAGGAATCGGAGGGAACGAGGTCACGGATGTAGGCCTTTTCGAGCTTCTCGGTGGTCTTGATGATGGCGAAGAGGTCAGCCAGGCTGTCGAGGAGCTCGCGCTCGCGCTTGTCGTGCCACAGGCGTACCTCCATAGCCACCAATTCGGGATTAGTCTTCACCGATCTGGATTCTGGGGATAGAGATGGCGTAAAGAGAGGACAGAGGGATTAGTCGACGCCGATCTGGATTGTGTGGATAGCCAATAGGAGATGGCGTAAAGAGGGGAGAGAGGGATTAGTCGGCGCCGATCTGGATTCTGGGGAGGGGAGAGATGGAAGGATACGCGGAAATAATCACTATCCGAAATATATGTCATATGATCTGGTGAGTCGTAACACCTTGGTAATAATCACTATTGTATACATTTTATTAGAAAGAGATGTCGGAATTTACGAAAATGCTTTTTTTTTTTTAAAAAAAAAAAACTCCCCTATTTATCTTTCTAAATTAAAATCTTAAATTTTCAATCCTGCGTAGTGAATTTGATAAGGATCTCATAACAGTCTTCGCACTATAACTATCATAACCGTCTAGGAACCGCAAATGCTCCATTACTGAATTTTTTTCTTTCTAAATATTAATACATATGCACATAAATATTTATTCTATGAGATAGACAAATTTTACGTAAATAATAGTATCTCCAACCAAATTCGCCAAACATCCCACACCATAATTACCAACCTGGAGTACCGCAAAAACTCTATTGTTGAATTTTTTTTAACCGATCGAGGCAACCGCCTTTTGCATAGAATGAAGTATCACATCGTTTGCTGTTTCACACCACCACTGAGAACACTCGAGTAGTCTGTCTTTTCTACCAAATGGAAACTAGTTTGGCCTCCAAACTGAATCAGTAAACTGACTATATAAAATACAATTGATTGAAATGAAAACTGAGTATATAAAATGCAATTCATAGCAATAATGACACAAACATCTTTTAAGCACTCAATCTAATTACCATAACCACATTAGCATCAAGTCTGAGCACAAAAAATGAAAAGGATAAATGCAAATGGAACCGGTCTGGTCTCGCCAGAGGGGGCCCGCATTCTGACTTAAACTAAGGCATGCAAAAAAAAAAATCCAAAATTCTTTAGTTAATTATCGTGTTCCCCTAACTTTTCATCCTTTTACATAAGAAACTAACTGGACATGAAAGAAAAGAACATCTAATTCTGATTGGTACGAGCAGTAGAAGTCGAGTTTTTCTGTTCCGTAAGCACCGATTTCGAGGAAGGAAGATATGACCATGCAATAGCAGCTGAGCCAAGCGTTACAGCGAGACCAACAGAGGCCAAAATCCACTTCTGCCTTCTCTTGCGCCTGTTCCTTTGTTGCCTTGCCATCTCTATAAAGTAGTCAAAAATGAAAGAAAGTTGTAAGATCTCTTTTGCTCTGTTTTGGTATTGTAAGATGACAAAGCACCAGAAATAAAATTAAATGTAAATTACCAAAAGCCTAGACAGTAAATCTAGACAGCATAGCATATTTAAATTAAATGTAATTACCCAAAGCCTTGACAAAGTAAATCCTAGACAACATAGCATATTTATGTTTTCTCCCTCTGCAAACTTCAGTATTATGCATTTTCAAAATTTATGTGCCTATACATGATTTTCTATATAGTTTAAGAGTAAAATGCTATGACTCCTGTAAAATTGACCCACATACTCAACATAATTTTTTTTATATAATTGACCTCTAATGTGTGTCTGATCTCATAACTAGAAACTCTGACTCTGCCTCTGATGCATTCTATACCACTTGTAAATACACAGGCGAGAACTAATTTTCACTAATCACGATATTGGTATAGAATTAACAAGTGTAGAAAGAGCACCATGCATTGCACAATTGGTTAAGTATTGCTCTCCGTGTAGAAGACGGCAGGTTTGAAACTTTGTGCATGCACTAGGGTTGATATGAGGGCATTAACACTCATCTCATGCTCAAAATGAGAAAAAAAGAATAAGTGCAGACAAATAAAAGAAAAAGGTAAAAGAGGACAAAGCTCACCAACAGCTTCTTGGTTCCTCTGAGACATCTCTCTATTAGCAGCCTCATAATACTGTACCCGATCCATTAACCTCGATATCTCAAAGTTCTTGGACTGAATAATGGGCTCCATCTCAGCCTCCACCTCGGTCTTAGAAATGCCTTTAGCAATCGCGTCACTCACAAGCCGGGATGCAATAATTTGTTGGGACAGCTCCTCTACTGAATCGAGTTCAAAATTTGAACTGTTACTATTACCATTTCTCTCTGTAGTGCTTGGTGGAGGTGGAGAGAGGTGTAGGCCGACAAGAGAGAGGTGGCGGCTCAATCTCACCCATTGATTTCTCAAGCTCTCCGCAGCCTCTTCAGCTTGCTTTCTTCTTTCTATCTCCATCAGAAGACTTAGCCTTATTTCACGTAGTTCCTCTTCTATATCGTTGCATCTGTTAGAAGGGATGGGGGCGCCTGTCTCACTTGAAATTTCTAGGAGAGGTGTTAGAGAAAGAATGAAAAAAGAGCTTAATAAAAGCAGCTTAATAGAAAAAAAAATAATTTACTCGAGGGTAAACTGCAGAGCAGGTTAAGGGGATAGATGATGCTTGATTGCAGTCATAGCAACTTTTATTAAACCTAATTATTAACTTGGTACTTTCCAGATTTGTAGGAAAAGACTTTATCATGATTTAGAACTGATGAATTCGAAAAAAAATCTCTGGCTTAGAGAGTTTATTTAGGGTTTTACAACTAAATTAGGCCATTGAAGCTACAGATATGAATGCTTAATTTCATATTGAAGCTTAATGGGGTTAGTTCAAGGTCAGGTTTTATTTCTGTTCTTTATGCTTGTTACTAGCACGTATCAAACGCTAATATGATATCAACAATTATTAATCTCATTTTTTTTTTTGACATCAACCCAATAGGATTATTCTAAAAAGAAAAAAAAAAAGACTTGAGCAATATCGTCCAAGGGAACAACATTTGCATTTGAACCCCATAACAATATCAAAAGATAATTTTTAACAATTCCACCAATTTAAGGGACGTCTAAAAGATAAAAAATGCTAAGAATGTACTCACAACAGTGCTATGTGTAATTAAATTGCAGGGAAAGAGAAATATAAGCACAGTTAGAACTAATATAGAAATTTATATATTAATTATTCTGAAAAACTAAAAAAAAAGCACATTAATACCTTCAAAGGCATCATAAAACTCTCCAATAGGCGTGCTAGGCTTCCATGACCTCTCAATTGCATATCCATCTTCACTTGCAATACTCATAGATTCCTGCAAATCAAGGAATTCATCTTTCTCAAATTTTTTCTCCTCATTTCTCACTGTCTCCGTCACACTTACTTCAAATTCCTTGCTAGTTCCCTCTTTTTCCTCCTCTCCATTGATTTGCTCAGTTCGAAGTACATTAGCTATCTCTTCAACCAGTTTTTCGTCAGAAGTATGTGCCTCTTCCTCCTCTAGTAAAGGTACAACAGTCTGGGTAGCAATCTCTGACAGATGGGACCCGCCGTCATCATTTTCCAATGATTGACTCTTTAGAAGGCGAGGCCCACGCCTCTTATGGTTGATTATGTAAGGAGATGCAGGTGGATAAGAGGAGGGGGAGGATGGGGAATCAGGTGGCACCGGTGTGTTCTCAGGTGTGGCATATAGGGCCGGTGCCATTTTACGACGCGGGATCAATTTCCTTGGAGAGGGAACCGGAGTGGGAGTTCGGTCCAATTTGATTGGTGCTGGTGGGGGTTTTTGTAATGTATGACGTGAACCCGGTTCCAGAAGCCGGTCAAGGGCCACATGAGTATAAGTAGGCATTATGTAAGATGGTAAAATATTTTGGCCCTTTTACCCCTCAAACATTTATCTTTGTTGCAACCTTATACTTCCTCAACCGGCACTATAACATCAGAAAAGGCAAAAGAAAATTAGAATTAAGATCCGGATGAGCCCTTTTTTGTTGTTCTTTTTGGAGCAACGGTATAAACTAGATGCACTCTACGAAGAAATACTAAACCGTACAAGGCCAAGCCAGACTTATTTTTTATATTGTTGCAGATGGTTACAAATAAAGTGTGACTTAAGATTAAACACCATGCCATATTATTTATATTGTTGCAGCTAGTTACAAAATGCAACGAAAAAGCAATTCAAGGATAAAATTAATTCCCAATCCCCACCTAGTACATTCCCAACCAAACAATGTGTTTAATGCCATCCTGAGTTGGCAAGAGGAAGGAATGCACCTCTTAATTTTGCTCCCGATTTCAAAGTTTACGAGGCAAATGGAGGGAAATAAGGTGCACTCTCCTTCACATTTCTCCGATTTTATTTGCCCCACTTTGAGAATTACTTCATCTTCCTTTTATTCCTCTCCCTCTCCATCCCATCACGCTCAAACTCAAAAGCACAGCAAATTTCACTCGAATTGAATCATTTTTTGCGTATTAGCTGAACCGTAAAAGTAATTGAGCAACAATGTTTTGGAAACAAAGGATAAAAATCAGCCAACCAATTGGCGATTCTTGTGAGGAAAAATTTGAAATATTTCTCTTTAAACAAAAACATGTTTAAGAAAACTAAACAATAAGACTGATGATAACAAAACATTTGGTAGTATATATCACTTTCAGAGATTTAAACTTAAATCGTCATCATTCAGCACAGAATGATGAAAAAGAAATGTTAAATCCATCAATTCCCGTTAAATTAAAGTATCGCCCATATAAAATCTCCAGAACTAATTAAGAACAACGCAAATCACATACCGAAAATGAAACAGCACTGCTCCTTCAATTAAAATCTATCCGGATGAAAGAATATGTAATATTCGACCGTTATTCTCGAACGAAGATCCCTCAGTTGTATGGATTAGAATACCGAAATAGATAAAAATCTAGATAGAATGAGTGGAGTTTGCTCTTGCCCTAGCTGTATCACTCTCTCCTAAATTTAGAAATAGAGAAGTACATCTCGCGCCAAGATACAAGGAAACCCTAGTCGCGGAGATGTGAAGTTTTTAGGTGGACCTGTTCTGTACACCGGATCTCATGCTTCTGTAATAGTTTTTTTTTATTTGGATTAAGAGTAAAGCTACACTAGTTATTAATCCAAAAAATATATACCGTAAAAACAACCATTTAACGTTATTTTCTACAAAAATTTCATATATACGAAGACTGAAAAATTTGAAACTGTGGTACCACCCTAGTGCATTTAATATCACACTAAATGTATTAATTTGGTACTGCAGTTTCAAATAGAGTTAAATAGTTTATTTTTTGTTAAAAGATGTTGAATAAAAAAAAGTTGGATTGTTGATATGTATTGTGAATTAATATTTTTATTTTAAATTTAAATAATTAATATAAATTATTTAACATAATTTTTATATAAAAGTATACTTGATATAAAATTTAATCTTTAAGTATATTTTCAGATAGAAATTAAAATTACATTCAACATATCAAATTAATTATTTGGACATTGAATTTTTTTTTATTGATTTGTAGTACGAAGTACGAACTGTGCGTTATGCATTATGCACTCGGCACTCCTATAGCCTTACTCGATTTTATAATTCTTTTTAGTTATTTTGATTGGTTGGATGATTTTTTAAGTGGGAGCGCTTCCTAAAAACAAAGAAAGTATATATATTTTTTTGATAAAAGTCAAATCTGCTTACGTTCTACTCGCCCTTTTAATAATTTATGTTATAATTTACGAGGAATCGGTTCATAATTTTTTTTTTTTGAAAAATTTGACAATTTATAAAATAAATTTGAAATTTAAATTCAACTCTATTAGCATGATTTATATATGGTGTATATTTTATCACTTATCAAGCGATTTAAAATTTGAACGGTATGAAATTATCGATCCTCTATTATCGTTGAGAAATACTTAAATTGTATAAAATTTGATTGTTAAGCTACTGAATGTCCAATAAATTTTTATAAAGCTTACTTTCTAATTTTCAATTTTGTTGGACTGTTAAGCTACTGTATTTTTAAATTTTATTTTTTTAATACAAAATTGATGCTCTACGTCTACGTTATTTTTCTTAATGCTACCAATAAAAAAATCGGAATTAATAAATCCTGTTTAGATCGGGACCGTTCAATTATGATTCGGACCTATTCGGTCCAGCACGGAGCCTTTAATTAATTATTAAAGTTTAATATTTGTGCGGATTCTCATCGGACAGTTCGCATATAACATAAATATCTGATGTGAATTCCCGATTTCCGAAGGGAAGGGGCGTCTACGCCGATCGCCACCAGTTCAAGTAATACTAGACAAAATAAGTGAATAACAGAAATCAATAGAATCGAGAGAGATCGAGAGAGAGAGAGAGATGGATGAAGGGAAGAAGGGAGAGGTAGGAGCAGGACCTAGTATCCCCGCCGCCCGCCGCCTCTCCTGCACCAAGTGTTTCGATATTCTCTGGTTCTGCTACTGTTAGTTTCCCAATATCTGGATTTGTTAATTTCACTTTGTTCATTGGATAATTTCCTTTTATTTAGATGACACTTTTCAATGGAACGAAACCCTTTATTTTGATTATAAGTGCACGTGTATTGAATTGTATGATGTTTTTGTAGCTCCATTTCATCAGATGCAACAGTATTACAGATACGGGGAGTTTGACAATTGTTTTGCAAAGTGGCATGATCTTTATGACTGCTTAGCTCTGAAAACCAAGAAATCTTCTGAAATCGAGGTTGAAATTTTGATTCAGTTTTAAACTCTTAATATTAAAAGTTTCCTATATCTTTGATCAGACTTTAAGAGTACTCCTATTGGGCCTGTTCGGTGAGGGAGGAAAAGGGAAATTGATTGGAATAGAGCTTCTATTCCAGCCGAACAAGAAAGAAATTGAGTATAATTGTGGAAATTGGAATAGTGGAATTGCATTTGAATTTTTACGGTCAAGCCCCTGCTTTTTACAAGTTAGTCCCTCCTCTATTCCACTACGAGACAATTCTCTATTCCATGGAGATGATGGAATAGTGGAATCGACTCTTTTTCAAGAGATGGAATTGGCTCTGTGCCCAGTATTTTCCACTTTTTCCACCTTCAACCGAACAAAAACCGAATAGTTGGAATTGAAGCACATTCCAAATTCTACTTTCCTCACTTTTTCCTCTATTCCAGTACTTCGCTGTTCAAGCCCATTAGGTCATAAGCAGACAATCTTTTCAAGTTTAACATTTGTCACATCTTTGATGAGAGTGTACTTGAGCCTGTTTCCGGCATGCGGTTCTTTACAACCAACCTGGTTGATGTAAAATTAAGTAAATCTTATGGTGCAAAGACCACCAACAGATGGCCGTCTTATAGTGGTACCAGATCGTACGTACTGGTCCAATTGGTGTATGAAATGAAATGGCTTTGTTTTCTCCGTAACTTCATATGGGGAGCCACTGTAAAATTCTCAGTACAGCTAGAAGACCTACATTAAAATAAAAAAAAGTGCTTCTTGTGCTGGAGAGTTGTTAGCAAGCATTTTGCCATAGAAAAAAAGGAGAAAACTAGACTTAACTAGACTTTTCAGTCAATAATGCTCAGCTTTTAATGTTTTTTGCAAGTTACGCCCAACCTTAGATAGCTCGAACAAAAAATTATACCCGGCCTGAGATGGCACAAAGCTAAAGGCACGTTTTGATAAACTTTGGATGGGATTTTTTTCAATTTTGGGGAAGAGAAGAAATGAAATATTTGCAGTAAGATGCAAAGAATTGACAATTCTACTTCCAACTCTGATTACTCTTTCTTTGTAAAAGAAAGGTTTCTGAATCCAAATTGAAGCAAAGTGAAGGAGCATATATGAAAATATGGTTGCAAGGTTATATGAATTATTTATGAAGATATTTGTTAATAGAAAAAGGCTGTGTAATTTTTCTAATATTTTGATAGACTGCAACAGCAATGTAGTTGGGTTATATTGCAAATAAACCCAAATATGGGCTAGTCCTTATGGGTACAAGAAATGCTTTGTATTATCTGTAAGTGTGGTAATATTAATAAGTATAATTTACAAAGAAACCCCAACAAATCTTACTTAGAATTCTGACTGGCACTCGTATGTTGCAGGAAATTTTAGTGGCAAGAGAGAATGAGAAGAAGCATATATGGACATATCGGACGGTAGATGAAGCATCTGAGAATTGGTTGAAAATGTATAGCCGCTTTTTATCTAGCAGTCCTCCCGAAACTAATCCTTAGTCCAGTTTCACTTGATGAAGCAGATAAATCTTTGTTTTCGGTCAATGAATATTTTGCAATTTCAAATTCTTGAATCCTGTGACAACGGCATCTAGGAGCAATACAATGGGGTTTCCATTATAATGGCTGAAGAACAAAGTGCTATCCTTTTTCTGTTGATAGCAATTTCTTTTATTGATTTGAGATGCATAATGTTAAAGGATATGATACTTAGCATTGTTTAATTTAGTATGTTCACAAATATAAGAAGCATTTATGTCTGGTGCTTCGTAGTTCATGTGCTTTGTTCCTTGAGAGTACGGGGGAAACTAGAAAATTTAGATTGGAGTGGAGGGCTGAAATGCATAATGTCTGGTTACTGAGATTTGAACTCAATTCTCCACAACCACAAAATGAAATTCTATTAACTAGACTACAAGCACACATTTAACATTATTTAACATTTTATGAGAGGGTTATATAAGCTACAAAAAAAAAAAAAAAAATTCTATTTATGATTTTTTTTTAAAACCATAGAGGTGACCAAGTATCCTTAAGACCCGCCCCTGCTTGAGAGCTTAACCATAATCTGTTGTATTGCAGTTTGTTGCGTTTATGAATTGATGTATACATAAATAAGGCCTAACTATGCTTAAGATATTTTATTCTTGTCAGAATTCATCATAATTTTACTTTTAATTCGTATAAAACCAGCCCTTTAAATGTTCGAAATTCACTCTTCTTTAAGCCGAAAAAGGATAAATTCTGCGCTGAATAAAATTTAGACAATTTTTTTTATTGACAAACAATATCATCACCCAAGTTTTAACACATGACATTTAGATAATTCAAATTAGAGAGCAGCACCTTAAAAAAATAACTCCATGCTTTAATAATGTTAACAAAAACAGCAGCGTAGCATGAATTACTACGGCAAATGATTATGACAACCATCACATGTCGCACATAATACATCCCCATACTGTTTAGAATAATTTATGAAAAAAAAGTGCAACCTCTTTATCTAGAAGAATTTATTTGTCTATCATAACGAAATAGTAATCAACTTGAGCTATACTATCTGAACAAAATTCACTCCTTTCAATCACACTAACTCAAATTTGGCAGGACAACTTTCCTCATATTGTTTCATCAATAAAATCGGCTTCTACTGCGTGGCCCTGAAAAATGGTTGTTAAGGGTGAACTTGATTAATTATTTTGGTCATAAATACATTTTTCTTTTAAAAAAAAAATAACAAGAATGAAACAAAATAATACAAGAGTTGGGCTATGGTGCATTGCAATGTATAACTCCTCTTGTACATTGGACTATAAACCGTTGTATTCGAAGTTCAAACAGTCGATCTAATGGGCTCAACATGTTCTCCATCCATATTAAAATGTGCTTGGAAACCAAATTTATATTTTTTGGAAATTTTTTACTATTTTTTGTAGAATTTTTTAAAATCATTGTTTTTTAGAAATTTCTAGACCATAGATAAACAGTGATTTTCAAAAATTCTAAAAAAATAGCAAACAATTTAAAAAAAAAATGAAAAAATTTGGTATCCAGACAGATTTTAATATGGATATAAAATTGAACGGTTTGGATAGGATATTTGAAAATCAAAACCAACGATTTATAGTACAATGTACAAGAGGGACTATACATTGCAATGCACCATAGCCCAACTCATAATACAATGCTAGGTAGAGTATTGTTTTTCTTTTTTTTCCAGGGCCAATTGATATGATTGATCCTTCTATGTTCACATATTATTTCGAGGCAGCCAATATGATAATAAGAATATCTTATCTCTCTATTCCAAGGTTGGCAAGTCAAGTGTAAAAGTAGTATAAAAATGGAATAACAAATAGGAGTTTTAGTAGGTAGTTTACCTGGTAAAATAGGAGTCATCTGTGGTATTGACGATGATCTCATCTCCAGCTTCGACAAATGGAGGTGCCTAAAATATTTAATATTGTTGTAAACAACATGAAAACCACAGATAAAAAGTATATATTCCATAGAAACATTAGAAAAGAAAATAGCTGCGCAAATATTAAAGCTTTCAGATTGTTGTAAACAAGATTTTATATGTATTTTAGTATTGAGGAGGGTTCCAATGCCTCATTTTTTTCATACCTCATCATACCTCATATTTTATATTTTTGTTTTCAAAGTCCAAATTGTCGATCCGAACCGTTCAACAAAATATTTATACTAAAATATGCATGGAGATGAAATTTTATATTTTTTGGAATTTTTTTGCTATTTTTTAAGATAGGTACAAAATCACTGTTTTTGAACCGTTCAAAAAACAGTGATTTTCTACCCATCTTAAAAAATAGTAAAAAAATTTCAAAAATTATAAAATTTCATCCCTAACCATATTTTAGTATGGATATTATGTTGAACGGTTCGGATCGACAATTTAGACATTGAATATGAAGAAAATGAAGATATAAAATATGAGGTATGATGAGGTATAAAAAAAATGAGGCATTGGAACCCTCCTCTTTAGTATTTTACCATTATTGTAAGTCCATTGTCCAGCACTACCCTTTTATACCTGAAAGTTTAAGAATCAAAATTAATTACATATCTAAAAAACTTCTTACTGTGTAAATGAAAAAAAAAAAAAGTATAATGAAATTGAGCTGGAACATCAGCAGTGTATTTTGGTCTCATATACGAAGGTTTTCTTTTTGCAAAAGAAAAGAAGAAAACAATATTCTCCTATTTTAACCTTTGATTTAATGTTTCTCGTGCTTGGAAACAAAACCTTACATTTTCAGCAGATGCATACTAATATCACTGTAATTTTTTTTTATCCTCATTTCTTTTATTCACATAGGAAAAGAATGAACAAAATCAAGAAAATTAAGTTTAAGTGTTGACTTCCAGATATTGATGAACTTGTCATCAGTAGGTTATGTTTACTACTAAAATGACAAACTTGGGTGGAAATTTAGACGCCTATGCTAGTATGCTTCAACCTTGGTTCAATGTTTGCTCATTATTTGAAAGGGGAATGATAACTCAAATGTTCACTCTCATCATTTGTTTCTCAAAAATGTTTTCATTTCCTTTTTTCTCCGAGAGCTATAGGGATTACATGCTTAAAATAACTACATGTGGTTTCGGAAAAGATTTTATGGGTATGTCAGGATTTGGCTGTGGGGACCCATTTACCCCGAGAAATTATCTCAGTTCTCTCTTAAAACCCCCAAGTCAAACTACCGAGAGACAAAATACCAAAAACTTACAAATAGACAAAAAAAAACTTACTGGGGAGCAGCAGTAAGCCCTTTTGTATGAGCACGTGCTTCAACTACAGTGCAAGTTACACGCGTAGGTACAGAAGCTGACATAGGTCTATCGTCATAATATTGCAATGTTACTGGCATGTCCTCTGTATCAGAATTGTATAATCATGTCACTGTGGTATTTTCAAATAAATTAATTGTAGAGAAGCTCAGAAGAAAAAGGTTAACATGGGACCACCTTTCAGGTAAGCAGCAGCTTTGCCAAACAACTCTTTAGAAATTTCAAATTGATCAAATGTTTCAGGCCTAACAAAGATGAAAGATTGTAGATAAGTAACTCTAAGAAGTTAAAATTTATGGAAATTAAACATTAAATTTTGTGATATTATCTTACTCCATAAGCATAATAGAATCGCCTTCCTTGTACAAGAAAGTGAAGGTCTTCTCTTCAACAAACACCTCTGATTAAATTAAATATAAGTTACACTTTAATTCACCAGTAATGAGGTTTCTAACAAAGTTAAAAAACAAAAAAAACACATACTCTCGATTGCCTCGTCAGTGCGAAATCTTTCAACAGTCTTGTTACCAGTGTCAACATCACGGAGTTCGACCTATGAAGCCAAAATATTGAAATCATAAGTCTAATAGTTTTTCTTTATGAAAACCATTTTGCATTTAGGGTTAGAGGTAACTTGGAGGGAACTGATGCCCATGCCCACTAGATAAATATGAAAATTACTTTATCACAAACTAACTATTTGATCCAACATATGCTATTTTACTTAAGAAAGGATGAACAAAACCGACATTTATTTTTACCTGTACAGTAGCTCCTCCTCTTCCTTGGTGTGTATGTTGTGCTTTAATTACCTACAGTAAATCCGATTAACCAACCAAAAGGTATCAGAAATAAAATCATGGAATTATTACGAACAATTGATAAGTAATACATAAACTAAAACAATAGATATAAAAAAAAAAATGAGAAATAAGAAGATAGCAGAAAATATACCTGATATATGCGACCTTCCAATAAAGGTTCCATCAAAAGATATTAGCAGCAACTTGAAAAAAAATAACCCGCTAGAAAAAAAAAGGATGATCATAAGACATAAGCCCAAAGTTTCACCTTTTCTTTGAATCACATTTCCTAGTCTCACCTACACAAAATTTGAGAGCTGTTTGTATCAGTATCAGGCACGTTTCTTTTTTCCATAAATCCAAAATGAAATATCACTATTCAAATGAGCAATCTCTGCTTATTGAAAAAAGAAGAAGAAGATGAGGTGTTACATCTGAACCGAGCATTTTCGCGCCTCGGGTCTGTGTGGCGGCCCATGGGGCGGACAGGGTGGCATGACAGTGGGCCCCACTCGTCGTTCGCCTGGTCAGAGTTGTGAATGGATGCGAGGAGGCCGAGAAGGGAGGAGGCGAGCGGCGGATCAGGCTGCGACGGAGGGCTTCGATCGCTTGCCTCCTTACAGACTGCATTGGAGAGAGTTCTATAATCTCACCTAAACTAGTAAACTGGATTGGTTGGAGACGGAGGCGGAGGCGGAGGCTGGCAAGTGTGCCACATCCGTACACGGTACACCAGGTTAATTGACATCCTCCCAGGGACCTGAAAAGGAAATATTTTACACCTTGTAGATCCGAGCCGTTCTTTTTAACTTGACACGAACCCAATTATATTGCCCCTGCGCTGGTCCGAATCTCAAACAAACTGAGAGTAAATCCCAAACCGTAAAGTGAGAATGCACTTTACAAGTTAATTAAAAATAAATAATCATCACATCATCAAATTGTTATCAGAGATCACGATTAAAGTTAATTAAAAATACATAATCATATAAATTTTCTATTAATATGTGTCTTAATTTTTAGATAATTATTATTTTCATTGATATATTTGTTTTTTATAATGTCCCCGTTGCAACGCACGGGTATGATACTAGTAAATACGGATACGGATAGTAAATAAATATCAAAATTTAAAATTAAATTTGTCTTAAATAGATACAAAATAGATACAAATACGGAGCATATGGTTTATGAATATAAATTATAATATGAATATAAAATGAATAATGGTCGGATAATTAAGGTATATGAACTTTAATATAAATATTAATTAAAAAATTAAATATAAATATTAATGATAACTATAAGTTGGTGTAGAGATGAGAGATAATCTATTGATATAATATATATATAAAAAATAAAAAATAGTAACAAAAGATAATGTGATGTAGTGGTTAGAAATTTAATTACTTTGAGTTTTGACACACAGGTAGGGGTGGCAACGAGCTGTTAAAGAGCGAGTTAGGCCACACTCGTACTCGGCTTGTTAGTGTATCAAGCTGAGAGAGCGAGTTTAGATTCCCGAGTTAAAACTATTGCTCAAGACTGACTCGTGGCTTGTCCAAGCGAGCCGAGCTAGCTCGTTATTAGCTTGGTAGATTTATAAATTTGTATATTTTCTTTCCTGCTATATCTTAAATTTTCATAACACATCTTATCAATTATGGCTAAAATAAAATAATATTTATATGACTAATTACTGAGGAATGCTCTTAATTCAATTGTAATTAAGCAAATCAACTACTATAAATTAAGTTTACAGCTAAATTCATACATACAAATATATCAAAATCCTAAATTCATACAAATATATTCACAGAATAAATTCATACATACCAAATCAAACAAATTCATACAAATTAACTTAATTGCTTATAATTAATTCACACATATTCCATATAAAATTACCAATCAATTTAAACACAGTCCAAAGTGCAATTGCCATAACACTGGCTATAACATCTATAGACCATAATATCCCTAATCTGAAGTGAACGGATCCGATTAAACAATTAAACTATGTATATTAAATAGCTCGTTAACGACCGAGCTGGCTCGTGCCGAGCCAGGCCAAACTCAAACTCATTAATTCTGGCTCGAGTATGTAGCGAGCAAGCTAATTTTAACTCGATCCACTAACGAACGAGCTGTTACCAATCGAGTCACAGGCGAATACCAAGCGGGCCACGAGCCACGAGCTTTTTTGCCAGTCCTACACACAGGTATACAATATAAAATTTGATCTCCAAACACATTCTTTTATATGGAGATCTCAGATAACTGGATCTGTTTATCCGAATTCGAATCTAAATTAGATACGAATTGGATTCGAAACGGATAATCCGACTCCATTTTCACCCCTAGTTCTTTCCAAAGTTGTTATTTTTTTGTTTTTTCTGTCCGTTTTTTCAAATGAATAACATAATAACCAAATTCATGATTATATGCATATTAACAGTGTTATGAATTTATATTTTATTTTTAAAATCTAAATATTAATCTAAACCGTTAAATATGATATTCATATGAAAATAAAAATGTATTTGAAAATTAAATTTATATGTTTTAGATTCTTTTTCCAATGTTATTTTTTTTTAACTATTTTTGTTGTCTGTTATTTTTTTTCTAACGAATAACATAATAACTATCTCTATTTTAAAGAAAATAATAAAAATATGGAAGCTGATATGAGTACCCGCGCTACAGTACCCGTACCTAAACTACCATAACTGTTTGTGGGGACCAAACTGCCATAACCGCACTTCAAATCTGTAACTTTTTTTTTAATATTATTAGTCAAATCTTGAAGTATGTAGTACAAAGAACACAAGTATTTATATCTATATAGTAAAAATGTAAATGATAAATTAATAATTTTTAAATAATCGTACCCGCACTTTTTTTTTTGAAATTTATGATGTCGTACCCGCACCTAAACTGCCATAATTACTTGTGGTTGTGGGGACCGCAACTGTTCCAGATCTGTAACTTTATTTTAAAATATTAATAGTCAAATCTTGAAGTATATAGTTCAAAGAACACAAGTATTTATATCTATATAGTAAACAATGTAAATGATTAATTAATTATTTTTAAATAATCGTACCCGCATCTTTTTTTGAAATTTCTGATGTCGTACCCGCACCTAAACTACCATAATTGCTTGTGGGGACCGCAATCGTTCCAGATCTATAACATTTCTTTTTAATATTAATAGTCAAATCTTGAAGTATATAGTTCAAAGAACACAAGTATTTATATCTATATAGTAAACAATGTTGTAATTTTTACATAACTGCTTGTGGGAACCTAAACTGTCATAATGTTGTAATTAGATCCCTCCTCTTTTTACATATGACACTGAAAGTATTAATATCTAAGTATTGAAAGTATTTATATCTATGCACTGAAGTATTTATTTTTATGAAGTCAACTATTTTTGTTAGAGAAATATTGACGCGGAATTAGTGCCGAGACTTTGAAAGGGTGCTGCTGGAATTTTAGAATAATAATTAGTTGAGACTATATAATATCTTTTAAGAATAATAATTAGTGGACACAATATAATTAGTGGGGACCATAATACATTATTTCCTCTAAATGCGGGTACTGTGCGGGTACAAAAATGATTATTCTAAAAATATACTTCGCATCTAAAATACACGTGTTCAGTAATTTTAAATGAATTTATATACAATAAAATCCTAATTTTTTTTATTTTATTTTTATAAAAACAGAACACAAACCGAACATGTACATACATTCAAATTAAACCGCGTATATGTTATCTAAACATCCGATTTCAGTGTAACTTGTAAATTTGTACGTTCACAAAGCATACATATAATTTTCAAATAAGTAAAAGCAAAATATTAATAATAGATATTTGAAAAACTAGATAAGCCCAAAAAATTCTTGAAATCAAAATACATACAGATCGTGTTGTTTATTATGATGTAGGCTTTTAGAATTTTGAAAAAAAAAATATTTATGTTGAATTTTTTTATTTAAATTATTATGGTTAAATCTGAACTTATTCTGAAATATATTTTTTTTGGAAGAAAAATAACCCCAGATATTATAAATTTTAAACTTGTTTAATAAAAAGTAAATTCTAAACTCTATATACATTACACAAGGTTCGAGCTCCGTATTGTAATGCCTTATATACATAACACATCTCGGACCATTCTGCTGGGCTATGACATAAGAACAGTAAATTAGTTTTTACATTTAAATTCTAAATTACTGTCAGAAGAATTATTTAAAAGCATGGTTATAATCATGGAAATAGAAGGTCTTTTGGATGAAATGAGAGAGCCACCGAGAGGCGGCAAAACACAAGACCGCGACTGAGATGACAGTAGTCTTTGCAATATTTGAGGCTATGTTCTGTTTTGCAACAGCAAAGAACCCAATAATGGCTACTGAGACGATCTGCAAAGACACCTCAATGGCTTTCAGTGTGTTCAGGGCCCCACTGCAGCTTGTGCATTGCACAACATGCGACCAATATCTGAAAAAATGATACAAAAACATATTGTGTTATTGACCATACCATATAATTCAAACATTTTCTAAATAAGTAAAAAAACACAACACATACTATGCTTAATTGAACTACATAAGGAGGAAATATGGTAGAGCACAAATAATAAAGTTGTTGTGGCAGCAGCCAAAAAAGATTCTATGCCGGATTTCAGTATCACGTTGGTCAAAGTTTGATGCTATAGAAAATTATGGTATTGGAATATATTCAGGGGCAGGACAAGATAGGGGCTGAATAAATAAGTGTTATGTAATTTCATTTTATGAAGGGATTGATAATGTAATTTTTTATAAAATTAAAATTTTGAAAAAAAAAAAAACTGAAAAATTCCAATTTATTGGGGGGGGATTTGGGGGGGGGGGGGGGGGGGGGGGGAGGGTTCTTAGCGCCCCTTTTGCTTTATTTACTTCCATCACGGAATATATTAGTCAGTACTGAACACGAACCTGAATGATTTTCCTCCCGGGATTTGCTCTCTTTTTAACAAATTGAGACCGTTTTTTTTTTCCCTTAAACAAAGAAAAATAAATAAATGTTGCATTATATTTATAATTTTCATTACCTATCCAGGAGCTGCTCTTTGGGGGGAGTAGGGGGCAGCAGCTGTGGTGCTGGATTCATACTTCCCCAGTTGACTTGGTTGTTTGAATACTTCCTCAACCAACTTCTAAAGGCAATTACCATAGCATCTGATTTTGTTGGCACATAACAAGCCTTGTGCCAATTTGAAAATGCAGCTGACGCAAGCTTGCGTTCCTGCTTATACAATAAGACAAATCAAGTACAATCCTTAATTGAAATAGAGTAAAAAAGGTAAAATTGATTAAACAAGATTAAAATTTGAAGCAGGTTCCTACAGACAATATAATGGAAAAATGTATACAACCCTGCAAAGAGATTAAAATCTCACATTTTATTCCAAAAGATGAAGAATCCCAACATACCCCTCTCCTACCATTTTTTTTAATTTAATGCCCAAATTAAGCCTCTTTTTCATCTTTTATAGAGGAATGAGGAATGGCAAGTACTTGGGGCATCTTTCAAGTAATAAGGTAATGAAGTGGAGAATAGGATATTTTTGTTCTTCGTAGGGTCTACATTAAAATTTTATATGCATATTTTTGCAGATATACGTGAGACTCCTGCATTTTTCAGGGCTATATGCTGAAAAACGTATATGCCGAGAAATGTCTATGGGAACAGTTCTGGCAAGTCTGCTTTTACCACAACAAATCCTTCCTCATTGAAAAATAAGAAAATATGCTTTCAAACTTATCTTACTTTGTCTCCCAGAGTAAGGGTGCATTAAATAGACGAGAGATTTTAAAACAAATTTACTTGAGGTACTTTAACGCAAGCAACTAATACTGAAATAAAAAATGATAGTGTACTGTACGCACCTCCACATGGAGAAGGTAAAGATCTGAATCCAAGATGAGATTCTGTCCAATATGGAAATACCATCTAGGGATGATTTTATCCAACCAAACAGCAAAGTTCCTTGGAAAAGAATATATAAGCCTGCTCTTACCGGGACTTACTGGAACACACAAGAATATGAGCACAAATCTTTGTTCTTTATCAGTGGTTTTGGTCAATGCCTCCTGAAAAGAAAGAAAAATCTCAAGGTGCTGCATTCTCTTCTTTTGCTGGGTCATATTAATTAGCACTATCACCATGGCACCATTTCATTGTATACTTGTCTTACTTGAGTGCTAACTCCGTATTTAGGGGAAAAAAATCAAACCCTTAATTTTTAAATTCTTCCAAGAACAAAAGCATATACTATGCAAATCAGATTAGCATCTTCTAGTTGCATTTTGTCGATATTGATAGTCAGGGGTGGAACTACCAAATTTACATTGTGGGTTGTGGGGGGGGGGGGTGAAACTTAAAATGCATATTGTGTACTAGTCGGGACTTGAACTCAATTCTCCACGATCACAGAGTGAAATTCTAAACACTAAGCTACATACACACATTAGCAATATATGAGGGGGGCTGAACCATATAGACACTTTTAAAGATAATAAATTCAATTTAATTGCAATATAAATGATTAAAAATTCTAAGTACCTCTTTCGAATTTGGAGAAGTAACAGAGAAGCTTTTTGATGCTGAACCATAAAAGAGGCATGGGGGAACAAACTTTGACCAACCTGCTTCCTGCTTTGCATGGAAGCCGTTTATATCTAACTTCTCTATTGTTATCTCGAGTGGTGCACCTCCTTCTCTATCTGTTTCAATTGTGAAGAATCAAAATAAAAAGACTTCAGAGTTTAGATATAAGATACTAGAAGCAGAGGTTTTCTAACAAATTTTTAGTGTTTTGGGGCCATCATCATTATACTGGTAAAGTTTTAAATGATTAAAGTTTTTCTTTTTTCTTTTGGAAGGTTAGTCGGCTAGGTGTCTACTAAAAATTGTATTAAAAGATTTTTATTTTTATTTTTACAATGCCTCTATCTCACTATAGAGTATCCCATATATACAATATCTCTAACTATTAAATAGAACATTTAAATGATTAAAGTTTTGTGTAGGTACATATCTTCCAGGGACCACGCGTTTTCTAACGTTCATCAACCCATGATGCGCATAAGGAACATGAGCTGGATCCATAAGGTTCTCTGTTAGAACTTCATATCTGAAATATCAATAACCAATATCAACAACAATATATACATAAATCATAACTTGAGAAAAAAAACAAAAAAAAAACAAAAGAGCAACAGAAATCAAGGATTGATTTACCCATATAGAAGGTCTCGTGTCCCCATTGTAGATGTAAATGATGGATCATCCAGCTCCGGGATATATGGAGGTGTTTTTTCGTTCCAAATATCTTTGTAACGAGAATCAGTGTTGGGCCAAAACCACAAAATTTTGTTTTGTTCAACACATGGGTAAACAGCAACACATGCCTTTTCATTCTTATGTACCTGGATTTTTTACATGAGACAGCACAAATAAAAATTACTGCATGAAGCATATGCAAGCCTCTCCAACCAAAACGCTTCAGAGACAGCACAAGAGATTAAATAAAGATTTTCTTTTGAACTCCGTAAAAATTATTTAACTTAATTCTGAGTATGAATTTCCCCAAAAAGCAAGTTTTGCAAAATTACTGAATAATGGCGTGGAGGATATACAAACTAAAATTATTATCAATGCTAATTATGCTTTCTAAATCATAATTTGTCTAGGATGCATGAGGTCTGAAGGTCCCCAATTCAAACCAAATATGCCCCTAACTAAATTAATTGCTTCCTATAATAATTTTTTTTGATGGTTGACGGCAAAGTGCCGGCAACAAATATATTGATAAGAAAAGTTTTTTTACAAGGAGAATTTACAGAATCAGTGGAATCCTCCCAGATAGATAGGATTTCCACCAATAAACCAAAAAACTAGCCTATAATAATTGGATGTGTGTATTATGGAAAAACGAACACATAACGATGAGGGCGTGCCGATTGTTAAGAAAATCAACCTTACTTTGCAGCAACCTCTGTAGCCACTCGTTAGTTAGTTAGTTAGTTAGTTAGTTAATTAGTATACAAATACATTCTCAGGGTCTAAACATAATACAATTAACCGCAATTCCCAAGCATTTCTCACTACAACTTTTAAGACATGTAAGTGAAAGATGAACTCACTGGAGGTCCAAGTGATGGGGCCTGGGGGATGTATTTGCAAGTGCCGGCACCATCAAAGCACCACCCATGATACACACACTGAAGCCTACCTTGCGGGTCAACACGGCCTTCAGAGAGAGGTGCGAGACGGTGGGGGCACTTATCCTCAAACACCTTCCATGCACCTTCAACCCGGTCCCACCAGATCACCACGTCCAGTCCCAGCACTGTCTTGGCCTTCGGTGCGCGCTTGTCGAGGTCGCATATAGGAGCTAGGGGGTACCAATGAGAGAACCAATCGAAGGTTTCCGATGTGGAGGTAGGGTTTGGTGAGGTGGTGGTGGTGGTAGACGAGGGAGAAGTGGACACGTGGAGTCGAGTTGACAGGCGTGGGATATGCGAAGGGGGAGGTTGGAAGGAGGTAGGAGAGGGTTGGGACGGGAAGGGGGAGAGAGAAGAGTAAGGGAAGATGCGTGAGGTTGGGAAGGAGAAGAGGCGTAGGGACTCCATTAGTGACAGAGGGAGAGGAGAGACAGAGAGAGAGAGAGAGAGCGCGCCCGCAAGCTCTGAGAGCTATCCGAGGACGAGAAAGGAGATCGGATATTGGTTGAGTGCACATCCTCTGAGGTAACGGATTATCTGAGTTTAGATAAAAACCGTCCGATCAAAATCTGGGCCAATCTGGCCCGAGGTGGAATGCACAGTGTCTCTTGAATATTCGTGTTAATTCTAATCGGACGGTTCAGATATAAACATAAATATACTGTTACCTCAGCTAATATGAATTCGTATTGGTCGGGATTGGTCCCGCGAAATTCTTGAATCTTTTTCTTAATGACAAATTTTGTAGATACCCATTACATTTTTATAATTAAGAAATAGGTTCAAAATCTAGCGTTATTTTGATTCGTAACATATTGTTCGTTTTTTGTGTAGTACGTCAAGGAAGAAAGTAGGTGCCTGTTGACAAATTGTTGACAACTAATTAATTAATAGGAAAGAGAATGAACATGCTGGTCTACACAAGTATAGCATACTTCTGTTTTTGGAGATTGTTTGTTACAAGTTCCTCTTTTGTTTTTTTCTTAATAAAATGAAATTACAATTCTTTTTTTTTTTTTGTAATTTCATGATAATTGTTAAACAGAACAATTGATATTTTCTCGATTTAAGAATGGACGAATTGATAATGAGTGCATTGCAAAAATCGTATATATCTCACAGAAAAATGTTTGTGCACGCTTAATTTTAAAGATGACAATACTTGTAATATCAAAAGAATTAATAATTAATGAGCGGATTGTAAAAATCATTTATATTACATTTTTTTGTGTACACTTAATTTTATAGATGACAATACTTATATTATACAAAAGAAAAATAAGAAAATGAAATATTTACTTTTTTTGTGTACCAAATGAATATCAAACATATATTTTGCATATATTATCAACATGGAACAAACAATTTTTTAACAAGAGACGGAAAAACTTATTATTTTTTATTTAATTAATTTCACAATAAGGGTTAAATAGAATAATTAATATGCTTAAAATGGGACTGAAGGAATTTTATAGCATGTGCATTCTAAAAGTCTACACTTTACAAAGAAATATGCACTTATAAAAAAATGAAGTACTTATTTTAGCGTACAAAATTAAATACCAAATAGATGTCTAGAGTATCATCCAGCCAATGACAATAAATAGACACAAGCTTTTTTCAGAACGAAATTATACATTTTTTTGGATCTAAACACAAAAAGAGCAAAAAAATCATAAATTGCTTTGTGAAAAAAATGGAGACGACATTGGCCCCCATTACTCCAGCATAAATCCATCCGTAGTATTTACACTTTTTACCTATCAATTTTGTTATTGTAGCATTTGCATTGCAAACATAAACTGTTGTTTTTTATCTATAAATTTGAAAAGTTCAAATCAACATTTATGACACAAAATTTGTAATTATATATGGAGGGTGATCCGATCATGTTTGAGCCACTTTGAAAATTGCTAATTCAACGGTGGCTTAACAAAACAGTAAAATCATAAGTCACCGTTAGATCAGTGATTTTCAAAGTAGCTTAATAAATAGTAAAAAAATTCAGAAAAATGTAAAATTTGGTCTCCAAGCACATTTCAATATAGAGATAGATCGACCTTAAATTTTGAAAACGAAAAAATGACTTATAAGCATATACCCTCATATACTTATGTAAGTAGAGTAGCCAATATCTATATATATATATATAGGGTAAGGCTACGGTGCTATGGGTTGCATAGAGGGCTACGGTGCTACGGCTCAATATTCGAGTTTTCAAAATTCTAACGGTCGATCCGAACCGTTCATCTTGTTCTCCATATTAATATGTGTTTGGAGACCAAATTTTACATTTTTTGAAAAAAATTTACTATTTTTTTAGATAGGTAGAAAATAAGTTGATCTAAAAAATTCTGCACCATTCAGATATTTGATTTTCTACCTATCTAAAAAAATAGTAAAAAGTTTCCAAAAAATATAAAATTTGGTCTCCAAACACATATTAATATGGAGAACAAGATGAACGATTTGGATCGACCGTTAGGATTTTGAAAACTCGAATATTGAGCCGTAGCACTGTAGCCCTCTATGCAACCCATAGCATTGTAGCCTTACCCATATATATATATATATAGATAGATAGATAGATAGATAGATAGAGAGAGAGAGAGAGAGAGAGAGAGAGAGAGAGATGGGCTATGGTGCATTACAATGTATTGACTCTTTTGTACATTGGACTATAAATTACCGGATTCAAAGTTCAAATGATCGATCTAAACTGTTCATCTTATTCTGCATATTAATATGTGTTTGGAGACCAAATTTTACATTTTTTGAAAACTTTTTACTATTTTTTAGATTTATTGAAAATCGTTGTTTTTAGACAAATCTGGACTATAAAAAAACAGCGATTTTCAATAAATCTAAAAAAATAGTAAAAAATTTCCAAAAAATGTAAAATTTGGTCTCCAAATACATATTAATATGAAGAAAAAGATTAACAGTTTGGATCGGTTATTTGGACTTTGAATTCGGTGATTTATAGTCTAATGTACAAAAGAGGCTATACATTGCAATGCACCATAGTCCAACTCTCTCTCTCTCTCTCTCTCTCTCTATCTATCTATCTATATATATGAGGAGGGATCCACTTACACTCTTTTTTGATGACACCGAATTATACCCTACATTTTCAAAGTCCAAACAGTCGATCCAAATAGTTCAACATAATGAATATATTAAAATGTGCTTGCAGATCAAATTTTACATTTTTTGAATTTTTTTTACTATTTATTAAGTATTTTACAAAATTGTTGTTTTCAGACCATTGAATTTTTGTACCCATCTTAATAAATAGTAAAAAAAATTCAAAAAAATGCAAAATTTGATTTGCAAGCACATTTTAATATATCCATCATGTTAAACGGTTTGGATCGACTGTTTGGACTTTGAAAATATTGAATATAATTCGGTGTCACCAAAAAAGAGTGTAAGTACGTAGATCCCTCCTCTTTTCTCTCTCTCTATATATATATATATATATATATATGAGATCAAACATATATATACATTAAAAATTAATTATATAAAATTTTCATAATGAAAATAATAGTTAAATTTTATAGTATTCATAACATTGTATTTTAATCTATAATAAAAATTATACATGGATACATAAATTTTCGAATAAATGACACCAATCATTAACTCTCCACATGAATCCACCTCTACTTACAGTTCACTTACATCTTGAGAAGAAAACTTGTCACGCCGTGATCAATCATGTTATGGAACGTCATGTCATGTGTATTGATTACGTGACGTGACTTGGTGTTGTGATCGCATTCGAGCGAAAATTATATGTCACGTCACGTCATGCAAATCAGTCATGTCATAGCATGAAACATAGAGTATCTAGTTTTTTCTAGTTAATTTTAAGTTTTTTTTTATATGCATAGAGTATTCAGGTTTCTTTTTAGTGTAGATTCAGTGATATCGGTACTCATGTAGTACTGATTTTTATTTTCTCTAGTTTAGTCCAATGAATATTTATAAGTTGACTTTTTAAAATAATGTCAGATGTCTAACGGTCTTTTCTCGAACAAAAAAAATAGTTTTGCAACATTATTTATTTATTTTAAAAAATTTAGAATTTTTCATATTTTTGATATATTTTTTCTGAATTTTTAACAATTTAAATTAAAATATAAAAAAAATTGATGTGACTAATTTATGTCATGTCATGTCACATCACGTGTGATCCGGTGTGACGACACGTGACATGACTATTTCCGTGACATAATTGTCCGCTACCATTTTAATCACGTCACGTGAATAAAGAAAAGTTAATTACGTCACATCACATCACGTATTTCCTTCTCTACTTACTCCCATAATTTCATTCATTGAATTGTTGGTGTAGGAATTAATTCTTATTTATTACCGTTACTTTTTAAGTTACTAACATTTAGTGCGCGAGGGCAACACAAGGAAAGAAACATTGAAAATTTTGTCACATAGCTTAATGCTTTCAATGTATGGTTTGCGCTTTCTAGAAGATTTCAGCTTGGGTCTGATGGCCATTGGATTCAAAGTAGTTTCAATGGGTTCGCTCACCATCGGATCTGTTTTAGAATTCGTGCGCATAAATTTTAAAGCATACGCAAAAGTGCAGGCGCGAATCATAAAGCAAATCTGATGGTGAGCGAACCTATTAGAACCACTTTGAATCTAATGGCCATCGGACCCAAGCTGTTCTCCTCAATTATCTCTCGCTACTTTGCTTCATTTTTTTTTTCAGATTTAATTAATTGCTCAAAAGTCTTTTATTTTATTCTACTCCTCTCAGTGTGGGACTAAAGGGAAATAAATCTGCTACGATCCTACAGGATCGCAGGGTCCCTGCGATTCTAATCTCAACTGTTCATATATTTTGAGATCCATGTATAAAAACTCTTTCTTTTTAAGATTCGTACAATGTAATAAATGAAGGGTTGAAATTGAAATTGCAGGACCCTCCGATCGTGTAGGATCGCAGCAGATTTGCTTCCAGGACTAAAGAGAGTTACTGTGCAATCTTCACATTCTTTTGTTGTTTCGGTAGAGTGGTGGGACCGGAAGTTATTCTGCTTTTAGTTGAGAATAAACAAAACTATACTTTGCTCATTTCTGTTCTTTTAGGTAATAAAATGAAATAAAATTCTCTGTGGCTCATTTGAAAGGAAAGAAAACAATTGCTGAGAACCTAAAAAATGCATAAATGGAAATGAGGCGTTCGGATGAGCATCGGATCAAATTTGATCAGATGTCTGATCTAAATCATCCGATCAATGTTGAGTTCATACAGATCTAAATCTGTCCACATGATTCTCAGCACGGACCAGACAAATATTACTTGGCGTTGGACCGAATTTGGTCCCATGCCCATTGGAGTGCATATCCTCTAAGATATCTCAACTTTTGCGTGACTGACGTGTCCGGTGCCTATTCGGGGATGATTTAGGGGGTCAGTATTATGTGTGCTTTGAGATTTGTGTAGAACGTATTTAAACGGTTGGGACTTTCCACAAAGTCACGCAAAGTTTGAGATATCTCAGAGGATACGAATTCTCGAAAGCGTCCCGCTTCCGGTTTTACGGAAATAAATCTGCTACGATCCTAAGGGATTGTAGGGTCCCTACAATTCCAAATCCAACATTTCATTTGTTTTGAGATTCGTGCATAAAAATAATTTTTATAGAGATTCACACAATCCAAAAAATGAAAGGTTAGATTTGGATATAAGCAGTTGTCGTAGCAGATTTATTTCCCCGGTTTTACATATGACGATGGTAAGTTCCAATGTGCATTATTGCTATAAATAAAGACCCTTTGTTGAATAGGAGACGCTCATCAAAAGCAAACCTTGAAATCCTCATCCTTCCCATATACTTGACAAAAACCATGATTCTGTAATGAGATCATTCTTGATCGTCAAAATCTGTGAAGAATTCATGGAGATAACTTCTTTGGATTTTAATTTTGGCATGGATGGGCTAGGAAATGTCAGAGTCATTTTAATAACACCAAAATTCAAGGTATTCTGTTTATTTCATATACATACCTCTTTTTTTGATAGATCATATATTTTGATTGGTAGATCATATATTTTGATCCTCTCGTGAATAATCACTAGATCGAGCCGTCGTACTAAATTGCTGAGTTGTTAAATTTGCTTGTTCTAAATACAAATATGTAGAAAACCATTTTCTCTGTTGGGACTAATGTGTTACGATTGTTCTTACAATCCGAGTCATAGCTCGTAGTTAATTACTTGATTAGTACACCTTCAATTTTCATGCTCAGAGCTCCGGTGATGTATGGTAAGGTCTTTTAGCGTTATTAATTATTGACGAAACAAAAATTAAGAGAACTGCTTAGAAAAAATGTAGTTTCTCTCTGACATAATTTCATTCGCTCCTGTACCTTGCAATACCTTAATTAATGTTATTTATATTTCTACAAAGTGTGTGTATTGCAGTACCATAAAACTATTTTATTTTGGTGTTCTCAAATTGTGTTTCATGAATAAAAAAACACATATATCTTCATGTTTATCTATTTTTTTTTTCGAATTTCAAGTTACTTTTAACTAAGAAAAAATCAGAAAAAGTCAAAATTAATAAAATACTTGTAAAACAAAGAAGCAACTTTGTAAAAAAAAATGTAAGTATAAATGATAAATTTATTGTTTGGAATTTGAATTGTTATTTGGGATGAATAATGACATAATATATAATGTTATTTGTCATGTATAGTCAACGTTTGATCACGTTTTGTGTCGTATTGTGTCACGTGCCGTGCCGTGCCGTGCTGTTTTTTTCCGAATGGAAGTCACAACACACACGTCATGTATAGTCAACGTTTGATCACGTTTTGTATCTCACTGTTATTAAACCAGTTTGCATGACATGTGGTGCCATGCCGTTTTTTCCGAATGGAAGTCACGACACACATGACTGCTGGCACGCGTGCTGTGATGTAGTGTTCGATCACAACAACATGACTTTTTTACATCCCTAAAGCAGCTAAAGCTCCACAAATATGCAAAAACACAGAATTAGTTCTCATATCACAACATTCCATCCTGGTACAACTAGGTGCTAGCTAGTATTAGAGAACAATATTACAAATAAAACCAAACACTCGAAGTACTTAATTCACTAACAAAACCATTATTTGAACCTCGACCTCGCAAGAACAAAATTCCAATCCATCAATCTAAGCATGTGATGCGTTTGATGAAAATATCAAAATTCTCATCCGTATCCAACATACTTATTCTAGTAAACTCTGCACCAGCCCCAAAGCGTCTCCCACTCATTGTGCACACATTGATGCTCTTAAAGAAAGCTTCGCAATCCTTAATTTTCTGATCCTCACATCTAATCCATGCAAAACCTTCAGTAAGATAAAAAAATAAAAAAAATAAAAACTAATCAGATTTTTCTTCTTCAGCAAATTAATTTAAAGACACTGATATTATCTTGTTGCAGATACCTGGATATGTTTCTGCGTGTTCTTTGGAGAACTCGCAGAATTGAAGGGAGAACCGAGGAAGGCTGCACTGTCCGGATGTGTCCAAGGCCTGACGCAACCTCTGCCACCTGTCAGCCAACATGCGCCGACCAAAGTGAAAGAATTGGCCGATCCCCTCAGGATTTGGAAACTCATAGCCATCTGAGATGACCTTGAGAATCTTAGCTGCTCGAACTTGGGAGTCCTTTGAGACTCCAATGGAGTTCATTTCGATGAACTCTACCATCTTTCGTGCCACCGCTTCATCCTTGACCAGGGCCCAGCTATCATGGAATAAACATATAAATTATGGGTTAAAAGACAATTAAAGATAATAATTACATATTATTAAAAATTGATGACGTTGTGCTAACCCAATACGGGTGCCGGCATGACCGGTGGCTTTTGACACTGTGAAGAGCATTATGTCTTGGTCGGCCGCGCCTCGCATAGGGGTGTACTGAGGCCAATTGTATGCCATATCATGGACCCTTCTCCCTACCTCATGGCCAAGTACGGCATCTCTAATCGCTCCGTCTGGATTGTTGGGGCTGCAAACAAGTTCGATGAAGTTGTCATCCCCTCTGTAGGTGGCTGCATCCCCAGCCCAGTGAAACAGTTTCGATTTCATGAAGTCAACCATACCTGAATACATCTGTAATTAAAATGTAAAAAGCGAATAAAAAAATTATGTGACTTTATGTACTTATTCTTAAGAATGCATGTAAAATGAAATTCTAGTGCATTGCTGGCTTCAGATTTTCTATCTTATAATACGTTGCTTACATAGTTCTTTTGAAGTTTGTGTATTGCTTAATTAGTTCGATAGTCTCTCCAGATAAATTCTCTAATTATAACATTGACAGAACACATGATTTAACAAAATATATATGAAACAGAGAGAAAAACATGATGGTAGAATAGTGTGTGCATATTATTTGCCAGACATTTATTAAATAAGGTTAGACTTTTGCTAATCTCGGCTAGGTACATGACTATAATGTTATACAAATACACTTGTTAAACTATTGTTTTGATATAAGACTTGTCCAGAGAATCCGTTTGGTAAAATTTATTGTTCTTCAGTTAAAGACCCGAAAGAGAATGATCAATTGAACCATATGATTGCCTGAATGTCACTAGCAGCTCACAAGACATTGAGGAGTGTATACTGATCAATCTCACAGGATATAGTTGAATAAAAGGAATATAAAACTTGAAGGTAACTTATAACCAAATCAAAAATAAATTCTTTCTAAATGATCACTCAGTATAACAGTTGAGATAAGTAACATACATAGGATGATATAAATATATTTACTAAAATAAATTTTTGAAATTGAATTCTTTGTTAATTTAAATATTTCAGAAGTAATTTTGTTGGTTTCGCAAAAAATTGTTGCGACGAACTCTTTCAAAATAAAAAAATAAAAAATTATTGTACAAGGACTTAGTAGAAAAATATATTTCATAAATGCCCTAGAGAGTACTTTATTAAAAGAGTTATCTCATTATCTTTCTTTCTTATACTTATATCAAACATAAACATAATGAGATCAAATTTATCTGCTTATCCCCTTATCCTTCTATAGATAGAACACACCTGAAAATGTGATATAGCAGTGCCATACTGCCAGGTAACCTTCAAAGAATATGATATTATCTTTATTTTTATTTTTTTTATAATCTAAAGAATATGATATTATCAGGCAATAAACTGTTCCTACGAATTTAATTCACCAGTGGATCCACAAGCATTTCATAGTAAACAATAATAGAATAGGAAATTTACTTCACCACATTCTGTAAGTCCCCTCAAAAACGTTTTGCAACAGTTCTATTAAATCAGTCCAGATTCAACGGGATCGTCAGTAAATTTTGAAATCAACAACAACAAGTGTGTAAAATTTAACTAAGATCATACCGAGTAATATGGTGCAGCAGAGACAACGTTAACAGGATGGCGAGTCTCAGTGGAAGCGAGAGCAAAAAGAGTGGCATGTATCAGCTGAGTGGACCCCACACCAACGATGAGATGGCGGCCATCAGTAACTGCATTGTTTACAATTCCGTGAAGGCGTCGTGCCTCAATTGCAAATTCAGGCTCCAAAAACCAACAAAGGTTCCCTCGTCCAGAGAAATAGCTCATCTTCTGCCATCCGGGAATTACCACAGTTGCATTGTCGCCAAACTCCCTCCAGAAAGGCTCAAACATAGTCGGGTCCCCCCTGCATAGTTCAATTTTAACTTTATACAATGCAGAGATCAAAATAATAATTAACATTAGCAAAGTGAATGCTACAATATTATGACAATGCACTTTATGATCAGTTTCCAGTTGAATAGCTAAGTTTTTAGATATTTTATTATTTCACCCAGATAAAAGTACTTGAATAATATTTCATTATTGACCCCCCCCCCCAATTGTTCAATACATATCATATGGAATAAATCTAAAGTTGAATATTAAAGAGAGCCCAAAAAAAAGTAATTAATATTCACCTACAAGGTCGTACCAATGCAAAAGTTTCCAAAGTCACTATTAATTACTCAATGATTTGAGTTTGTTTGGAGCTGATGGTACCAATATAAAACAAGTTAAGATGAAAAAAAAAATACTAAACAAAGCTAATCAACAAATTTATAATTTATCAAGTAAAAAAGAAAAGAATAAAATCCTAGTCCATCTCGACACCAGAGTTAAATTACTCCAAAACCAGTACAAAAAAATAAGATAAATTAAGAAACAAACGAGAAAGAGAAGGTAGCTAGAGAAGATCCCTAACATGTTGAGGTTGATGATTCGATCGTGGTCAAGCCCCATCTCGACACCAGTAGTTGCTGTTGATGCCGTCTTCTCCATTCCTTCCTCTTACGTATCAACAGGCTTGTCAATTTTATCTGTTAAGGCTTGAGACACAAAATAGGGGAGGTTGCTTCCTTTTTGCACAGCTCCAAGCAAAATAGTCAGAAATGTATTGTATGCAGACTCTAAAGAAGAAATATTGAATGTATTTGGTGAATTGTTTGACAACCTTGTGCCGGTATTTATAGAATAAATGCACAAAGGAGTGTATCTTTTGTTCAATATTCATTGAACGTGTTGGTGTAAATTTCATTCATTGAACATTTGATGTGCCGAGAGCTACACAAGGAAACAAACATTTAATCTTTTTCGCATAGATTGAGCGCTCTCCATGTATCGTTTCCTCTTTTGTATTTTTATTAATTCTCTTTCTGTAATAGTATCCAAATTTAAATAAAAGTTCAAAGCAAAAAAATAAAAATAAAAGAATGACCAAATGTGTGAATTAATGTTGGTCAAAAGATTTCAAAGTAACTTATCTCCCTCCAATTTTCTTCAATTTTTCAAATTTGCTCAAAAGGTTTTTGTTTTTCCGCTCACCTATGTAGGATCTGTATCTTCTGTAGTACTCCATTACTGTACGCAATCTCAGCCATGCAATCGTTTTCTGGACCAGAGATGGAAAGCAGGTGTCTTTAAGATTCGTGCCAGATTCATTAAAATCTGTGCAGATTAAAACAGATGGGTGAAGATTTTTCATTCTACATGCACGGTGAGAACTAGAGAGGATACGAGTTCCTCTCAGTGAGGATTTAAAGAGACGTTACTATGCAATTAATATTCATAATCTCTTGTTGTTTTTGTAGAGAGGTGGGATTGGGAGTTATTTTTCATTTAGGCAAGAATAAAACAAAATTATTAGTTGCTCGTTTCTGTGCTTTTAGGTAAGGAAAAAAAACAAAATTGTCTACGGATATTTGTTAGGAAAGAAAGTATTGTTGATTAACCGTCTGCACAAGTTAGATTCAGCCCATAAAATAGCATCCCTTTCTCCTAAAAAAGTCAATTCATGAGCAAATTTAGGAATTTCTTTTGTACTGAATATTATGAATCAAAATCGAGATATACTGCACTTTAGATTTCAAGTTTCAAAGCACGCTGAAATTGTTGAAAATTTTCTTTTCTGGCCGAGGCAATCAGATGTACAAAATTTTCAATTTTTTTTTTTTTGAAAGTTAGTGGCTTTAAAATTTTCAATTTAATTCTCTTTAAAAAGAGGAAATCACAAAAATCCACAAAACAGATCTCAAATCTTAATCAAACTTTTAAACCTTGTACCACTGTTCAGACGGGCATGGTATCGACTAATACAGGTGCCAGCATGGATAAAATTAGCAAATATATATAATTCTAGCAAGAAATATGAGTTCGAAATTCGACTTTTGAGAGAATCATCCAATTCTTCTTGTCAGCTTTTAGAAGTTCAATCAAACCCCATAAAAATAGCATTTGCAATCGCAAATCTATATATTTGCAAATGGTAACTGGTGCATAACTGTACTAGCTTCAAAAATTATATTCACAAACTATGTATATATCAAATCAAAGAAAGACAAAAACTTTATTTTAGATCAAGGAAAATTGAGCAGGCAAGCTAGGCAGTCTGATGCTTTTATTACCTAGCCAGGTTTCTGCAAATCTTCCTTTTATGGGTAAATCTCATGCATGCCCAAGAAACCATCAAAATATCATATAATCATAAATTTCATGAATTTATCTGGTCAAATTTATAACTATTAATTTCATGTAGGAGGGTATAGAATTATGTAGGAATTGCTTGAAGTAATTACTTGGGCTCAACTTGGCATCCACAACAAACTGGTACATCCATAACTATGCATTTTGTTTTCTGATACTGGTTGACGGTACTGGTCTTGGCCCAAAATTAAACAACTGAGATAAAATGATGCCAAGGTGATAGTGGGTCAAGTCCGTCTGCCCAAAATTAAACAACTGAAATTCGTGTTTATTGCTGGCATGTGATTTTCTATCTTATAGAGGTTGGATTTCAGGTTAATCAAGTCCGTCTGCATTAACTCAAAAGAGCATCTTTTGAGTTAACTGATCTTGACCGTCTGATTTTAAATGGAGCCAATCCAGCCACAGCCTATTATTCAGGAGTCCTTTAATATTAGTGTGGATCTAGTCTGCACGGATCTTAAAGAAGATCAGACGGTCCAGATACATTAACTCAAAAGATTCTTTTTTGAGTTAATGCAGAGGATACGAATTCCAACCTGAGCTTGGGCGAATTCGTATCCTCTGAGATATCTCAAACTTTGCGTGACTTTGTGAAAAATCCCAACCATTTAAATGCGTTCTTTACAAATCTCAAAGCACAAATAATACTGACCCCCTACATCACCCCGAATAGGCACCGGACACGTCGGTCACGCAAAAATTGAGATATCTCAGAGGATACGCACTCGCCGAATTTTTTATTAATAGAAATAAAATAAATTAAATATTTAAAAACAACACTACTTTTGGTTATTTGTCAAAACTAGGTAGATCGGGTTTTCTAAACCCGTCCCACCGGACGGGTCCAATTAACCCGTCCCGGTTAATTGTAGTTAATCCTTAATCACCATGACGGAAAAAAAAAAAAAAAAAATACCTGGCCGGGTCTTGTTAACCCGTCCCACGCCGAAAAAAAAAAAACAAAAACAAAAGCTGGCCGGGTCCTCTTAACCCGTCCCACGCCGAAAAAAAAATAAAAGGAGACACAAAGCACGAGGTCCATTGAAAAGTTTGAGCGGTCGTCTTTACTATTGATAGATGCTGCTGGGAGAAGAGTAAAATAAGTGACTGGTTGTAAAATACATAGATGTTAAAGAACAAAAAGGGAGCCTGAGACTCTATGAGTGCAGTACGAGTTTCAACCAAACTTTATTTGTGTATAATTTTTGTTATATGGTCAGGTGCGGATATCTTCCGTTGAAGCCTTGGGAGAAATGGTTGGTCTGATTACAAGATCTCAGCTAAAGGCGGCATTGCCAAGGCTCATCCCTACAATATTGGACTTGTATATTTATACTCTTAAACATTTTTTTTATACTTCTTTGAAAAGGAATACTTCAAGCAAATTGTTGTTTAATATTTTAACTCCTTTGACCAACAAGGTGTAAGAAAGATCAAGAAATTGCATATGTTGCCACAAGCAGCCTTCATCATGTTCTCACTGCTGCTTTGTTGACAGAATCAGGTCCTCCTCTCCTTGATTTTGAGGTGAGATCAACTATTTATTAAAATTTGAATTGAGCTGTTTTTGGCTCTTAATTTTGTTTCATTTAATATTTCCAGGAACTAGAGGTAGTTTTGGTTACTCTTTCTCCCAGCAGCATCTATCAATAGTAAAGACGACCGCTCAAACTTTTCAATGGGCCTCAAGGTGCTTTGTGTCTCCTTTTATTTTTTTTTCGGCGTGGGACGGGTTAAGAGGACCCGGCCAGCTTTTGTTTTTTTTTTTTTTTTCGGCGTGGGACGGGTTAACAGGACCCGGCTAGGTATTTTTTTTTTTTTTTTTCCGTCATGGTGATTAAGGATTAACTACAATTAACCGGGACGGGTTAATTGGACCCGTCCGGTGGGACGGGTTTAGAAAATCCGATCTACCTAGTTTTGACAAATAACCAAAAGTAGTGTTGTTTTTAAATATTTAATTTATTTTATTTCTATTAATAAAAAATTCGGTACGCACTCGGGCTTGGGCCCAGTCGAGATTTCGGCATTAAATGCTCTCTGAAACCTCGTTTCTACAATCTATGTATGGCAGGTCTCTTTTATTTTATTTTTCTATTCTTTATATAACTATAAACTAATAGTTTGTTTTAATTTATTTTTTTCGGCTTTTCATATAATACACTAATCGGGTATAAGTTAATTTTAAATACAAGGAGCATTAATTAATGAGGCGAGCAAACATTTAGAATATAACTCTTTATATAATTTTATGCAAATTTCAGTAACATTTTAGCAACTTGAGTTTATGTGAATTTAAAACTAAGTGATATTAAAAGAGAAGTGTTAGAATGAGTTTATTCATTTTTATCTGATAATTATTTATTTTGTAACTGTATCTACTCCGGATTCGTTTAAGACAATTTTCATTTAAAATTTTATATTCGTTTAAGATGAATTTGATTTTAAATTTTATATTGTTTAAGATTAATTTAGTTTTAAATTTTAACATATATTTACTATCCGTTTGTATTTATGTCCGTTCTTTAGTGGATACAAATTTATTATTAGCACTATCCGTGAATTCGCTCCATTTACATCCGAATTCAAACTCAAAATTTGAGTTACTACATAATCCAGATTCCAAATAAGGTAATCCAGTCACAGATTCCCAATTCGGAAACCACCGCCATGCACCAGTCGTCAAGTATTCGCCCCACGATAACTGCATAATAAAGCTCTACACTGAGAAAAGTAACACGTTCGCTTCTCAGCCAAGACGAGTTACAGAGGAATCTGCATCACCCCAGGTACCTGAGGTGCAAGTGGTGAATCTGGACCATTCATTTCACTTGGCACGAATCTCAAAGCAGGCCCCCTTAGACTCAACAGCTATCGGATTGAGTTTAGCCTAGATGGAATTAATTTGGGCCGTCCATTTTTATTAATTGCACCTCAGCTACCTAGGGGGATACGTACTCGTTACGGAGAGGGGAAAGGCAGCGTCCAGTGAGTCAGCACCCTCTGAGGTAGTAGAATATTTGAGTTTAGATCTGGACCGTCCAATCAAAATACGGACAATAGGTTGAATGCAAAAGCAAATTTGATGGTCTGGATCTAAACGCAAAATTTATGTTACTTATTAGGTGATATGTATTCTCGATTCAGAAGTCTGAATGCAGTTCCAATCCTTACCGTGGAAATTTTTATTAATAGGAAATATAATAAAAAAATATCGAGATTAGAGAACGCTTTTGGTTTTTTATTTCAGATATAGGGAAAACGTTTTTATCTATCACGGCCTCTGGCCGTTATGGCTTATCACGGCCAGAGTTAAACGCTTAATTAACCATCCTAACTGAGCTTCTAACTGAACCAAAAAAAAACCCGGAGAAAACCCTGTTTGTTATAGAGTGCAACGGCCTGACCTATCTGTGATCGATAGAAACGGCCAGGAGCGAAAAAAAGGCTGTTTGCGAAAGACAGCAACGGTCAGGCAGAAAAATAAAATAAAACAAACCCCTGACCGTGATAGGTAATAACAGCCAGAGGCAGGGAAAAAAATGCTGGCCGTGATTCTCTGTGACGGCCTATCGGCAGAATAGTAAACATTCTGGACGTGATTCTTTGTGAATGACAGTCCCCAGAATGCCAAAAGCAATATTATGTCCGTAATTCTCCGTAACGTTCATACAGAATATAAATAACCCCAACAATGCCGTGATCTGTACAACAAGTTCATAATCCTCTCTTAATCCCAAAAAAATACGTTATCTCCTCTGAAAAAAAAAAAGAAATCTTCTCTCTTAGATAATTTTTCAATTATGAAAAAGTAATTAATTTATTGTAGAAAGTGTTGTGGAGTTTTGCATCATGAAATATATATTAGATATTGGTTCCCTCTGTTCCACCATCAATAGTTTAGTTTAAAAAATTTCTATGTCATTATTGTCATAGACTGAAACTAGATTTTTTGACGGTGGCACAGGAGAACCCTATCTGTTTCACGTTGCAAAGTTCCTCATCACTTTCTCAGGTTCTCGTATTGTGAATTATAGCTTCAATCAATGTGAGTTATATATGAACATATTATTTTTGTATTATCTTAGTTATGAAGTTTTAATTCTGATCCTCAATAAAAATGAACTAAATTTTTTATGTTGCAATTACCCTTCGTAAATATTTATAAGCCGTATATTGATCAATTGGAGAACCGAAAAAAGTATATGTAATTGTGTTCTTTTTATGTTTAATACCAAGCCAAATTGAAAAAGAAGTTTTAATGGATGAATTGAGTAATATGATCTCTGACGAAGAAAGATTAAAAAAAATCTTTCATTTCATAGCAGTTTTTTTATTAGAGGACTGTACATTTTTTTATAAACATTTAAAAAAATTAATTTAGAAAAATTTAAACTGTTGATTGTTCATAAATTTTTTAAAAATATAAATTATAAAATTATAAAAAAATTACATGGATACATTGCTTATGAAAAAAATAACAATAATAATAAAACTTCATCTACTATTTTTTTTAAATTACTAAAAATAAATTTGTTTAAAACTGCAACATCGCCTTCTTTAAAATTTCACTTGCACTCATATGTAGCAAGAAGTATAATGTCGTAGAACCCTAAAAGAACATGCATTAAATCAATATCAGTTTATATTTTAAGAAATTACAGGAAGTACAAAAAAAGTTTATAAACTTGTGCCTCTGGCCCTGAACTTTTGTTCCTTCAAATGAAGCCACTGAGCACTTAAATTTGGTCAATGGGATATGCGGATGCCAATAGTTTTCCTAAGGTGATAGAACCGCTTTATATATTTGATGTGAATAAATGTGGATAAATAGACACATACCCCAGTTTATAAAGAATAATCTACAATTCTAGTCATATGACTTCAAACATTAATTATAGAGGTGACATCCAGAAGGTAATTAAATAACAAAAAATAGAAGTTCAGGGTACCATGAAACAAAAGACACTATAATTTTCTAATGTTACTGAAAGTTAAGGATTGTTTTGTTTTCTTTTAAATTTTGTAATTAAAAGACATCCACTAGCTTAGAGTGACTATAGGCATATTTATAACATTGCAATTTATGGTATTAATAATTTTATAATTTTAACTTGTGACACTTCAGTTGGGACCAATAGTCACCATTATTTTACATATTTTAATAAGCATGTTGTTTGGTAAATAACATAAAAATAAAAAAAATAAACTGGAGCTGAGTTCTACAAATCTAATCAAGTTGACATAATATTATTGGTGTAGTTTAATTGTTAAATATGATTTTTGTATTTTTTTTTCTTGTAATATTTGAAGAAATAGTGATGTTCATTAGCATAATATTTGAAGAGATAGTAATGTTAATATTCAATAATACAATATGTAAATAAATAAAGTAGTTCATAATATGCAACTAAGATGACTATTTTTATGGTTTGGGGGAACCTCTGTTAGGAAAAAAATATGCTCTTATTAGTTGGACCAGGGTTTGTAGGAGCAAAAAACTTGGTGGATTAGGTGTCCTTGATTTACACATGATGAACAAAGCACTCTTAGCTAAATGGCTCGTTAGATTTTTAGATGATTCAGTTTTAGGTACTTGGAAGACTATTTTGCAACATAAATATAGTGTATTAGGTACCTATGGATTGCTTTCCCCTTTTTGGAAAGATATCATGAAAACTAAAGATATAGTTGATGTTAGCACGGATTGGCAGGTAGGAAATGGGTACTATATAAAATTTTGGCTTGACAGGTGGATTGGTAACACTGCCTTGCATACTGTTTATCCCAACTTGTTTACAATTTGCATATGATTAAAATATTTTAGTCTCACAGGTGTTTACTTTTAATGGCTTACATTTAGAATTTTACAGACAACTAGTTAGTGTCTACCACACAGAGTGGTGTGCTCTATTATCCCAGTTTCATAATTTTCAATTGAGTTCTAATATTGATCAAATCGTTTGGCGATGGTCTAGTACGGGTAGATTTAGCGTGCATTCTTTGTATACTTGGTTGGCTTTTGGGGGGGATTCCTAATTCAATATTTTCCAGCATTTGGAATGCCAATGTACCCCTCAAAATTAAAATTTATTTTATGGTTGACCAAACAAAACAGGATCTTGACAAAGGATAATTTAAGTAAAAGGGGGTGGAATGGTAACCAAAGTTGCATATTTTGCACCATACATGAATCTGTTTCGCATCTATTTATACTTTGCCCTTTGGCTAGACAGATATGGGATTGGATAGCTCAATTTAACAATTTTGTGTTTATTTGTGCAACACTAGATGAGCTATGGGACATAGGTGCATATATACCTATGAAAGATGACAATTTAATTATGATTATTATAGGTGCAGTTTTGTGGACTTTGTGGCTTGAGAGAAATAGGCTTATCTTTAGGGGGGCATTGCCAAACAAGCTAGTAGTCTAGGGGTTCAGATTATAACTATTGCTATGTTTTGGTGTTCCAATCAAAAATATAATGCGCTTGAGAAACTAACATTTGTGATGCCTCATGATGTTAAAGGCCTATTAGGAGGTTTGCATACTATCCATATGGAGGATGGGGAGGCTACAACCCCTATGCTTGGGATAGGGCATTCGATGGTGGACAGGTTTGAAGATGCAGATGAAGGCCTAGGAAGTTGAAGGCAAGAAACTTTTGTGATTTTTACTAATGTAGGGTCATTTTTGCTAAATTGTGTCATATGTGGTAGTGGTAATAGATGCTCCTGTTAGTCTATATGTTTTCTTTGGAGGTTATTTTCGTTGGTATTGTCTTAATGCCGTATTTTGTTGATCTTTATTTTGTTTGTAATATTATTGTGGTACCAATGTTGGTACCGGTTCGCAAATACATTATAATGTGGTTTTCATTTTATTAATGGAAATTGGTGGGATTTTACCCACTTCTTTCAAAAAAAAAAAATTATTATTGTGTAGGTTAATTTATCAAAACAACTAATCATGCTCCTGCTAAGGATTCATTTCAGTGCTGAAGTACGACACAGTCATAAAGGAGCGACATATAGCATTAGTCCTCGATTCTCATTGACGGCAACTGATGAATCTAGTTGGTATGATGTGAAAGGTGAAATTTATCGTCAGCTTGGATATTCTGAGAGTGAGTACAACCTAAAAATACTTGCATGGGTTAATGTTGGTACAACATCTCTACGTTATTATGAGATACTAGAAATCGTCTGTGACCAGACTTGGAGAGGTATTTATACCCAAAGTGTGAACATGAGTACCCAGTTTACTTATGTTGATTTATACGTTGAGTTGGTTCCAATTGTCAGTTCAATACAACCGCAGTTATTTATTGATAGTATGGTACCAGAGATACAACCAAAAGCTGTACATACCTAATACAGTGTTCCACAAGCGGGTCCCAGTCTATTCCAACCATATCAGACAACCAATACAGAGGGAAGACCTTTATCGTGATCCTTATCCCGATGTAAATGAGTTGTCACTGCCTGTTCAGGCATATATGGGTCGGGAGAAATACAATAATCATGACAGTCCATGGGTTGAGCCACCAAGGGTAGGTAATTCTTGTTCTGATGACGACGTGCCTCAAAGTGATGACGAAGATGACGCTGACTCATGTGAGGATGATATTGACTGGGAAAATGAAACTGATTCAGAAAGGGATGTCTCGGCTGATACCTTGAGACAATCATAGCCAACCCGTGTTCGGGCTCAATATTTTCCCATATCTGATCGCGGTATGAGTCACTTTGTGGCAAGTTTCAATGACGCCTTAGCATTCAGAGAAGCATGTGTCAGCTACTTTGGTAGGACCAAACCCCTCAGTTATCCACTTGTTGTAGGTCAAGAGTACCCTTCGAAAGAGGCTCTAAAACATAAAATATATGCTTATCACATAAAAAACAATATTGAAATAAAAACTACTGGTAGCAATAGAACCAGCATGATAGTCGAATGCAAGGACCCCAGGTGTGGTTGGCGTTTGTATGCTGTGTTTGGATTTTTTTTTCATCTAAGTGGAAAATTAGAATAATTTCAGCACCGCATACGTGCCTTGCCGATGCTTATTGCACTGATCATGCATAATTAACTGCAGAAATGATTGCCGATGTTATAAGAGAAGATATTAGGGAAAATGTTACCTTAAACATTAAAAGCATTAAAGGGCTGGTCCGTAAGGAATACAAGGGAATTACTCTCAAATATAATAAGTTGTGGCATGGTCGAGAGCTGGCAATCGCACAAATATTTGGTATTTGGTCAGGCTCGTACGACCTTCTCACCCCACTATTGGAAGTAATTAAAAGAGCCGTTCCTGGCACACAATATGGAGTTGCGCACGAACCCATGAATGATCCAACAAAAAGGTTGTTTAAAGAAGCTATGTGGGCTTACGGTCCGTGCATTACTGTAGTTCCCCATCTCAGGCCAATCATTAGTATTAATGCATGTTTCTTGTCTGGTCGGTATCAAGGGAGGTTGTTGATGGCATGGGGTTATGATGCCGAGAACTAGTTACTTCCTCTGACTTTTGCATTAGTCAAGGAAGAGAGATTCGAGACATGGGGATGGTTCATGATGTGGTTGCGATATGGTGGTATCAAGGGAGATTGTTGATATGCATTTTTTTCGACCGGCACATGGGGATCAAGAAAGTATTCACTGATAGATATGGTGGTTGGTACAAGGATGGTGGCGAGTGTGTTCACATATTGTGTTCTTAACACGTTACCGAGAATTTGATGAGAAAGGTACACATAAAAAAAACTGCGAAATATTTAAAATACTAGTGAACAAAAAGAAGCCATGAAGGTGTGAGGAGTATTTTGAATTTTTACGGAGGAAAAGTCCGGTTGCAGTTGAAACATTATCCTTTGTCTCCCTATGCAACATTGTCATGTGTGGTCCTGACATGATCATGTGATCCCTATCATAAATATTACATTAATATTTCAATAAACATAATCAGCATCATAATCAAGACCTTGTTGAAACTACTGTAAAGTTTTCTATACTTACCAGATCGTACTGAGGTGGCATGTTCGTGACTTGTGCGAGATAGTCCATCAACCCGTTATTAGAGTTGATCAAATTCTCTTGATAGTGGGGATTATCATCTTGGGGCAACGGTGGAATAGGTTCTTGACCATGTGGAATATCACCAATTTCAATGTCATCGGGAGTCTTCTCCATTTCTTCCTCTTACCGTATCAACAGGCTTGTGAATTTTATCTGTTGAGGGCTTGAGACACAAAATAGGGGAGGTTGCTTCCTTCTGCACAGCCCCAAGCAAAATAGCCAGAAATATATTGTATGTAGACCCTAGAGAAGGAATATTGAATGTATTTGGTGAATTGTTTGACAACCTTGTGCCGGTATTTATAGAATAAAATGCACAAAGGAGTGTATCTTTTGTTCAATATTCATTGAACGTGTTGGTGTAAATTTCATTCATTGAACATTTGGTGCGCCGAGGGCTACACAAGGAAACAAACATTGAATCTTTTTCGCATAGCTTGAGCGCTCTCCATGTATCGTTTCCTCTTTTGTATTTTTATTAATTCTCTTTCTGTAATAGCACCCAAATTTAAATAAAAGTTCAAAGCAAAAAAATAAAAATAAAAGAATGGCCAAATGTGTGAATTAATGTTGGTCAAAAGATTTCAAAGTAACTTATCTCCCTCCAATTTTCTTCAATTTTTCAAATTTGCTCAAAAGGCTTTTGTTTTTCCGCTCACCTATGTGGGATCTGTATCTTCTGCAATACTCCATTACTGTACGCAATCTCAGCCATGCAATCATTTTCTGGACCAGAGGTGGAAAGCATGTGTCTTTAAGATTCGTGCCAGATTCATTAAAATCTGTGCAGATTAAAACAGATGGGTGAAGATTTTTCATTCTACATGCACGGTGAGAACTAGAGAGGATACGAGTTCCTCTCAGTGCGGGTTTAAAGAGGTGCTACTATGCAATTAATATTCATAATCTTTGGGCAAGGGTGGAATGGGTTCTTGACCAGGTGGAATATCACCAATTCCAATTTCAATGTCATCTTGGGGCAAGAGTGGAATGGGTTCTTGAGAATGGTCGCTCTCATCATGTTATGATATTTAGTTTCCATACCATTATCTCATAGAAGGCCACAACTTATTTTTAGCAAAAACTTCCCAATAGCTTTGCAAGTGGTTGATTTGCCCAGAGCTATGCCAATGGTGTTTAACTTTATCCCTCATAGTCCCTATAACATTAAAAAGTTTGTAACTTATCTGATAGAATAATTCCATAAAATAAATATGTTTATAATTAAATTTGAACTTACAACACGTGTGGATTTCGAGGCACTGGGAATGTACCATACTTCTTCGTGCTCATCTCTATATTCGGGCATGGGATTATCAACACCCTATATGAACCTTCTATTCAAGAAGACGTTAACATACAGTTCCTCTAAAACCAAATTCGATAATCAAAAAGCTGGTCGTCCATCCATATCCCCGTTATTTCAACCAAGTTGCCGGCAGGATTAGATGTCCTTTCTATGTAAAATTGGTGCTCATTGGCCCAATTTTTTCTGACCACATTGACTTGTGACTAATGTTATGTAACTGGCGTGCCTCCATCTCGTCCAACAATGGTTTAAGAGATGGGATGACCTGTGTATATCCAAATTGCCTCATCACTCAATTAGGATAATGATATTCCACTATCCAAAAGTGTATTAGTGGCATATAGGCAAGCCATACATCACTTTCATCGTAAATTTGTGACGGCAGCCGAGATGGATTCTCTTGTAACATATCTTTGTAAGGCTCCCATTTTACATGTAGTCTTCAAGATCTTGCAGTGTTGAACAGAAGTAGCCAACTCCAGCACAACCGTGAGCTTGCTTATAGTCATGAAAATAACACAACTGTTCCCTGATTGCAGGACACTTATAATAAAAAAAATACATAATCTTAATAAACATAATAAATGACAAATTAAACTATTGTAAAGTTTTTTGTACTTACTTTTCTGAATCTGGGTTACCCCAATTTGGAGTCCATCCATTTAGGAGATAAGGACGCCCGTTCGGTAATCTGGTCCAACATCAATGTTGGAGAAGAAGAGTTGGTCCCCACACTATTCTTGTCTTATGCTCAACGGCATTACACAAGTTCCTATAGAGTACTGCTAGAACAGCACCACCCCAGTTGTATTGAGTCGGTGAGTTAAGATTGTCAAGAAATTACAGATACATGGCCGGAACAGAATCTCTCGAAGAATCAGCATAAAGCATAGTCCCGAACAAGTCGAGTATGTAAGCCCGAGTGTACTACTGTACCTGCTCCTTTGTAGGCTCACTCGGCTATTTGTTTGGCATGACAGCAAATCGATTGCGCAGTTCCTTCAGTTCTATGGAATATCCAGAAGTCGTGTGAACAACTTCTTCGTTCGGCCCCATTCTCTTCTTCTTTTTAAGCAGTAGAGCTGCAAGCCCAACTCCAAGAAGCTGCTCCACTAATTCAGACGCTTGTACGTCTGCAAAACCAGTCATCTTGCAGTGTGACTGTCATCTCTTCCACTGGAAGATGGAAAGTATGTGTCTCTGGTCTCCACCGCTCAATGAAGCCAACAAGGAGCCATTTGTCAATATTTATTTCTTTCATTCTAGAAACCTGAAATAAATCAAGCCTTCGCACGTATGGTTCGCATCGCTCGTGGTATAGAATCACAGCTCGGTGGTGTCGAACATCCAACCCGTGATAAGTCTGTCATTGTTATACAATTTGGTAAAAAAATAATAATAATAATTCAAACATTTATATCTCATAGCAAAAATTATGTGAAATTTAAATTTTACATGATTCATTGAGTAATTTATAGGATCAGATAATAACGATATTTTATGCTGTGCATGCAGCATCCATAAAATTTTCCACCATCTTGCATGAATAACATTTTAAATAATTTAGATTCAACTGTACATTTTTGAGGTACATAATATGATGAATTTCGTACATAATATTTGTTAAATTTTAATCAAACCTAAAATATAAACATAAAACTAATTGAATAAAATTAAAACATAAAATTAATGCAAGTTTGGTACAATTTGAGAAAATTAAAACTAATTTGTAAAATTAAACCTAATCGGATACTAATTAAAAAACTAAACCTAAATAGTGTGTGCTAATTTATGAAATTAAACTTAAATACAAAATTGATGCTTAATTACAAAATTAAATCTATTTGAGAAATTACTAATTTCTACAATCAAATTAATAAATTATTAAACCTAATTAAATCTAAAAATATTTTTCAAAAATTACTAATTGGTTACAATTTCACCTAATTAAACTTAATAGTAGTCTTCACAACAAATCAAATTAATAAATTATTGAGAAATGACTAATTTTAGTAAAAGAAAAAAAAACTCACTTAAGAAAGGGAGAGGGCGAAATGGAAGCAGAGGAGACCTGGCCGTTGCTTGCTATGACGTCCTGTGCATGTGGTTGAGTTCTCTTCTTGGCTAGGACCACAGATTTTTTTTTCTTTTTTGGTGTTGTCGGCTGAGACAGGGACAGAGAGCGAAAGAGAAAGAGAGATAGCGAAAGAAGGGAAGGGAAAGGGGACCGTAGGATCTGGCCGTGATGGGCTATCACGGACACCATTTTTCGCATTTTTTTTTCTACGCTGGCCGTTTCTATCCATCATGGACAGGGTTTTTTTCTGGTTTTTTTGTCTGGTTCAGTTAGAATGGTTAATTAAGCATTAACTCTGACCGTGATAAGCCATAATGGCCAGAGGCCATAACAGATAAAAATGTTTTCCCTATATTTGAAAAAAAAAACAAAAGCGTTATCTAATCTCGATATTTTTTTTATGGGCCCTGAATTGTCCCCCCACTCTCATCCCCCCATTATCCCCCTAATTTTATTTGTTCAATCTCGTCCACATTTCTCACGATCTATAAGGAATTTTGCAAATCTAAAACCACGAATGTCTTCTACGCAATTTTATCTTTCAAATGAGATCCATGATGACATATTTTCGAGCTCGTCGTCACACAAGTATTTATACCTCGTCATTTAAGTATTTATACATAATATTTTCCACATATGACACTGCTGACATTTAAAAGTATTAATATCAAGTATTACAAGTATATTTATACCTATGCACTGAAGTATTTATACCTATGTGGTCAACTATTTTTGTTAGAGAAAGGTTGACGTAGGGATGATTGGGGAAGGTTGATGCGGAGATGCGAGGTCCACGATTGGGAATAAATACTTACAAGTATAGGTATAAATACTTGCACGATGAGGTATAAATACTTGTGTGACGATGAGTCCGAAAGTATATCATCGTGTATCTCATTTGAAAGATAAAATTGCGTAGAATACGTTCGTGGTTTTAGATTCGCAAAATTCCTCATAGATCGTGAGAAATGTGGACGACATTGAAAAAAGAAAAAAACTCACATCTAAAAACGTGTATGATTTTTCTCCTCATGTAGTTTGAGTGGTCCCCCCATATAGTCATATCAAGTTAGACATGCAAGTATTAATATCTTAGTTTGCAAATATTAATTTATTATCTTCCAAATATTTATACCTATGAATTTAATTAAATTTGGAAGATCACAGTGTTTTGAATAAATTTAATTAAACTAGTTAATTAAGTTAGTTTATGAAAGTTAAAATCTGTTTAAGAGATAAGGGATGATGAGAGTGGAGGGTTTCATATAATTTTTTTTTTATTTTACTATTAATAAAGAGTATAACTAATATAACATCAGTGTCATTTCAGTCTATATAACACCAACTCCAAAACCTATCAAATCGAGTTCAAATGGTGAATTCAAACCGATCTACTTCATTAGTTGTACGTTTACATGTAAAATTTATAAGTTTTTGAGTTTATTTGATATCAAGTCAAGCGGTCAAATGTTTGAGTTTTTAAGTTAATTTTAATACATTCATTTTTTTAATTTTTTTACTGCTTAATTTGATACTAAAATAACTTGAAAATATAAAAAACTTGTATGTAAACACATCACTCATAAAGTAAATTAATTTAAACGGTTTGAATTCATCGTTTAAAATCAATTTGATAGATTTTGGAGTTATATTATATATACGGAAATGATATATTAGCCATTATCGTTAATAAAATTTTCGGGTCTTTACCGCCTACTGTCCGACTTGCGTCGAAAAGTAACTAAACTAAACCCGACGTCAGTAAGATCCGCCTCCACGAATTCTCGCCATTGACAGTGCAAACCCGCTTCCTATACCCTCCTCCCGTTTCCACCTCGACCCTAATCGTTTCCACATCCCGTTGAGAGTAGAGATCGAGAAGGTGCGGACAGACAGATGGCGATTGGAGAGAAGGGTTTGGCGGAGGCTGCAGCTACTCCGGCGCCGGCGAGGAGCCATTACCTAGCGAAGTGCATCCTCAGAGGGAGCGCCGTGCTTCATGCCGTACAAGGCCGCTTCCGCTTCCCTTCTTCCTCGGACGTAGTGTTTGGAAAGGTTTTGATCTCTTGTCAAATTCTCCTATCCTGTAACCAAATCAGGTCTAGTGACCCAAAACTTTTGGCGATTATTTTGTCGAAGAAAAAGATCAATGTAGAAATAATAATTAAAAATTATCAAATTTCGTCCTCTTCTTGATTCCTTGTTATTTTTCATAATATAAGAACAGAGTGCTGTTAGATATTTTAGAGCTGAAATACTTGTATATCTGATAGTCCAACTAATAATGATTATAAGCTCTCAGCAAACAGGTCTCTCAAAACAGTCTCTTAGTTTTGATTACTCATAAAAAGTTATAGTAAGCTACCCTAATTAATTGCCAAAATGATATATTCTGTTTCTCATTTTATCTCTGTCTTGGAGTTAGTTTTACTAGATTTTGTAAATTTCTTTAGAATATCTCCAGCAATGAATTTCTGGTTAGTATTATTTCATAGGGCTGTAATTTTGCCTTTAATGATTTTACTACCAGAGTCTAACCATAATAATATGAATTGCCAGGAGACTTCTCTTGAGCTGGTAGAAATTAGTGAAGATGGAGTACTACAAACAGTATTTGAGCAAACTGTTTTTGGAATTATAAAGGACATTGCTGTCTTAAGGTGGAATGACCAATATCAACAATTTATTCCTCAGGTTCTATTTTATTTTTTTAATATATTTTTATTCTGGATTTTGATGTCAAGCATGAAAATTATATTTCTCCTCATTATTCTTACCAAATGGTAACAAGAATTCATCTGATTTAAAAAATGAAAAGATATTTTTTTTCTGTTTAACAGGCGCAAGGAAGAGATTTGCTGGTTATTCTTTCGGATTCTGGAAAGCTCTCTATTCTGGCCTTCAGTTCTGAGATGCATAGGTTGTTGATCGCTTCATTTTTGTATGCTTTTAGCTTACCGCTATCCAAGTACCTTCTAATCTGTTTGGATTTGGTGTAGGTTCTTTGCCGTTACAGATGTTGAGATGTCAAAACCTGGTAATTCAAGACACGAGTTGGGAAGAATGATAGCTATTGATCCAGAGTAAGCAATATTTTTCATGTTTTTTTAGAATACAATCATTATTTAAAAGATGTTCTCCTTTGTACCACTAGAATGTCAGTATATTCACATCCAATTTTCAGCATCAAGTTAATTTGCAATTTCTCCTAATGTAGTTTATGTTATATTTATATGTACTTCATCATCTGCTTGATTGCAGAGGTAGTTTTATAGCTGTTAGCGCATATGAGGACAAACTTGTAATATTTCCGGTTGCTCAAACCCCTGGAGGCAGCTTTCTAGATGATGTATGCCAACTCTATATTCAAACTATAAAAAAAAAATCTCACTTACCTAATTTGTACACTGATTTCATACTTTTAAGATATTCTATATTTTGTGTCAATTTTAGAAAATTTCATATCCGCCAGAGCATGATGAGTCCTGTAGTCTGAGGGGTATGTATAGATCCAGTGTTCGTGGCACTATTTGGAGCATGTGCTTCATTTCAAGCAGTGCCAATTTTCTCAGTGCAGAAGGGTATCATCCAATCTTGGCTGCGATAGTGCACCGGTTTGTACCTCTCTCTTACTGTCAATTGGACAAATTATTTTTCTGTTGTCTTAAATAGGCCAGGCCTGATAACCATCCCCTAAATACCTCACATTAACTTTTTCACACATCTTGAATGTGTACCTGCCTATTGTGCCGATGCACACTTATCTATTTCAGTTAAGACATCACTGTTGATAGCTGTCATGCTGCTTTGACAGCTGTCAACACCTGTCTGGATCTTCTGGACTTGTTTTCCGAACACCATAAAATGCACATTTGACTATTGCTCAATGCACACATGAGTATTACACTAATACACACTTGGCTATTGCGTCAATGCACACTTATTTAGATGGGGGTTGTTTATGGGTGAGAAATTGAGGGCTACATGTATTATTACTAAACAGGTTGTTCCTTGGGGGAATCTTTACTTAAGGATTAGCATACAACAGGCGATCTTGTTGAAGTGAAGGGGTTTGTGTAGATTTAAATGACCAGACACCTAACGTAGAATGGGTTTCCTTGTAAAAAAATGATGGGTACTTTCTGCTGTGGTTTAGATAAGTTATATTATGGCATGGGTATAATAGGCCATGCACATTCAAGGTTTATATTCATGTTAATTCGTTGCATTTGTAATTGACAATTTTGCATACATTGGCAGGAGAGCCTCTTCTGGAAATGAAGTGCTATTATTTGGCTACAACTCTAAAACAAGTAGCATTCATGTTATATCTAACTATTGTGAAAATACGAAGTTGGCACATAGCATAGCTGCAGTCCCTAACTTCTCAGGCTTTGCCTTTTTATTTCGCATCGGTGATGTTCTTCTATTGGACCTTAGAAACCCAGAGATCATTCGGTGCATCCACAAGATAAGTTTACCTTTCCCCAGTGCAGTTGAAGAAAGGAACTTCATTGTCGACATTTCTAAACAACCACCTAAGTTTGATGATCAGGTAATGTTTGACGAGGCAGCTTGCGCTTTATTAGAGTTAAAGGATTCCGGTGATGATACGATGGGGGATGATGATCCCATGAATATTGACACTGGAAATGGGAAGGAAGTTCAGAATTTGAACTTTATTTGCTCGTGGAGTTGGAAACCTGCTATGCGTACCTGTTCTAAGCTGTTATTTTGCCTAGACACTGGAGAGTTGTATGTTATTGAGATAAATTTTGATGTTGAAGGAATCAGAATCAGTCTTTCTGACAGTCTATTTTCAGGTCAGCCATGCAAGAGTTTGTTATGGATGAAGGATGTCCTTATATTGGGACTTGCCGAAATGGGAGATGGCATGGTACTTAAGATCGAGAATGGGGCATTAGTGTACAAAGGTTTGATACAGAACATAGCACCGATTTTGGATTTGGCAGTTGCTGATTGCCATGATGAGAAACAGGATCAGATGTTTGCATGCTGCGGGATGAAACCCGATGGGTCATTAAGGGTTATTCGGAATGGTATTAGTGTTGAAAATCTTCTTAGGACACCTCCTATTTATCAAGGTATATCTGGTACATGGGCACTGAAGATGAAAGAGGCTGATTTGTACCATTCATTTCTCGTCCTTTCTTTTTTGGAAGAGACCAGAGTGCTCTCTGTAGGGTTGAGTTTTAATGATGTAAGTGAGGCGGCCGGGTTCCAGCCTAATGTTTGCACTTTGGCATGTGGCTTGATGTCTGACCTGTCGCTTGTCCAGATTCACAGCAGAGGTGTGAGGCTTTGTTTACCAACAACAACTGCTCATCCTGAAGGTGTACCTCTCAGTACACCAGTTTGCACTTTCTGGACACCCCCTGATGGACTAAATATCAATGTAGGTGCCACTGGGCATAACTTAGTTGTAGTTGCCACTTCAAACCCCTGTTTCCTGTGTGTACTTGGGTTCAAACATCTCTCAGCTTACAAGTATGAAATTTATGAGATTCAGCGTGTATTGCTTCATTATGAGGTATCTTGTATGTCTATACCCTCTGACCATGTGGAGTTGACACGGAGTCAAAGTGACGATACCAATTCTGGCGTCTTAACTAAACTGAATGCAAGCAAGGTTGTTGTCATTGGCACTCACAAACCTTCGGTGGAGATTTTCTCACTAGAACCTAAAGATACTCTCCGTGTTCTTGCTGTTGGGCTCATAACAGTGAATAATGCACTTGGCTGTCCTATAAGTGGTTGTGTACCTGAAGATGTTAGGTTGGTGTTATCAGACAGGGTCTATGTGCTATCAGGCTTGAGAAATGGGATGTTACTTCGGTTTGAATGGACTAATCTCTATTTTTTCTCTCAACCTGAACCAAGTTCCTATTTCGGAAACATGGAAATCTCCTTGGCCAAATCAGAAACTGCAATTCTTGAGATGATTGCTGTTAGGCGTATTGGTATAATGCCAGTTAGTCTGGTCCCCCTGAATGACTCTTCTAATTCAGATGTCATTGTTTTAAGTGACAGACCCTGGTTATTGCATGCCAGTAGACAGAGCCTTGCGTACACTTCCATTTCTTTTCAGCCAGCCTCTCATGTGACTGCGGTGTGTTTTGCTGATTGCCCGTTGGGTATCTTGTTTGTGTCTGAGAATAGTTTGCATTTGGTGCGCTTCTGATTTTTTGTTTACTATTCATGTGTTTTTGTACATTCACATATAAGTTCTCGTTCTTTAACTTGATAGCTCATTTTTTTCTTGAAGGAATATTTGTCTGGTTTATACTTTGTTACCAATATCTTCTCAGCAAAAAAACTACTTTGGTGCATGTGTCTGTGTTGAATGATTGAAAACAGGCTAAATATGTGATATTTTTTCTGTGGCAATCAATTTTAGGCTCTTCTTTCTGGAGTTGTTAAATTCTGGCCATACTGCTTTGATCCTATCTATTTTATCTTTGCTTACCAAGCATTTGACTTTTGCAGGTAGAAATGGTGCATAGCAAGAGATTAAATGTACAAAAGTTTCCTATCGAGGGGAACCCAAGAAAAGTTCTATACCATAATGAAAGCAAAACTTTATTCATGATAAGAACTGGCTTAAGCAGTCCATCATGCTCCTCAGATATATGCCAAGTGGATCCTCTTAGTGGGTCTTTGCTATCTAAGTTCAAATGCGAACAGGGTGAAACTGCAAAATGCATGCAGATAGTTAATGCAGGGTCTGAACAAGTGCTAGTTGTTGGAACAAGTCGCTCTTCTGGTCCATTCATAATGCCAAGTGGTGAAGCTGAAAGGTTCAACTTTTCTAGTTTTTTTTTGTTTCGTTTTCATTTTTTGTTTTTCCTTTTCTTGCTTCCTGTGATTTCATTGCAGAAATTAGGGTTTGAAATTCTAGCATCCTTTTGATCGTTTCACATGGCCTGGACTGAATTTATTTTGGTCTGTGGTCTCAATACCCTTTCTCACTTGTAATCACAACATCAATTTCTCTCAGGCTTCATCATTTTTCCAAATTCAGCAAATGTTTATATTGATATGATCTAAACTCTAAATCATCATTGTTAATATCCTATTAAAATAAAATCACTAAAACTTTCTTCTCACTGGAGCAGTACTAGAGGCCGGATAATAATCTTAAGTTTGTCTAGTGCCAAAAGCAATGACGCTGCTAGTTCACCATATCAAGACATTTGTAGCTACGTCTCTGAAGAAGTAATAGCAAGTCCTAGCTCCAATACCCAAATTGAAGATTTGAGCATTGAACTGCTAAAATCAGTTGCTCAAATCAATTTACCAGGGGCTGTTCTTGCAGTCTGTCCATATCTCCAAAATTCTTTTTTGGCTGCTGCTGGTAGCATGGTAAGATTCAGTCTTAACCATTTTTCTTTCTTTCCAGTTTGATTTAGTTCAATTTGATCTGACTTTTAAGTTTGTAAAAAAAAAAAAATATGATTGCTTGCTTTATTAGATATGAAAATTCCTCTGTAAATGAATTAAGTGAAGATAATAGAAAGGCGATCATACTGGTAATATAACTAATTTGAATCTTAACTGAACTGATGTACTGTACTGGCACCTGAATTTATGTCTATGCTAGTGGTAGCTTAATCTTGGTTTGTTGTTCTTTCATTTCAACCGGATGCATGTCATTGGTTACCAGCTTAGTATGTTCGGATTTGTGTATGACAATCCACATCGACCGAAGAAGCTTGCAGTTACCAGGACACGGTTTACAATTACTTGCTTGAAAACATTTTATACAAGGATAGCTGTTGGTGATTGTCGTGATGGTATCCTTTTCTATGCCTACCGTGAGGTAAATATTTCTTTTGGTTGTACATAGTATTGTGGATAAGACAAGCTTATGCTTCTGCTCATAAATCAAAGATGCACCACATATCTTTTGTTAGGATGCCAAGAAATTGGAATTAGAATATTCTGACCCAGCTCAGAGATTGGTCGCTGATTGTGCTCTTATGGACCGTGAAACTGCTGTTGTATCGGATCGCAGAGGGAGCATTTCAATCCTGTCATGTCTGAAGAACTTGGAAGGTACTGAATCGCGATAAACAAATAAGAAGTATTAAACTAACTAATTCATGGCAGTACTGAATACTGCTGATATGGTGAAACCTTGCTTATTTGAGGAAAAGACCTGTTGATGCTATGGTATCAGGGCAATTGGAGGATAGGATTTTGGATTTTAGTACCTTAGTACTCAGTATCCTGAAAAAATTTAAGTCAACGTACATTTTTTTTTTCATTATCTTTTGATCACATTGCTTAAAAATAATTCCCTTAATTTTTTTTCTCTAGGCATTAATAGTGATTCTGGGAAGGTAAGTGTTATGGTTTGGTGTTATTTCCTCTAACCCTAAAAAAAAAATTATTGTTTGGTGTTACACCTTGCAGCTTATGAAAGCCCTGAGAAGAACTTAAACATAAATTGCTCATTCTATATGGGGGAAACAGTCATGAGCATCCAGAAGGTACTTTTGTTCCCATTAATGCTTATCATCTATTTGAGGCAATATAAGTAAAAAAATATATATATATATATATCTTGGATTAACTTTTTGGTTTCTTTTGTTATATAGTATTTTCAGCAAGAGTGAGGCTACAGTACTATGCATAGCGCGGATTGGTCCATACTGCAGATCAATATTATCGTTTTCAAAGTCCACATAGTTGATCTGAATTGTTTAACATGATTTTCATATGAAAATATACTTGCAGACTAAATTTTATATTTTTTTACTATTTTTTAAGATAGGTGGGAAATCACTACTTTTGAATGGTCTAGAATATTTAAATCAAGTGATTTTCAACCTATCAAAAAAAATTCTGAAAAATGTAAAATTTGATATACAAGTACATTTTCATATGAAGATCATGTTGAACGGTTCAGATTGATTGTTTGGACTTTGAAAATGGAGATATTGATCCATAGTACGGATCAGTATGCGGTATGCATAGAGTACTGTAGCCTCACTCTTTTCAGCAATTATTTATTTGTTTGTTTCACTATCATAAGTTCCCTGCACAGTGGCTCTAGTCTGTTACCGGTTGCCTATGATGTATACTGAACACCTTCTGGTCTTGTCTATAACTTTTGCTCTTTAGGCTCTTCAGTTTCTTTTGTGCATGCTTGACTTTCTGTACATTTTCATAGGCTTTGTTTTCCTACAAACTCCCTGTTGATGAAATGGTGAGTGGTGGCAACAATACAGAGAGGTTTCTTGAATCTTCTTATAACAGTGTTATTGCAAGTACATTGCTCGGAAGTGTGTTCATTCTTATCCCACTTACTAGGTAAGTTGCACATTTTGTTCTTTGATTTTTTGCTTGTTTATATTGCATTTTGTTTTTATTCAGTGTTATTTTAAAATAGCAAACTTAGTAGGGCCTGTCATGGTAAAACACATTGTCTAGCATGTTTTCTTTCATTATGATTATTATTATTTACTTATTTTATTTTCCTTGACACTCTGGTTAGGTTACAATTGACCTTTGTAAAGCTTTATTTTCCAGAGCCTCTGATCATATTTGGAGGCACGCCATGATCTGAAAAACATTTTTGTTAGTCTCTCATATATTTGCTTGGTATAAGTATCAACTTTTCATCGTATTATACTATTATGTAATCATTGGTTGAAACAAATCTATGAAGACTTTGCAATTGATTGGGAATGATGTGTCTGTACTCACACTTGCTGAGGATAAAATTGAATGTCCTTTCACAATAAGCTACTCCCTCAGGTAATATACTTTAATTTTATTGCTTATGTGATCTTACAGAGAAGAGCATCAACTATTAGAAGTGGTACAAGATAGACTTGCAACTCATAGACTGACATCTCCAGTCTTAGGAAATGACCACAAGGAGTTTCGTGGGCGGGACTCACCTGTAAGTTTTAATTCTTACCTTGAATGATTTACTGTCCTGATAGGTTTCTGTTGATGTTATTTAGTGAAGATAGTGCAAGCCCTTAGGCAGGGTTTGGATTCTTTTTTCTTCTCTTTTCTTTTTGTCGGACCCACCATTTAACGACTGTTAATCTATTCTTAAACCTTTGACCACCTGATGCAAGGAAAAAAAAAATTATTTCCAGAAGGGCACGCCTAAACTTTGATACAAAATTCTCAGAATAAATGGGAAGATACTGAACCCAAGAAATTAAGAACCTTTGATCTGAAACCGGCCATAATACTCGATCTAGAAATAGCCTAACCTGAATGGCCCGAGACGTGTATCTGGTGTGAACTTCCCAAACCTATTTTTTCCCATCCCATTCATTTGTCATCTCTAACTTCAACACACTTATGTTGCTTTCAAATCTCAATTCATCTTGAAACCCAGGTTCTCATATTATATTTCCTTCTGGATTGGAACGTTGCATGGGAATGTTACACCCGAGCATAACTTTGTCTCGTTTGCTGAAACCATTTTCTTTTTATGCAGGCTGGAGTACCAACAATACTGGATGGCGACTTGCTTGTGCAGTTCTTGGAGCTTACTAGTCTACAACAAGAGGCCGTGCTTATGTCGACAGGTGGACAGAGCAGTAAAGTCTCTACATCAGATGCCCAACCTGCTCCACGACCAACTCCCCTCTCTGTCAACCAGGTTGTACAAACACTTGAACGGGTCCATTATGCACTCACATAAAGTTTTTTATATTGAGACAGAAGAGCATAGAGGTTGATAGCAACAAGTTAGTTTTATTGCATAGAATACTTGATGCAGCTTTTGTTTGTACAGAGAGTGCATTAGTATGAGTCTCCTGTAAATTTAGTAGGATGCCTGATTTGGTTCTCTCAACCAGTCAACTGGCCATACAGTTTTACCATTTTTTTATGCTGTATGTAAAATAATTAACAACAAAAGACCAAAAGCCACATGTCATCACTGCATAGGGCATCACACTTTGCACATAAGCATTATCTTGAACCATCTGCATCTCGCTAGAGCTTACGGCATATTTTTCATTGGACCATATTTATCTGAAGTAGGTTTTTCATTGAACCATTTGTATCATCAGCTCATCGGTTGGACCAAAACTTGCCCAATGAGTTGGATTAATGGGTTTGATGGGTGCAGACCCAGTAACTAAACATGGCTCGTAAGGGTTTAGTAGAGTGCAACATGTATTTTATTGCAACCAGAATTTGGATACAGTTTTAACTACCAACGTAAAATTGGCATAAAAGCTGGCAATTGGACCCACGCACTTCAGCGTGAAGTCCAATGACAGAACCAACCTGAAGACCTTAATCTGTTAAAGAGGTATGTATATCGGGGTGCAAACAGATCAAATTCGGATCAGATAGTGATAAAATCACATCTGTATTTGGTTTTATTTTTAAAATACAGATATAGATCGGATATTGAATGGATAAGACTACAAATATAGGTATAATTTGGATCATAATTCAGATAACGTAACAAATTAACATATTATTCAATAAAATTAAATTTGAAGTCCGCTTATTCGTTTTTATTTAAAATTATAATACTTCTAATTGTATTTGTAAAATTTAAAATTTAACACTTTTAGGCAAAAGTATAACACCGGCATTGAACTCCTAACGTCGATGTTGTTATAGTCCAAGCTTCAGCGTTTTAAGATATCAAACGAAAAACCTTCACATTTGGATTAAACGAGCAGGTTTTACCTTGAATTTGAGTAATACAATTTGCTATTCTTTTGATGATTACAAAATTTTGGATTGATAAACCTAAGAGAGTTATAAACTAATTCCATTCTAGTATGAACTATCAACGTTGATAAAGTGCTAGACCAATCCCAGCCAAGCAAGCAAGAATAAGTTGTATGAACAAAAATTGACTGCAAAATTCTTTTAATGAAATTATAGCTTGTAATCTGCTCACTGCATAAAAAAAGAAAAAGAAAAAAGAACGTAACCTGCAGCCGTTTGATCATATTGTCTACTTACTGAATACAAGTTTAAGGATAATAACAAACAAAATATAACAATTAAAAACTAAATTTGGAGAGCTCTCTTCAGTCCACTACAGCGTTATATGAATCGAATATAAATTAAACAAAATTTTCACTGAAAAATACAAAATTTCCTTTCGCAAAGGGGATCCCAGTTCTTCAAAATGGATCCCATCAAAATACGTGAAATGATTAGAAGCCGAAAGATTTCCGGGCTCTGCCTTAATGAATTGTCCTAATTAAACATTATTGTGAGGCCACCGAACTCTCCACATATTCCAATGCTTTTCTCTTTACATGCTCGATCCTTTCTTCATCTCCTTGGGATTTCTCAAAATCAAGGTACTTCTTGAATAAGAACTGCAGATAAACATAAAAGATCAAATCTAATTAGCAGCATAAATACAAGGATGCTAGCACCCAGAAATAAAAAGAGTAGCAGTTGCTTCCTGTACAAGGTCTAAACAATTATATCGAAGCACATAATTTGGTTGGAAGATTACAAAGCTTTTTGAACTCTAATGAGATAAGATGAATCTATATTTTTATTTTGAATCCACATTCAATTAATTAAAATGAGTTGTATTTTATTTTTCTCATTTATTAGAAAATAAAAATAAACCCACTAAAGAAATAAAATTGATTAAGAAGATCTAATTATTTTAGCCTTTCCTCGAATATTTTTTATTAAACTGAGGGTATGAACTATGAAGCAACTGGACAAGCATCAATTTTATTTAGGCTTAATTTACTCGTGCACAAGTGAAGCCCTATTGAATCCAATCTGATTTCTAAGGTTTTTCAAACAAAATATTTTAACTTTTCTAATTGGAGGTTTCGAATCAATGGAAAATAGGCTTATGGATTTATTGTTTTATGATGAGTAGTACTTCAATTTGTTTTTTAAAGGATTAAAAGGACTAGTCCCTGGTTCGGTTCCCAGAGGAGGAACTCTCGGCTCCGTTTTAGGATTAGTTTTGAATCCTTCGTTTTTAAAAGGAATAGTCCCTGGTTCGGTTCTGAGAGGAGGAACTCTCGGCTCCGTTTTAGGATTAGTTTTTAAATGGACTAGTCCCTGGTTCGGTTCTGAGAGGAGGAACTCTCGGCTCCGTTTCAGGATGAGTTTTTATTGATCTTCTTTTATTTCTGTTTTTCTTTTTCTCTTTTTTTTTAGACTATACTGACAAAACACACATTTGCATGGTGCAAGTGCTATTAATGAAACAACATAATCAAGTAAAAAACCTTCATCTTTTTCGCAGGAAGGATCAAAGAAGTAGCCCTCTCAAACAAAGCTCTAATAATTTCAACATCACCAAGTCTTATCTCCTGCAAAAGCATGACAAAAGAAAATAATTAATCAAAAAAAAAAAAAAAGACTAGGAAACAAACAAAACAGAATCAAATTACTTGATCAAGGTAGACACTCCAAAGATCGGTTCTCTTTGGGTATTCTCGCAATATTCCTTCAAACAAAGATCTGCCTCTCTCAGGAACACCACCCTTGAATTCTAAGATTGCCATCTGAGAGATGAATTTTATGTGCTTCTTTTGAGGCAAGCTCAGAAGAGCTCGTTTCACTATCACCTGGGTACAATCTTGGCCTTGCTTGAGGATGTTTTGGGCACTGCGTAACCACACCTAACATTCCAAGGATAGTTATCAGTAAATGTATTTTTTATTAAGCACTTAAACAGACAATTGACATGCAGGCTACTAATGTTTCTAACTGAGGCAACAATTGTGCACCAAATAATTAAAAAAGCATCATACAAATGTAACTAGAAGAGGGCTCAAATGCCTAGTCTTTCATGTCTCATCGTGCCTCATATCCTTTATCTCCATTTTTGAAATCCAAGCAGTCATCTGAAGCTATCAACATGATCTCCATATATAAATGTGCTTGGAGACCAAATTTTATATTTTTTTAGATAGGTACAAAATCACTGTTTTTGGATGGTCAAAAACTGAGATTTTTGTACCTAAAAAAATAGTAAAAAAATTCAAAAAATATAATTTGGCCTCCAAGCACAATTAATATGGAGATCATGTTGATCGTTCGGATTGACTATTTGGACTTTGAGAACGGATATAAAGGACGTGAGGCACGATGAGGTATGAAAGACACAAGGTATTTTAAACCTCCTCGTGTAACTATATCAAAAAAATTGTATACTGTACAAAAAGGGATATGGTGTCAAACGTACTGTGTGCATACACCCAGGGAAAAAAAAAAAAAGCAGTTTCATTAATAAGCAGCTATGCCAAAACTAATATGCATAACAATTAATAGTTGATTGTATGACAATATTTCCTTTCATGATGTATTCATATATAGTTGCAACTATTTTATTGAAATCACAAAACAAAACATATAGACACCTTGCATGAAGTTTTAAACTTCTTTGTCATTCTGGCAAGAAGTTCATCCGCTAGCTTGTGCTGTTCAGTTCTCTCATACATTCCAAGGAGAGCAAGATGCAACTTTTTTGGATCACACAACTGCAGTGCTCTCTGAAACGTCTTTTTGACAGCTTCCTGTAAATTGCCAAAAGAACCAAGTCATTATTTGCACCAGCCAAGTGAGGAAAATATATAACAATGACACAAAATCCCCTAATTTTACCTCAGGAGGATTTCCATATTTATTTTCTAAATTGAAGTATGCGACCCAAACATTCAGTTTTTCTTCCTCTTCTCTGATATTTATTGTTCTCAAGGCCCTTCACCATGAAAAGATAAGGAAGATCAAAATTAGTACGGAAGAATTGTAGAACACACTACATGTAACTAAATGAAGTATTAAACAACTTAGACCAATTAAGGTACTGTTCTAATCATGATCGGTACTCAGATAATGGCACATCGATAGCACAAGCTGGATTTGTATGGATCTCATAATTGTCTTGAAAGTATATAGAGCAGAATGAGAGCAACAATGAATAACAATGGAAAAATGAAGTAGTAATTGACTACTCTCAACTCAACAGTTGATTTATCATCGTGAATTGATACTTGTGAATCTCAAATTTTCTAATTTAACTCATTTGATTGTTTGTTTTGATTTCCTTCAGATGCAACGCTTTTGAGACAGTTTAATTGTAATATATGTTACCTTTCAGCAATTGAGCGTGCTTTCTCAACATCTGCCACATCCAACATGAATGCCATGTAATTGATCCAAACATAGCTGCTATTAGGTGAGCTCCGTACCAATTTCTCAAATTCCTCCTCACTCTTTGGAGCATCCTTCTTTAAAGATCTTTCCTCAGCAGCACTGATTTCAAGTTCCCTGTATGCAAGATAGTTAAGAGCAAATTTTGCAATCAGGGTCAGTACCAACTTGTACCAGACAGAAGTAAAGTAGTGATAAGAGGTATTTTACAAGGTAATTTGGGTAGAAGTTGCCAACTTGTGATTTTGAAGTTTTGCATAGAGATTAGACTTCATCACTACATGAGACCTCAAAATTGACAATAAATAAGCAAAAGATAAACCTAATCTCTATGCAAAACTTCAAAATTAACAATATAAAGCCAAAAGACAAACTGTGACGAGATGAATAATGGGTGATACCAGGTATAATGGTATATATTATCAGTATCTTACCTTTACATCAACCCTGGTCCTAGAGCAAAAATACCTAAAGATACATTAGCAAACTACTCAACAAACCTCTCTTCTTTTGCCTTCTTTTTCGCAAGTTTAATTTTCTTCTTGTTAGCAGCATCATCTCCACTCACAACAACTTTCTCAGAAGTAAGATTATCATCATTATCTGAGGAATCAGATTCATCCAATGACACTTGAAGAGGAGGGACTGAGGCTCTAGATTGTGCTTGGCTAAGTTCGGTGTCGCCATTTTCGTGTAATGATGTGAAACCCATATCAATATTGACCTCTTCATTAGCACAGGTATCATTTTCATTATTTTCTAGAACTATATCGCCGTCAGAACCATCTTCAAAGTAAGACTGTTTCATTCCAAGAGAAATTTTGTTCTTTGCCTCGTCGACCTGAGCACAAGGAAAAAATAAGTTTATATACATTGAAGCATACAAATATTCCATGCTATTAAAAGTATATTCAGGGAGACAATGTACCTTCAGAATCTTTGCCTTCACTCTATCACCTGCCTTGTACATTGCATGGAGGTCATCAATTGATTCATCAGATATCTCTGACACATGGCACAAACCAACCTGCATAAGCATTCAACTGATCACTCTTCCACACAAAATATTCTCTAGATTTAACTTAAAACTCTAGATGGCATATAAAATGCCTCATCTTTTCATTTATTGCACTTCAAAAATGTACACCCAACCCTGAAGTAAGGTATCCTCAAGCACAAGGTAGACACGGTATTGTGATTTCTCTATTTGAAGTAACATAATTTACTTGAGATAAAGAAACATCTTGTGCAAAAATTTAGATTTTTTTTTCACAAATTTTCATTTTCGAATTTTGATTTCTCTGTTTCTCTATTTACCTTTAGAAAATTCAGGCAAACGTACAATTACCTAAACTTTCCTTAATGTTTAATTTATGAAACAATGTTTCTACATATGGGGAATTTGGGTTGACACGCTGATAGTCTAGTGCTTACAATTTTATGATTTCAATAATTTGAATGCATGTTTCAGAAGAATTGGTGAAGTGCAACAACTGACGAATGAGGGGCTTATGTTCAATAAAGCCAAAGATAAATCTACATAACATAACATACCAGTTTGCTATTGTCAAGTGTTATAAATAAGCCATACAACTCAACCCTCCTAACATGTCCGTAAATCACAGCACCCACATGCAGATTGCTAAACCCAACACCATCTGCCTTTCTCATCTCCCTATTTATCTTCTTCAAGGTGACCTCAACTTTCTTTGATGAAGCTTCCACGGACATAACCCTGCATTAACACTCATTTGCATCAAGGGACTAGAACCACAAATCATTTTTTTCCCCTAAAACTTACAAGTAGCAGGAATTTCAAGCAGCCTTCTGCATTAAGGTGGTGTTTGGCTGAGGCCTAAACCATGGAATAAGGAGTTTAGGCATCAGTTCTCCCCCAAACACGGATTTATTAGGCCAGCCTAACTAGGCATAACTCTAAAATTAGGCCTCTAAATTTAAACCATCTCTCCAGGCGGCTTAAGAGTTAAGTCTCCCTACGGTCCCACTGTCAGCAACTATCCAATTTTTTGACCCTCACTACTTCTATAGTTGATAATATTTCTTAATAACTTAGGCCATGAAATAAATTTAGACCTCAACCAAAACATGAAAAGCTTCCAAAACTTTAGGCCTCAACCAAACACCACCTAAGGCCATAGATCTAAATTATCTTCTGGAAGCTAAATTTTGCAAATATTTCTTACTTTCCATGCACAAGCTTCCCAACAGGGAACGCCTTATCAGGTTTCTGAATGTACTCATCTGACAAGTGAGATATGAGTATGCGAGCATCTATAGTCCGAGAAAGCATGATGAAGCATCCTTTGGGGCTAACATTCTTCACATAACCCTGCAACAGTTTTGGAGGGGTTAAATAGTATTTTTATTGAGCTTCTGTTGTACACTCTTGATCACAACTTTTGAGAAGATATATATGACAAGAGATATATGGGTTACATGAGACTATAGGAACTGTCTCATATACCTGGACTTCCATATTAGGCTGTATGTCATCCATTGTCTGGGGCCTGTTGGTGTGAACTCCCCTGAGAAAATAAATAATTAAACAATATTAGAAACATACTGATTACTAATAAACTAAATCCAAACTATCTTTGGTGAGAGATCCTGAAAATAACTGGTGAAGTAAAAAAGCTGCCAACCTATAAGTGCCACTAGTAGTTTTCACAAAAAGAACAAAGGCAACTAAAGCTAATATTTGAAGTCTCAACAAAATGTATTATTTAGACCAACAGAATTATTCCAAGCACTGCACTACAGCCAGGTTTTATTATCCAGGTGTTCCAAGAATGTCAAAGATATAAAGCAAAGCAAGTTGATTGCAAATGGCACTTACACTCCAGAATCAGATTTGATGCCGAGTAAAGAAGCACGGAGAGATAAATCAACGTGCATTGTTCCCTCAGACGAGCGACTTATGTCCAGGATCTTAGTTTTAACAAACTGCCCTTCATGAAATCCAGTTAAAGGTTCGGGCACCAACTCATCAACAAGCTCGGTGTAGTGAACCCTCCCGTATAAATGCGGACCCACCTGTACAAGGAGCCCACCAACACCAGGTAGAAACTTCTTTATTCGCCCTCCAACAATATCGCCTTTCTTCAAGTTCTCAGAACTAGTAATATTTGCATTGTCCTTTGCAACTTGATTGACCGTGATAAGTCCAACAGAAGCAGGAAGAGGTTTCAATCTAACTAATCTCTTTTCTTTGTTTATGTTTATAATTTGTCCATTCACGGCTTGACCAACCCTGTACAGGTTTTTAAATTTTTCGAGTTCATTGGGTTCCGAAGAGGCATCGAGAATGAAAATATGAGCGGTAACACTTCTAGATATTGTTAGCCAGGCCCACTCTGTGTCTATTTTCATGACATATCCTCTAATGATGTCTCCGAGAGAAAAATTGAAATCTGATGCCGGAGGAGTAATCTCTTCATCTTCTCCTGGCAAACTCACAGCATAAATTAACTGACAAAAATTCAATCAGAGAAAAAAAAACCGAGTGACAAGCCTGTTAGGCATTATCATCAGAAAATACCTTGAAGCAAAGAAGGTCTAACTGACAATTCCAATAGGTTTGTTTTCCCGCCCCTCCCTGAGTGATCGACCTTGGCAATATTCCGTGCATGAAGCACCTGACCAATTCGATATTTACCAAATGGATTCTCCGCAAAATCATCAGATTTGTCTAGTACCTGCCACAGAGAAATTCGCCAAGCAAATAGATGATCAGACCAAAAAGAGAAAGGACCCAGTAATCGTACAGAGCTAACTAATTACCTCAGTTATATGGACTCTCCCTTGAAGCCCAGTTCCAAGTCTCACAATTAGTTCAAGTGGCTTGATCTCAACAATCTAAACAAGATTTGAATAAAAAAAATAATGAAAACATTGCTTAATCTCAACAATATATAACAAAGTTTTGATAATTAATAAAAAAAATAATAATAAAGGTTTTCCAAAACAGTTAAAAAAATATCGAGGTTGATAACTGCAATCAAGGTTTTCAGCAATTTCAGCAATCAAAAGAAGGCAATATATGTTTTGTCCTCGTTCAAGAGGATAAATGATCCACAACTTGGACGGTTTCTAATGAGAAAACCCTGCTTGCAGTTGGTAATTCGCAAAAGTCAATTATCATTACAGATGCTCCATGTCCCAAATAAAAACCAAAAAGAAAAAAAAACAACTCGGACCTCCCCTTCAACAGCAGATCCGACTTTGTAATTGGATTTCTTCGCCCTCTTCGAGCTAGACGCCCTGGATTTATCACTTAATGTTTTAAGGAGGAGAAGAAGCCTCTCAGACACATCAGTGCTTGGAAGAGCTCCAACAACAGCAGTGACACTAAAGATACAAATAGTCAAATCACATTCATCATAGATGCACAAAAGATCAATTATTACAAGAGATGCCATATCAACTATATCCAATACCACCAATTTTACTATGTACCAGTCAATATAGCTTTTTTCAAACCTTAAATTGAGATCATAATGAAATAGGGATTACAATGAGCTCTAGGCATTATGCTTCTCTAGGTTAGGGTTGAGAATCCTTGAACCAACTCACCGGTGAACCTGGCCACCACCCGACCCACATAATTCTGGGCAATTGGTTGATGGGCCAGATCTGGCTCAAGCATTTTTGGAAGCATAGTGGGTCCGTCAAATACATGCTAATGGGTCATGCCCAACCAGCTTGGATGATCTATTTATCCACAGCAACATAGACAGTGGACCCTCTTCTATAGACAAAAGCCCATTTTGTTCAGATAGAAGAAGAAAAGAAAGAAGCGGATTGAATTCCCCACATGTGGGAATCAAATTCTTCCCAACTGCAGTATAAACAACACTAACACCAGCAACCCACTAAGTGTTATGTCAAGTGTAGTATAATATGCAAGTAAACAACCTGCACATGCACCCTATTTTAAAACTTGCAAAACTTGGGTGCAGGTGCAGGTTGGTACCACCAGTGCAAAAAGATGACAATAATTGCTCCACGTGCTTTTGACCATTTCAGTTCAATTGAGTGTGCATTTCAGCTGAAAGAAGTGGTCATACTGCCTAAAAGAAGTATCAATTCCTGGGAATTCGAATAATGACTGAAAGAACATGTTTTGACCGAAATGTGTGACAGCTGTCAACAGCTTTTTTGAACTGAAATAGGCAAGTTTTCATTTGGATTCAATGAAATTGAATTCCAGCTGAAAGAACTGTTCATTCTAGGCTTAAAATGTATGTATTTTGGATACAAGGAGAACTCTAGTAGTAGTTATTAAAGCTGTAAAAAAAAAGTATTTCTGACAAGACTCTCGACCTGCCTATGCCGCCACCAAGTGGCTAGGTGCTTATAATCTGAATACAAACTACAAAGGAAAGCAATGACCAGAACTTGATATATGCTACCTTTGGCCAGGAGAATAGGACTTGTGAGGCAGCTTTTGCAAGTTGTAGTCGGTTATGGAAGCATACCCTATGGTGTAGCTGTATCCTGGGATTGAAAGCACCTGGGATGGGAAAACAAAACAGCTAAGAGAGAATAGCAAAAGGGAAGAATGAGGCAGCCTATTCTATAAAAATGCTGAAATTAATTCTCAAGGAATAATTACCAAATAATTCTCTTTGGCAATCTCCACAACTGCAATAACTTCCTCATGTAGCTCTAGGTCAGAGGTTGTGTTCCTACGGCGTTTCTGAAATGCACAACTAGTTTCAATATTACAAAAGATGCTGTAGGATAACAATAATTCAGTCAAATAACCAGAAGAGATACTAGTAACATTAATTTGATAAAAGCTAGTAATAAGAGTCATCTTTTTGTGCTTATATTCTAGGGATATGTCATCTCACATTCTTTTGGTCCTTCAAAAAAAATCTGATGCACCATGTAACATTATAATCAGAAGATGAAGTGTTAAAGTGGCATTGCCTATTTTGAATGAGGCTACGGTACTATGCATAGCGCACTTTGTTCTATACAATGGATCCACACCTTCATTTCCAAAGTCCAAATAGTCGATCCGAACCGTTGATCATGATCTCCATATGAAAATGTACTTGGCAATCAAATTTTAATTTTTTAAGGATTCTTTAAATTTTTTCTTATATAGGTACAAAATCACTTGATTTAAAGATTCTGGACCATCCGAAAATAGTGATTCTCTACCTATCTAAAAAATAGTAAAAAAAATTTTAAAAATGTAAAATTTGGCTTCCGAGCACATTTTCAAATGGAGATCATGCCGAGCGGTTCGGATTGACTGTTTGGACTTTAAAATAGAGATATGCATCCGTAGTACGGACCAAAGTGCGTTATGCATAGTACCGTAGCCTCACTCGCCTATTTAATGGTTTTATTAAGAAGCTGACTCGGAATACTGACCTTCTTTTGTGCACTGCTTGCTGCGCTAACCAGTTCAGGCTTACACGACAAATCTACTAGGCCATCAGACCTTGATATATCCAATACAACAGCTTTAACAGAAGATCCTTCCTCCAACTTCTCGCCACCAACTAAAAATACATTCTTGTTAGCATCTCTACTGCTGGATAAGTATAATTTAAGACAACAAAAAAAACCAGAAACCAAGAGCATATATACTGCTGGATAAGTAGAATGCTTACACTGATGATTTGCAATGAAACCAAGAGCATTACTATGGTCATTGAAGCTAACAATTACACCGAACTCTCTTGTAGCATCGACCTTACACTCAACCAAACTGCCGATACTGAGGCTCTTTATCCAATCTTGATCACCATTTGAACTCTGGAGTGTGGCTATCTAAAAAGAAAGACAAACCAACTGATTAAGAAAAATAAAACAACATGACATTTTGAAAGAAGAAAATATATGGATATAGATAAGAATCACTTGATGTATATAAACAAATCACCAATTAATTAATCTAAACCAACAATAGTGTTACCATACATCTAAATGTACAAAGATTTAAGTTTTTGTTCAAAATTTAAGATATCAATGAACTCAACCTTTCCCAGCAACATGCTTAGAGATATAAAACAAACAACCTTCCAGATGTAACATCACATGTAGGAGTATAAGAATATAAAGAAAAAGATTATGTTATTTGGGAACTAACTTTATCTTCAGTAAGGAAGTATCCTCGGATAAATGAGACATCCGAAGAGGAACAGAGGGATTGCTTCAAAGAAAGCTTGATCCTTCCAGATTCAGCATTTGCCTGTCACCGGATCATCAATAGATCAATTTAGGGTCTGAAGCATGTAAACTTAGCAAAAAAACAATCATTTTTTATGATTAACTCACATTCAGAACATGGCTTCGAACTGATTGTCCAGTATAGAAAGCATCCGTCAAATCTTCCACCTGTTCATCTGTTGCCTTTTGAAGCAAACATAGGATCATTTAGTTGTCTATATACAGTTTAAAAAAATATAGTTTAAAGTCATAAAGAAGGGAGAAGAACAGAACATACTATTGGCTTGGGGCAAAATCCAGTCAAATTCCCAAGAAAGCGAACAAAGCAACCGGTTTCAATTATGTTGGAGATGTAACCCTAACAAAGACACAAGAGCTATTTAGGTGACCATTATAAATAGGAAAGTACAAATATAAAGCTAAATTCAAGCAAAACTGAGAAGTGAATAAAGCAAAAAGAAAATCGGTAAAAAGATATCATACATGGACAGCAGCTCCTAAATGGATCTGTGAAATATCTGAAGGGATCTCACTTGCATAATGAATAAATGAATGCTTTGCAGACAAAATTAAACTATTTCCCTCTATATCTGCAATAAAAGGAAATACAAAATGGTTCAAGAAAATTGCAAATTATGCAATATAACAATACCAAAAGAATAACAGCAGCATTTGAAAATGATACATAGTCGCAGGTTTAAGAAGAGCTTCTGTACCAATGACTACCAGCTGATCAAATTTGTATCCAGGCTTCAAGACCTCCCTGAATGCAGAAGCTTGATCTGATAAATGTTAAAAACACCTTACATTTAATAAAGCAGATAAATATTAAATTCATCAATAGACATATATAATGAAAATCTTTCAAATTTTACCGTGATAGTCTGCCAGATGTTCATTGTAGATAGCTCCTTTGAAGCTTGCATTGACATTAACAATCACTGCTGAAGGGGTTACATGCTCCACAACTGCAGAAACAACAGTTCCCAAATTTGCATTCTCACCCTTGGGAATCCTGAAAATACAAGCTAGACTATTTACAAGTAATATATATATATATATCCAATTCATATTTTAAAAATGTAAGAACATTCAATAATATGGTAATAGTAAAAAGGATAGCTGTATGATAACCTCTTCGGAGATATAACAAAACTAATATTTATTCTCTTTGAAGCAGGTTTAGAACTATTTATTCTACACTTGACAACTTGGCCAACATGATACACACTCTCTGCTTCAATTCCAGGCTGCAAGTCAAGTTCTGACCTGGAGCAGAAGTAAAGGTAAAGAAAAATTAAACTTAAATTAGTATAATGGATTAAAACAACTAAGTAGGATAAAAGCACCAAGGGAGAGTGTGAATGCTATTGCAATATGCACATGCAAAAGATACCAAATAAGATTTTGAAACTTGCTTCAGAAGCCACGTGATCCGCAAGGAAGATTTTTGCTATTATGTAGTATCCACAATAGCAAAATACTACATAATAGCAAACCAAACTAAAAAATCTTGTTCTAGCTATTGCGAGCAGCTTTGCACTATGGCCATCTCAGACTTATACATTAAAACTCACACTCTCATCTCTCATGAATGCATGAAAAAATCCAGAGGAAAAAGGAAAACGTGAAGAAACTAACCTGGGAACAAACCCCTGCACCCCATTATAAAATTTCACGAAGCAACCATGCTTTTCAATTTTTGAAATCCATCCATGTGTCACTAGTCCTTCAGTTGCATCTGCATAAGAAGCAAGAATATCGAGCTTCGATTTGACCTAAACATAAATTGCAGAAAGTTCTTATGCTGTTAGCCACAGGTACCTCCGTACCTTTAAGCCAAATTATGGTAAACAATTGTTCACATGTTTTAGTCTGATAAAAAGAAAGAGAGAAAGAATTCATACAAGTGTCTTCTTGTGTGTCACTGTTATTCTCTTGGATTTGCAGCCCAAGACTTTGAAAGACAACTGTGCTCCAACCTAGCAAGTAAAATGTCGAGAAAACTCTATTATTTTAGAAATAGAAGCGTTTTGTCAATTCTGCCATTGCCGTCAACCTTTTCTTGTATATTTATTGTTTTTACTTATAGTAATTAATAATTAATCAACTATTTAATTATCCACCATCGCTACTACTGTAGCTGCTTTTATTATTGAATACTGAGCAAGAATAATATGGAATACTCCATACTCAAAAAAGGAAAATTCGACTTTGAAATAGATTTACAAAAAATCACTCGGATCACTAAGGATTTTATTTCCTAAAAAATAGGTCCTAACAAACTACATTGGCTTTATCATTGTTGTTGATTTGTTGTCATTGTCACTATCATTATTATCATTTCTAGTTTTGCTATAGGTTAAGATCGACAGTCTATATAATATCCATAAACAACAACAACCAAGCCTTTAGTCCCAAACAATTTGGGGTAGGCTAGAAATGAATCCCAATCATAATCATAAAGTAGATAGTTATAAAATAGTAATAAAAATAACAATAATAATAATAATAATAATTATTATTATTATTATTATTATGATAATAATAATAATTATTATTATTATTATGATAATAATATTAATACGAGAATGGCCAAGCTCAAAACGTTTTTTCCTAGCCCCCGGAACAAACGACTTGGTTTTTCGATTTTCAAAGTCCAAACAGTCGATCCAAACCGTTAGATGTTCAATCTTATATTAAAATGTGCTTGGAGACCAAATTTTACATTTTTTGGAATTTTTTTACTATTTATTAAGATTGTTTGAAAACCGCTGTTTTGCAATAGTGCAGAATTTTAATAAAAACAACGATTTTTAAACCATTTTAATAAATAGTAAAATAATTCCAAAAATTATAAAATTTGGTCTCCAAGCACATTTTAATATAGATTGAAAATCTAATGGTTTGGATCGACTGTTTCGACTTCAAAAATCGAAAAACCGAGTCATTTGTTCGAAGGGTTAGGAAAAAAACGTTTTGAGCTTAGCCATTCTCATAGTAATAGTAGTAATAGTAGTAGTAATACTAATAGTAATAATGGTATCAATAAGAATAGTAATAATCCTAATACTAATTATATTATGCCTAAACTATAGATCGTAGGGGTCAAAAAAGTCCTAAATATAACATCCATAAACAAGGTATAAATTAAAAATCCGACATTAGAGGCACAATCTATATGGCAAACATATTAAGTAAATAAAGTGTTGGGGTTTGATGTATATTTTACATTCATGGTGTGTTTAAATGAAAAGGTGGAATACTTGGGTTAACAGCTAATCCAAGGCCGCTAACCCAACATTTTGTTGGAATAACGGAATAGCCGCTAACCCAAGAGAGAGAGATTGCATTGGGAAATGGGTCCAAACTCAGAATAGGGAATCCGGGCTAGCGCTGACCCAGGAATACCACTATTCTGGACCATCCAAACGCGACCTTCAGTTGAGCTTCTCAACAGTGTAAACTTGGTCATTCTTGACACATACCAAATGATTACTAAGTTGTACAAAAGTTCATAGGTAAACTATTTACAAGTCCAACACAGCACATAAACTTACTTTTACATTGCCAAGCTTTGATTATCAAGGTTTTGGGGGATTGACTATGTCACATTTATTGTTGGCATCATCATTACTATGATTAATTCGGGTACCTAGATGCTATGAAGTTGTTCCATTATACTTGGAGAAACAGTACCTGAAATTTCTTAGGTGGCTTGACTATGTCCAGTTCTGACATGTGTGGAAGCGGGCAGAGTGCCTTTACACCACTGGAGAATTGCACGATTGCACCAAAACTGTCCACAACTACAACCTTAGCCTTCACTTTCATACCAGGCTTGACATCAGAATGTGTGAACACAGAATTTTCAAAAGCACTAGCCTACAAAGCAATCATCAAAACCAAAAAAGACAATTCCATCACCACTCCAAAAATAAATCAACTCAACTGCATGACAACAGTACAAAGAAGATGTCACTTGAATAATGTTAGGCATAGGCTAAATCGAGAAACATACAACCCCCAGGAAAATCCACAATTATTTTATTAAATTTTATAGCTTGCATGCAAATGAACAGACAATCATACAGTTAGCAATTGAGAGAGAGAAAGACAAGTACTTTTGAGGTCCCAATTGCTACTCCTTCCAAATGTCGAAATGCCAGAACGCGAACTCGTAAAAGACTATTTTCCTTAAATTTTTTCTCCAGCTTTGAAGTTTGTTCATCAGAGATTTCATTCATCTGCTAATTGATAAGGTTAAAAAATGTTAACCTGCCTCCAAGAAGCAAAACTTGTAGTTAATATAATGTTCAAATGCCACTGTGAATGTACAATACCAAAACATACATTGATATATGCTGGTGAAGGAGCTGGGGAAGAAGGTATTTCAACAAGGAGACCGATTCCTTTGTCCACCCTCACTACTCGGGACTCATCATAAATCTCTCCAATTTTAATGTTCTGCATAGATAAATAAAATGAGTAAAAGTGGTATCCACAGAAATGTTGCAAAAGTACTCATTTCAGGCTTCCGAGATATAAGATTACTGATTACTCAAGGTAAACATTTCACATTAGCAAAACTTACAATTGAGGGTAATTTATTCAGAACAAGCTCTGTATTTAATGTAAGGCCAACAGCTCTAGTAGATGGATCAATAAACAATATTCGAGCAACAACCTGAACATAGAAAACATAACAAGTTATATAAAATGTTGTTACATGGAGATATAAAGGTGATACATCACTATCTTGAAGATAACATCTACCTTTTTGTGCTGACTGTACTCATCTTTCCACCTTCCGGAGGGAAGGTTATTAGGCAAATGGAAAAGATCCACCTGTACAAAAGCAATTGTTTCAAACCATCAGTTTAGCCTCAGAATAGTTTTATAAAACCAAATATAACGGTGTAAGCTTACAGTTCCGGTAAAATAAGTTAGGAAGGACAACATTATCCCATTCTCAAGAATAGATGTAACACGTGCATTGACCATCATCCCAGGAATCAAGTGATCAATTGAAAGACCTTTTATATCCTTCGTCTACAAGTAAATATCAAGATCAAAATATCATCAAATATCAATAGGCAGTAATGATGCAAGTCCGATTAAAAAAAAAAAAAAAAAAAAAAAAGATATGCCAAACATACAAAACTCTTGGCAATCAACTCTGGATCGGAGCTCAGTTGAACAATTGATCGGAATTTATCAACCCCTTTAACAACACATTGCATTAGTTGTCCACTCTTCATGTTGCCTTCACCTTCGGAAAACAGTAAAAAAAAATATATATATTACATAAGAGGTGTTGTTAAAAAATTAAAATAAAAGAAACAAACAAACAAGAAGCAAAATAGGAACCCAGGAACTTTGATCATTGCATGAATATGCAACTCGTGAATGTATTGTTAATAGTCAAGACATAGCAACAACTGGCAATTCTCTCAAGCCAGATGCTTGGAGCTAATTACTATGAACAATTAAATTAAATTAATTAGTGATGTTGAACATTTCCAACTGCAGCTCCAAGGGTGTAATCCTTGGTGACATGAAATGCTCCTGCTTTTGCAACACTTGCAAATGAAATTTATTGATAGCGTACCTTCTTTTCTTGGCATAAATCCACCAAATGCTGAAGGTCCGAAATGAAGAATGTAACCATGATCCTCAACACTCTTTACCTGAGCAGTAAGAACCTGAAAAGCAGAAACAAAATCAATAGTGTAAAGTACTAATGCAGTAATACATCACAAACTGTAAGTTAGATTAAAATATAAACAAAGATCAAAAAGCACATTCATCAGCTCCAGTCAAGATAATGTCCATACATGGTTGTGACTAGTGACGGGCAATTATCAATTGATTTAAAAAAGAATCCAGGTAAATATTTCTTCTTTGTAGAAAGCTTATAGATTAAGAATTTCTAAAATCCAGGAGCTCGCAAAATATGTAAGAACAACATGTCAAAAATATTTGTGTACTATACCAGATAATGTGTATCTGGTTCTTTCATCCAGTCTAGAGCTTTTTGTGGTGAGATTTTACTGTACGCTTTGTAATCTCATTTTGGGGTAATCTGGCTGCTAAAAACTAAGATGTGTGTGTGTGTGGCTGGTGGGTGTGGGGGTTAGTGTAGAGACAATCTTCTTTTGTAAATATGTATAAACTTATGGATTCCAATACAAACAGTGGCACCAGAATACCACTTTTTTCAAAAAAAAAAAAAAAGGCAAAAATATTTACATTATGCAGCTCAACAAATTTTAAAGAGCTTACCATTCCTTCCTGGATGGCATCCAAGGAAAGGCCCTTGTGCACCAAGCTTAGCCTCAAACTTATCCATATTCTTTTGCTTCCTTTACCGTCTTTTTTATCATCCTCCACCTTCACCACGACACAAGGAAGCAGCTGGCGCACATGAGCAACTCGTCCAAAAATGCCTGTTTCAGTATCCTGACAGGTTTTTCAGGAGAGGGGGCAAAAAAAAAAAAAGTCCAACTAAAATTAAAATATAGGTCACAGAAGTCGATCAACCTAAAGAGGCCCCGCACTGCCAAATAAAACGAGGCACCATCTTTCTGTTATAAAATACCTCCACGTGACATGCTATGCCCTATTTAGGTTAAAGGCTCGTATAAATAAATGCTGGAAAATCATACCTTTTCAGTTTCTACCAGTATGTCGGATATTTCGTCAGCATGAACAAAACCTTTTAATCCACCTGGAAGACTGATGACAAGATCCTTTGGGTTTACTTCAACGACTACTCCCCAAAACCTCATACCAGGTTTCACATTCTGAACCAAAAATTACTTGTCAGAAAAAATTACATGCAAGAGGCATAAAATAATATATATGAATTAGTAAATAATGTGGTTTATTCCTGTGCGGGTTATTTATTACAGAGCAGCCACTTGCATGTAGTTCAATCTTTTAATTGTTGTTACCTCCTAAATCAGCATACTACATATCCCAAGTACATACCTCTATCTAGCAGTAACTGCAAATTACCCTACCCCGGACATATCTGCATTGGACGTAGCTTATTAACATTGTAACACGGGTAACTTAACCAAACCAAAGTTTAATCCAAAAATAAAAGAATAGGAAAAATACCCACGAAGGTTAGTACACTATGAATGACCAAATTATCACCACAAAGGACATCCAAAAATCCGCCTGGGTAAAAAAATCCACCAGAATGAAATCTATTAAGGGTTCAAAAATGTTACCTTTAAGGTTATCCTGTTAGCGAACCTAGGTAGCTTTCCAGTTACTCCTTCACCAAAAAGTGATCCCAAGTCTTCTTGTGTCTCGGGTCCTTTTGTTCTCCTATCCCTCTTCCCTTTTCTCCCAAATTGTCTCTCTTCCCTCTCAAAATCTGCCTCAGCTTCAGCTCTGGCTTCAGCCACCTCATGTCGGCTTAATAGGCTAGCCCCTCCTGTTTTACGCCAGAAATTATGAATTAAACTACTCTGAACTGTTCAATTAAGCTCCTGTTCTAATCCATAATAAAAAAATTTAACCAAAATTAACCCAAGTACAGCATTACATATCCTCAACTCAACTAAGCAACAAAAGAACTGCAGCAAAAATGAAACAAAATTTCCGGTGTAACAAGCAGCAGTGACGTACTGATCCAATCCTCACTTTGAATCAAAATTCTAAGCTCAACCTTGCATTAAAACTTCCGATTGTGTATTTTTACCTACTACAAGTCTACAGCTTTCCTATTCCTACAAACAGTCAAGATTTACGCCAAAACAACGAGATAGAAAAGAAAACGTCGTAGCATCAAATTACCTCTGGGAAAATCCGGGTCATCGTCCTGAAGGAGCAAGGAAGAAGGCAAATCCTTGGAAGCCTCCTTTTTGCCATCCTCCTTTCTCGATTTTTTGAAGGACTTATAAGGCTTTGGTACTTCCTTTGGGTTTCTCGCATGGGGCATCTTCTTCTTGTTCTTCTCGATTCCAGGTACCATTAGGATATTGCTGTCGGAGAAAAAAAAAATCACTGTTGTCGAGGTCGAGGTCGAGGTCGGGTGGCACGGGGCTTGCGCGTAACAAAGGGATGGGTAGCACACTAGCACGGGGGTCGGCGAAGCATCGGGGTTTAGGGTTTATTTGTTTTCCTTTTTTTTCGTCGAAAATTGAAAGATGAAAAAATGTCAAGCGGGCCACGTCAAATGGGCAAAAACGAGAAGCGAAAGAGTGTTGAAGTATGAAGCGGAAAATAAATGGGCCGAAGCCCATTTGCATTTCACAGAAATCACTTCCGAAGTTCTGATTAACACCCTGTTTGGATGGAGAGTAGCGGAAGAGGTGAAGAACAGGAAGGAATATTTAGATGACTAATGAGAAAAAATAATTTTTTTTTTCCGTCTTATTTCTTATTTGATTGATTAAAATTTAGAAAGTTAATAAAAAATTCGATGACTGTTGTAGGATTGTGACCAAAAATTGTATGATAATTATATAAGTGAGATATATGATTAGGCATTTGTGTTATTTTTTTTTAAATTGCAACAAAATTTATTTCCATCTGTTGCACTCTAAATTGGGAAGGAAACAATTCTATTTATTACAATGACACTAAATCTTTCACCTCCGACATAATTTTGTCAACCAAACACAATTCGACGAAAAGTTTTATTTTCTTTCCATTTCCTCCCTTTCTCTACTCTCCTTCCAAATGAGGTGTAAAAAGAGGAAACGGTACGCTCGAGTATCTCAGCATGTCCTATAAGCTATAACTCAACTTTTGAGTTGATAGATTTACGAACCATATTTTGTTTTTTAAAAAAAAAAAAATTCGCAGAAGCTACAAAATCGTGAGAGGAAATTAAATTATCGACCTTTAAGTAACCAATAATTTTAAGATTTTTCTTATAGTTAACTATGCTACTTCCTCTTTCTCTCCAAGGAGAAAGATTTTGCATAATTTTTGCATCGTGCTTTAATAAATTATTTTTAAGTAAAGATTTTACATTTTTTTTTTGTATGTGCTTTGATTGCTTGTTACGATTGTTTCTTTTGTGTGTTTTTTATTTCTTCATTTGATCCGCAACGTATTTAACAAAATTATCTGCGAAACCTCTCCAACAACGAGTTCGGACCACTCAATCGTAAAAAGAGGGCTGATAATCTTGACATGCAAACCCAAACACAAGCATGTTTAAATTAAAATAACAAGTCAAAATGGCCCAAATCGAATGAATTAGAAATATTAGCTAATTACTAAATACAAAAATACGCAAATCTGAATTTTTCAAATTCAAATTGAAGCGATCCAAAATTTGTATAAGATCTAACATGGACAGTTATCGTGATAAGAATTAAGCCAAACCGAAACTATATAACACCTAAACAAAAAGAGAAATGTTATGATCCCGAGCTATCATATCCAAGTACGTCCTCTAAGTAGTTTAATAAAAAAAATTCTTTCAATACTGTTTAATTTCTATTTCCAGCGCTAATATCCAGACATTTAAAGTTATATTTATAACATTTTAAAATGTTATTTGCAAGTATATAAACATATATCTAAAAGCATTTCTAAATAGTTTTAATTCTCAACTACTTTTGTCTTAAAGCCAAAATTTAAATAAGACAAAAGTAATAACTTGGTTTTTTGATGCATTCTATATTAAAACTAGGCTAAAATACGAGAAATTTGGCATAATTTTTGAGGTCAAACTCTAATTAAAAGTGTATATAATTGAGGCTTATCATTTATACGTTTTATTCTATAGAAGTATAGATTTAAAGTGTTATTAATGAGGTTTATATGCTGAATTTTTTTTATAAACCATAATTAATAAATGAAAATTTATTGAACCAGTATGATTTTTTTTTTTAAAACCACAAAGACCGAATTGTCAATTCGGTCTCCTCATTTTGCTTTTTTTCAGACCGAATTGCCAATTCGATCTCACCCTTTTTTTCACTTTTCCTCTTTTTTTTTTTGTGGCTGACGGTGTACATTTTTTTTTTCTTCCAAATCGAATGGCCATTTCAGTTTCTTTATTTTTTTCCTCCAGATCAAATGGCCATTTCGGTCTTACCATTGCTACAAGTAACGTGTCAATTAAGAAACAAGCAATATGTGATGTGATGTCAATCAACCTCATTGCACGCCTGTGAACAATTTAATGCTGATATTCTGATATTATGTGATTCTTTGTGCCAATGACATAAGATAGCATCTGTGTTCCAAAACATGAAAATTAATTGGCAAGAGCGGTGATTAAAACAGTTTTCCAAAACATGAAAATTAAAAATAAAAGCATGATAGTTTTCTACGTGAAGAACAATTTTTTTTGTCACATCCTTGTTATAGATAAAACATAAATTATTATACTGCAATTATAGGATCAAAATTGCACCAAGTAATAATTTAATCATTAATAATACGTATTTTAGTTTCAATCAATCAATACGTTTAAAAAATAAAATTACAATAAAAAAATTAGTTTAATTGACATTGAACGTGGTAATGAAATTATTAAGTTATTTAGTATATATGAAAACATTTCCTTAAATGGATTTGCATTTTTCATACAGTTAATGATCGATGTGTACAAAAAAAATCATCTCGACAACATAAATCTAACTATATTCACTTCTGATATTATGGATTATTTTATAACAATACCATATTTTTATAAGTCAAGTTTTTGTGAACTTTCTAAAATGTCACTAGATGGTTTCAATGTAGAGGTCATAGATGATGGCTAATTTAGATCCACATAATATCACTAGTATTCATTAACGCCATTTTGTAAGTATACATCTTTTTCCAAAAGTAGCTTCCCTGCATTGAATATCCCTCTCATTGGTAGATTTAACATAGGGATGACGTGGCTGCCTAGGAGTAGTGGTGATCCACAATAGGATAGAATGAGGAATTTTTTGGAGACCGAATCCTTCATTCGATCTTTCTAATACATTTAATTTATAAAAAGTTTATATCTATTTTGAGAATTATTTGCGAAAAACAATCATTAAATAAATTAAAGTTTTTATTTTTTTTTCAAAAATAGATACAACTTTTTAAAAATTAAATGTACTAGAAAGATCATAATATTTTTTGTATTACCTAGAAGTGAATTTTGAACCGGGATCAATAACTCAGAATCTAAGTATTTTTATTATTTTCCAATAACACATAAATAAATATATTAATTTTTCTTACAGCCACGAAAAATCCGGCCTGAAAAATATTGATCCGGGTTATTTGTTGCAGTCTTTCTAATAAATCAAATTATATTGTATTTCATCTATTTTCAAAGAAATATATTCAACATTTCTAATATTTTAATACAAAAAAAAAAGCAAAAGCAAAATCCAGTGTGGCCGCTGCCCCAAAAGCGGCCCAAATAAGCACCCGTTTCCTCTCGCAGCGGCCCGGTTCCAGCTGCCTGCTTCCCTTGACAGGGGCCATGCGAATTATATAAATTCCGACCCAGATTGGTGTTTTGGTTTATCAATTTTAATAAAATGGTATTTTTAAAAATTTCGGTGTTACACTGTCATTATAATTTTACTTCAATTAATTTTAAATTCCCATTAAACAGGTTGGATTGTCGCTATCCTTTCCTCGACCAATGAGAAGTATTACACGTGGCAATACAAATGATTTCATTTTTTTTTTTTCAAATATTTTGGTCACTTGGTTCTCAGCAAATTGGATCCAACAATATATAGTTTTGTTTCAGCCTTTCAATTTCAACGAAAGAAACTTGCACAGAAGAGCTTTTGTGAAATTTCTAGAATGTTTATAAAATTACAGAGTGAGAAGAGAACGCAACAAAAATAAATAAATAATGAGAGCATTGAAAGGATATGATGAGGAAACCTTATTTGCATTTTGGTTGGAACTGTACAACGTCATGGCATTTAAATTTAGATATAACTGTTAGTATACCTATTGAAATGTTATAATATAAAATCTCTATTTCTCTTTCAAAACATTCAAATTTCTTATTATTCCATTTTAACTTAAAATAATTATTGTCATATCCATCAAAACTTCTTAATTTATAATTTCTCATCAAAATCTGAAAATTACTTAATTTCTTCCCTAAAAACAAACAATCTTTCTCATTACCACTTTCTTTAGTCTAATTTTATCTGAACTTTAATCCTACATGTTTCATTAGCGTTTGTTTATTTATTTTTTTATCAGAGAGTGGTGTTGTCAAAGAGGCTCAAATTGTAGTAAAGCCATTAGTTTAATCGAACGACAATATTCTATTCAATGGTAGTCAAAATTATTTTTCTTTTTATATATAATAATGGGAAAGTGGTGCCAGATAGGCACTTGCTAAACCCGGAACGGGTAGAACCCGTTTTGCCCGGCCCGTACCCGTTACCCGTGGTACCCGTACCCGTTGCCCGGGTACAAACGGGTAGACGGGTACGGGTAATAAATGGACCGGATAACATGATTTAAAAAATAACCCGTTGTACCCGTACCCGTTTACCCGCCAACCCGTACCCGCCTACCCGCATACCCGTACCCGTACCCGTTACCCGTACCCGACCCGTTTCACTTCAAAAAAATTTGAATTTTTTTGAAAAAAACAGAAAAAAAAGGGAAAAAACAGAAAAAAAAAAAAAAAAAAAAAAACGGGCGGACCGGACCTGTACCCGTACCCGTACCCGTCAACCCGCAACGGGTACGGGTAATAAACGGACCGGATATAGGTTTTGGCCCAATTACCCGTCTACCCGTTACGGATTTTACCCGTACCCGACCTACCCCTTTACCCGTCCTACCCGTTACCCGTAACGGGTAACCCGGAACGGGTCACGGGTTACCCGTTAGCAAATGTCTAGTGCCAGATAACGCTACCAGTCCTAAATACTACCAAAATAAATTACAGCCGAAAAACCTTCACAAACAATATTCTTTTAAGCAGACAACAAACAGTTATAACTGGATGCATTATTCTTCTTTTTTTTAATCTGCCCCGGACACTTAAAACAGCATATATAGGTTAACAATTAGTTAGTCAATAATTTGAATATCAAGCAATTAACAAGAACTTGTTAAATTGACAGGAGAGCATGTTAAATTTGTTTGTCTAAACTCAAAAATTTAAGCTGAGTCTTATGAGGTGTCATTTTATTTTAAAATAAAAAAATACTAATAAGTTAAAATAGAAGTTTAAAAATTAAATTAAAGAAAGGAAAAGATGAGAAAGATTGTTTTTAATAATTTTTAAGTTTTGATGAGAAAATTGAATATTTCGAAATTTTCAATAAATACGACAACAATTACACCCTTAAATTTATTATTTCACCGCGTGGTTAGTTATTTTAATTGGACCGCTGAGCTTTTAGCACTTCATTATTTTCACACCGTAAGCCTTCTTTTTTTAAAATAAAATAAAAATAAAAATGGGAGTTATGCCCTGGCTCAGTTCGAGTTAGATCATGACTTAGCTTGTTAGTTCTGAACCGAGCTACAGCCGAGTGAGCTGGACCCAGAGCATTCGAGCTAAAATCTCAGCTTGAACTCGTGACAAGCCAACCCGAGCTAGCTCACGAGCTGGCTCGCTGGGTCTGACTGGATCTTGTTTTAAGAAAAACTAAATTATACAAACTTTTTAGATCGAGCTGAACTGAGCTAGACAGCATAAAATGCACACAAAGTTATAAATTGATGCCTGGCCGAGTTAGCTCGCGAGCTGACGAACAAGGTTAGCCCCAGCTTGAACTCATTAATTATGGACCGAGCTAGTGGTGAGCTGGCTTGTTAATATCTCGGTCCAGTAACAAACGAGTCAGGTGGGAGTCACGATTGAGCGCTTTTGCCACCCCTACTCATTTGTATTGAAAACCGTAAGCCCTTTAAACCATTAAATATTAATAGTTTGTTCAAGAATAAATCAAACCTTACTATTTTGTAATTAAAAACTAAGAGGCGAAATACCTACTAAATTCTGCATCAATCAAAGCACAAGTTTACAAAGTCATTACAGAACGAGTAAATTTGCTCGTCCAATTTTTATTCACTAATCCGACGTGATGCGAACATTTTTATCCTCTAATCCTCGGAGATGATGGGGCGGCGCTCTTGTCGAGATCATGCAATCTCGCATCCAATCGATCTCTTCAAAAATCAAAAGAAGCCAAACTACAAGTCTACGGCGCTTTATAGAAGAGAGGGAAGATATTTTGGCAGCTTCTATCTTGATCTCCATTGTTATTCTCGTATAAAATGAACAACGATTGAGATTGATTTTCTTAGTATCTCTACCGGCTCAGATTAAAAAAATAAGGTCGGAATAATTGTTGTCTGTGTGAAAATAATATTTTCAAGTAATGTTATGTATCTTGAATTTCTATATAGAGAATTGATCAACACAACTCGAGAATATGTCACATCAGATCCAAAACAGACAGAGATTTTGAAAATTCAAAGCTGTGCAATTTGAAACTAAATTGTCTATTTTCATGAAACTAATTTAAAAAGAATCCTCATAACAATTCTCGCACCTTTATTTCTGCAAAAAATCCCGCACTAACTTTCAAAAAAATCACAACAGGACTACTAAATCATGAGAAAAATACAAGTATTTAGCATGGATCATTGAATTATTTACCTTCACCCAGAAAAATATTAATACATATGCAGTGAACTCTATTTTTTGATCCAAAACAATCCATCTGTTTTCCCCGCGCAACAATTCATTTTTTCTTTATATCGTCCCCACACAACTGGATGGTCCAACCACACCTTTATCCCCGCAATTAGGACAGTGATAACAATCCCCGCAGGTTTATCCCTGCATTTATCCCCGCAGATACTGCCAAAAAAAACATGGGGGGACCGCCCAATCATTAATGAGCGTTTAAAAAACTGCGGGTATTTAACTTGAAGCATTAAAGTATTTATCTTGAATTTGTCAGGTATTAAACCCTATGCAATGATCTCTATTTATGAAAGAATAAATCAATCCATTAATTGTCCCCGCACAAAATTTCCTTTTTTTTTGAATCGTCCCCGCACAACTGGGGACTATTAAACATGGGGGGACCGCTCAATCATTAATGAACGTTTAAAAAACTGTTAGTATTTAACTTGAAGCATCAAAGTATTTAACTTGAATTTATCAGGTATTAAACCCTATGCAATGATCTCTATTTATGAAAGAATAAATCAATCCATTAATTGTTCCCGCACAAAATTTCTTTTTTTTTGAATCGTCCCCGCACAACTGGAGACCATTAAATAAACAATCCTCTCATCCAATGATAAATACTCTGAGACATAATGATAAATATTTTATGTTACATGGGTAAATACTTGACATTATATGGATAAATACTTTATGTTACATGGATAAATATTTCTCAGACATACTTGCAATTTTCAGTAAAACATCAATGATAAATACTCTCATGCATAATGATAAATATTTTATGTTACATGGATAAATACTTTGTATTGCATAGATAAATACTTCTCAGACATAATTGCAACTTACAGTAAAACATCAATGATAAATACTCTATGTTACAAGGGTAAATACTTCTCAGAAATAATGATAAATATTTTTTTGAACATCAATTAACAGATAAGCATTTATTAACAGTAATTGTTATTAGATAACAGTATAATTAATGCGCATATTGTTTTTAAAGCAATAATTAACGCGGGAATTGTTATTAGAGGAATGCATAATTAATGCGGGGATGGGAGTGGGGGGTTCTTATAATTAGTGAGGGGATAAAAGGAAACTTTTAGGGAAATTAGTGGGGGGATATATGGCAGTTAAGGAAGAGAGAGAGTGCGGGAAAAATGGGGGGATGGGAGTGGGGGATTTGTTATAATTATTCCCGCAATTAACCTTGCATAAACTTCCAAAACAACCATGGGGGACCACTCAATCATTAATAAAATGCTAGTGTTTAACTTGAAGTATCAAATTATTTATTTTGAATTTGTAAGTATTAATTCCTACGCAACGATCTCTATTTACGAAATAATAAATCAATTCATCAGTTATCCCCGCTCAAAATTTCATTTTTTCTTTGTATTATCCCCGCACAACTGGGGACCATTAGATAAACATAGATCCTAATCGTCCGATCAAAATTCGGGTCAATCCGGTTCTAAGTGGACGTGTGGAACGCAGGACGATTCTGATTAGACGGTCCAGATCTAAAAATAAATATTCCGTTACCTTAGGTGATATTTTTTTTTTTGAGGAAATTGACCCGTAGGTTTTGCATTAATAGAAATAGAAACGTTTACAGCTTAAAGTAGAAAATAACATAAAAAAAGAAAAAAAACAACCAATTTATATTTGTGGTGAGATTAAAAAACACAAAATGAAATTAAATAGAATATCGTAGCCCTCCATCTAACAGGCTATTTGGAAGCCTTGAGTCGCGTCCCTTCTATTGAGTCCCGCCCCTTCTATTTTATCAAATTCTGAATAGATCAGGGGTCTGTTTGTAATATTCCTTATCTCACCTGATTTAGTAGTCCAGTTAGGTGATATGAATTCCAACCATACTACTGGAAAGGTCAATAAATAATGCAGTCCACGGCCAAACCATACACTCTCTCACGACATTCAAATCAACACCGCCACCGATCCTTCTTTTGCCTCCACCTACCTCTTCCTCTGACTGTATCACCACCTACCTCAGCGCAGCATAAGCCACTCACCAAATTAATCAAGCGATACCAATGGCGCGAGTGAAGGGTAGCGTCTGGGAAATACTGCCAGAGGATGTGGCTGCAGCCGGCTTGCCACGCAAGGAGGCTGAGACGTTTGTCACCTCGCTTCATCAAGCGCTGGCCGGGAATCCCAGGGAGGGTGCTGAGGCGGCGGTGTGGAAAGCGGTGGTGCCGTTGCTTCGGCCGGAGTATCCCCATGCTCTCCATCAGCTTGTCTACTATTCGGTTTACAATCACTGGGATGCGGCTTCCCGCGGCCCGCCGCCCTATTGGTTTCCCTCTCTGTAAGCTCCTCCATCTGTCTCTCTTTCTGTACATCTATAGAGCGATTTTTATCAGTATGCTGTTGTTGATTGGAGCTTGAGTAAGTATGTGTCATGCAAAAACTTTGGTTATGTCACTGTTAGAATTCAATTTTTGGAGACTTGAATTGAGAGGTGTAAATTTGTAGTTGAAAAAGTCATTGCATGGAGTTTGTTAACCGTCTCTCTTCTTTGCAGATGCAATAAGGGTCGTGCTGTTCACTAGTTCTTTTATGATCACGTTCTGCTATATGTCAAATTAATTTGGGTAAACCGATTGGACTGTCCAGATCAGTCACAAACCTCCAACTCCAGTTCATGTGTAGCTATGGAGAAATTGAATCCTTCGAAAAGCACTGGGAGAGATAGAATGGAAGTGCATGGGTGTTTGTGGGGGGGGGGGGGTGGTGGGGGGGCTGTTTGGGTTTTTTCACGAGGGTACGGGATATGTACCATTTCATCCAACTGCCTTTAAGCACATGTAATTTTTACTTGAGAGATGATTTTTGGCACCCGGATCTTTTTCACCCCCAAGTCGCCCACCAGCCTGTTCTGCCAGGTGCGAATTAAAGCATGATCCCTGTAGGATTTGTGCAGGATTGATGCTTATGGATGAAAGTGCTGGACGGGCATGGTACGCTCTAGTTGGTGGGTGACTCAGGGGTGAAAATGATCTGTGCCCCTCGTTATAATTTTCATATTTGTCACCTCCCAGTTTGCGGAAGTGCCCACAAGTACATGTAATTTTCATATATTGGACCTCAAGCTTTGTTTATAATTTACTTTGATTAATTTATCCTGAACTGGAAAATATTTCAATATTTCTCTTTTTTTCGATCACTACAGGCAAGACTGTAAAAATACAAATCTTGGGAGACTCATGGAAGCTCATGGCCCAAAACTTCTTGGATCATTATATAAAGATCCTATTACAAGTTTCAATCTATTCCAGAAGTTCACTGTTCAGCATCCAGAGGTTGTAACTCCTAATCGAGAACCAAATTTCTGAGGTATTATGATGCTGAAAATTATTATTGTATTAATGTTTTTTATTTATGATTTACAGATTTACTGGTCAATTGTGACAAAGGAGCTTTCTGTCAAGTTTCAGCACCCCCCAAAATGCATACTGGATCGATCACTTAAGTCCAAGGAAGGAGGATTGTGGTTCCCTGGTGGGGTTTTAAATATTGCTGAGTGCTGTATCTATCCAGTGCCATTTCAAAACAAGACAGATAGCAGTGTTGCTATCATATGGAGGGATGAGGGTTTTGATGATTTGCCCGTCAATTATGTGTCAGTGAAGGAACTTCGTGAGCAGGTGATGTAAGTAACAATTTCATTACCAACTCTTTACTCTGTTATTGAAGTCAAAATGTACATGAAACTTTTTGTGAGTCTAACTGTACTGAATTCCTAGGACGGTTGCAAATGCGCTTGACACGTTGTTTAACAAAGGGGATGCAATTGCAATAGATATGCCAATGACATACAAAGCTGTTGTTATATACTTGGCCATCATTCTTTCAGGCCGAGTTGTTGTATCAATAGCTGATAGCTTTGTTGCAAAGGAGATTGGGACCCGCATGAAAGTGTCTAAAGCAAAGGCAATATTTACACAGGTGAGGCTTTCAGTTCTGTTAATTCTTACCCATACCTGAATTTCAGTCATTGTATTTTTTCGCTTTTTATTTCCCTATTGCACATTTTAGGTATATTCAGGCTGTGTATAGGTTTCATTTGTGGCAAAAGTCAACATTAACTGAAGCAACGTGCAAAGTTTTTATTGGATAGAGACTTAATTTGCCCAAGGATATCTTATTGCTATTTTGGACTATACTGTGACTAACTTTAGAAATGAAAATTTGGAATACTGGTACTAAGTATGCTTGGGTGCTTATACTACTGCTCTGCAGATTGTTTGTGACATTCACAAGAAATGCAAGTTGTATTGCTTTATGTGACGTCAATAACTATTTTTTCAATAAACATTTTTTTTTTTTGTAGGACTTCATAATCAGAGGAGGGAGGAAGTTTCCTCTTTACAGGTATAATAACTGATTCTCGGTAGTTTACATTCTTTTGATTTTTTTTTTTTATTCTCTGTAGGAAACTGTAACTGGATTTTGAAGGAAATGAAAGCATAAGGGCGTGAATGTTTGCAAAAAAAAATATATATTCAAAAAAGAAAAAAGGGTGACTCAGTACTACAGCTGTATCTTGCAAATAGTCCAATCTTAGTTTTGTTAGTAAAAATCACATAAGAAGCATCTGTATTTCCCACTTTTCACCTGATTATTTCCTTCTATAGTCGTGTTGTAGAAGGAACCACATGTAAAACTATTGTCCTTCCAGCAGCTGGAACAAATATAGGCGTGAAATTGAGGACTAATGATTTGTCTTGGAATGATTTCATTTCTCGCACATCAAGCCTTGCAAGGTACTTAACCTTTTCTTATTTATTAAAATACTCCATTCTGCTTATTTATATATTTTTAAAATAACATGATCTAATAATATAAAGTGCCCAAAATATGTCGTAATCACCTAAATTTGGCATTGACAAGCTCTTGTGTTTACTTTGCACAGACCAAATAATTATTCTGCAGTTTATATGGACGCTGAAAGTGTGACTAACATACTCTTTTCTTCTGGAACAACAGGTTTATAAATCCCCTGACATCTGTTTTTTTTTACTGTACATCAATACCTGTTCATTCAGGCATGAGTCATCACAGATGCGTACCAGCTGGCTCATTCCTTGATGACGTGTACTGACTATTTGACTTCTTATTATAACTTTGCCAAACTTGACCAGCTTACCATATATTGCATTACAGGAGACCCAAAAGCCATTCCATGGACACAACTTTCTCCAATTAGATGCGGAGGCGATTCATGGGCGCATACTGATGCTCAATCTGGAGATGTTCTTTGCTGGCCGACAAATTTGGGTTGGGTAATGGGACCCATTACCCTTTATTCTAGCTTGCTGACGGGTGGTACTCTGGCTCTTTACCATGGTTCCCCTCTTGGCCATGGCTTTGGAAAGTTTGTACAGGTACTCTAGATATATTAAATTTAACATCTTCGTTTGTTGAATAAAATGACTAAAGTGCTTAAAATCTTCGTTTTATCAATTTTAATTGGCATATGTGGAACTTTTGTAACTCAGTTTTATATTTAAATGCTTTCCTTTTGTCAATAGCCCATAAGCAATCCTCAAAGTTACATTTCATTTCTATATCATGTAAAATGATTGATTTTAACTTTTTCCTTAAAATCGCACATACAAAATGCAAGTTTTATTCTATCTGCTTTCAAATCCCTTGGTCCTTTGGCCACTGACTTTGAAAGGGTACTTAGCAAGTACTCCTAAAGTGTTATACAAGTACAGAAACTAGTTGGCAAAATTACTTGTTAATAATTAAAAAAATCCAACAATTGATCCAGGATGCAGGTGTGACCTTTTTAGGGACTGTGCCAAGCTTAGTGAAGACATGGAAAAACAGCAATTGCATGGAAGGTCTTGATTGGAGCAAGATAAGGTATTTGTTCCTCCACTTATCCAAAAATATACTTCTGTTATGTTTAGACTCATATGTCGTACTCCTATGCAGCATATCTAGTGTTTTCTCAATTCCATAAACTGTTTTGGCAGGATATGTGCTACAACAGGGGAGGCCTCTGATATAGATGATGATCTCTGGATCTCTTCACGTACTTCTTATAGTCCAATGATAGAATGTTGTGGTGGCACTGAGCTAGCATCCTCTTATATCCAAGGAAACCTGTTGCAACCTCAAGCTTTTGGGGCATTTAGTGCTCCTTCCATGACGACTGGACTTGTCATTTTTGATGAACAAGGAAATCCCTTTGTAAGTTGCTGTTTTGCACTACTACCCAACATGATTATTGACTGCACAAAATATATGATATATCATGAAATTGAGTGAGGCTATGGTACTATTCATAGCGCATATTGGCCCGTGCCATGGACTCAAATATTTAGTTTGAAAGTCCTAAGGATCAATCCAAACTGTTCAACATGGTTTCCATATGAATATGTACTTGTAAACTAAATTTTACATTTCTTAGAAATTTTTACTATTTTTTTAGGTAGGTAGAAAATCCCTTATCTGAAAATTCTGGACTGTCCAAAAACAGTGATTTTCTACCCATCTAAAAAAATAGTTAAAAATTTCTAAAAAAATGAAAAATTTAGTTTACAAGTACATATTCATATGGAGACTATGTTGAATGGTTCGGATCGACCGTTACGATTTTGAAAAAAATATATTGATCCGTAGTATAAACCAATCCGCTATGCATATAGTACTGTAGCCTCACTCCATGAAATTTGTCAATCTGAGTTTTATTGATATAGCATGAAATATTCAAAAAAGAATATTGTCTGCAGAAATTATGCAAGATCCTAAATTTTGAAAAGGTTAGAAAGTAAAAGAAAGTTCTGGGAAGAAGAAAAAAGGAAACTGCAGATGAGCTCTCTTCTGTGATACTGTATATTTTAAAATTTTCCAAACTTGCCACTTAACACTTAATTCCTGTGATGATTGTATTGCATTTTCTTTTCATTCTTGAACTAAAATTTAGCTTCTTAATTTTTGAATTCTTAATTCTATACAATGGTACCATGAGAATAACAGTAATTTCAAGGGTACAAGCAAAGTCTTCAAACTTTGTTAAGGGCTTTTATGAGGAAGTATATTGCTAATTTAGTTTGCTTGGTTTTGCATACTGTGTACATAGACATAAACTTTGGGAAACTTTTGCTTCTTTGGCAGCCTGATGATCAGACATGTGTTGGAGAAATGGGCTTAGTTCCTGCATACCTGGGTGCTACCAACAGGTTACTCAATGCTGATCACTACAAAGTTTATTTTGATGGAATGCCGATTTACAGAGGAGTGGTATGAACTATATCTTATAATGCCTGTATATACCTATATAGTTGCAAAATGAATATTCTTCTTTGTTCGGAAATACAAAAGCACTATGTTTATGCTATGACTTGTGCAAATGTTTATCGGACAGGAGATTTGATGGGTATTTTGGTATAATTGCATTTGTTTTTGTCCTATCAAACTAGGGGAAGAAACTACTTCTGATAAGATTTAACTATTTTGTACTGTTGCCAGCAATTAAGAAGGCATGGAGACGTCCTTCAGAGAACAGTTGGCGGTTATTACATTGTCCAGGGAAGGGCTGATGATACCATGAATCTTGGAGGCATCAAGGTGATAGGAAGATCATATTATTTGTTGAGTGAGGCTATGGCACTATGCATAGTGCAGATTGGTCCATACTATGGATCAATATTTTTGTTCCAAAGTTTAAATAGTCAAATCTGAACTGTTCAATGCGATCTCCTTATGAAAATGTACTTGCAGACTAAATTTGACATTTTTTAGAATCTTTTTACTATATTTTAGATAGGTAGAAAATCACTACTTTTGAATATCTAGAATTTTTAGATCAAGTGATTTTCTACCTATCTAAAAAAATAGTAAAAGAAATTCTAAAAAATGTAAAACTTGATCTACAAGTACATATTTATATGGAGATCATGTTGAACAGTTCTGATTGATTGTTTGGGCTTTGAAAATGGAGATATTGATCCATAGTACAGACCAGCATGCGCTATGCATATATGCATAGTAACTATTATTTGTGTCCTTTTTAAGTGTTCTGCCTAATTTAATTTGCTATTTTTTTTTTAATTATTTGCATTCATTTTCAGACAAGCTCAGTTGAGATAGAACGGGTGTGCAATAGAGCAGACGATAGTGTTCTAGAAACAGCTGCACTTAGTGTCAAATCCAGGACAGGTGGTCCTGAGCAGCTTGTCATCTTGGCTGTTTTGAAAGACAAATCATCCCAACATGATATCGATCTTCTAAAAAGGAAATTCCAGAAAGCGATTCAAACTAATCTCAATCCTCTGTTTAAGGTGCAAATGATTTATTGTTAGATTGTCTATTATTCATTTTTTTTTTCCATTCGTTTGGTCTGATGTTAGTGGAGTAGTATTGCCTGCCCTATATTGACTGGGTTCATAGAGTGAGGCTATGGTACTCTGCAAAGTGTGGATTGGTCCGTACTCTGGATCCATTTCTCCGTTTTCAAAGTCTAAACAGTCGATTTAATAGCTCAACATGATCTCCATATGAAAATGTACTTGGAGACCAAATTTTACATTTTTTAGAATGTTTCTATTTTTTAAAATAGGTTGCAAATCACTACTTTTGGATGGTATAAAATTTTAGATCGGTGGTTTTCTACCTATCTTAAAAGATAGTAAAACAAATTCTAAAAAATGTAAAATTTGGAGAATAGTAAAACAAATTCTAAAAAAATGTAAAATTTGGTCTCCAAGTACATTTTTACATGGAGATCATTTTGAATGTTTCTGATTGATTTTTTGAACTTCTTAAATGGAGATATTGATACATAGCACGGACCATTATGTACTTTGCAAAGTACCGTAGCCTCACTCTGGGTTCATATTACCAGCCAGTGCTCACAAATGCAAATAATAATAGGACAATAATGTAGGTACCAAACCTGACAGTATGAATATCACTGCAAGATAGTGTTTGGTCAAGGAAAAATTATATATATTTGTTGCGTGTATAGGTGAGATTTGTCAAGGTTGTCCCAGAGTTCCCTCGTACTGCTTCAAACAAATTGCTGAGAAGAGTTCTCAGAGACCAGCTAAAGCAGCAGTCAACTCAAAGCAAATTATAAGCATTTTATTGCATGATTTAGCAACTGGCGTTGAGAATTCGGCAAGAATATGGAATAAGTTGGTTGGCAATGTTCATAAGAACATGTCAAATATTGCAATTGCCCATCATCATGGGAATAATTGGATTTGTCATAATTGGAAAAAGAATAATTTTTGATAAATATTCACGTTTGTATCGGTGGGATGATGTAAAGAAGGTTTGTCTGATAATAAAACAGGTGATATATAAAAATGCCACATTTTAAAAATAGAAGATCGATAACTGAAATTAATTTATTACTCTGCAATAAAATTACCAGCTGATTTTAATTTATTAGCTAATTCAGAAGTATTAATTAGCGCTCGACATATTAAATATCGTCTTTGAATACAACTAAAATCTGGATCTGACCTTCAAAAGCAATACCTTTTAGTCTTTTACAGATTATTGTTATTGTTATAAATAGAAATGTCCAAGTAATTGTTGAATCTCAATGCATCTCCTCCACTATATTTTGTTTATTCGATTTAAACCAATACACATTTGACTATCGTGCCAATACAAATTTATTCATTTAAAAAAAAAACTGATAAAAGCAGTCGGAAGTTATTTTGAGGTATTGAAGGCTACTTGTTCATAAGCCAAATTTGTTGTCATACCAATCTTAAACGAATGAATAATTCTATTTCAGCCAAACTGTATAGACCAAAAAACAAAAAGCGGCAAATTTCGATACAGTTGGCCTCTCATGTGATCAGATCTAACGTTGAATTTTTTTTTTTTTTTTTTCGCTATCCTGACGTCCTTGCAAAATAGTAGAAACACGTCTTATCAACATAATTCTAAATTTTTCATCAAACCAAAAACCAAATTCAGCAATTGTGAATTTATGAAACATACAATCAGAATTAACACAGTTTTCACTACATAAATCTTATTTATAAGAAGCGCAACTATATTTCACAAGTTCAACAACTGCAAAATTAAACCTCTTCAGGAATGTTTCTGATTTGAATCCAACACAAAATACTCTATAAAGATTCATATGGATGTTCAATTCCACCATAAGTAACGAGGATGATTTATTTGAAAACTTGGTACAACAATGGTAAAAAGATTAAATAGCGAAAATGATGGAACCTTACCAAAAAAAATTTAGTTGAGATGTCTGATGTCTAATCAGAACCAAGCCCAAAAAAATCTATGTTTGCAACTAAAGTTGGAAAAAAGAGCCAGAGAATACAAATGATAATTAAATGGTTATGAAAAAGGATGAAAATTTCAAAAGAGTTATATAAAAGGAGCAAGCCACCGCATCTCTGAGCCATTTCCATTAGACAAGAAGTATATCTTCTTCCACCGTTCATCAGAAAATTTTTCCTGCCTGATTAATTTTTGCCTGGCAAAAACAGATTTTTTTTAAAAAACAATTGAAGTAACAGATCATATTCACTGGCAGCATAGTAAAAAATGAAATCCCTATACGGAGGCATTTGAATCTAACTATAGATTAATTTGAGATCTATACAAGTGAAAGAAAAAAAAATTAAACATAAAAATGTTAATTGTCAAAGCTATTACCTCAGATAGTAATGGCAAACAGTTGCTGCTTCATCTAAGGTGTACCGAGGGAACGCTACACGAGCACCTAAGGGAACATCCGGAAGGTCCTGCCTTAATTTACCAACAGCTGTTGAGTGAGAAAATGCACCTATCATCATGTCATCATGCATCATTGACCTATATGCATTAACCTGTTAGAGCAAAATTTCTATGTAAGACCCCTCAATAACAAGTATATTATAACTTGTGTAAGAATAGTAGCTAAATTGGAGTGAAATATACTCAAGAAAAATTACAAAATGGATCAAATTGTACAAACCATTGTAAGTTCTTTGGCGTGAATTGGACGGCACGAACGAACTGTCACAGGTTCCTCGTACTCGCTGAAGGTGAACCAATTGTTGTACTAGCAAACACCACAAAAAATTAGCAAAGATATTAAATTTCAAGAGTGAGGCGGCTATGGTACTATGCATAGCGCATAATGGTCTGTTCTAGGATCAATACTTGCATTTTCAATGTCCAAACAATCGATCTGAACCGTTCAACATGATCTCCATACAAAAATGTACTTGTAGATCAAATTTTACATTTTTTATAATTTTTTTAATATTTTTTCAGATAGGTAGAAAATGACTTGATCTAAAAATTATAGACCATTAAAAAGTAGTGATTTTCTACATATCTAAAAAATAGTAAAAAAATTCCCCAAAATGTAAAATTTAGTTTGAAGTAAATTTCCATATGGAGATCACGTTGAATGATTTAGATTGATTGTTTGGATCTTGAAAACAAAAATATTGATCCGTAGTACGGACCAATCTGTGCTATGCATAGTACCATAGCCTCACTCAAATTTCAAAATCAATATGAAATTTCTCATCTCCATATCCTGAGGTACCTGATCAATAGCAAAAAGTACAGGTACATCTTTGACCAGAGAGAGTTCTTCTCTTAGACGAACCACTACCCCAACTGCTGCATGTGAATAATTAATTCCAGTCTGAATAAGATCGTACAATGTTGATCCTTCTGGCATCGTCATGGAATCGGCATCTGTCATCATTCCATCACCAGCACTTTCTCCTAAAGGTATCGGTTCAAAATTTTGACAAGGTAACTGCTGTAAGCAGGGCTCGTTGAACTTCAGAAAGTCCTGTTGCATGAAATTAATAAGTTTGGTGATGTTTGGTTAAGGACTAAAGTTACGGAGGCCTACATTATTCAGGTTTGGTTGAGGTCTAAAGAATAGAGAGAGGTAAAATTTGCAAATAGTCACTGACAGTGGGTCCAGGATGCAACACAAAATTAAGGTATCTAGAGAGGTGGCTTAGTTTAAGCCATGGCCTAACTTTAGGCTTATGCCTGGTCATGTTTGGTTGTGGACTAAATAGTGGAATAAGGGTTTTAGGCCTCACTTATTCCACCAAACATGATTTAATTGAGCCGGACTAAGATGGAATAAGCCGACCTTTAGGCCGGCCTAAATTGGCCTAAAGTAACCCACCTCTCTAGGTGGTTTAATTTTATTTGAGTATGAGGCCTAAATTTTCATTGTTTTTATTATTTTTAATCACTTTTTAAGGAATGTAAAATAAGCAATTAATTTTGTTTCATTTAAGCATAAAGGAACTTGTAACTTTATCAATTATAGAATCAATATATATTTTTTTAAATGGGATAAATTTCTAAATTAACAAAATATGCAATCAAAAGAATAATTAAATTAAATGTTTTTTGAAATTGTACTAACAAATAAATAATTTTTTTGTTCATCAACCCAACATATTTTTGACAAATAAATTGGTACACATACAAATTTGATTAAATAAAATTCACTAAATGCAATGTGCATTTCTAAGATATAGAATAATTTGTACATAACTCATTTTCTTGTACAATTTCTTTCAATCAAAATGAAAAAAAATACGAAGAATAGTTTTATTATTGATATTACAAATTTTGTAAGATAAAATAATTTGTAATATCAAATCATGCCTAAAGCCACCAAATTCTTACTAAACAAGGAATAACTTGCGTCAAGGTATAATTTTAGGCATCAACCAAACATGAATAATTTAGGTCGGCCTAAGTTGGAATAACCAAGTTAGGCCACATTAGCTTTAGTCCACAACCAAACACCACCAGTTAGGCCAGCCTATTTAATGCTAGTTTGATGGAATAACTGAAGCCTAAACCCCTTATTCCATGGTTAGCAATAAGCAGATAAAATTAGCTTAACAAATTTTTTAGTCTCCTTCAAAATTGGCCAGAAACCGAGTAATATAACCTATGGTCCAAAACTATTATACTATCCAGTACCAACATAGATGCCTATTTGAGTAGGGGTTCAAATACCTCATGTTTTTCATGCCTTAGTCGTGCCTCACATCTTCAACGTCCAAACAGTCGATCTGAACCGCTCAACATAATCTTCGCATTAAATTGTGCTTGGAGACCAAATTTTATATTTTTGAATTCTTTTTACTATTTTTTTAAGATAAGTACAAAACGACTGTTTTTGGATGGTCCAGAATCTTCCGAAAAACAGTGATTTTGTATCTATCTAAAAAAATAGTAAGAAAATTCCAAAAAATAAAAAATTGGTCTCTAAGCACATTTTAATATGGAGCAGTTCGGATCGACTGTTTGGACTTTGAAAATCGGAGATAAGAATGTGAGGTATGATTGAGACATGAAAGACATGAGACATTTAAACCCTACTCATACCTGTTTATGCATGAAATAAAATTAGAAAGCTCTAACTATTATAACCAAAGAACCATACCTGCAAGGTCCTTTTGGCTTGGATAGGTGTATCCCAAAGACCATTAGAGGGGTTTTTGTAGAAGAATCCACCATGAGTCCACTCCTTACCTTGCGGGACATAAAACACCAGCCATCCTTCGGTACGTGCCCAGTGTACCAGCATAGCAAGTGCAATGCTTTTACCAGAACTCCTAGGCCCATCTAAGACAATTTGCTTCTTTGGCTCTGGAAAGTTGTCGAGGTATTAGAGAACAAGTAGTGATTTATTTTTGTGCTCGAGGATTCCTTCAAATTATGTGCCATATTTTTAATATTCAATGTGACGCATTTTGCTTAAGCCATGCGCGCATGTAACAAAAATCAGAAGGACAAAAAAGATGTACCAAAATAATATTTTAACATTTTTGAGTCTCCATTGAAATTTAGTATGAATTCCTGAGACAAAATAATACTATACTTAATACCGCTCTCAACTGTGTAATGAACAAAAGATGTTAAACTCGTAAAACAGTCTTGAAGTTATGGAAATCATACATACACTCTTAAGACAAGGAGAATACTATTTTATAGCAGAAAAGTCTGATGGAACAAAAAAGTTCGAAAATTCAATTCGCAATCTCCACTGAAATTTAGCATGAATTTCTGAGACTAAAGAATACTAATTCATACTGGATAACATAATCAACTGCGTGATGAACATAGGACCTTCAAACTCTTGAAGCATGATCCTATATAATGATATAAAACAGATAACTTACACCGAAGTTTATAAGTAGAGTAATGTGTAAAAGAAACACTAACCTTTCTTTTTGCTTGATATGGGGGGATCAACTATTCTTCTGAAATTGTCTCGTAGGTCTAAAAAGCTCTCTCTCACCATTACTGCGCACCGTCTTGTCCCCTCAAATTCTCTCGTCATCCCCTGTGGCAATCCTTCTGGTAACATTGCGTTCCATTCATCCAAACTACAAAAGGAAAAACGAAAATACAAATTTAAACAGGGCCAACTTAGTTTGGAAGGGCAAGGACCACATTGGTACAAACCATACTAGATTTTTATGACTGACTAAACGAGTTAATTTAACTTTTCATAACCAGATACAATCTGACTTCAATCCTCAATTGATCGCAATTTGAGCTAAAAATGCAGCCAGATTTTTCAATCTCTTTCTACTATGTTTGTGTGCTATATGAGAGCAAGGAACCTGAAATCCACATAGGCGCAAGCATCTGTATGGGAGAAGGAAGAGAAAGTTTTGGTGAAAGCGAAGAGAGGCCGACCATCGGGGCCCACATCGAGCTCCTTGTCATACACCACAGGGAGGGGACTGGTAGGAATCTCAAAATTAGCATTGAGGAGGTCACCAGAAGAAGCGAAATCAGCTGACGGATCCTCATCCGCCGCGGCGCCGCGTGAATCCTTCGTTCGGGGCTTCCCCTTGGAGGGTGCGCTAGCCTTGGAGCCGCTCTTCCCCTTTGCTGCATAGGCGCGAGAGGAGGACAGCGCGAACGCATTGCGAAGAGAGGTGACGTGGCATCCGGCGTCGGCGCCTGCGCCGGCGCCGGAGGTGGAGAGAGAACGGAGAAGAGATCGGATCATTGATTAGAGAGAGTGAGCGCTTGGGTTTTGGAGGGTTTTACTCGCAACACGTAGTAGTCCGGCAACTGCCAGTGTTCTTTTTCCGAGTGTAACAGGTTGGAGTAAATATATTAACAGGTTACTTTATACTTTATGCAGCACACAAACCATATGTAGTGCTGTTTTGATTCTATAGTCCGTTCGCTGCATGAAACAAAAATAGTTCTGTTTAAATAGTGACCCGCTTGCGCGTGGCATTTTCCGATAAAATTCCGACCCAATATATTTTTGGAATTTGGGTTATTAATATTGGGCCGATATAACTTTCGGATACTTGTTTGACATACAACGGGCTTATAATGGGCTTTTTATCAAATCTTCTGATCCGATACGCCCCGAGATATCTACTGACAGATTTCTGCAATGGAAACATAGCAGGAGAATGGAGAGTCAAGCAAGAATGCAAGATGATGGTCGGTTTTTAGCAAAACATCGCAATCTACACTACGATAATTAATAATAAATACGACAGCAGTTAATGTTTCCAAATTAATATTCTTAGTAAAATATCAACATCAATGAGCCTGGAAGGTGGCTAAGGGCATATGGACCACTGCAATCTCATTTATTTTGAGTAAAGTTAAGGTGTGATGTGTTCACCAAGAGAGTTTGGTGAGCACAACTCCAAAAGTATATCGAATTGGTTTCAAACGATAAATTTAAAATATTGAAATCCATGTACTTTATGAGTGATGCATGTATATGTAAAATTTTAAAAGTTTTGAATTCATTTGCTACAAGATCATGCGGTCAAAGAAATATTTTTTTACAAGTTATTTTATAAATTGTTTTATATATTTATTTTTCATAATTTCTTTGACTGCTTGATCTTGTAGCAAATAAATTCAAAACTTTTAAAATTTTGCATGTACATATATACATTACTCATGAAGTACGTGAATTTCAATAATTTGAATTTGTCGTTTGAAGCCGATTCGATGTACTTTTGAAGTTGTGCTCACCAAAGCCTCTTAGTGAGCACATCGCACCCTAGCTTTGCTCATTTATTTTTATATTACGCCTATAGGCTAATTAAATTGCAATTAAAAATATAGTTGTTCTTGCTGACGTCTAGTAAATTTAATTATGAGAATATAAAAACTAAAATTTGTAAGATCAACCAGGTGGGCATTAATTAATAAGTCTTGATGGCGTCGTATTTTTTTTTTCTTTTTTATTTGAGTTAAAAAAGAGGTTCAGGTCATGTGCGTATCTAATGGATGATGCGTAGTTCATTTCGAACCAATGTTATGCGACAGTTTGGACTTCGAAGGCTGTTTTTTAAAAAAGGCCAAGACCCATTTTTTGAAATATCGAAAGATGCACCTATTTTTTTTAGAGAAAAATACATAATTTTCGAAATTTAAAAAAACTATACATAAAATTCTCTTTTCTTAAACGGTGCGTTCTGAACTACGTTCGAAGGATTAGTCAGTAATGATCGGATCTAGGTGTTAATGGGTACGATACAGATAAAGTAAAAGTATTTTTATATTCATATCTATTAAAAATGACCTTATTCATACTCTATTTTTACTAGGGGTGTAAACGGTCGGATATGAATTGGATAGTAGTCAAACCGTATTCTTATCCGTTATAATTTTTCGGATATGGATGCGAATACGGATAGTCTCGGATACGGATACGGATCGGATATTAAATGGATACGATCGGATATCAGACAGATACGAATACTGATATGAATATAATTCGGATAATTAAAAATAAATTACCAATGTACATTTACTAATAACATCTAAATATAATTTTTTTTATTTATAAATTAGATCTAGTATTTTTCTCAATAAGTTTGTTGGTTACAAAATATATATTATATTATCAAAACATTAGCCACTAATCATATCATAGTGTTATATTGTTCATTATAATATATATTAGAATATATATGTATATATATTTTAATAAATCATTAGTATGTTAAAAACATAGAGTACATTTGTTGTGGTTTCGGGGGGTAAACGATCGGATACGGATAGTTAAGGATAGTTAAAATCCTTACCGAATTCTTATCCGTTATAATTTTTTTAGATACGGATACAGATAGTCTCGGATATGAATACGGATCGGATAATTGAAATAATTTTCTGGATACGGATCCGGATGAAATCGGATAATATCCGATCCGTTTACACCCCTAACCCTTACCCATTAAGATTTGATCTTATCCTACTATATCTTTACCCATTAAAATTATCGGATAACGAAACGGTAACGGTTGAATAACGAATAATACTTAGTATAATAATTATTTATTATATTTTACAAATAAAACATCAAAACTCATTTATTTTGCACATATACAATGACATTACTATAAAAAATAAAAATAAATGTGCGACCAATTTCAACTAAATTGTATTTTTTACAAAATAAGAAAATTCAAAAAAAAAATACATCTTCCGACAAATTCAATTATTTAATTAAAAAACAAGACATACAATTAAAATAATATGTTTAATATTTTTCTTACAACAAAAAACAATACACTAAATAACAAAAGTACTCATTAATTATTCCTCAAATATTATCATATTATTATATTTTATATAATTACCTTATAGGGTAATAGGTACGAAATAACTTTTACCCGTATCCTTACCCATTTAGCTAATGAAAAAATATCCTTACTCATACTCATATTTAATAAGGAGTATGGCTAATATAACATCAGTGTCATTTCAGTCTATATAACACCAACTTCAAAACTATCAAATCGAGTTCAAATGATGAATCCAAACCGTTCAAACGGTGAATCCAAACCGTTCAAACCAATTTAATTTATGAGTGATACGTTTACATGCAAACTTTTTATATTTTCAAGTTATTTTAGTATCAAATCAAGCGGCAAAAAAAATTGAAAAATGAATATATTAAAATTAACTTAAAAACTCAACCATTTGACCGCTTGACTTGATATCAAATAAACTCAAAAACTTATAAATTTTACATGTAAATGCACAACTAATGAAGTAGATCAGTTTGAACGGTTTGGATTCACCATTTAAACTCGATTTGATAAGTTTTGGAGTTGGTGTTAAATGACACTGATGTTATATTAGCCATACTCTTTAATAAGCTAATGAAAAAAAAAATCTTACCTATACCCACCTACCTTATAGAATACGGTACAGATCAGGTAAACGGTTAAAAGAATTGACAACTCTAATCGGATCCTGACCAGCGTTACAGGCAGATCGGATTGCATCTAAGCCGCTGAATCATAGATACAGACGTCAGACGTACAGTGGAAATGCTGAGTTGCTGACCAACTCGTGTTAATTTACGGTAATTGCGAACTTTCCCAACACGGCGCGCGATAGTTTAATCAAAAGACAGGTGACGGCCCACAAGGCCACAGAACTGCCAAAAGAAAAAGGGAAATATCATATAAAGTAACAAAAAATTTGGGTGTATATTCTGACCGTCTGATCTATTTTGGTACAAATATTGAAGGATCTCCTGCATTCCACCTCAGACCGTACTGACCCGGATTCTGATCGGACGGTGTTAATATAAATTAAATATTTAAGTTACTTCAGAGGAGACGGACTCCAGATTCCACAAACAGCCTGGTCATTTATCTGATTCTCTTCTCCTGTCGCTTTCTAACGGGTCAAAACGGCCCTGTGACGTCAGCTTGTGTTATTTTGCAAATTACACCCTACCCTAGGTAGTTCTTCTTCGTTTTTGACTTGGATTTTGCAACTGTGCTTAGTCTAAAGTACATAAAAATTATAACGAGCAACTGTCATGAATCATTATTACTTGCCATAGCCTCTTATTGTGGTCTCTGAAATTAGTCATTTAAATTGAGAATATTTAGTTGTTGTTGTTGTGTTTTTTTTTAAAAAAAAAAAATTAGCAGAAAAGGGTCTTTGTAAAATTAGCTTAATTGATATTTTTAAAATACAAGGATCAATATAGAAAAATATAATAAATGTTATGGTGGTCAATTGTAAATATATCTACTTCTTTTTTTAAAAATATATTAACAAACTGGGGATTTAAAAAAAAAAGAAAAAAGAATCAATTTACTCCATTCCTTTCACCTAGAGATGGAAAGTCCACACACTCGTGTAAAGTAATTGTACATGTCTTTATCTAACAAAAATAAAGTATTCTTAGATATATGTGTAAAAATATAGATCTTACGAAATTATTGCATAACACTTGAAAGCAGATATAACGTATAGAGAATGATAAGTTGAAAATCATGACAATAATTTTTAAAATAAATTAAAATTAAATTAAAAATATACAAAAATAAATTTATAGTTATGTTATGTTATGTTATTTGACATATAAATAATCAAACTATCGAATTTCATACAATTTGTGTGTTGATTGATAAACCGGTAATAATTTAAATCATTAAAAATTTACTTGATGTATAGTAAAACATAAATCAATTCTCACATTTTAGACATAATATGTAGATAATATAGAGCGTGTCTGTAACGTTGAATTTAAAATTTATTTTTAAAAATTGTCAAGATTATTAAAATAAAGAGCTAAGCTTCTTCAATTTCAATCTTCTAATTAGTACTAGTTGCTAGTTTTAAATTATGCATTACACATATTCTTAATTTTTCAAGCGATTTGTTAAGGCTCTGTTCAGCCGCGTTACTTTTCAGTTCAATTTCTGTGCCCATGTCCATTCCCAATTGGAGGCTGAACATGGCCTAAATTTGTGAATGAGAGAAATACAAGCAACAAACCGAGTCCGATCCATTGTTTATTCACCTCATTTTTTTTTTATTAAAGTTCTTAGACACACACCACACACACTACTCGAACCCGTGTTGTCCTGTGAGAGAACATACGCTTTATCCAACTGCGCTAGACAATTTTGGCTATTCACCTCGTTTTGAAAAACATGTCTTTGTTTGAAATGGCTCATTTGAGACCACAAATATCAATCCAAAGACTTCATATTCAAGTCTTTCTATGACTAGAAATAGAACTAAAGACTAGTACTACGTTATCCACAAAGTAAAATCCAAAAGTAAACAACGATGTTCTGCTCCATTTTCCACCACATCAGGTATACTTCCAATTTTCACTGTAGTAAGTTGGTTTTTAAAATTAATAAAAAATAAAGGAGGCTGATAATTAACCCCGCACCTCCCACCCCGCAATTAACTCCGCACAAAATGCCAAAAAACTCCAGCTGTCATTTTTTTTCATAAGGTATTAATACTTACGTGCAGAAGTATTTATTTCTAAGAACGAAAGTATTTATCTCTAAGCACGAAAGTATTTAGGAGACCATGCAAGTTTTTTTCATGGAAGGTGGGGAGAATCTCAAATCACATGGGGGACCATACACGTTTTTAGAGGTGGGTTTTTTTATCTCATTTCAATCTCGTCCACATTTCTCACAATATATGAGAAATTTTGCAAATCTAAAACCACGAACGTTTTCTACGTAATTTTCTCTTTCAAATGAGATCCATGATGACATACTTCCGAGTAAGTCGTTACAGAAGTATTTATCTCTCATCGTGCAAGTATTTATATCTATACTTGAAAGTATTTTTTTGCATATAATACTTATAATACTTGATATTAATACTTTCATATGTCAGTATAAATACTTATAATACATGATATTAATACTTTCATATGTCAATATAAATACTTATAATACTTGATATTAATACTTTCATATATCAGTATAAATACTTATAATAATTGATAGTAATACTTTCATATGTCTGTATAGGTATAAATACTTGCACGATGAGGGATAAATACTTTTGTAACGACTTGTCCAAAAGTATGTCATCATGGATCTCATTTGAAAGAGAAAATTACGTAGAAAACGTTCGTGATTTTAGATTCGCAAAATTTCTCATAGATCGTGAGAAATGTGAACGAGATTGAAATGAGATAAAACTAATTTGGAGAGAGATAGAGTGGGGGGATGGTGGGGGGATGGAATGGGGGGAGTAATATAATTGTTCAAAAATAAATTGTTTATTTTATATTACACATATTTAATATCTCATCTGATAATTAAATAAATTAATTTACAGAAGTAAAATATTGAAAAATAAATCTGTGTTTATGATTGTGAGTCCTACAAAAGGAGAGAGTTAATCCGTCTGAAAATATTTCAAATTAAGTGTGAAATTTTTTTAATTAAAATGAAGTAACTTATTTCAAATTAACTCACTTTTTATTCTATTTTTTATTTTACACATCATCTGAAGACTTAAGTGTAAAATAAAAAGTTCATTCTGCCTCTTACCACACAATCAAACATGACATAAACGCGGATTAAATTGAGAATTCTCAAATTTGACAGTTAAAATTTCCCATTGATCGGAAAAATTGCACGACTTACAATTATAAAAATAATAGAGAATGGATGCCAGCTGGACTTCTCGAATTTTAGTCCGAACTGGAGGCGCACGGTACCGCGCATTCAAAGTACGGCTGCTCCGTTATTCAACCCCCAAAAACAAGTTAAAAAGACTTTATTGAACCAGCAGCAGCAGCAGCAGGAGAGAAGAACAACCGAGCGCAAATAAATAAATAATAAGAGATTTCAGTGTTTCGTTTCATCTATACACCAACTTAACAATACATTAAACACCCAAGAGACCCCACAAACTTTTTATAGATCCTCCCACAGAGAAAGGGTCTTCAAATTTTACCAAATTTGTAGATTTTTATAGAGTTCTCCTTCAGCGAGGAAGGGATCGAGATTAATTTGGATTTTGTTTTCTAATTTGGAAGATACGAACTTCATGCATTTTAGCAATTGATCGGTAGTTAGCTTTACCTCGACCACGAGAAATTTTTATTAATTTTCGGAGATTATAAAGAAATGGAGACAGATTTCTCTTCCTGGCAAGCGTTGATGCTCTCTTTTATCCTCGGATGGGTGGTGGCTTCCTCTTTGTTTGATCTGACGAAGCGGATCAGATCGTGGGTTCAACCATGGGTTGGTCGCCAGGTGCTTGCTGAAACTCCTTCCATCTTGAGAATCCAGGTTAGCCAATTTGAATTGCATTATTCTGTGCATTTTTCGTTTCAGTTTTCAAATTTAGGTGCTTATTGTTTCAACTTCGCAGAAATTGCAACATCCGTTTTTGGATAAACTTTTCACTGTGGTCTCTTGTGTTGTCTCGGTGCCATTCTACACTGGATTTCTCCCTATACTGTTTTGGGTAGACCTTCTTTTAAATCTACTCTAATTCTGTTTAATCTCCTCTTTGCTCAACTTAAATTAATATATGTGATGCTTCTTCAATAGAGCGGGCACGGTCGATTGGCTAGACAGATGACTTTGTTAATGGCTTTCTGTGATTACATTGGAAATTGTATCAAGGTAAATTAAGAATCCTTGAAGAATATAATTTCAGATGGTTTTCTTATTTTTTAGTGTTATCTTTCTTTTCTTTTTTGTTGGTTTAAGTTTGAATCTTTTTCTATTATATAGGATTTGGTATCTGCGCCTCGGCCGAGCTCCCCTCCTGTTAGGAGACTGACAGTTACAGATGATGAAAAACAACATGCAATGGAGTATGGTCTACCTTCCTCACATGCCCTTAACACAGTTTGCTTGACCGGGTATTTAATTAATTGATTTTTTTTTAAAAATGGCTTAAAATTGATTGTTTTTCATCTTAGTCTGGTTTACTTTCTATGTTTTTTAGATATTTTTTACACTATGTTGTGACAAGTGGAGGCCCCATAGATGCGATAACAATAGCTGTCATGTTTGCCACTGTTTTTTTGCTTGTTACGCTGGTTGCAATTGGTGAGTACAGCAGTTGTTCCAATATTTCACTTTCAAAATATTGAAAAGAAGGGACAATAGATATATTTCATATAAGAGGTAACTTTTAGGAACTAAATTCCCAAATAATTTTCTGTGCAATATTATGACTGCTGAAATAGGATGTTTGATTTGGACTGGATTGGAATTTTCTTGTAGAATGAGCTTATAAAAACAAAGCTCGAAAATAGCTTGTATAGAGAGATTTTTGGTGGGAATCTTCCCCTAAATATAATTATCATTATAATTTTGGGCTTTAATTTTAGGAATATTATAATTTAACTGACAAAAAAAATTTGTATTAGGGAGAATATACCTTGGGATGCACAGCCTTATAGATGTCGGAGCAGGAATTACCTTTGGGCTCCTAATACTTGCATTTTGGCTTTCTGTTCACGACTATGTCGATAATTTTATCATTTCTGGGCAAAATGGTAAGTTTAATCCAAACTTGAACACAACCTTGTGAAATGCTAATTGCTTGGAGAAGAGTGCATGTTGCCTTTCTAAAAATCAAACCATTTTCTTTAATTTCGTTAACCTGTGTAAAATTCTAATTAATTCAAGATGAGTGCATACTGTTTATACCAGTAATATTTAACCCTTTTTATTTATTTCCTGTAGTTGCATCTTTCTCGACATGCCTCTCATTCTTACTATGTTTTGCGTACCCAACTCCTGAAATACCAACGCCAAGCTTCGAGTTTCACGCAGCCTTCACTGGTGTTGCATATGGAATAGTAAGAATTTAATACTTTTTTTTTTCATGTTCCTTTATTGTTACGTATGCACAGACAAACTCTTTCAGGAGGTGATACCATAATTCTTTCTGCGCACCATATTAGTTTATTTGTTTCATTGACTTGTGATGACTAAATTAAATGACCCCGGGTTGTGCTGTATTTTCGAACAGGAGGGTACCAGGTCAGGGTATTTTCTTGTAAACAAAAATTCAGCTCGCAAATAACCTCAACTAGATACCTTTGAAAGATTTAACAGTTAAAAGTATGAATAAGATACAAAACCAGTTAGTACCGGCCAAAACCCAGCACCCAGCCTGTTATTTACTAATCACCATGGGCGAGGCCAGACTTTCAAGCTATGGGGTCAATCATATAAACTTTTCATGCTAAGTATGGAGGTCAATTTTACCATTCTCATAGCATTTTACTCTAAACTATATAGCAAAATCATGTATAAGCATAGATATTTTGGAAATGAATAGGGGTCAATTGACCCACATTCACTCCATGTAGATCGCCTGCTAATCACTATACCTGTGCTCACTCAGATCGTAGGATTGCAACAAACTTACCACATTTATGACCCTGAGAGCCCTCGCATTTTTACCGCTCAACTCCCTCTTCTAATTTTCTTGGGCCGGGTGCTTGTTGGGATTGCTACAATTCTTACAGTGAAATTCTGTAGCAAGGCCATAGCCAAATGGCTTCTTCCAGTCGTGTGCAACACTTTTGGCATCCCTATTGTCTCCTCTTGCTACGTGCCATCTCTCAAGGCCTCTGAAAATGCAAAGAACAAGCCAGAAAACATTGGATACCTCCAGAGGGTTTTCTCTCTCTTCCCTCAGAAGGTGTATGATGTCGATACCGGGATAAGGTTTATTCAGTATGCTGGTCTTGCTTGGTCAGTGGTGGATTTGGCTCCTACAGTTTTTAGGTACTTCAGTTTGTAGAGAGTAGAGACGACATACTCTTTTAGGGCGCTTTTTGCGAGCTATGGTTCCTCTAAGAGGTTGTACATATGTTATTATTTAATATTGATTTTGTATAATCAATTATATCATTTAATCCTGTGTGGAGTTCAATGAGATCGCTAGCGAACTTGCTGCTGTCCATTTATTTTTGTATATTGTGATATCTGATTTTTTTTTTAAATTTATATTCAGCTCAAATAAAATTCACATAAATGATTAAGAGCTACTAGAAAAATGCAGACAATGTTATGACTTTGGAGCATTGGAGTGAGATAAGTGAGTGTTGCCCTTCAAGTTTTTACACAGCTGAGAGTGGCCTTTCAAAATTAAATTTGATTTAACAGTAAATGCTCTTGTTTTGTTGCCAGTACCATTGTGCTTGATACTGGCCTACTTTGATTGGGATATTAAAATGGTATTTAGTGTAGTCTTATATTGCGGGATTCTTTGAATTCATATCACCTAAGGTAACAGATATTTCTGTTTAGATCACGATTGTTCGATCAGAATCAACACAGATATAAAAGGGTTCTGTGCATTACACCTCGGCCGGATTGGTCTGAATTCTGATTGGACAGTCTGGATCTAAATATAAATATTATGTTACCTCAGAGGATATGGACTCGGATTCTATATGAGAGACTATCTCAGGAGAAAAGCTAACAAGGGTAAAGTACTATGGCCTGAGCCAAACTCTCTCTATATATGTCTCTTTCTCTCATTTTCTTTTTCTTCCTGTAGTAATTCTTAACAGAAGCTGCTAAGGTCATTAAATTAATAGAACAAAGCACAAATCCAATCCAATAAAAGAAAACAAAACCAAACCCTGACAGGGTTGTTAGAAGCAAACATCTATGTAGCTATAAGACTAGAAGAAAACGTCAAACTCAAAGTGAAAACCAAAACATGGTCATTTCTAGTAAGATTGCAAGGTCCAAAGCCTTAAAAGTGAAAACATATCCGATAATATCTGTTCAAATCCACTCCGAATTCGCTTATGATCCGAATACGGATAAATAGAGCTGATAATCCGGATCCAAATTAAAGTATTTATTAAACTATCTATTAAATATGGAGAGAAAACCCGAATTCGGAAACATATAATTTTGTGAATGTGTAAACGGTGTGGATATCCGGTTCTATCCGGATCCTATATTCCTTCACATTAGTCCGGACTTAAGATATATAAATATCCCAAGTTAATTTTCGCTTTACTTGTGAGACTAAATTGTTGAGCACTTGAGCTCCGGTTCGGACTTGTTTCTTTTCTTGAGCTCAAGCTTACGTGGACCGCTTTCAATTCTTTTTTATTCGCTGCCTACAATTCTTATTTCATTTTACATTTCTTTACATTCTTCTTTTTCTGATTTGTTTTTCTCCAATAGTATTTGTATTTCAAAATTCACATGCCTTATTTATCCGATAATTATTCATATTCGTAAGTTATCCGCTAGGCTTGCTAAACGAGTCGGGCTGACTCATGGACTTTGAGTCGGGCTTTTGAATGAGCCTAATTGAGCTGAGTTCAATTTGAGTGTCCAAACTCGGCTCGAACTCGAAATAATTCATTCCTAACTGAATCGAGCCGAGCCGATTCAAGTTGTCCATCAAGTTTCGCTGATTCGTTTCACCTCTCCGACCCTTTCACACTCAGTCTTACCTCGCTAAAGCTTCTCTCGCGCTCTCAGTCTCACCTCTCATCTCTCCTTTCGAGACGACCGAGAAGAAAGCAATGAAATCAAATTGGAAAACAGAGAGAGAGATGGGGGTGGAGGGTCCATTGCTGCATTGGGATCCAATGAATATCAGAGAGAGAAATGGTGGGTTCCATAGCCACACTGGGATCCAATCAACATCGGAGAGAGAGAGAAATGGTGGATCCACTTCTTTTTCGAGATAACTCTTGAAGATTATTTTATATTATTTTGACTAACACAGAGTAGTTTGACTATACAATCTAGTTCTAACTGCGAAGTTTAGCTCAAGAATCAAATTCTATCGGGCCAAGTTCTGGGCCGAACTGAGTTCGAACCGAGCTAAGATGTTTGAACGATCTGAGCCGATCTGGACCTTTTCCTTCAAAGCTGAGCTTAGGACCTTTTCCTTCAAAGCTGAGCTAAGCTCAAGCTGAGCTTTTATTGTTTAAAAAAAGAGCTGAGCCGAGTTTGAGTCGAAACCCGCTCATTAGCAGGCCTATTATCCGCTCCATATTCGTATCCATTTGAGGCGGTTATTGTTTAAATTTTGACATCCGTTTACTATCCATATTCTGTACTTGTATCCACTCATTGAAATGCGGATAAGAATATGGTATTAGCATTATCCGCTTCATATTCGCTCCATTCACCCCTACAAGGTTCCCCTTGCTCTTTGGTTAGATCTCAGCATCTCAACCGTCTGATAGGCTGATACGCACAACCTTATAAGCAACCAACTGCTGTAAAACTAGAAGTGCTCAAGTCTGTGCTACAGGAAAGCAAATGGAAGAGAAACGAAAAAGTACTTTATTTAGATCTGAAGCTACGGTCATTGCAGTGCATTGAATGCTCCGAAAAAGTACCTGAATACCATTCCGAACTGAAATTTCCAGAACCAAACCTAGACCCTTTATGGAACCATATAGGTCCATACTTCGGGCATATATTTCATTTAATTCGACTGACTTTATACCAAAAATAAGCGCCTACTGTAAAGTCAAATTGGGCCATGTTATTTGCAAGAGCCCTTTCATCAGAACCTGAACTTCCAAGCACCAGTATGCGCTTCTGCAGTATACTAAACAAAATAGCTCTGCAATCTAGTGCTGTCAATTAAATATGCAAGAAAAACATTGGTCTAAATGAACTGCAGTCCAATTGCACGAGTACAGCAACTCTAGTTGCCTAATTAATAGGATGAAATACAATACCAAATCTTAGATTTGACATTTGCAAAAAATATATACGCAAGATCAAAGAAATTTGCAGATTCTAAAGGAAACCTCCATATAATTCTTGTAGTAATGTATCGACCTGCTTGTACCACACTCGCAAATATAGAACACCAGGGAATTAGTTAACTCCAATAACACCAGTAAAACTATAATAATTAACCAGATGACCAAATTTTAAGCTCTACAAAACAAAAGAAAGATGAAAAATTTGAACGCCACAAGAACAGCAAGTGAGGAAAGCGAACATAAAAAATCCACAGAGAGAAGGTAAAAATAGTAGCTGTTCGGTGCTGCAATTCAAAACCCTGCCAATGAAGCTCGTCCTTCCAATTGTAACACTATATATGTTTCCCCATTGTACACACTAACCAACTTGAGTGAGCAAATTGTAGGTTCAAAACAAAATATCTGCAATTACATATCATTCGGCAAGAAGTACCTCAGCTACTGGAAACAAGAACTCACCATTTCTTTTACAACAATTTCAAGACCTGCCTCAGAGAAAGTAATCAGGTGTTCTACGAGTGACATCTGGCTCCCCTCTTCTTGGAGCAGGTTCAAACTGCCAGAAAACATATATAAACAAAAAGCAAGGAATAGGAGAAAAAAGATGATTTCACTGAGTGAGCATATTAATTAAGACAATGCATATACAGCAACTTTTTGCGGGCAAATTGGAAAAAGGAAGAAGCTGAATAACATGTAATTGATTTTGTTTATTTAATAAGTACCCTCATCTCATTCTTTTTGATTTCACAAGTACTACTCATGAGATATTTATCACTCCAAAGAATATTTTATTCATTTCTAATGTGTACCATAATTGACCTACACTTCAAAGATTATTCTATCCCTATAAAAATTAAAAAAATTCTTATGCTATGTAAAGATAAAAGAATCTTGCCTGGATGAAAGTATGGCCTCTGCAATCATCCACCTCCAAGATAGAAGCCATGTTGCCACAACGATAGCAATAATTAGGCGCACTAAATATGGTCACAACCTTTTGTTCCTGTTATTAAAAAATGGGTCCAATTAAAACAAAAAAAAACTTAGTATAGTGAAAAGAAACGCCTGTTCAAACATAATTCAAAGATTGAACACTTACATGTCCCCAGTTATATCCCTCCATAACCAATTGATGGGCTCTTGCTATCAACTTCAAATTATTGGTATGGTTGAATTGTTCAGATATATCCTGAAATACAACGAATTGCATAGGTTCACAAGCAAGAAGAGGGAAGCAGAATACAAGGATTGTATCAGATAGTAAATAAAGGTCAATGTATCACCAAGACAGAATACAAGGATTGTATCAAGAGATTTTATAACTGTACGAACCAAGCATGTAACAGTTTGTAATGGTCAATGCTGAACAGAAGATTGCATGGTTGGTACCACGTATGACCCACACAATATTAAGCATCTCAGATATTGCGGGAGATTACTAATCTGACATTCTCTGTCTTTGGTTATAAAGAAGATTGAAAAGTTAGCAGTAATTTGGACATTTTCCAAAAGGATATGAGAAATAAAGCATATTGATAGAGGTATCACAGTTAAGTAAATGCAGAATTTTACCAAGAGAATACATGAGGGTTGGGAGACATACTTGACCAAAGGTATAACCAGCACCGCGTGGAGAGATGCCCCAGCCGCAACGGTCATCAGGATCAGACCACAGAAGATCACACATTGGCCCTTCATGAGGCACTTCTTGCACTCGATCAAAGTTGCGTATATTATCTAGAGTCTCAATTGATGGTGACAGCCCACCATGCAGGCAAAATATCTCTGATTCGACCTACCACAGCCAAATGCTAATTGATAAGCAAGAAATCTAGCTTGGCAAGCTAAATCCATAGTTACCATTTGATCGGACATAACCTTTTGACTGTATACACCCTTCTTTTGGAAAAATAAAGTTCTGCTTTCTTTTAAGAAAAATAAGGTTAAGTTTCCAAAAGGAATATACTTTTGAGCTGTCGTTAACAGCCAAAAGGAATATGTTAATGATATGAATGAACTTGGATGAAGCTAACACCTACTGATATCACAAACTTGGAAATATAGCAAACAATAATGAGAAATCTCAATTATATATTATGAATCAAATGTATTGTGTTCTCAGTTGGCCAATGTGATCTATAGAAGGACACTAAAAAAATCAGAAGGTTCACAAAAGGTCAATGTCAATACAGCAAGTCCATGAACTTGCATAAACCCTTTGAAAAAAAATATTAATATGCTTTAATTATATAAAACAATAAACAAGAGGTAACAGGGATATTAATTAAGATTTAAACTTGAATATCTCAATTGATGACACTAGTACCCATAGAAACTACAGCCACATGAAGGCAATAAATAAGTCTATGAAAAGAACCAAAAGGATAAAAAATACAAACCAGCGCTGTCAAAGGAAAATAATCAAAGAGGTCTGTGAAGGTCTTCCAGACAGTGGCATTGCCATACCTGCATTTAACATGTAGTGCTTAATTGGTAATCGAATTGAAATGAAATTAAAATCCAGCAACCCAATGTAAAGTCAAAAGTTCAATTTCACTCAACACAGATAGCCAGAGTAACAAGTAACAAAAATTAGAAAGCACGCAAAGTTACTAACTTCCGCAAGCATTCGTCGTAGAACCCATAAACCTGAGTAATCTGCAAATTAAACAAAATTAAATTTAAGCTTTTAATGCAACCACAGTCTCTTTTTCAAACAAGAAAAGAGAAGACAAGTACCTGTCGGCTCTCATGGTTTCCTCTAAGAATTGTAATTCTCTGGGGATAACGAACCTTCAAGGCTACAAGAAGCTGTTCCACAATGATAAAATTAGGATCAAATAAGGTACTGAAATATAAAACAATGCAATCAAATTTATTTGACAACGGAAAAGAAACTTTTTTTACTCATTAGCAGCAGCATGACATACATTATCAAAGTAACTACCTAAATGTGAAAATATTAAGCAATCCTTGAATAATGTTTTTCTTCTTTAGCTCCCACCACTTACCTTAAAATACAGTTGGTTAAATCTATATAATGTAACTATAGTTTTTTGATCAACCTAATATAATATCCTTATAAGTGTATTTGTTACTATCAGGAAACTTACTGTCACTGTTTCCACTGAGTAGTAACCACGATCAACATAATCTCCCATGAATAGGTAGTTTGTATCGGGACACTGGAAAATGTCAAGAAATAGAAAATCTGTCACAACACATAAAATACAAATGTGTTCTTGTAAATAGAACTTTTGGAATATAAACAAGAGAAGCAGACCAAGAGGTCATAAGAAATGTAGGAGAAAATTAAATAGATCATCTCTGAATATAGTAGATGGAAATATGTACCTTGCCTCCAATACGAAAAAGTTCCGCAAGATCGTGAAATTGACCATGGATATCTCCACAAATTGTCACCGGACTTTTCACAGGCTGCATTTGAAAATGAAAAAGCAAATAAACAAATGGTAATACCAACGTACCAGCAAGTATCTAGAAATTAGGCAAAAATACAACCAAATATCACAAGGTACGGACCTCATTCTTCTGTTTATAACTTCAAGGGAACATCATTGGCCAATGCACGGAAGATGTACTAGAATAAATTTATCTAAAACTATAACGCCCAACTAAGATGACCTCCTTAACATAGGAGAAATAGAGAACCAAAAATATATGTTTGCTATCTACAGTATGATTTGACAAGCTTTTGGTAGATATCATCATATTTGGAAAAGAGGAAGAATCAGAAGTGAAAGAGTATTACCTGAACATTGCTTTCTTCCATCAATATTTCTTTAGCCTTTTCACATAGTACTCTAACCTGTATATGGAACATAAAGAATAATGAAATTTAGTCAATGTATTAAATGGTACTGATAATTGGATTTAGAACGATATTCGAAAAGTTCTTGCTGCTTTGGAAAAGGCTCAGAAAAGGTTTTGGAAGTGGTTAGAAAAATCTCCAATCCCCTTCTTTAGCAAGGCCTAAATTTTTTAATAGCAACAATTTTCATAGCATAATGTAACTAATGCTTTCTGCTATAAATTAACAGGGATTAATTGCATGCCAAATAATGAAATGTGTATTCAAATCATATGCCCCCAAGTGAAAACTCTAAAGGCAGACCTAGAAAAGAATCACACTATCAAACAAATCAAGATTGTGTTAAACTCAACCAAAATCACAAAAAAAGAGGCTGCACTAATTAACAGTTGAGAAGTTAGAGACACCAATGCATCTGAAAAAAAAAATGCATCATGATCTAAGAAAGAGAAATTACAGTTTGCAATTTCACTAAAGACTACGCCAGATAACAATAACACTCTTCTTACATCTAGCAAAATTTCTGCAAAATTACATAATTTCATTGCATTCCCGTCAAATAACTAATGTAAATCACAGATCGGACCCCCAAATCCTTGCCAATGCCATATTGACCTTATAAACCCTAAAAAGATCAGATCGCCGTAAAATTTATCCAAATCATCCAAACAATCAAGTGAAAGACCTGATCCGGGTGGCACTGGCTGAAAATAAGGAATCCCGAAAGGCAAAAGCAAAATGGAAGTGAAAATCACCAAAAAAAGAAGAAGAAGAAGAAAAGTGTAAAATAGAGAACCTCTTGCTCGGAGAGCGGCTTGCACTGCATGAGCTGCTCGATCTGCTCGTCAAGATTGCCATGTGAGCTTGCCACCGAAGGATTGGCGCTACTCATCTCAGAAACCCTAACCCTAGATCCTCGATTTCCCCCTTTCACTCTCTTCCCCCCCTCTCTCTCTCTCTCGACAGAAACGACTACGGCGTACCGGAGAGACTGATGTAGTAAAATCGAGAGAGAGGAAGGAAAGGGAAACTCCAGAAATTCACTTTTCTGGGTTTTATATCGGATTTATTGGTTCCTTTCGTTCTAGTATCTCCTCCGATAAATTCATATAATCTAAGGTAACATAATATTTCTGTTTAGATCTGGAACGTCCGATCAGAATCAGCACGAAATTAGGGAGTTACCGTGCATTTTATCTCCGGCCGAATTGATCGAAAATCTAATCGGACGGTCTAAATATAAACTCAAATATTCTCTTACCTCAGAGGTTGCGAAATCTCTCGGTTTCTCCTCCGATCGTGTCAAGGATAATTGGGAGATAATTAAGTTTTGCAATTTAGACCCTGTATCGTTTCAGCGTTCACTGCCGTCCTTTAATTAATTACATTTATAGAGAAAGCACATTTATCGTTTAATTAATTGCTGAAGTCCAGTAAGCTCGCTATCTCATTAATTTGCTCTCTTATCTCTTTATTAGTATCGTGCCCATGCGTTGTAACGGGGACAATATTACAAGAGAACTCAATCTTCTACACAGAGAAATGATGAATTTAATCAAAAGAAGACAGATTATTTATTTAGATGACTCAGATTCAATCAACAAAAAAAACAGTAAATCAGAACTCTGACAGAATCTAGACATTAAGCTTCTTAATAAGGAGGAGAGATATTGTAATGCTAATATGGTGTAAGAAGTATTAACGGGCAAAATTATTGACAGAAGTGGTCTGAGCATCAGTCATATATTTTTTTTCATTTTGCCTCCTATTAATGGTGGGCTGTATAAGTAAAACTAGTTCTGTTACTATCTTTATGATTATGAACGGTCCTTGAAAAACACTTAACACACAGGCCGGCCATAAGTAACAGATAAAGATATTAATGGCATTGTTTTGGCTTTATGCAATCCATAAGTCATATTTTTTTTTTAATCTTGTTATTTATGTAATGTATAAACTATAAAGTCAAAATAATATTATCAATATTTACTCATACAATTTTTTTGAGTAAAAATTGGAGTTCAAGATATTCAATTTTTAATATCTATAAAGATCAAATGTTTAAATAGCGTTTATCGCGTCATAGCGGACTAGTTAAAAAAACAGCGCTATGCTCAAATAGTGCCGCCGCTATAGTGCGGAATAACGCACTATAGCGCCATAACTTTTATGGTCCAAAAACGCTATAGCGCGCTATTTAGAACCTTGATAAAGATTACTCTTTGAAATGCAATCTCCCACACAAAAATTATTATCTTTGTACTATATATATTAAAGGCTAATTTCATCTTTATTCATGTATAACAAGTAACTTTTGAAATTACGATACTTTGTTTTTTCTTCTTTGAAGTAGTAACGAAAATATAAGATTACCATATATAAAACAATTGCCTATTTAAATGTCGCCGAAGAATGGATTGCGCTGGCTAAGTTTATGTGTTAAAGAAAAAACACATGTTCCTCAAATGAAAACTGAACTAATATATTCTTCCCCTCTGTAAATAAGGTCAGCACTATCCAGACATATCCTCGAGTTTGACTATTGTATAAACTTTAATATTACAATCGAAATATAAATAATTAAATTATGTATTTTTATTTCAAACTGTCAATTTATTTTATTATTTTCAGAAACTTTTTTCTTTTTTTGAGATTTTTAAACGAAAAAACATAGAAACTGTAAGAAAATAAAAATATTCTCATGCCAAATAGGCCATCTTTCGAAAATCTAAAAAAATAGTAAAAATAAAACTTTGAAATAATAAAATAATGTACCCCCACAATAATCTAAAATCTAGTACCAGTGACCTCCAAGAACAGAAAGAGAGAAAAAAAAGAGTCCCAGACGGTTCAAACCCTAAGCAGCTATCTCCTTTCCTCCTCCACATCTCTATCTTTAATTTAATCTTATGTCACTTCTTCTAGGCTTCTCTTCCGATAAAGTGCCTCCTCTCTCTCTCTCTCGCCTCTCCCTTGAGAGGAGAGAAGAATGAGAGAGAGGGGAGGAACCGGAGCCGAGAATGCAGTATCGTCAGAGTTCGAAGCGTTGAGTCTCTACGCCATCTCGATCGGAGCACGAATAAGTAGATTTGGTTGTCGAAGCGCGGTGCCGGTCGAAAATATGGATCCGGTAGTAGAGAGCAATAGAGAAATGTAATAGGATAATTATTAGTGTATATAAGTGAGATTAGAGTTATTTAAAGTAGTTTGAAGGATTTTGTGAGAATAAAAGAGTGGATTTAAATTTAGAGTTATTTGACTCGTTGTAAGTTCATTTTTTTATTAATAAAATTGTTAGTTAACACTTAAACCACTAACTTTAAAAAAAAATTGAACAACTTGAATCAAATTTTAGATATGAAAATATACTGAGTGGGTGATCTTCTACGTATATTTAAAAATAGTAAAAGAAAAAATAAAATTTGGTAAAAAAAAAGTACATATTTATATGGAATCATGTTTAGATTGATCATTAGAATTATGAAAATAAAAATATTGTTTCATACTATGGGCCAATCTGTACTAGAACTGTAAATGAGCTGAGTTTAAGCGAGTTACCTCCAACTCGAACTCGGTTCGTTTAATAAACAAGCGAGCCAATTCGAGTTGAGATGATAATAACGAGTTGTAGAGCCAACTCGAGTTGGCTCACAACTCGTTTAGTCAGTGATAGTATTACAACACAAGTTCAAACATATTTTGCACGAATCTCAAAGTACAAATAACAGTCTAGAGATTCGGATTTGATTATTTTGAGATTTATTGTGACCAATACTATATAACTTTATGTAACTCGAGTTATAAATGAGCAAGTTGGGGCCAACTTGAACTCAGCTCATTTATTAAACAAGTTGGTCAACTCAAGTTGTAAATGAGTGAATTAAAACGCGCTATAAATGTATGAGTTTAAACTCTTTTGCCTAGCCCTAATCTGTACTATATATAGTGCCAAAGACTCACTCAAAATATATAATTTAAACAATTTGTACTTTTCAGTCGAAATATATATATATATATATATTTAACAATTTTCGGTCGAAATATTAATGTTTGTATAATAAATAAAACTTCATATTAATTTTATAAGCAGATAATCCACAAGGTAGGCAACCATATGATTGAGGAAAATATAGTAAACATCCTCAATTATAAATTTAATATTTACACTTATCATTACAATTTTTTTTTAAAAATTTGTGCTAATTTTTTAGAGTAAAGATTGAAAATCATGCTACTCAATTATTTAATATATACGTTAAATTTTTCATCAGAATTTCAAACTTACCGCATTGTTTTGTCACTTTGTTAAAGGCTCGTTCTTGGCTTGTGTTTTTTTTTTTTTGAGCAAAGGTTGGATATCAAGTCATCCAACTATTTAATACCCTTGTTATTATAACAAATGATTTTTTTTCCATCCGAAATTTCGAACCCATGATCCACATAAAATGTGCCTTTGCCACTAGACCAACAACTAGTTCTAGCATTTCAAAATCTCAACGCAGTATAAAATGTAGCATGCAACGAGATACAACTTTGTTTTTATAAAATTGCGCATGTGATTAACAAGCCTAACACGCATAAAAAGATGCAGTAAATTTATAAAATCGATGTTTTTTTTTTTTTTTTTTTATCGTGTCACGGATATATATATTCGATCATGTACTAAAAATATCAATTATCAGATTTGAGCTTTGGATCTCATAAACCACAGAGCCAAATTCCAAAGAAATATCACATGGATTCATCTCTTATCCATTCACAAATACAAATATGAATCAGGGGGGGTGGCCAGACAACTTGGCAATTGTTTAACCATCTCATTTGACGCAAGGGAATTTTTATTTTATTTTTCAAAATTTACAACTGGAATGGATTTGGAATTTGGACTTGGTATTCTGGAGGCAGGTCTGGAATTGGTAAACTTTTTTTTATTTTTTATTTATTTTTAGAAAGGAATTGGTAAACTTATTATTCTGGTTTTATACCGACCTATAACAAATTAATGGGTTTAGAAACGGGTGCTGATATTAACAACACTAATTCTTATATTAACACAACATATTCAAATAATTTAATAGTCTAGACAAATTTGCCCTTCATTAATTATTTCCTTTTAAAAATAATCTGATATATTAATGCCCACCTATATTTCCTTGTTTGTTTACTTTTTTTGTGCAAATTAAAGTAGTAGGTATATTAATTATCAGGGTCTTATAGCAAAAGTAAAATAATTAAACAATAAATTAATTAGACCAAGCTTCTATCTCTTTTTCTTCACAAAAACAAGTGTTCTAATTCTTCAATCAACACCATTATTGAATTACTGAACTTCAATCCCCTACAAGCATATTCTCTTCTTCTCAGATACGGAGCAAAACATTCAAACTATAAGAGTCAGATATGAACAACAATCAATTATATAAAATTTTCATGCTGTGAATAGGGGTCAATTTTACAGTACATATAACATTTCAAATTATATAAAAAAAGAGGAGGGCTCAAATACCTCATTATTTCATGCCCCAATCATACCCCAACATCTTTATCTTCGATTTCAAAGTTCAAATTAAATATTTGAACTGCTCAACATAATATCCACGTTAAAATGTGCTTAGATATCAAATTTTATATATTTTTGGAAACATTTTTACTATTTTTTAAGATAGATACAAAATTAATATTTTTCAAAGAAATTGTGGGTCATCTAAAAACAATGATTTGTACCTATCTTAAAAAAATTGTAAAAAAATTCCAAAAAAAAAATATAAAATTTGATCTCTAAGCACACCTTAACGTGGATATCATATTGAGCGGTTCAGATATTTTGTTTGAACTTTGAAATCAAAGATTAAGATGTTGGGCTACGATTGGAGCATGAAACAATGGAACATTTGAGCCCTCCTCATAAAAAAATCATATATAAACATAAAAAAAAATTAAAAAAAATGGGTTCAATTGATCTGCATTTGATTGCACTCAATCACGTCCTGCTTCTTCTTCATCTGTTTGATTTAAATGATAACAAAATAAAATTATAATTTATTCCTTTCAATTTTATTTAAATAGGTATATAGATTTAAAAGTATATAACTAGAAGAATAATTAAAAGAACCCAAGTAATATAGTTGTATTGTTATGAATGAATAAAATACATATAACAAATTATTTGTTGAATTTATAGAAAAGAATAATGAGCAATTTATCATCTCAGTCAATGCTTGACATTTAAAAAAAAAAGTATTCTTTTAAAAGGTTTAGAAAATAAGAAAAGAAGATCCAACAAGTATAGAAATTAATTAGTAATAAATGATCATATCATATAATTGTATAAATGAAAGATATGTCAACAACCATAGTGATATTTATGAGGGGATAAAATTGTCAATTCCACTCAAATATTTGAAGATATTATGTTAATAAAATAAAATATGGTGTTAATATCATTACCCTTTAGAAACCTTGTGATAATAATTATTTTAATCATTAATTGCTTTACTAATATTGCCAAGTCACATGACTTGTTCCAAGAATCTGAGACAATAATTTCACTTTTTAAAAAATTTGGTCTCCAAGCACATTTAAATATGAAGATCATATTGAGCCGTTCGGATCTACTTTTTAGACAACTTGATTTTGTACCAAATTAATATGAAAATTTATTAAATTGCATGTAAACACATCACTTGTGAAGTAGGTCGATTTTGATAATTTAGATTCATTGTTTGAAGTCAATTCGATAGATTTTAGTATTAAGCTTACCAACAATTTAGTGAGCTCATAACCTTTGTTGTACTCAATATATAAAATTTTCCAATACAATACGAAATAAAGCTTTGCACCATGATCTAATTAAAGGGCTCACTGGGACTATAGTATGAAATTTCTTACTAAAAGTATCTCTTAATATGTAATCCTCTAGTACTCGAGTATTTAATTTCTTTTCACCAAATGATTTGATCGTTTGTTAATAGATGTATTTGCAAAAAGTTGAACTACTACTTGATAAATCGCTTAAAACAAAATTTCATTGCTGTTTTGTGGATATTGGGTTTGCTGTAAGTGGGAATGATGCGTGGCTCCGAAATTTTTATACATAGAAAAATAAAAAATATTAAAAATAGGAAATATTGTGTGGGAATTTTAAAAAATAGGAAGACAGTAGAGGGTCGGACGTCATGACACACTCAAGACCGTGAAATTTTTTTTTCATAAGTGGGATGCCATGGGCAACCCAATCCATAAAACGAAAAAAAAGAAAAGAAAATGAGATGCCATGTGGCAACTCAACCAAGGAAAGAAAAAAAAAAAGTGGGACGCTATAGGACAATCCAATTCAGAAAATGAAAAAATATTGCCTCTTCAATTTTGAAGACTTTTTTTTTTCATTTCTTCGATTGGGTTGTTCCGTGACGTCCCACTTTTTTTTTCGTTTCTTGGGGTTGCCCCATGGCATTCCATTTTCGATTTTTTTTTTTTCATTTTTTCACGGGGTTGAGATGTACGCAGGGACGCCATAGTTTGTTACTGCCTTCTCATTTTTAAAGTTTCCGCACGATATTTCTTATTTTTAATATTTTTATATATTCGTAGGGACGCTATGGTTTGTTACTGCCTTCTGATTTTTAAAATTTCTGCACGAGATTTCTTATTTTTAATATATATTTTTATTTTCTTATTAATTAAAATTGCGGTGTGTGGCTATATATGCAGTCATCGTCTAATCTCCATTCTCCATTCTTATATAAAGCGCGTAGATGTCGTGATTCGTCAATTACTGTGATTAAAAGATAAAATTTTAAATTGAATATCAACTTTTTTAATTAAATGTCTGTTTTTGTTTTATTCAATATATAATTTTTTGGTGTTGTTTTATGTGCAAAAGTATAAATTTATTTTGACACGTACTACACATTATTTGATTAGAATTAAAATTGATATCTTACTTTGTTGATTGGCTAAGAAAACGGAACATACAACAAGAATTGATGTCTTACTTTTTTTTTTTTTTGTCTCTCATTCAATACATATAATCCCACCGAATGAAGAATAGAATATATTTATATTTATGTATCCACTATCAAACTTTCTAAAGAAAGAGAATAAGGAAATTCTCATGGTTTTCAAAATATTGCTTCTTTTAATTAAAACAATGCCTTCTGTATTAAAAATCGGATGTTAAAAATCAATGTCATTATAGGATTATTTGAGGATCTTTTAGTATTAAAGAAATGAATGGTCATAATACGTTTACGATTATAAATTTGATGATCTATAATTTTTATTAAAAAAAATACTCATGAGTTTCAAAATATTACTTTTTTATTTAAAAGTATAACATAAAACAACATTCTCTTAAATAATCCATAAGTATCTTTTTTGTTTTCTTATAATATGTTCGTGTTGCAACGCACATGTATAATATTAGTTATATGATCTCTACTTTCAAATTATAAATAATTGATCCGAATGGTTAAACATGATCTTCATATAAAAATGTCATGATCTTTATATAAAAATGTACTTAAATACAAAATTTAATATGTTTAAATCGATAGAATTACTTTCAAATGATACATAATTTTTATATCAAGTGATTTTCTTACCTATTTTAAAAAAAATAAAAGAATATAAAGCATATAGAATTAGATATCTAAATACATTTTTATATGGAGATCATATTTAATTCTTTGTGACATATTATTTGAATTTTGAAAATAAATATAATAATATAATATTATAGCACGGGTCCATCCATAATATACGTATTAGTGTAGCTTCACTCCGATAGATGCATTGTTGTGCAAAGGGACTAAAACAAAGAGTGGTGTGAGTTGAGCATCTGAGTTAGCTTATTTTTTTGGCCCCATGAAAGCAATTTGTGATTACCTCATCTTTCACAAGTTTTATTTGATTAAATACATAACGTTGTCATGTAAACGGATACCGATAATCCGCTCTGTATTTACTTCGTTTTCGGAGATTATCCAAGTTATGGTTAAATGGATACAGATAATTACAGATACATATTTTTTTTGCATATGGTGAAATAATGGCAGATACAAATACAAATGATTTCATGAAGGTGAATATCCGTATCAGTATCTGCAATTATCCGGCTCTGACTTCACTGCTTCGAATAGAAGTTGTTATATAATCATCCCATATTCATTTCAGTCTTGATTGTGGGATAAATGATAATACAATATAGTTTTCAATTTAATCTCTTTTTGGCTGGTGATGATACTATAATAGCGCTATTTTATTTGAATAATTATTTTTGTACCCGCTCTACAGTAATCGTGCTATAGTACCGCAGTTAGAGAAATAATATATTACAGTCCTCACTAATTATATAGTCTCAACCAATTATTATTCTAAAATCACAACAGCATCATTTCTCTATGGTCCCTACTAATTATATAGTTTCCCTTTTACAATCCCCGCACTAGTTCACGCATCAACCTTTCTCTAACAAAAATAGTTGACTTCATAATAATAAATACTTTAATGCATAAGTATAAATACTTTTAGTACTTAAATATTAATACCTTCAGTGTCATATGTAAAAAATACTTAGATATGTATACCTTCGTAGTTATAAAATACTTCTAGTGTCATATGTAAAAAATACTTAGATATGCATACCTTTGTAGTTATAAATACTTATAAGATAAGATATTATCACTTAAAAAAATATTAATACTTTGATGCGTGAATTGTTATGATTATCCTTTTTCGAGTTCTCCAATCATGCCCCTATCAGCCTTCCTCTAACAAAAATAGTTGACTTCATACGTATAAATACTTCAATGCATAAAGTATAAATACTTTCAATACTTAGATATTAATATTTTCAGTGTCATATGTAAAAACTACTTGCAAATATAGGTATAAATACTTGTATGACAATGTATAAATACTTGCGCGACGACGAGTCTGAAAGTACGTCATTATGAATCTCATTTGAAAGAAAATATTACGTAGATATTAATAATGTGAAAACAAATTAAAATTGTGGAGATTTTGTAGTCTCTGTAGGAAGTTATCTTTCTGCATTTAATTTTTAGTGGTTCCCATGCAGGTACAGTGCGGGTACAGTAATGTGGGTACTATTATCTTCGCGCTACAGTACCCGCACAATAAATAATTGTTCACCTCATAGCTATAAATACTTCCGTACATAGGTATAAATACTTCCGTGCATAGATATTAATACTTTAGGAAAAAAATTCGAATTGTGGATTTTTGCAATCCCCACAAAAAATTAATTTTTCACATTTAATTTTCGGTAGTCCCCCCTGCAGATACAGTGCGAGTACTGTAGCGCAGGTACTGTTATCAGCTTCCATTTTCTTTTATTTTTACCTCAATTTCTTCTCCTGTGTAATCCGGTTCTATCCAGATTAGAAATGAAGCAAAGTGGATACCGAATATGTTATCTCATTTCTCTGTGTTCCTCCGCTCCTCCGCTCCAGCCGAATCTGTTATCTTATTTCTTTCTCTCAACCTGAATTTGAATTCCCCTCCCCCCTCTCTCCAATTCAGTATACTCTCTCTCCAGTTCAGTATTCTACGCTCCAGAGATTTAAAAGAAGAGTAAACTGTAAAGTTTGGCTAAACAACATGATTTATATACCACCTCTCTCAAATAATATTCTTCATAGTGGACTAACTTACCCCATCCAAACCGGACCCCCTTTTCTATTTTTTTTTCTTACAAGTAACATATTCTTTATACAAATGTACATTTATTATTATATTAAGAAGTCTAATTTAAATTTATATGACTCATTTCATATGATTCAATTAATTAGTACTCGAATGACTCACTATTTTACAAATTATATTCTAGATTTAATTAGTATTTGCATGGTAAAGTTTATATAACTCAATTATTTGACAATTATTCGTTTCGTATCTGTATTTGAATCTATATTCGTGAACAATTATCCGCTATGTATCAGTATCGATTAGGACAGATTTAGTTTTAAATTTTGACATCCATTTATTATCCGTATCCGTATCCATATCCGCTCATTAAATGACGGATACAAATTTGATATTAGCACTATCCGCTCCATATTCGCTCCGTATTCAGCTCTATGACATGAGTCATTTAGACGAAAAGAGAAAAATAAAATCAGGCGTCTAAAAGCTTAAATAATATCCCATATATAGATAAAAAAAGTTAACAGGCTTTATTTATTGAATGTTACATAAACAAATAAAAAGTCAACTGAATTTCGACGAACCCTAAACCTTAAGCCCTATCAAACAGCTGGTACGTACCAGTATACGCTTTATAAAACTAGTTCAAACTAGAACCTATATATACTGTAATGTCCTAGGGTTTAATACTAATTAGAATAATTAGGAGATAGTAAGTTAGCCTTTTACATTCTGTTAGTTGGTTAAGGGTATTTCTGTGATTTGTTAATTTCTATTTCTGCTATAAAAGACCATACCTTGTACTAGTTCAATTAGGCAATTAAGGAAAATTATCTCTTTTCTACTTCTGTTCTTCCCTTCTCTGTATCTCTCTCTCTCTCTCTCTCTGCTCTCTTCTCTTCCTCTCTTCCCTTCTTTCTACCGTCTCTCTTTTAGTTATATCCTAAATTCAATTTGGGATATGACAATTGGTATCAGAGCCAAGTTCATCCTGCGCCTCTAGCTTCTCTAAAGCAGTATTTCTAATTAAGAGCTCTGGGAAAGAAAGTCGAGCTACCGGCTGGTCTGAATTTTGAAGCGATCCTCTCACATCCATCATTGTCTCTTGCTCGAATCAAGCCGTGACATTTGTGTTAGCTCAGCTTCCTCAGACCTCGTTTTCACCATCAGACCAGTGCAAGAGGCCTCAAGATTCATTCTTGTTGCATCTCGATTAGATTGCTGTTGTGATTTCGGATCAGACTCGAACCAGCCCCTTTCCAAGTCAGCACCCTCCACTGTGCCAGTCACACGCCAGCCACATCAGCAGCGCCAATGAGGAGAAAGACCAACTGGAGCCGTCCATTATTGGTAATATTCTCTTGATTTGGTTGATAAAGAGACTCCCGTTGGGCCCAACCGATCCAATTGTGAGCAGCACATTTAATTGGGCTGGTAATTGCAATTCCTGAATTTTGTGAACTGGAGTGGCATGCACCAGAAATTGTTTTGGTGAACTGAACTGATTATAGTAGCAAAAGAAATGGATCTGTCCAAAAAGGAAATTTTTCTTGTGGATATCTTGAAATCGGGCAACAAGGTAGATTGTCATAGGTGTGATTGGGATTGCCCGAAAGAGGAAGTATTTAAGGGTACATATCATTGCCTCGCAACAGGTCTTTTTCATTGTTGTGGTGAAGGTTGCACACAAAAGATGATATGCGATGAATATACGGCGATTTGTAGAGTGAGTGGATGTGTGTTTTCACTCTCACAAAATGAAATGGAGGCAGTACGAGAGTTCCATCTAAGAGAATTCTTATTAGAAATGAGACACAGAGTGAATGAAGTGAATAAAATTTTGCAAAAAGGGGTCGATGTCATGGAGGAATTGGCACAAAAAAGGTCCAAATTGGAGGAGAAATGGGCACAAGAAAGATCCGATTTCAATGATGAATGGTCACAAAAGGTGTCATCCGAACAATCACAAGAAGAATTAGAAGTCGAGTCAATTCAAATGTGTGATGATCACATTGAGTTGGAAAATTTTGAAAAAGGGAAAGAGATGTCCCAAGACCAAGCATCACTTGTCGCTCTACCAATACCAACCGAACAATCGCCAATGCCAAACTTTTCACCATACATTCTACAACTTGATCCTTTCTTACTTCACATTAGAGATGACCGCCGACTTTTAATGTGCATTTTTTTCTCAACAAAGGGCGACAATGAAGATTTCTTAGATTTTGACCCTCATTTGCTCACACCTACCGTTATTGGGACTCATCTCGACTCATACCTACTTGTTCACTTAAAAAGATGGAGGCTACTTCCTTTTGATGCCGGTCCAAATTGTTTTTGCATGATATGCGGTTGGGCAAAAAGACCACCTCCAAAACCTAATATCTTAAGTGGGTCGATTTTTCTTTCAAAATCCTTGAGGACAAGGATCATTTCAAGGGAAAGGGAATGTAATGTCCTAGGGTTTAATACTAATTAGAATAATTAGGAGATAGTAAGTTAGCCTTTTACATTCTGTTAGTTGGTTAAGGGTATTTCTGTGATTTGTTAATTTCTATTTCTGCTATAAAAGACCATACCTTGTACTAGTTCAATTAGGCAATTAAGGAAAATTATCTCTTTTCTACTTCTGTTCTTCCCTTCTCTGTATCTCTCTCTCTCTCTCTCTCTGCTCTCTTCTCTTCCTCTCTTCCCTTCTTTCTACCGTCTCTCTTTTAGTTATATCCTAAATTCAATTTGGGATATGACATATACATAATATTAAAAGTTCATAGATCGTACTCCTAATACCGTTATTTTTGCATAGATAATAGGTATGTTTTTGGACCACTCGAGTTCACTTATCTGACGAAAGAGATGACATCTCAACGGAAGGAAGCCACTAGAGGGTTACTCTTTTGAATGAAAACTTCTCTCTATTGATGGGAGAGTTACTCTTTTGAATTCTGTTTTATCATCAATTCCTATTTATTGGTTATCAATATTTAAAATCCCCTCTAAAATTAAAATGAGAATTGACAAATTGAGGAAGAGATTCCTTGGTATGGGGGGGGGGGGGGGGGTGGATTCTGTACGAAAAAAATATTGCTTAGTTTCATATGGGATACTGTTTGTAGGAGTAAAAATCAAGGGAGATTGGGGATATTAAATCTTTCAAGAATGAATAAGTCCCTATTAGCTAAGTGGTGGGTTAGATTTCAAAATCCTCAAATCAAGAGTCTTTGGAAAGAGGAGGGATCAAGTTACAACACTTGAAAGTTACAACAAAGTTACAACATCATTTTTTTTCATTTTCAAAGTCCAAATCGTCGATCCAAACCGTTAGATATTCAATCTATATTAAAATGTGCTTACAGACCAAATTTTACATTTTTTGAAATTTTTTTGCTATTTATTAAGATGGGTACAAAATCGCTGTTTTTATTAAAATTCTGCACCATTAAAAAACAGCAATTTTGTACCCATCTTAATAAATAGCAAAAAAATTTCAAAAAATGTAAAATTTGGTCTGTAAGCACATTTTAATATAGATTGAATATCTAACGGTTTGGATCGACGATTTGGACTTTAAAAATGAAAAAAAATAATGTTGTAACTTTGTTGTAACTTTCAAGTGTTGTAACTTGATCCCTCCTCCTTTGGAAATCTATCATTCTATCTAAGTATGGACACACTGGTTATTCTTTCATTTGTTCCCCATTCTGGAAGGGTATTATTAAAGGTGCTCATATTGTGGATTTACATTTTATTAAGCAATTAGGCAATAGTTCAACAATACTTTTTTGGAAAGATAAATTAATACCAGACTTCCTTCTTTCTCTTTCTTATCCTTATTTATTTCCATAGCAAAAGATCCTAATCTTTTGGTAATGGAGCCTTTTTCTAATCATAACGTTCTTAATATTCAGTTTATAGGACAATTAATATGTGTATTGTTGATTGAGTGAAATAATCTTCATACTCAACTCCAATACTACGCACCAGATCCAACTACAAATGATTCTTTGTTGTGGAGATGGTCCTCTAGGATAATTTTTTTTGTGCATTATTTTTACAAGTGACTCGAATATGGAGACATTACTAATACATAATTTACTTCCATTTGGAATTCAAAATTACCCCTTAAGATAAAGGTTTTTTTTGTGGCTATTAAAAATAAATAATATTCTTATAAAAGAAAAACTTTGCAAAAGGGGTTGGATTGGAGATCCTTCATGTTCTTTTTGTGGTGCTTTTGAAACTGTAGATCATCCTTTTATTTCATCCACATTTGTCTTTCAAATTTGGTCTTGTATTGCATCTCATAATAATTTTCATTTCAATGGTTCTACCATGTCTGATATTTGGCATATATCAGCTCCTATTCCTCTAAAAGAACCTCTTTTAGTAGAATTAATTAGGGTTTTGTCCTATGGACATTGTGGCTGGAAAGAAATAAACTTTGTTATTAAAATTCAACTATTCCTTCTTTGCAAGCTATTGGATCTAAGATTATCTCATTGACAATTTTTTGGTGTACTGCTCTTAATAGTGGTTTATTACCTTCTCTACCCCTAATCATGCCAATGGATGTTGTTTCTATGCCTTGTCAGCTTTGATCATTCTAGAGGCATATTTGAGCCCTACAGGGGTAGGTTTGAGCCTTACAGAGGTAGAGGAAGTACTCAATCAAGAGGAAGAGGAGGCAATACAGGAAGATGAAATGCTTGGTATCGATCTATTGATGGCTCTAGCCTGATTTGATTAGTGTTCTTTGCTTTAGCTATGTGCTATTGCTTTTGATGCTATGTGAATATGTTTTTGTTGTTAGTACTTCTATGTTGATTTTGTTGCTTTGTGAGTATACTTTTCATTTCAGTACTTATTTGTTGTTGTGCATATCATTAGTGTATGCCTTTTTGTAAGTTGTTACAAGCTTCCTTTGTAGAGTTGATACCAACATAACTTATATTTGTTTCAATGAAAACAGATGAGTCCCATTCATGTTGCGGATTGACGGGGTGGGCCCACATCTGACGTCCAAAGCTTCGGCCAGGTCGTTTTTTTTTTTTTACCAAATCCTGTGCTTGAGGCGTCATGCGCCTAAAGGATAACGCTCCTTTTTATATGATAATGATAATCTTTGATGATTAATAATGACATTTGTATTGTACTATTATAAATTTATAATAAGTTATCCAAAGTTAATGCATGTTCATATATAGACTGTGAGGTGTGAGTACACTGTTTTGCTTAGGAGGCGACAATGCCACGAAATCTACATGCATTTATAAAGGGAAAATCATTAATTGCATGTGTTGCAAGTTTAATTTTTCAACATGATACCGAATTGATAAACTTCACATATGCGACAATGGTTAACCAAATGGTGAAAATTAGTGGTTGTTGAGACCTAAAGTAATATGTATAGTATGTATAGTCCTGATAATCGATCTGAATTGATTAACATGAATTTTTGTATAAAAATATACTTGCAGACTAAATTTACATTATTTTATATTTTTTTACTATTTTCTAAATAAATCACTACTTTTGAATAGTCTAGAATCTTTAGATAACTTTAGTATATCAAGAATTTTATGTTTTGAATAGGGCATTTAAGAAACAAATGCCGGGTTAAAGAAAGAAGAATGAATTTTTTAGTTTGATGACTTTCAATTCCGGTTCTTTGGATAAAAATATTGAGAGAGCTGTTTTGGCTCCATGCAGCATATCAGTTAATTATTTTTCATTTTGATCTTGCACTGAAACTGAGTGAAATTAAACTTGCTCTGTTAATATTTTTATCCAAAAAAGTTGTTAACCACTCCAATGGTGCACCTGCAACAAAATTTATGTTATTATGTACCGTTCAATTTTGTAAAGAGGGGAGATCTAAATTTGCTCTGTTCGTTGAATAAAAAGAAGGTCAAACTAAAATGATTTTCGATTTATGCTCTTATCAAGTTCTAAACTAAATGTCATTTGAATTGCATTGCACAAAAAAAAAGAGAAAATAATAATAATAAGTGGATTATAGGCAAAACAATTTAAATTGAGAGATATTTTGTAGTTTAATAGTAACTCATAATTTGAGATTAGTAACATCACTCCATGTTAGGTAGATAGCAATAATTTTGTAGGTTGATGACATGCTCCCAACATTAATTAATATATAGTTGTCAGCTGATATGACCGCCATGTTTTTTTAATACTACGTAAATTCCTTAATCTAACATGAACACCATCTAAAACATAAACAGACATATCTCTGTAGACTAGCGACATTAATTGCAGCCTAACCATCAATGGATAAATACATTGTAAAAGGGAGAAAATATTTTCTACTATAGGAATAGGAACGGGAATAGAAACGGAAATAGAAAAAGTTTGAACTAAAATTTACTGTTCACGTGAGAAAAAAAAATTCAGTCCAAGTGAAAATTTTTTTTCTCACGTGAACAGTATTTTCAGAATTACATCCGAACAGGTCCGAAAAGAGGAAAATTTTACCAGGAATTATAATTTATTAAACGTTATTATGTACTATCTGCCTTTTAACCTTATTTTACAGATCCCAATGATGATACACTGGACTGGGCCCCACGATATTCCCACTGCATGGAACAAAACCTTAGAAATATTTAAATGTATTTCATACTACTGTGCTCTGAATATAAAAACCCTAGAAAAAAAAATATAGGCAATAAATAATCACTGAATTCAGTTTCTCTCCATTTCTTTAAAATGGATGTACATCAGATAGACAATAATTTTAGTAATAGCTTGCTCCTGGAATAATGTGAAAGCTCATGTAATCCTATTTGCTATTATGTAATTAAAATTACCTTATATTTTGAGAATAAAGCAATATTTTTATAAAATAAAAATCAATTGCATGTATAAGTTGGTATATGTCCCGTCCTATTTCCTATTTCACCAAATTTGTACTAAAGTTTGGCCCTGTCCTATTTCACTACTATTTCATGTCCCGTCCCATCTATCATTGTTCCAAAGCTATTTCACTAAATATGTCCCGTTCTCATTTGAATTGTCCGGTGTCTCAAATTTCCATTTCTTACAATTTGTAAAGTTTATGCATTTTCTGTTTCACAGGGTCGGTTCTAAAGATTTTGGGGCTTGGAGCGGGATAAAAGTTTGAGTCCTTTATATAGAGGTGTAAATGAATAAGATATTATCTGATTTCGTTTGAATCTGAATTCGAAAAATTACTTAAATTATTTGATCTGTATTTGTATTCGAGATTATCGGTATTTGTATCCGTAACCGAAAAGTTATAACGGATAAGGCCGGGATATTGTTTAATAATTAACTATCTGTATCTGCATCCGTATTCGTATCCGAAAAGTTACAACGGATAAGGATACGGTTTAATAATTAACTATCCATAACTATATGTATCTGACCGTTTACACCTCTACTCCACAAAAAATAATTTGTTAAAAGTAAATGATTTATTACTTATATTTTAGTTGCATGGTATTGATATATGATCGTTAATGTAACTGGTTCAAGACTCTTTGTTTTTTTTTTTGTTCTATATGCTTAGAAAAAAACATTATTATTGATCTTGAATTGATATATTCTGATTAACAATATAACATTATGAGATGAATAATGACTAATATTTTGGTACTATGATATATGTTTTGTATCCAACAAATTTATTATGAAAAATATTAGATATAATTAATGAATGAAAAAAGCTATATTTAGATATTATGCTTTACTAGAATGTATATTAGTAAATTTTTAAATTATCTGAATTATATTCATATCCATCTGATATCTGATTCGTATTCGTATACATTTAATATCCGATCCGTATCGGTATCCGAAACTATTCATATTCGCATCCATATTTGAAAAATTATAATGGATAAAGATATAGTTTGATCACTATCCAATCTGTATTCGACCGTTTACACCTTTATCTTCATGTATATGTATATTATTTTTTCAATATGCTAATAGATCATTCCTATTTATAAAAAAGTTTAGAGCTTTTATATATACAAAGTTTGATTTTCTAATATCTTATTTATTTTTAATATATACAAATAATGTTTTTATAATATATACATACTAAATTTTTTTTTGGGGGCCTTTAGATCCTGGGCCGAGGCCATTGCTCTGGGTGCCTTGCTCCAGGATCGGGCATGCTGTTTCATTATCCTTTGTAAAGTTTATAAATGCATGTAGAGTTCACAGACAAAATATCTTCCCTTGTCAGTTGTCATGAGTCGGATTAAAATTTATAAGTGGACGAGTTTTGCTACTACTGCGAGAATAAAAAAACGCAAACGATTCAACTGGACCATCCTTTATATTGTAGATGGACAAAGAAGAATTAAAATTAGAGAACGAAGCCTAGTCGGATTTGAAAGAGCATTATTATTGTGAAAAAGAAAGAAAGGCGTTCTGAATCTCTTGGACCTGGACTGGGACTGGGAGAGATCAGATCAGATGAGATGAGGGGCTGAGGGCAAACCGTCTTCCTCCTGGACTTGTATTATCAGAGAGAGATCCTTGATCCTTGTTCCTTGCTCTGCTGTGCTCGCGTTATGAGAAGACTCCTATGGATTATCTCTTTGGTTCTATTAGTGCTCTACTTGTCAGTATCTCCGGCGATCGCCGTAGCGGCAGGAGGTAGAGGGAGATCCTTGCTGGCGTTCGTTGAGGCGCAAGGGAACGCATCCTTTCGTTGCTCTCCTTCTGGTCCTTGTATTCCTTGCCAGTACTTTGAGAAGGTTTCATATTCTCCTTCTGGTCCTTGTATTCATGTTGAAGTTGATTAGATTAAAATTTGAATGGGATTTAGATTCCTGGTCGGATTGTGTTAATCAGTTTAATACTTGTGCCATGGAATAAAATGAATGTTCATGCAATTCAGAATCTGGTAGACTGGTACCAAAATAATATTAAAGCGCCAGAGTAGGCGCTTTGAGTGCTATGAGACTATTGAGGAAGGAAAAGCGAGAGAGTGAGAAGTTTGTCTGGAGAAGGAGAAGGCGAGAGCGCACAATTTTAATCACGCAAGGGCCTTCAGCTTAAATTTTAAGCTGGGTGTTTATTGGTTCAACCGAACCGACTTAGCATTGCAATTGAACCAAATCAAAATTTTATTTCAATTTGTTCGGTTCAAACAGAAATATATTAATTTAAAATAATTGATTTATAATAGACGAAAGTATATTACGAAATAAACGGAGCAGTCCAGATCAAATTCATAAACCAAACTATTAATCTTCCCATCTTACCACCTATATCTCTTTGGAAAAAATTGTGATTGTTAGGTTGACTTGGTTTTTTTTATTAGATAAAAACAACATATACCGTCTTGCTCATTTGAATTGTATTCAGATATAAGTGGCCTTGAAGCAAGATCAGAAGAAGGATCTTGTACTCTTGTTTGGCACTAATAACCTCATGAGAGGGATTAGAGTCTAAATGAGGTTTGATTTGTCTTGGTTCTTTGTGAAGTTCAACAAATTGGAGAATTAGATGTCTTCTTAAAGTACTTGTTCATTTTATTTTTTGAAGGTTAGCGGCGAAATACTGCCAATAAAGAAGCATTACAGTGGATCTGTGTATAAATTGTAATTTTACAAAGAGACATTACATTACTATTTATAGCATTTACATCTTTGACTAATCTCTGACTATAGTCCTAACAACAATGGTTAAACTAACTATAGTTATAACAACTCCTAACAGCAATTCTATTAACAGAATTAGTTGTAACTAATTTCTGTTATTGCTAATCATCTAATAGAACACCACGACTATCCGGATAATTGCACGAACAAATTTAAATACAAAGGTATTATTATTATTATTATTATTATTATAATATGAAAGAAGGAAATTTTGGTTGTCATCTTTATATTTCAAAAAGAATCTAGCCAAGAAATTAAGTTCTAAATTTGGAATATATACCTGCCGTGAAATATGGATTCTATCACTTAGGCTGTGCTCCAGAACGCCGAGGGTAACATTCATTAAAGGGAAGGGAGAGGAGATGCGCTCAGACCGCTGATGTCCGTCTCGTTTACTCGCTCCAGAAACGAGGAGATCGGAGAAGAGAGGAGAGGAGAGGAGGGGAGACGGCACTGTGGCAGGGGGAAATCAAGCGTACAAAGCTGCGAAATTCGTACCTCCAATTCGGAGTGTAGACGGAGTAACACGAGCGCGTTCCCCTTCTTTACTCTCCCATCTCCTTCCTCTGTGCGACAGGCTTCTGGAGCACAGTCTTAAAGGTGTACATGCCAAAGTTTAACAATTAGAATGAAATAAAAATATGTGCTGATGCTTTTTTGAAAGAAGAACAATATATTTGGTTCCATCCATGTTGCAGATTGTCATGGGTTTGATATGTTGACCCAATTTGTTTGCAACTAATTAAAGGAGCACCACCTACGTACCTACGCGCGTGAGGGTGTCAGTGAATATGGTACGAATAGAATGAGTATTTTTGTATTTATATTTATTTAAAACTAGTATTAATTATTTGTATTTTATTTTTATGTGTTCAGTGTTAGATTTTATTATATTTTATTATATTTATATTAACGGATGTTGATCAAATAATGAGTAATTAGAATATAAACTAATAACTTAAATAATTTGATTGAAAAATGTAACAAACAAATAAATATAATACACATTTTCCGTACTTAATATCACAAAATATAAAAGTTATAATTATTGTTTCTATTATGTTTAAATAATATAAATTATTAATTCAATAAAATGATATAAATATTTTATAAATTAATTACATAAATTATTAATTGAAAACCGCATAAATGAAAGATACATTAATTTTGTAATCAATTATTAAATACAAATATTGGAAATATTGTATAAATTAATTTAATCATAATAATGAAAAATTATATAGTTACATCTATAAAAATGTTATCACATATAATTTTATATTGAGATACGCTACGGAGACTTGTAAAGTTAGGACATTTTCTTATTTCATGTTTATTATTTTTTATTTTAAAGTTCAAACAGTTCATTCAAACAACTCAATATGATATATATATGAAAATGTTCTTGAAGATCACATTTTTTTTCTAACTTTTTTATTATTTTTTTGTAAGATAAATAGAAAATCATTGTTTTCCCATGATATAGAATCTTTCAAGAACAACAATTTTGTCTCTAAGAATATTTCTATATGTAAATTATATTGATTAATTCGGATCTACTGCTTGCTTGAACTTTGAAATTGAAAATATGGTGGTAAAAAAAAAGTAGGAGTCTTTAATATTTTTAGTTACTTCAAATAGATTAATGTTTTTTACAAATTATTTCAAGATTTCATATTCAATTATTCATTCATTTTTATATTTGAATTTTGCTCCACAACTCATTATATGCCCAATTTTCTTTTATATTTATCAATTACGTGATAGAATAATAGATCTGAAATACTTAATTTATTGTACCCTTAGGCCTTATCCAACAAAAATTAAGGAACCTTTCTTTATCAATGAAAAAAGATTAATTCTTAGTCCGTTAATATATATACGATACAAATAGAATAAATGAATAAAATAATTTTGTTGATATGATCCTGATCTACGCCTTAATTAATCCTTGTTCTTGAGCAAGTATTTAGTTTGCTCGTCCTGAATCATGATCTACCTCTTTTGCCACAGGCGGTCCCGTATTCAGTACACAAATAATTGAGAAGATCAACTTTACAGAGTTGCACATGTTTTGATTTCCTTCTCCTCACAGTGAATACTTGCAACCTCCTCGCTATATATTTCCACTGTCAACTTCTGAAATTGTAAACATCTTGTTAATTAATTATTAGCAAGCTCTCTATCTCTGGCATTTAATCACTGTATCGCCATGCATGTCAGACGACTCTCTCCACATCTTGGTCTAGCCTTTGGCCACATGCTTCCTTTCCTCGAACTCTCCAAGTCCCTCGCAAAACGGGGCAACCGCATCACCTATATGTATCTCCACACCGAGAAACATCGAAAGGCTTGTGCAAATGCAGCCTGACCTATCTCCCGCCATACAGTTCCTCTCCTTCCCGCTTCCTTCAGTTGAACACCTGCCTGAGATGGCTGAAGCTACGGGAGATATACCGCCAGAGAAGGTCCAGTACCTCAAAAAGGCATTCAATGGTTTGGCATCGCTGTTCTCCACCTTCATCAAATCGGCTTGTGCTGATAAATGCACGAGATCAGATTGGGTCATCTCGGACTTTGCCAATCACTGGCTCCCTAAAATAGCGGAGGAGTATCGTGTTCCATGTACCTACTTCTCGATCTTCCTAGCTCGTACCAATTAAGGCCTTCTTGGGGCCATACTCAGAATGATTGGTGGGCATGACCAATATGGAGCGGCTTGCTTCAGTCATTAACGGAAGCAAGTTCGTCTGTGTCAGGAGCTGCCATAGCCTCGAGTCAAAATGTGGCTATCACTTGTCAGCAAGCTCTATGAGAAAGAAGTCATGCCAGTTGGTTTTTTAGCGCTTTTTGTTGACCAATCATCTAAAAGGATCACTACAGATGTTGGCGAGCTTGATTTCATGGATTAGTTAGATCTATCTGCAACGCACTGAATCTGTTCTTTACTTTGCTTTAATTTAGGTAGCGAGGCCACTTTAAGCATAGAGCTTCTTCATGAGCTAGCTGTCGTTATTGAGATGTCGAAGGTGCACTTTCTCTGGGCACTTAATTAGGAAGTCGGCTGGCATAATTGACTATATTTTTTTTTACCGGAGGGATTTGAGTGTACAAAAGAATTTGGAGTTATTGTAACGGGATGGGTTCTGCAAATGGGGGTCTTAGCACGCCCATCCATTGGAGGGTTTCTGACACACTGCGGTTGGAAAGGAGAGGTAGTTCAGTTGGCTAAGAAAAAGTTTTAGAGCTGTTGTACTCAAAGGTCGAGTGTTCGATTTCTCCACACGACTCCGTAACTTCTGTGAAGGTTTCTAACTGGATTTAAATAGCTAATCGAGTTTAGATCCACAGGTTATTTAAATAGCCTAATTCCATTGTTGGAGTTATTTTTCTACTAAAACATTCGGAACAAGTGGTCGACACAGCAAAGTACCTAAAATTTCTCAATTCCCCTTTACCAAACATGAGATACCGCATCACTGTTTGTACCATGGTATCAAACCTCCAACATTGGACCTCAACCACCTCGAGATTTCTTCTGTCAGATGCTTCAACCAGCGGGACTCGAACATGAAAATATTGCCAATCATCATTATCCTCGACACAAAACTGCAAGAAATAATTAATCAATTGATATCTTGATCTTTGTACTTTAAAATTTCTTGAAAAAAAACTTCAAACAGGAAATTAAAAATGAAGAGATATTTGGACCTAACTAGTGGTATTAATTAATTTTACCAAATTAACATCCAAATTAAATAGATCCACATGTTATATTACAAAAAATCTATAACATTCATAGCATCCATAGCCAAATTAAACATCCAAAACATCCAGAACATCCATATATAAACTAGCTATAGCTGGAAGAGTGCTCTACAAGTGAAACCGCAAAGTCTTCCAATAACCCAAATAAGAATATCTACCAAATAACACATTTAGAAATATCCAGTCCCGATCGGAAATACCCACTTCCAGTGTTGGAAACATCATTGTACATGAGTAAGACGAAGAGTGTAGAGAGATCCAACTGTTGCATCTGACGTAGCACGAATATTAAATTACACAATTACATAAAGAATAGACAAGATGTAAACTCAAAATTTCAAGTACCTTAGGCCTAACTCCGCATTGTAGTCTTTTGCACATAATGGGCACGCATCCCCAGGTTTTGAATCGCCATCCTATTGCACCGATGGCATTACCCACCTACACCATCGGTTGGGATATAGAACCGATGGCCCAACTCTGCACTATTTGGTCAGTACTGTATAGATGTCGTTCTAAATTCACATATTTTCAAAAATCTCTCTTTTTTCACAGCGAGAAATTCAAAGGTCTAAAAAAATCTAGGTTTTTTCTCTCACTTACACTGGGCGGCCACCCTTCCTGATCTCACTGAAGTTAAGTTTGCTCCTCCTTACTGTTTATAACTTTGTAGGTTTTTTCAGACTAAGAACTTATTTTGATATTTTTTTTTGGCCGGCAGCCATGTCATCACTACCTCACTCTCTAGCGCGGAGGACTTCGCGCAAAGGGAAAGCGCGATACCGTATGACGAGGGGTTGGCAAAAATTCGTCATTACTAGCAAGTTACATGTCATCAAGGTAAAATTTGTCTTTAGGTTTTTGAGTTTTTTTTTGTTTTTTGGGATTTAACACATTGATCTGTGTGCTCTGTTAGCTAGGGTTTTGGGTATTTTTTATTTGGTTTTTTTGGTATTTTTTTGGGATTTAATACACTGATCTGTGTGTGCCCTGTTAGCTAGTGTTTTAGGGTTTTGGTTTTTTTTTTCTTGGGAATTTAATATACTGATTTGTGTGCTCTGTTGCCTTACTAGAAAATAACATTGAGTACTTCATTGTTTCAAGATTTGTATCAAGTCAAGAGATATTACAGCTGCAAAGTCCAAATCAGTGAAGTCAAAAGCAGCAAGTCAACATCCGGATGTCGATCCTTTGGACATCATTCAGGTAAGTCCACATCTCTTTACCTTACAAGTAACCATCTGACGGTCCACATCTCTTTAACAAGTTTGTATTGATTTTTTTTATTGCTTCAATTGTAGTAACCATTGGGTGCTTCTCGTTATAATGCCACGAATCTCTGCTGTCTATAAGCTAGACTCGTTGCCACATCTGGACAGAGAATTATTTTTCATTACACACCTTAGAAAGTGATTCAAATACATGTATATAATTTAAAACACAAAACACCAATCTAACATACTTCTAGGTACTGCATACTGACCTTTAGTATTATTTCCAGGGCTCATCAGCAATACTTACTAAGTAATAAAAACAAGCAGCAGGCCACGATGAGCAGCCTGGATGTCAGAGACTATGCGGTAAGAAAATATTCCAATATGAGTTTATCATTCTAATTTATTGCAATTTTCAATTGCAGTACTAATTATATTTTGTTTAAAATAATTCACATTTCAGTGCCCTAGACAAAGGGGAGACTGGAAATGCGGCTATTTTGTGATGAAGAGCATGGAGTTCATCATCAAAAAATATTTTAGATCTTTTCCAAAAATTTGTCAATTAATCACCCGTTTTGATCTATCTATCATGCATGTTTTCAGATTCATTTGTTATATATATGTATATGTTGTTAATATGTTCGGGGTTCGTTCATGCAGAGCAAATTAAGCATTACACCGTACAAGAAACATGAACTACATGTGATCTGTACAACATGGTGCAAGAACTTCTTGGATCATGTTTTACCTCCTCGACAAAGGCATGTCTGAATTGAAACTTGGTCAGTTTTTGGTACACATATATGATGTACATTTTTGTCGTTGGTACTTGGGAACAACAGTTAGTTATTGGTACACATATATGATGTACATTTTTGTCATTGGTACAATCAGTGGGTACAATTGTGTGAAAGCTTTGCTGATGATAATTATGGCTTGTTGTGAGAGGATATATACATTTCTACTGGTACAATTAATGATATGCAGTTAATTATATATATGGCTTGTTGGTAATCTATAGTGTTGTTATGTTACATATATGTATGTTGTTGTTGGGTACAATATGCATTATGCATGTTGTATATTTATATATTTGGTTGAATGCATGTTTAAAATTGTTGGTTGAAATGATGAGTTTAAAAAATGGCTAGCAAATGTAGGCTAGCTAGCTGGGGCGTAATTGAAATATATATATATATATATATATATATATATATATATATATATATATATATATATATATATATATATATATATATATATATATATATATATATATATATATATATATATATATATATATATATATATATATATAAATGACCAACTGTTCAAATTAAAAAGAAAACGCAAATAAAAGCAAAAACGATGTTGTATGTGACATTTACCATCGGCATAAAAAACCACAAGCAATGCCATAGAACGTGCAGCGACCCACCGTCAATTACACTTACCATCGATTGCCAAACAAAAGCGATGGCGTTGGGTACGTCCCACCCGATGGCCGAACAACCTCTGCTTATGGTATATTTATTAACGCCATCTGCTTTTAGCCGATGTCAGTGTATTTACATTTCCTATCAAAGCGATTTGCATCGGATCGGACCCCGATGGCGCATCGCGATTCTAACCGATATAAAAAGGATTTTTTTGTAGTAGTGTGCAGCGTTTTTTTCTTAATGTTGATCATGTGAAACCAAGAATTTAATTAGTTAATGTTTAATTCTTCATCTAATCTCCGGAACAATCTGTTTTTTTTTTGTTTGATCTTATATTAGTTCCTTATAATGATCGCCTATAATTATTTTTTTAATTAATTAATTAATTTATCTTGAGCACGAATAGAAAACTACATCTATTACCTTTCAATTGGTTAGGCATTCGTGTGGCTCTGGCCCCACAAATCTCTTCCACGCAACCAATCAGATTTCTTATAGTTAGAAGAAGCACCAATTCATCTCACCTCCTTTTTATAGGGAGAGAGAAAAACAGAGATAAAGCCAGGCAGGCATAATTATGTCAAGGCTTCAAAGATCATCAGTGTCTTTCCGGCGTCAGGGTTCGTCAGGCCACATCTGGGACGACCGCTTCTATGATGGTACAACTGAAAATGGCACTGGTTCAAGAAAGACCGCAACAGGTCGTGCCACAGCACCAGCCGCGCTGTCACGGGTTGCGAGTAGCAATTCCACGTCGCAAGAGCTATCAACACCTCCAAGAAACAAGCCGATAAGGCGGCGAAAGACAACAAGGCGGTGCGGGTTGTGTGTGTGTCTTAAGCCACCAAATGCAACTAGTCCTACTCCTTAGGAGCAATTAAGGTTTGATAATGTAGGTTGATTAGATGTTTTTCCTTCTTCCTTTTATTTGAAGATGAGGAGAGTTATGATTAGTTGATGCTTTGTTGAATTTAAATGGTGATCTAAGTTTTCATCTTAGTTTTTTTTATTATTAAAGGGTCCCGGTAACCCCGGAATATTTCAGATGTCTTTTACGAGAGTCGAACCTGTGTTTGTTCCTATGGTTCATAGAGAGAGGGGTTCAAGTCACATCAAAGTTTTCATAATTTAGAAATTCATGCGGATATGTAATCCAAACACAGAGAACTTGGGATATGTGGTTTGTGGAATGTTTATGTTGACATCCATCCCCTGTAATAGTTATTTGTTGTTTACTTTTGCTGACATATTTTATTTTAATCATTTATAAAAATAAAATAAAAGAAGCAATTGATTTTAGATGTTTACTATTTATTCATTCTTCCATTTAATTTTCATTAATTCTTGTAAGCTAGTTGCTTTTTCTATGTAAACTCCAGGGATTATATAATTTACAAGGGGCCGGCCATCAAAAATTGTGTATTGAAATTGGTTTAGTGCAATTATAGAAATAAAAAAATTGCTTGGTTCTGAGTTTCGTTCTGTTGATTTGAATCGATCCATTGTTGGAAAAAGGAGGTTTTTATTAATCAAATGTTGCTCTAAGAGCTGTTTAACTCTATAATTTTTGTGGTTATTACGTTGGGTTAATATCTTTCTGTTTTCGTTGAGAAAAAAGTCCATTAGATTTTTAGACAACATTACAAGAAGAATTAGACATGCCAGTGCCTAACAAATTATTGCTCTTTCAATATTTATTTTTAAATCCCGGTCCTTTAAAGTTTAATATCTCTATATGATAGAATATTATTGACATCTGTGGTATGAATAATTGTTTAATGGAGTTTAAAATTCTATAATTAGCATGGCAACAGAAGTCAAATTTTATTATAATTCAGGTACTTATCAACTCCTGAAAGTAGTGGATCAGCACCAAGTTTTTTTTTTTTTTTTTTTTTTATGAAAATTGCGTTGTGATTTCAACATATATATGAAAATTGTCATTGAATTTCATGGAGTTCATAGCATGGGATACATTACTAAAAATCTGCAACTTGATGTAATATATTGGGTGTCCCACATATCATTGGAAGAGAGAAAAAGATTGAGCCATGTAATTTGCTGGTATAAGTTGCTGTTTAGATCTTAATTGTAATTCTGAACTTAATTGTTTTAGGATTATTTTTATGCTTGTTACATATTTCTCATGCATATCCTATAGTTAATTGTTTCCAGCAAAGATGTGTGTTTGCGTTATTAACTTGTGTGATAATCCACGCAAGCTAGATTGCTAATTCAAGAAACTAATTATCTGACATAACAAATTTGATCTAATCTGTAATAATCTATTAACACCACGCATTGCAGACTTTGCAGTTTGCTTTTAACTATTCGTGCATCATAGCTACAATATTCCTAAGATTTGGTCTAATATGTATTAATATAGATGAACAAATGCTATCCACTGTTAAATGATAATTTCCACACTTTACTCCTTTGTCTAGCGTTTGATTAGTTCTAAATGTGATTCGGACAACAATTAATCAAAGGTACATTCCATCACAATTATAACTACACACAAAATCAGTTTTCATGGTTTTCAAATTGTCTTTTTTAGTATAACTTGATATAGGCTACACTTGTAATACTTTTAAATATCTCGGTGACATTTGAACATGAGTTGTGGGGGCAAACTGATTAAATAAACATTATTCTTATTGTAATTGATTGCATATACAGACTATACAAACGATCACTCCATTTGTATGATATTTGCCCAATTGGTTTATTTAAATTTGTACAGATGACATTTATAACACTTCAACTATTTTGGTGATTTTAGGACGTGGCACGAACTAATAGAAGTCAATATTTATCTAACCTTTGATTCAGCCCCTTGTTATTCGTACCAAACTATTCATCACGTATGCAAAATGATAAATGCATTGGCATGTACAAATTAAGCATAATTTACCTTCTGATGTTCCATCAACTGATTACTATTTAAACACAATGACAAACCCACTACAAAGCATATGCTATTCCCATCAATTCTATATATTTTTCGTGATATTTCGACACAATATGTACCACAAACATATTAAGAAATGCCTGGTTCTAGTCTTTAACTGCTTGTACACAGGTAAATTCATGCATTGTTTCCGATATAGACAGCTATGCCCGCATTTCTAGTTGCATGCCTATAGCAATTCTTGATCATATACTAAAGTGATGCAGAGTCGATGTTAGGCAACATGTTAGCTAGAAGAAAGAATCCATCAAAATAGCCAAGTGATCAATGCAGTTAACATTACAAACCATGAAATGTGCAAAAAGAGTTTAGATAGGTAACATGAAGAATTTAGACACTTGATGGCAGCACTCCAGGAAAACCCATCAAAAACTGAATTCTGCAGTTGTTAAAAATTGAATATATAAGTTCCTCTTTAGTATTTAAATAGCAAAACAAATTTTAAAAAAATGAAAAGTTATCCCACCCCCGAAAGCCTCCAAAACACACTCTTAAGAAAAAAAGGTCCCAAGGACATATTTGAAGCATTTCATCCGTATAATCTTTCTATTTTAAAAATGATCATGCTAATAAAAAGGCACTACATATTTGTTTGTGCAAGTGAATATTTAAGAATTTGAGAGGTTATGACTTACCGAATGGCAGCTATTGCTTGTTGAGAAATAGAACAGCAAACAATATTGGCACCAAAAGGAATATCACTATCATCTAATAAGAGTTTGCAAAATGTTAGTATTTTAATATAAACTTGACTTGAATATGATCAACTGCTAATAATATATTCATTGTGCTTATGCACTCACCAAAACAGAGTTGTAAATTGACCGGCTCTCATTCAAGTATTTGCCCCTACAAAATAAATCTTGTTATAGTGTCGATCGTTTGCAAAAAAAAAAGAAAAAGAAATTGTCTAAACAATTAACCAGATCATATTGTTTATTGAAAGATGTGTACTACCCTAAAAATAAATTAACAAGAACACCCCCAACATAAAGTACCATACATATTCTCTTATGCCCCTTTATTACAAGAAAAAACATCTCACATGTCCCTCTTAATAAGGGGAAAATAACACATATCCTCTTTTAGAGTAGAACTAGGGTGTGATATGCTCACCAAACCCTTTGGTGAGCATAACTCCATAATCTATCGGATTGACTTCAAGCGAGACAAATCCAAACCATTGAAATTCAACAATAGATAATGAAGTTAGGATCACCAAAGAGTTTGGTGAGCACATCACACCCTAGTTCTACTCCATCTTTTATATCTTTAAAAGAACCCAAGTTAATTCCGTTTTCTTCCTCAGACATGCATTGATATACAGGGATATACAGGGAAAAGAATGTTATAAAGGAAAGGTATATTCGGCATTCTTAATGTTATATTATATGCATGATAATGCTCTGTTGCGGGGCATGCCCACACCCCTATAACAAAAGATACAATTGAGCTACTTAAAATAAATAAGGATAGAGGAAGAAATTGAAAAACCTTCTAGTGATTGAGTCAGAGGCAGTGCATGCCTTCTTTATTTCCCCAACACGCTTGCGAGTAAGTGAGGAATTGGGGTCTCTGTCTTCGATCTACAAATAAACCATGAAAACTTTTTTTAGTTTTTCATTGACCTCATGCTCACATAAACAATTAAATACATACAGATCAATAGATCATAAAAGTATTGATCTGTAACATAATCATACCTTAGATTCGAGTGATGCAGAAAGTTCATAGAAAGCATCATATACATCCTTCATTGTATTTGTCTCGGCAATAACTCTTGCCGTCAGCCCTGAGAAAAAAATGAATTACTTGTCAGAGGGAAAAATAAATTGAACATACACAATGTAGAAGAGGTTGACAGCTTCATTAAAATTTATTAATCACAGAAAATGCACTGCTGAAAAAGTTGGTAGGAAAATGAAGTTTATACAAATAACATACAAAATATATAGTTTACATACCACGCCTCATTTTGACAACTCCTTTGAAGACATTTACATTGTTATAACACAATGCTAGTGTGCCAATTGCCATGACCTGAAAGAACAATTTATTTGGGTTAAATATTTTTTTCATTTTTGCTGAGAAAACATAAGAAAGAAACTATAAAAAAAAAGTCATTTAAAAAACTACGGGGCAGAATTTAAAAGTGAAGTAATGCCAACAAGGATGGTTTAGATACTAATACATCATACCTCAGTAACAAAGAAAAAAAATGATGGTCCTGCTGCCGTGAGTTACCACAACCTCTATTTTTCATTAAAATTTTAAATCAAAAATCCAAAAAAAAAAAAAAAAATTTGATGGTAGCACAGTACAGTATGAGTACTGATGTGTCAGTATCTCGTTGTTATCTGCTTTCATAATTTTTTTACCACTTCTTTGTCATTGAAGTATCGTATCTTCTTAATATTATTATTTCTTTTCTTATAATCTATTATTTCTGTTGGGAAGTATATAATAAGTTACCTGGGGAATGGTGCAAAAACGGAAAGTAGCTTGATCCTTTAAAAGGGCCATATACTGAAGGCAATCTTCGACATGGATTAGAGCATTTGTAACCATATCATTCAAGCACTGCACTGATTTCTCAAAATTCTCCTCATACTTGAAATCCTGAAATTGCATGGAAAATTTTGTATAGATCATGGAGAATAAACTCAAACTAAAGGGGGGTGGGGAGAGGAAAAAAAGAACAAACTTAAAGGTGAAAAGAATTGAAGACCTCAAGCTTGTTAGCATATTTACTCCAAATTTCCCGAGGCCAGAACATGCGTGACTTCGGTATCTCGTTTATATCTTCGAGATAATCTCGAATAATATTAGCTTTCTGCAAATTTGAGGTTTTATTATCACATCACCACAAATAAAAAAGATCAAAATGGAAGGGTACAACACCAAATTAATACCATACTAGTAGAAAGACCCCCTTTAGTTCTTATATTTTACAATTTACTCCAGCACAAACACAGTAAGACTACAAATAATGAACTATGCAAATAAACAACAACCAATCTCATTACACAACGGTACAAAACCTGACCAGTTAAAGGCACAAACATTACCTGAAGAAAGAGACCCATAGAGTTTGAAAGAGAATCAGAAGCGAGATCTTCAAGGCCAGCCACATAGAAAAGCTTCGACAGACCCAAACCTACAAGGCCTGCGACGTAGTGACAATACTCATCATAATCATCTAGGGTCTCAACCTACAGAGAGGCAAATACACATAAGCTCACTTCCACAGAATATGTATAAAATATAAATGTAATGATCTGAAGTATTTTCTTTTACCTCCTTCTGTATGAATTTGGCCATTCCTGCTCCCATACGCCTTGTTATCTCCTCGATGGCCTCTTGGTAACTGTAAATACAAACTCAAGTGTGTCAATTGATATTTGCTTTTTTTCCCCCTTTTTTTTCCAAAGAAATGCATGCATGTTTAGGTAGGAAAAGAACATAAATTCATGGTCACAAGGAGTGCTCACTCTTTATTGAGCTCCAAAAAGGAAGTTTGAACGAGTTGAAACTTGTCCATGAGAATTTTGTAGTCCTTTGTGCCACCTACCAATGGAACAATGATGAACATTGTCTCAGCCAAAAAAAAAAAAAAAAAAACTAACCTACCCAAGAGTAGCAAATACTATTATTTATTATGGTGCCATTAATTTTAAAGTACAAATAATTAAAAACAAAATTTAGAAGTTACAAGTGTTGGCTTCCAGTGAAGTACCAACCAGGCACAGTATCATTGCAGTATCATAGCCAACTGGTCATACTTTTACAATATTGACCCATCTGCTATTTAGCTTGGTACTTACCCTACTGTACCAATGAGGCCTGAAATGTTATCAGATTTAACTTAAGAGATCTGAATTTGCAAGAGGACTTACATGAGAAGCTCCAGTTCAGATCATACAGGTGGCGATAAAATGACTCCAGAATTGGTACTTTGACCTCAGTAGCAACACTAGTGTCATCCTCTGCAAATTAATTAAATTTTCCTTTTCCATGGTCAGTCTTTCGCAAAAGATCTTTGAAATTTCACAAAAGTGAATCTAGAATACATAACTTACCCACAGTATCAAGGGCTCTAAGTACGAGGTAGAAAACACAGACCTACATAAACAAAGAAATACAGTTCAAATGATTTATTTGCCAAACCAATGGTCAGCAATACATTGATGTCATTTCCATTCCTGACAGCATCCAAAAGGCGTGTAAAAGGGAAATAGATGTGATATCATGGCATAAGCAATCAAGAGTACAAGGGTTTTGGCTATACTTGAATAGCAAGTGGTAGTGTACAATATGCATATGATTAATTACTTAAAAGGAAAAGTAGTGAATGACAGTTGCAGTTCAATTTGGTAAAACTAAATGCCACTAGGGACAACAGAAAAACTAAATTAGTGTCCCATCTAACCTCAATGCCAGATATAATAAACTAATATGATCAGAGATGTAGTGTGCTGTATTGTACAGTAGTAAATAGGATATTTCAACTTGATGTGCTGTACTGCATCTGCATTATTATGTGTCTGTGATGGTGACACCAACAGGAACAGAAAGGAAAAATAACCAAAGCTTTAGATGGTAAGTATATAAACAAGCAATATTTTTGGCAAAAATTTCATCCAAGTCACCTATTAAATTTCATCCAATTGACAAAAGGAAGACGAACCAAACAGCACAGTTCCAGCAGGGAGGAAAAAAAAAAATAATCCTATCTGACCTTCTCTGTGCTCAATAATTACTAAACCACAAAGCAAAGGTAAAGGGAACAGAATTAAAAACCAATACAAACTCAAAGCAGCAAAGATCAAGCAGGGAAAATTCAGGAGCATGCCTGAGCACAAATTTCTACTGTAAAGACAACTGTTTTGCTTGCGAGAAAGCAAAACTTTGGGTAAGAAACCTTCCAAACAATTATCTGCTAATTGAGAAATCAATGTCATCAAAAATAGCAAAAATAAAAGTACATTTTTATGTTTGTTGCAACAACTTTGAAACATTTTCAATGAATTCCATCACTTCCCGCACATTTACAATTGAACCATCCAGCCATTCCTACGATAAAACAAGCTTCCCTAAAAAAAAAAAAAAATCTGCCCCATTCTCTATCACATGGAGCAATTCTAGTGAAAAAATCTCAGAAGGGACAACAACACAAAAACACAAAACAGACACTAATTCAAGTAGGGCCAGAAACGGGGAAAGAGAGAAAATCCATACGGCGTTACGGAGCTCGGGGCCGAGCTGTTGAATGACAAGAGCGAAGCTGCGAGAGACCTTTTGGAGCATGGTATAGGAGAATGCCCAGTGCTCCTCCGCCGGGATCTGCTTCGAGAGTCGCGCCGCCGCCATCTTCAGCTTTAGCATCGGGTACACCTCCTCTGGGTGTTCCATTATCGTCCCCAGTAACCCCATCTCTGAGCTCTTTCTCTCTCTCTGGAGCAAGCTGAGCTCTAAAGGAACGTAAGGGGAGAGACGGATCGAGATTTGGGGCGGGGTCGCTTGGCACTGTCGCGTTTGACTTGGCGTGGGTCAGACCCGGAGCGAAGGTATCCGATGGGCATCGGAAAATTTGGTAGATGTGCGGTTTGAACCGTTAGATTTGCACCAAAATTAATGCGCCCGGTTCAGCAAATTATAATTTTGATTCGACATACAAATCTCATTGCAGATCTAACGGTTTAATCGGATAGCGGACCCGATTTGATCCAATGTCCATCGGAGGGCATCGTAAAACTCCGCTCCTGGCCTGACAGTTTGATTAATTTTCAATACTGTGCAGTTATTAATATATATATATTTTTTTTGATGTGATGTTATTAAGTGCTGTTAATAATTCATTGGTATTTAATAAATATCATGAATCCCAAATCTTTAGGTACCAAATCAGGGCCTATATTAGTATATTATCGACGCTATTTTTAGTTGAGGCGAGGAATTAAATCAACTCCCATCGAACAACATGTATTAAATTTCACAAAATTATGTAACTTTGATTCTCTATTATTGATGCCATTTAGTATTTATTGTACTGTTTGCTGATTTGCATGTCTCCAGAATGCCCCAAAAGCCGTTTTTTTTTTTTTTTAGTACCATCCCAATAAATCGGAATTAAATAAATACCACCGGATTTCATAAATTTAAGATTCCGCCACGTTCACAAAATGAATTTGCGCACCGACCCGTTCCCGACCGACCCGTTTTTGGACCCGTTCACAAAACCATTCTGCGAACCCACCCGTTTCCGACTGACCCGTTCGGACCGACCCGTTCACAAAACCATTTTGCGGACCGATCCGTTCACAAAACCATTTTGCGGACCGACCCGCGAACCCGTTTCCGACATGACACGTCCGCCTGACCCGCTCCCGCCTGACCCGTTCCATGACCCGTTCGCACAACCATTTTGCGGACGGATCCGTTCACAAAATGGTTCTGCGGACTCATAACTTTAGCATACATAAGATCGATTCTGTTTCCATTCTCCATTCATTCTTCACCAAAGGCAGCAGCAAAGGTACGTTTTTTTCCATCCTTTTTTTAAAAAAATTATTTTTTTTAGTATTATTTAATTTAGTGCATTATTTTGTAATATTAGGTTCATTCAACCGATTATGATTGGAATTGCTTGTTATTTTGGTGGTGAAGTATTACAAGGACCAAATGACGCTTATTATAGCCACCAAATACCGAGAATGTTCAATATCGACTTAGGTTTGGATTTTAGGGGTATAAATAGGGAAGTGTACCAACAACTCGGTATTGACCACTGTAATTATGAACTGGTAATTTCCGCAAGAATCAATATTGGCCAAGGCAACCAAACATGGTTTCAACAGCTTCCGGTACAAGACGATAGCAGCTGGGGGTTATATGTCAATATGATAATGAATATGACCACCCCTTTCAAGTTCTTAGAGTTATATGTGGTAGCCAACCCCAGACATAACCCTAGACAGAACTCCAGACAGAACAACAGACAATTGTTGCAGTTGACTCAGGGTTTGGGGCTCGAGCAATCTGTAGCGGGTCCTAGTCAGGCCCCATCTGTAGCGGGTCCTAGTCGAGCGCCTTCTGTAGCTGGCCCTAGTAGGGTCCAATCTGACAGGGGTTGATCCCCGATTCCATCCTCGTCCTCTAGCCGAGTCCAACCTGAGAGGGACCGATCTGAAACTCCAGAACGACTTTATTATGGTGATAATACGGACAAGGATCCTGAAGAAAGGGAGGCAGAGGCTAATTGGGATGATAATGGGAACGGTGGAGTATCAGATCACAGTGATGAGGATACTGGTATTCCTGTGCTTGGTAGACGGAAGTGGCCTATAGTGGATCGTGGGGAAAGACATCCGTTTGAGCAATTTCATGACACATCAGGGTTTGAAGAGGCCGATAGCTCTTTTTTTGTGACTTGTGAGGTATGTTAGTTAATTTATATTTAATTTTAATTTAATTATTAAATTGATGTTGTTTAATTTTTGTTGTTTCTTTTGTAAATTAAAAGGGAGAAAAACATCAATTGTCCGAGGGGATGACATATGACAGCAAGGATAAGATGAAATATACAATTAACCACTGGCACATTCAACAAAATAGGGAGATAAAAAAAATACACACAGCGATACCACCAGGTTGAGGTACAAGTGTGTTAGCGCCCGGTGTAGGTGGGCGTTGGTTGCGAGGGCTACAGGCTTTGGTAATACTTGGGCCATCACGAAGAATGCGGCTAAGCACACATGTCACGCATCGGCATCCAGGTTAGATCATGCACAGTTGATGTCCGCTATGGTCGCCAACTGTATAAAATTGTCATTGGAAAGAAATGCTGATATTACTATCCGGGCAGTCGCTGACTTATGTGCTGAAAGGTACGAGGGCATCGTTCCAAAGTACAACAAATTATGGCGTGGTAGAGAGTTAGCAATTGCTCGGGCCTTCGGTAGTTGGGAGGGGTCTTACGGGCTGATTGTCCCTTTGTTGGAGGCAATAAAAAGGTCAAATCCGGGAACCCAATATAAAATTGTTTCAAAGCCAACCACTAAGCCAGGGTATCGTTTTTTCATGAGAGCAGCATGGGCATGGGGACCATGTATTGCCGCAGTCGGTCACCTCAGACCCGTCATCAGTATCGATGCTTGTTTCTTGTCTGGCAGATACAAGGGTAAGCTGTTAATTGTAACCGGATATGATGCAGAGAACCAGTTAATCTCTTTAGCATTTGGACTAGTAGAGAACGAGGATTTTGAGAATTGGGGATGGTTTACGAAGTGGGTGCGGGAGTTTGTAATTGGGCGAAATAGATACATGTGTGTGGTATCTGACCGACACAAGGGCATAAAAAAGTGTTTATTCAAGATGATTTGGGTTGGTGTGAGGAGAAAGGGGAGTGTGCTCACCGCTACTGCTCTCAACATGTGTTTGAGAATTTTGGAAAGCACACTAAGGATAAGGTAGCTTCCACTTTTTTCAAGGTTATGGTTAAAAAGAAGAAGAGAAGAAGATTGCAAGAAGGACTTGATGCAATCGGGAGGCGAAATCCTGCTTGGTTGTCTTATTTGGATACATGCGGCAAATATAATGAAAATGACGAGGAAGAACAGCCTAAGCCATGGAAGGTGTATCAATCTATGGATGATGGATCTCGTTGGGAAATAATGACTAGCAACGGTTCCGAATCGCTCAACCATGTCTTCAAAACTTCTTGCAGGTTTGTATTTTGTAATCCTCCTATTTTTTATTATCGTTTTCTTCATTTAATTGTAATTTTTAATTCTCATAGGTTACCAGTTGCCGCAATCATTGAGGAGACATTCTACAAGTGTGTCAGCTGGTTTGAGCAAAGAAGAGAGTCGGCTATGCAATTGCAAGCAGCAGGTCAGCTTTTTTCCACTCGCGTACATAAGAAGCTGGATAAGCACATTGAGAAGACTAAAAAAATGTCAACGCTTGCATTCGGCCATAATGAGTTTATGGTGACCTCACATGGCGAAAAGATTAATTTTGACATGGAGAATGGCAGATGGGTGCACACGTCAAGCGACTGCAGGTACAAGGTACTTCTGAAGAACGACCATGAGGTGGAATGTCTATGCCAGAAGCCTCAGATGGGCGGAATACCATGTGTTCATGTGATGGCGGTGTGTCGTTTAAGGTAAAATTATGTTTTATTTAATTTGAAACTTCATATTAGGGACGGTATTACTTACTAATGTGTTAACATTATAGGAACTTGAATCCAAATGACTTCGTCAATTATTATTACAACATTCAAACACTCATAGACACATGGAGTGGTGAATTCCATGTCTATGACAATCAATGTGATTGGCCGGTGCACGAAGGAGATCTCTTAGTTCCAGAGCATCGGTTGGTAAAGTTGGGTAGGAGACGACACAACCGGATCCAAATATGGATGGATGTATTGGAAGGACGACGAAATGGTCACCGAACCAGTAGAGAAACTCTCGAGAGGAATGCGAGAAGAAGAAGGGATGCGAGAGGAAATACGCAATAGGGATGTGGTGTTTTTAGGCAGGAATTTGCATGTTAATTGTAGTAGAACTTGTGTTTTTTCTCTTTAGATGAACTTATGTGTATTTTTATTGTAGTAGAACTCATGTTTTGCTCGAACTTGAATTGTAATAAATATTGTAGTAGAACTCATAAAACACAAGCATAAATAAACCAAATAACAGTCAGAATAACATGATAACTAGATAATAACTAAATAACAGTCCAGAACAGTCCAAACAGTCCAAATAACTACATCAAAGTCTGAATAGAAGCTACATAAATAACAGTCAACTACTTGGTCGGTGGTGTATACGGCTCCTTCCTAGTCTTATGTCTCTTACCACGCCCCAACTCCTCTTCTTCCTCCTCAATCTCCGACCCTAAGAAATTGAAAGCAGGCGTATACTGCCGCGATGGCTGTGGTGGGGTCTCCTCTGGTATCTGTCCAAACAAAACCTCCTCAGATGAGCTAGGAACTAACGAAGGACCGAAAATAGAAGCTACAGCAGTCTCTGCTAAGGATGAAGCTGTCTCCGTCTGGTACACTGCTGCACTGTCCTCTGGTGGTGGATTATCCTGTGGGTAAAACTGAGGATAAGAGTAACCCTGAGTGTATATGGTATCATACGTCGAACCCACGTCAAACTCAAAATCCTGCGATGGCTGAGTCGGCTCGAACCGGGGCTCATCTTCCTGAAAATAGATGTGCACAAAAAATGAATAATTTTGTTTCTCAATAAGTAGGTTATTAGAAAAAATGCACGTACCACTCGATCTCCAAAATGCTGAAATGCTGCCTCAGGCGTCGGTGCAGATAAGATCTCTGAAAGATCCAGCTCTGGGGTGCTCATCTGCTCCGCAGAATCTTCATCATTCATATCCACCAAATCCTCGTATCTTGGAAGATCTGCTAGCCTAAGGATCTTGTCTAGCTGGTCCTTGTACCCGGCAACGACCACCGGAGGTGCAGATGTGCACAACAAAATCTTCCCTATCTTCTTCCAGCCTCTTGTGATCCCATATCTTGCAGCTCTCAGAACTTGCTTGATATTCATGAGTAACTGCGAATAAACCATTTGATCAATATTTGAAAAGATGATTACCATACCTGTATTTGAAAAAAATATACAAAACTTACAATTTGTCCAGCCGGACCACCGCTAGGGATGAAACCATACTGAGGCCAAATCGTGTCGCGTGGTACATGAAGCGGCTTCTTATTGATCTCTGACATCTGACCGAACATGTACACTGTGAATGCACAATTTTCTTGATACCACTGCCGATACTGCTGGTCCCACTCCTCGAAAGCATAAATCTGATACATATCAGGAACCATGTCATCCAGACTCATAGCCTCCAGTTGCTGTACATGCAAGGCGTGCTCCGTCCGCCAATCCTTCATCACGGTAGTGCATAACGGTTGGTGAAGTTCATACCAGGCGTCCTTTGTGATAGGATCCGGGACTGGAAGAAACTGGGCCATACCAAACTGTCTCATTACCCGTCCAGGGTAATAATGCTCAACAACCTGGTAGTAGATAAGCGGCACCTACAAATATTTTCATAGTATAAGTTCCAATTGTAAACTACAATATGTTTACGAAATGTAAACTAGAAAATAAAAAAATAAATCCACTCGCACCTGAGCAAACCAGTATTGTCGCTCGCGACTGCAAATCGAAGGAAGTTTTGTAAGGAAAGAGTAAGGTTCTTCATCTTGTCCATAAACTGTGACGCGAAAATCATACAGCCTCCACTCGACATGTAGATCCGGAGTCATCTGCTCGAATTGAGTTCTGAAAAAGAAAACTCCTGAAGGCTTGCCGTGAGGGGTCGCAACAAAGTTCTTTCTAGCGCAGAATCTCTGAGCATACGCATGACAGGTCTCCCCGTCCGGTCTACCCCAGTTTGGAGCCCAACCAGCCTCTAGTGGTTGCGGACGACCAAATGGAAATCTCGTCCACGATCAATGCTGAAGGAGACCAATCGGTCCGTACAGACCAGCTTTGTCGATCTATTTTTATACAAGTTGCGGTTATTTTTAATTCAATAAGAGAAAACAATTTATTTACAAAAAGAAGAGAAAGTATTTTATACCCGGCACGCAATGCATAAGGCTCGGTATAGACATGCCAAGACTGCTGCCCCCCAATTCATCTGTGGAGGGTCTGCTAAGTCCCTTAGCCACTGGAGCATACAAGCAGGGACAGTGTTTCCAGAGGAATCTGGAAACAACCAGCAAGAGAACAGCTCCATTATGTAAGCCCGTGTCCACCGATCTATCATCTCCTCAGACGCCTCTTCTTCCAATTTACCACTACAAATACGAACTAATTTAGTACAGAGTATGAAACATCACAATCAAATACTTACTATTAGAAAAAATGCAACTTACTTGAATGCCGCCCGCAAAGAAGGGATACTAATGTCATTCTTCGATGCAACCTTCGACCTCTTGAGGGACCTTTCCTTCATCAGGTTGGGTCCCAACAGTTCTTCAACGTCCTTTGTGAAGTCCCCGTACTCCACACCCGTCACAGCCCGTCCAGTAATAGGCAGTCCCCAGAGACAACTGACATCCTGCAGAGACACTGTAATCTCTCCAACGGGCAGGTGGAATGTGTGTGTATCTGGCCGCCACCTCTCGACTAACGCAGATAGAAGAGCGACATCTGCGACAATGGGGGTCAGCTGTGAGACATGCCACAGACCTAAACTCTTCAACGCGGGAGCATAACGCTCGTCGTAGAGGATACTCATCTTATTGTTCCGCGTCCCCGTCAAGGTATGAGTCTGCATTTAATTTCAAAACATACAAACATATAACTTACCTATTTTTATCTAAATGAAAATTAAAATAATTTGCATTTCTCAAAACGTAAACTTACATATGCGTTTCTGATCTTGTGCTCCTCGAATTTATACCAGCAAAGAGGGCTGGTACTCTCTTTCGTCATATTTGGAAATATGTTTCGGGCCAGTGATAAATCCAACTGTAAATCATCTTGCGTACGGTTTTCATTGGTACCGCTGGTTGACGCCATACTAATATCAAATTTATCAATTTTGTCAATTTTGGCCTCTTTATTTAATTTCAAACAGTACAAATATCTATGGTAATTCAATAATATATCACCATTCTTGGATGAATCGATAAAAAATCATACAATCTACGCTAATTCAGAAAAAAAAAATTCCAAATTGGTCCATTTCCACTCTACTTTTGGTCTAAATACAACACTGTAATAATAATACTAATATATTACAATTTTTGGACATTTCTAAATTTGTCGATTTCTACATTGGTACATTTCTAAATTCTAAATTCTAAATTCTAAATTCTAAATATAATTTATAAATTCTAAATACAATTCACAATTCTAAATTGGTCTAAATACACAAATATTTTGGTATCCAACTTAACTAAACTAAACTACTATTTTGGTTTAATTTACAATATACTACTATTTAATAAAATATGTACACAATTATTTACAAATATACTACAACATACGATTTTGGTCTAATTTACACAAGTATCTACAAAATTAAAAAAAAAATGGTCTAATTTACAATATAATACTATTTTGGTACCTACCTAAATTATACTACTTAAACTAAACTAAACTAGTTAATTAAATTAAACTAAACTAATTAATTCTACTTAAACTAAACTACTTAATTAAATTAAACTACTTAAATAAATTAAACTACTTAAAATAAAAAATAAAATTTACCTTTTTTCCCGTCAGGTGCGCAGACAGAGGAGAGTTCGGCTTGGTAAAAAATGCCACTGTCATTCCTTTTATCCGGATGCACCACGTTCGCCAAACCATTTTGCGAACGGGTCATCGGGAGCGGGTCGGGCGGTAGCGGGTCATGTCGGAAACGGGTTCGCGGGTCGGTCCGCAAAATGGTTTTGTGAACGGGTCGGTCCGCAAAATGATTTTGTGAACAGATCAGTCCGAACGGGTCAGTCGAAAATGGGTGGGTTCGCAGAATGGTTTTGTGAACGGGTCTGAAAACGGGTCGGTCGGGAACGGGTCGGTGTGCAAATTCATTTTGTGAACGTGGCGGAATCTTAAATTTATGAAATCCGGTGGTATTTATTTAATTCCGATTTATTGGGATGGTACTAAAAAAAAAACGTCCCCAAAAGAAGCAGAAATTTCAAACGATTATTTGCGAAATTTTTATTAATATCTAAAGAAATTATTTAATTTCAAAATCTACATCTTTGACAGGAGAAATTTAAAAATTATTCAAACCGGAGAATAAATTTTTGGTTCTGGACCTTCTTACCAAAAATTAATTTTCCAGTTTTGGAGATTGGGTTTTAGTTTGACTTTAGATTCTCTCATGAGCCAGACGTCTCCTGGAAGAATCCTATCCGTTAATTTGTGTTTTTTTTTTTTTAAATAGTGGGGAATCCCACCAGTTTCTATTGAAACTTATAAAGGATGGCCATAACAAACTCCAAATTTGGAGAATGCAATAGCATACAAGATCCACATCACAACACATAACAAAAGAAATAAGAAATTCAAACTACAACATATAACAGCTTGAAACCCTAAGCTAAACCACCACAAACTACAAGAATGACAAAACAAGGCATATTAGCATTCAATTCATGTCAGAGCCAGAAGAAGGTCGGCACCAAGCATAAGGGTTCCATCGTTGTGTTCCAGGGAAGTTGGTATAACCTCGGCCTCTTCCCCATCCTCTTCCTCTGCTGAAGGAGGATTCATATATGTTGTATGAATAATCAAAGCCTGACATGGCAAAGAAGTAGTATCGATAGGCAAAATTAGATGTAAAGAATGTAACAAATTATTACTAAGAGTTGAACACCAAAATTTTGTCAAAGAGATTATCTTTGATCCCACTGTCTACAAAGAAGGAATATTAGAATTTTGAAAGCACAATTTATTTCTTTCTAACCAAAGTGTCCATAAGACTACTCCTCGAACAAGTTCAATTAATAATGGTTCCTTTAAGGGAATAGGGGCTGCTAAGGACCATATATCTGACATAGTAGAACCAGAAAAAGTGTAGTTATTATGAGCTGCAATCCAACTCCAAATCTGAAAAGCAAAGTAGCAATTAACAAATAAATGACCAGTTGACTCAAAAGCACCACAAAATGGACAAGAGGTATCTCCAGTCCATCCTCTTTTAGCAAGATTGGCCTTTGTAAGGATTTTATTCCTTTTCAGAAGCCAGAGAAAAATTCTTATTTTTAGAGGTATTTTGGCATTCCAAATGGAGGCATACTCTATATTAATAATTCCTCCATACTCAAGCCACTTGTAAAAAGAATGAACAGAAAAATTACCACCTGATGACCATCGCCATAACAAAGAATCAGATTTAGATGGGTCAGGACTAAAAGCACTTAGTTGATAGTGAAGATCAGTCCACTCTGTTAACAGTACCTCTGTCAATTGTCGATTAAACTGAATGTGCAAAAGACCCGATGAATAGGCCTCAATAACTAAGAGGTTAGGATCACATGTGATAGAAAATAAGAATGGATAAGTAAGAGATAATGGAAAATCTGAAATCCATCTATCATGCCAAAATAAAATTGTTTGCCCATTTCCTAATTGCTTCAAAAATCCCAAGTGAACAATATGAGAACCCTTAAGAATATCCTTCCAAAAAGGAGAGCAATTGGAAGAGTAACCTGTAAAACCATATTTATCGATAATAATAGATTTCCAAAGACCTGTAATTTTAGGATCTTAAAACCGTACCCACCATTTCGCTAAAAGAGACTGATTAAGTCGGGAAAGATCTAAGACTCCTAATCCTCCCTGATTCTTACTCTTGCACAGGTATTTTTTTAATTTTTAATTATTTGCTAATTAACCATTTATAACTGTACATGTTATAATCACTGTACAATTACTGTACACGTTGTAATTACTGTGCAATTACTGTAGCAACAGGTATTTTTTGTTTATTTTTTTTAATTATTTTCTAATTAGCCATTTATTACTCACTACTACAAAAATGGTCATTGTACACGGATTTGACAATTTTATATAAAAATCGTGTAGAAATTGTAATTTTTTGGAAGCCCGAAATATCTGTGGGATCTCTACACGGATATTTATTAAAGAATAAGTGTATAAAGCCTTGAGAGAGCTACACGGACGTTTATTAGGAATTGTACACGGATTATTGTTTAAATAATAATGTAGAAAGCCTTGAGAGAGCTACATGGATATTTATTAAAGAAACGTGTAGAAAGGTAGGAATTGTACACGGATGTTTTTTTAAATAACAGTGTAGAAAGCTTGATAGAGCTACACGGACCTTTATATAAAGAGCCGTGTAGAAATGTAGAAATTGTACACGGATGTTTTTTTAAATAACAGTGTAGAAAGCTTGAGAGAGCTACACGGACCTTTATATAAAGAGCCGTGTAGAAAGGTAGAAATTGTACACGGTTTTATGTTTAAATAACAGTGTAGAAAGCCTTGAGAGAGCTACACGGACGTTTAATAAAGAGCCGTGTAGAAATGTTATTTTAGGATTTTGGTTATATTAAAGACATTCTCCTTCTAGCGCTGTTTTGATCAATTAATACTCTCTCTCTCTGTATTGAATATTGGTCTGATTTCTACGCATAAGGAGACCGGATCTGAGATCTTTGAAAGTGAGAAGTAAAGAAAACGCCTAAGGTCTCCATCATCAGATCTGAGGAAAACCGTTGAAGATCAGTACTAACGCTTCCGCCTAAAGATGTTTGCACTTCAGAACTGTAAGATTTAAATTACTTTGCTATTTTATTTTGGATTTACGGATTCTGGATTGCTTGTATTTTTTAACTACAAAACACGTCATGAATTATTAAGACTATCATTTGATATCAGAGCAATCGTAAATTCATATAATATGCAATAAATTTTTTTATGAAATTGATTTTCAGTGGTTCGTATAAAAGCTATACAGATTCAATTAGTTTTATGTATAAATATTTTCTTATAATTTTGGACGAAAATTTTAACTGAGAATTTTTATTCTTTATTATGTATGCACATATATATTGATGAATGTCATTTGGAGATGCAATATGTTGAAGATCTTTAACCAAGAGACACCATGTCATGGATCACATGCATACTCTTTTTTGATATATTGGATCTAATTGTTGGGGTTTTGACAGTTCAAACCCATTTAATTAGCTCGGTTTTGACAGTTCAAACCGATTAATTAGCTTTGTGCTTAAGCTGTGGAATGATCGTAGAACAAAAATTTCTACGACCAACTTAAGCTCAGGATCTACTCCCTGATTGATTTCTAAAACTTTAATCTAATTACCAATTAAATAGATTAATATAACATTTATATCTTGTTTCCAAATTCGGATTGGAATGCAGACCGAGCGAGAAGAGCGACATCGGGAATGACTCTATTGGTTATCCACCAGGACTAACCGGAGAGCGGTTTATTTCTTTTGCCAGAAATACTATAAACCATGGAATTATGCAAAAACACTATTCACCAAGAAAAAGACGAAAACCCGTAAACACGAATTTTCGGTTACTCAGTTTCATCAATAAGCAAAACTGAAATACCGCAAAATTCAGGAAAACACTATTCATCAATCCCATAAATATACTTCACAATAACCCGCAAGATTATACGTCAACTACGTATAACTTTCTTTTCTCAACCGAAACACTATTTGGGAGAGAAACCGAGAAAGAGAGAAAATACCGATTCGATTCGACACGAAACGATACGAGTGAATTAATGATTTCTCTCTCTACACTTCCACCCCTATTTATAGGCTTATATGGCGGTTGCCAAATGATCGAAATACCCCATGAATAGTAAGGAGGTGTGAATAGTAAGGAGGTTCGAAAGTGAAAAGACCAAAATGCCCTCGGTTGGATAAACATGATGACATGTCATGTATGGATAAGGATGATGACATGTATGGATAAGTTTTAAAGTGAAAAGACCAAAATGCCCTCGGCCCAAATCCAATTAATATCCGTATAATTATTCTGAACAATTATATTTCTTGCGGTTGTTGTTTCGGTAACTTTTATACAACGTATCGTGTACATTTATAAATTAACCGTTGTTTTTGCTTGTCATCTTATATGACATTTATAATGTAATTATATCACGTATAATTAATTATAACCATATTATTATTAATCATAATCAATTTATAATTAATCAATAAGATTCTCCGAGTAGCTCCTATATGGTGTGACCCAATAGGATCTGTGTTATGTTGGTAAATAGAATTAAAACTGTTTTAATTCTATAATCATAGGAGGCATCTGACATCTGCACTATGACCATCCAATTACACAGATGATGATGTATTGTACAATATTACGATCCAGTAAACTATTTAGTTGTGTCAATTCTTTGTCTCATAGTTATCAAATCAGTTTCAAGGTAGGTGTGTGTCATCCTTGCAAACTTAAATCTTTTCTTGATCTTGAACAGATTACCAAATATAATTACTCTTGTAATTATACTGCATGCAGATAATCTTATTCTATCAAGGGGCCCAGTGATACTATAACTCGTATAATAAATATGAGGGACAATAGTACTATTGGTAAACCATCACTTTCTCAGCTAAGCTATGTATACGAAAGAGTTACCATTATTACTGCATTTTACCGACAGCGTTAGATAACAATCACACATACACATTTCTTAGTAGGAACGATGAATAGCTCATACTGTAGAACTTAACACTGACTGAAAACATTAATGACATGAACACAATTTCATTTAATGTTTCATTCGGGGTCTGTCTAATATCATGTTCCTAGAACATATATCTGTGTGATTAAAATGACATTTCTTGTCAATGGTCTGTAAAACTTGACCATCTTTTAATCCACACACTAACCTTGTAGCGGTAATTAGTGTTCCTACTAATTACATCGGTCAGAGACTTTTTAAGAGTATATATCATATGTATTATGAAGTTTCACAATTCCAATCATGAACTCGAAATGATTCATAAATGCAATAATATTCAAGGCAACAAAATGATATTTTAAACATTCAATTCATAAACAAAGATTTATAATAATTTATCGTATTATTGACCTTTTAGAGGGGCGCATCTAGAAAAAGCGGCCCATAATTGGTAGCCGCTTCTACAGGATGCGACCATGGTATTTTTGATAATTTCCAAAAATCGTGGTTATTTGGTTTTTCATTTTTCTGATTTTGGTATATTTAAAAATTTCGGTCGTATCTGCGCTATTTTTTCTTATTTCTGATAGCAGTACCAGTGACCTGTTATACTGATTAGCATCATAATTTACATTAGAAACCCCATGTGTAAGTCATTAATTGAGTGTGTTTTTGGTCTATCCGTTTTTATTTTATTATTGTTCTGAGATATAACAGCAGATAAGTATCTATTTTTATGATAAAAAATTCCAGATTTCCAGATCAGTAAAGTCCATGAGCATAATTTACCTTGTGATGTTCCATCAACTGATTACTATTTAAACTCAAAGACAAACCCACTACGAAGCATATGCTATTCCCATCAATTTCATATAAATTTCGTGATATTTCGACACTATGTACCACAAACATATTAAGAAATGCCTGGTTCTAGTCTTTAATTAACTGCTTGTACACAGGTAAATTCATGCATTGTTTCCGATCTAGACAGCTATGCCCGCATTTCTAGTTGCATGCCTATAGCAATTCTTGATCATATACTAAAGTGATGCAGAGTCGATGTTAGGCAACATGTTAGCTAGAAGAAAGAATCCATCAAAATAGCCAAGTGATCAATGCAGTTAACATTACAAACCATGAAATGTGCAAAAAGAGTTTAGATAGGTAACATGAAAAATTTAGACACTTGATGGCAGCACTCCAGGAAAACCCATCAAAAACTGAATTCTGCAGTTGTTAAAAATTGAATATATAAGTTCCTCTTTAGTATTTAAATAGCAAAACAAATTTTAAAAAAATGAAAATTTATCCCACCCCCGAAAGCCTCCAAAACACACTCTTAAGAAAAAAAGGTCCCAAGGACATATTTGAAGCATTTCATCCGTATAATCTTTCTATTTTAAAAATGATCATGCTAATAAAAAGGCACTACATATTTGTTTGTGCAAGTGAATATTTAAGAATTTGAGAGGTTATGACTTACCGAATGGTAGCTATTGCTTGTTGAGAAATAGAACAGCAAACAATATTGGCACCAAAAGGAATATCACTATCATCTAATAAGAGTTTGCAAAATGTTAGTATTTTAATATAAACTTGACTTGAATATGATCAACTGCTAATAATATATTCATTGTGCTTATGACTCACCAAAACAGAGTTGTAAATTGACCGGCTCTCATTCAAGTATTTGCCCCTACAAAATAAATCTTGTGATAGTGTCGATCGTTTGCAAAAAAAAGAAAAAGAAATTGTCTAAACAATTAACCAGATCATATTGTTTATTGAAAGATGTGTACTACCCTAAAAATAAATTAACAAGAACACCCCCAACATAAAGTACCATACATATTCTCTTATGCCCCTTTATTACAAGAAAAAACATCTCACATGTCCCTCTTAATAAGGGGAAAATAACACATCCTCTTTTAGAGTAGAACTAGGGTGTGATATGCTCACCAAACCCTTTGGTGAGCATAACTCCATAATCTATCGGATTGACTTCAAGCGAGACAAATCCAAACCATTGAAATTCAACAATAGATAATGAAGTTAGGATCACCAAAGAGTTTGGTGAGCACATCACACCCTAGTTCTACTCCATCTTTTATATCTTTAAAAGAACCCAAGTTAATTCCGTTTTCTTCCTCAGACATGCATTGATATACAGGGATATAAAGGGAAAAGAATGTTATAAAGGAAAGGTATATTCGGCATTCTTAATGTTATATTATATGCCTGACAATGCTCTGTTGCGGGGCATGCCCACACCCCTATAACAAAAGATACAATTGAGCTACCTAAAATAAATAAGGATAGAGGAAGAAATTGAAAAACCTTCTAGCGATTGAGCCAGAGGCAGTGCATGCCTTCTTTATTTCCCCAACACGCTTGCGAGTAAGTGAGGAATTGGGGTCTTTGTCTTCGATCTACAAATAAACCATGAAAACTTTTTTTAGTTTCTCATTGACCTCATGCTCACATAAACAATTAAATACATACAGATCAATAGATCATAAAAGTATTGATCTGTAACATAATCATACCTTAGATTCGAGTGAGGCAGAAAGTTCATAGAAAGCATCATATACATCCTTCATTGTATTTGTCTCGGCAATAACTCTTGCCGTCAGCCCTGAGAAAAAAATGAATTACTTGTCAGAGGGAAAAATAAATTGAACATACACAATGTAGAAGAGGTTGACAGCTTCATTAAAATGTATTAATCACAGAAAATGCACTGCTGAAAAAGTTGGTAGGAAAATGAAGTTTATACAAATAACATACAAAATATATAGTTCACATACCACGCCTCATTTTGACAACTCCTTTGAAGACATTTACATTGTTATAGCACAATGCTAGTGTGCCAATTGCCATGACCTGAAAGAACAATTTATTTGGGTTAAATATTTTTTTCATTTTTGCTGAGAAAACATAAGAAAGAAACTATAAAAAAAAAGACATTTAAAAAACTATGGGGCAGAATTTAAAAGTGAAGTAATGCCAACAAGGATGGTTTAGATACTAATACATCATACCTCAGTAACAAAGAAAAAAAAATGATGGTCCTAGTGCCGCGAGTTACCACAACCTCTATTTTTCATTAAAATTTTAAATCAAAAATCCAAAAAAAAAATTTAACCATCAATCTTGTTCTCTCTTCACGAGCAACACATCCATCTCAAATTTTACAACTTTCTAGGTTCATTTTGCATAAGATTAGGAGTCCATAAAATGAATGGACAAGTTAACTGTAATAGATAAATTTGATGTATATTTGGCCTCTTGATATTGTACAAAATAAATTAGAAAGATTATAAATTCTAGATGGGATGCATCTCTCTTTAAGAAGAAATAGATCAACAGTTTCAATTTGTTGTTTGAATTTCAATGTTTCAATTGCTAATGTAAAAGGGAGGTTGTGGCAACCTATGGCACCGTAACCCTCCCCATAATAAGGCTAACCAGTTATTTTTCTATGCGACCATTGAAGAACCTTAAAATTGACATCTCAAATTTTGGTAATTTGGTATCAGTTGATGGTAGCACAGTACAGTACGAGTACTCATGTGTCAGTATCTCGTTGTTATCTGCTTTCATAATTTTTTTACCACTTCTTTGTCATTGAAGTATCGTATCTTCTTAATATTATTATTTCTTTTCTTATAATCTATTATTTCTGTTGGGAAGTATATAATAAGTTACCTGGGGAATGGCGCAAAAACGGAAAGTAGCTTGATCCTTCAAAAGGGCCATATACTGAAGGCAATCTTCAACATGGATTAGAGCATTTGTAACCATATCATTCAAGCACTGCACTGATATCTCAAAATTCTCCTCATACTTGAAATCCTGAAATTGCATGGAAGATTTTGTATAGATCATAGAGAATAAACTCAAACTAAAGGGGGGTGGGGAGAGGAAAAAAAGAACAAACTTAAAGGTGAAAAGAATTGAAGACCTCAAGCTTGTTAGCATATTTACTCCAAATTTCCCGAGGCCAGAACATGCGTGACTTCGGTATCTCGTTTATATCTTCGAGATAATCTCGAATAATATTAGCTTTCTGCAAATTTGAGGTTTTATTATCACATCACCACAAAAAAAGAAGAAGATCAAAATGGAAGGGTAGAATACCAAGTTAATACCATACTAGTAGAAAGACCCCCTTTAGTTCTTATATTTTACAATTTACTCCAGCACAAAGACAGTAAGACTACAAATAATGAACTATGCAAATAAACAACAACCAATCTCATTACACAACGGTACAAAACCTGACCAGTTAAAGGCACAAACATTACCTGAAGAAAGAGACCCATAGAGTTTGAAAGAGAATCAGAAGCAGGATCTTCAAGGTCAGCCACATAGAAAAGCTTCGACAGACCCAAACCTACAAGGCCTGCGACGTAGTGACAATACTCATCATAATCATCTACGGTCTCAACCTACAGAGAGGCAAATACACATAAGCTCACTTCCACAGAATATGTATAAAATATAAATGTAATGATCTGAAGTATTTTCTTTTACCTCCTTCTGTATGAATTTGGCCATTCCTGCTCCCATACGCCTTGTTATCTCCTCGATGGCCTCTTGGTAACTGTAAATACAAACTCAAGTGTGTCAATTGATATTTGCTTTTTTTCCCCCTTTTTTTTCCAAAGAAATGCATGCATGTTTAGGTAGGAAAAGAACATAAATTCATGGTCACAAGGAGTGCTCACTCTTTATTGAGCTCCAAAAAGGAAGTTTGAACGAGTTGAAACTTGTCCATGAGAATTTTGTAGTCCTTTGTGCCACCTACCAATGGAACAATGATGAATATTGTCTCAGCCAAAAAAAAAAAAAAACTAACCTACCCAAGAGTAGCAAATACTATTATTTATTATGGTGCCATTAATTTTAAAGTACAAATAATTAAAAACAAAATTTAGAAGTTACAAGTGTTGGCTTCCAGTGAAGTACCAACCAGGCACAGTATCATTGCAGTATCATAGCCAACTGGTCATACTTTTACAATATTGACCCATCTGCTATTTAGCTTGGTACTTACCCTACTGTACCAATGAGGCCTGAAATGTTATCAGATTTAACTTAAGAGATCTGAATTTGCAAGAGGACTTACATGAGAAGCTCCAGTTCAGATCATACAGGTGGTGATAAAATGACTCCAGAATTGGTACTTTGACCTCAGTAGCAACACTAGTGTCATCCTCTGCAAATTAATTAAATTTTCCTTTTCTATGGTCAGTCTTTCGCAAAAGATCTTTGAAATTTCACAAAAGTGAATCTAGAATACATAACTTACCCACAGTATCAAGGGCTCTAAGTACGAGGTAGAAAACACAGACCTACATAAACAGAGAAATACAGTTAAATGATTTATCTGCCAAACCAATGGTCAGCAATACATTGATGTCATTTACATTCCTGACAGCATCCAAAAGGCGTGTAAAAGGGAAATAGATGTGATATCATGGCATAAGCAATCAAGAGTACAAGGTTTTTGGCTATACTTGAATAGCAAGTGGTAGTGTGCAATATGCATATGATCAAGCACTTAAAAGGAAAAGTAGTGAATGACAGTTGCAGTTCAATTTGGTAAAACTAAATGCCACTAGGGACAACAGAAAAACTAAATTAGTGTCCCATCTAACCTCAATGCCAGATATAATAAACTAATATGATCAGAGATGTAGTGTGCTGTATTGTACAGTAGTTCATAGGATATTTCAACTTGATGTGCTGTACTGTATCTGCATTATTATGTGTCTGTGACGGTGACACCAACAGGAACAGAAAGGAAAAATAACCAAAGCTTTAGATGGTAAGTATATAAACAAGCAATATTTTTGGCAAAAATTTCATCCAAGTCACCTATTAAATTTCATCCAGTTGACAAAAGGAAGACGAACCAAACAGCACAGTTCCAGCAGGGAGGAAAAAAAAAAAAGAATCCTATCTGACCTTCTCTGTGCTCAATAATTACTAAACCACAAAGCAAAGGTAAAGGGAACAAAATGAAAAACCAATACAAACTCAAAGCAGCAAAGATCAAGCAGGGAAAATTCAGGAGCATGCCTGAGCACAAATTTCTACTGTAAAGACAACTGTTTTGCTTGCGAGAAAGCAAAACTTTCGGTAAGAAACCAAACAATTATCTGCTAATTGAGAAATCAATGTCATCAAAAATAGCAAAAATAAAAGTACATTTTTATGTTTGTTGCAACAACTTTGAAACATTTTCAATGAATTCCATCACTTCCCGCACATTTACAATTGAACCATCCAGCCATTCCTACGATAAAACAAGCTTCCCCTAAAAAAAAAATCTGCCCCATTCTCTATCACATGGAGCAATTCTAGTGAAAAAAATCTCAGAAGGGACAACAACACAAAAACACAAAACAGACACTAATTCAAGTAGGGCCAGAAACGGGGAAAGAGAGAAAGAATCCATACGGCGTTACGGAGCTCGGGGCCGAGCTGTTGAATGACAAGAGCGAAGCTGCGAGAGACCTTTTGGAGCATGGTATAGGAGAAGGCCCAGTGCTCCTCCGCCGGGATCTGCTTCGAGAGTCGCGCCGCCGCCATCTTCAGCTTTAGCATCGGGTACACCTCCTCTGGGTGTTCCATTATCGTCCCCAGTAACCCCATCTCTGAGCTCTTTCTCTCTCTCTGGAGCAAGCTGAGCTCTAAAGGAACGTAAGGGGAGAGACGGATCGAGATTTGGGGCGGGGTCGCTTGGCACTGTCGCGTTTGACTTGGCGTGGGCCAGACCCGGAGCGAAGGTATCCGATGGGCATCGGAAAATTTGGTAGATGTGCGGTTTGAACCGTTAGATTTGCACCAAAATTAATGCGCCTGGTTCAGCAAATTATAATTTTAATTGGACACACAAATCTTATTGAAGATCTAACGGTTTAATCGGATATCGGACCCAATTTGATCCAATATATATTGGAGGGCATCGTAAAAGCCCGCTCGTGGCCTGACAGTTTGATTCATTTTCAATACTGTGCAGTTTATTAATATATATATATATTTTTTGATGTGAAGTAATCAAGTGCTGTCAATAATTCATTGGTATTTAATAAATATCATGAATCCTAAATCTTTAAGTACCAAATCGGGGCCTATATTATCGACTCTATTTTTAGTTGAGGCGAGGAATTAAATCTCAACTCCCATCGAACAACATGTATTAAATTTCACAAAATTATGTAACTTTGATTCTCTATTATTGATGCCATTTAGTATTTATTGTACTGTTTGCTGATTTGCATGTCTCCAAAATGCCCCAAAAAGAAGCAGAAATTTCAAACGATTATTTCCGAAATTTTTATTAATATCTAAAGTAATTATTTAATTTCAAAATCTACATCTTTGATAGGAGAAATTTGAAAACTATTCAAACTGGAAAAAAAAAAAAATTCGGTTCTGGACCTTCTTTCCGAAAATTAATTTTCCAGTTTTGAAAATTGGGTTTTAGTTCGACCTTAGATCCTCTCACGAGCCAGACATCTCCTAGAAGAATCCTATCCGTTAATTTGCATTACAATGGGGTAAGTATGAACCTTGAAATAATCGAACGGTACAAATTTGTTAGAATGAACAAGTGCCTAGTAAGAAAATGATTGAAGTGGATGAGGACTCGCATTAGATTATATCTATTAGATTATATAAGGTTTTCTCTGACAACAACTCTACAAATTAAGTTATTAAATAGGGTAAATTTCGCTGTAGGTCACTAAACTTTGTTATTTGTCACGAATTGGTCACTTAAGTTTGATTTGTCCCTTTTGAGTCACTCAACTTTGTTATTTGTCCCAATCAAGTCCCTCTACACTTTTCCATCCAAAATTTTAACAGAATATTCCTATTCCGTCCAAAAAATTAACGGAATATACTCATTCCATCCAAAATATTAACGGAATGAGCATATTCCATCCAAAATACTAACATAATTAGTATATTCCGTTAAAATTTTGGATGAAAAAAATAGAGGGACTTGATTGGAACAAATAACAAAGTTGAGTGACTTAAAATGGACAAATCAAACTTGAGTGACCAATTCGTGACAAATAACAAACTTTAGTGACCTACAGTGAAATTTACCCTATTAAATAACTTAAAGTTTTAGTTTTTTTCTTTTAAAATAAAAGAATCATAATATTTTATGTATTTATCTAGAAGTGACTTTTGAACCGGAATCAATAACTCAGATTCAAAATTTGAAATATTTTAATTTTTCTTACAGTTACGAAAAATCCGACCTGAAAAATATTAATCGGATTATTTATCGTAGTCTTTCTAATAAATCAAATTATATAATTTTTCATCTATTTTCAGATAAATATATAAAATATATAAAATATTTTAATACAAACAATAAATAAATTATAACATTTTTTCTGTTTTTAAAAAAAAAAAAACTTAGAACCGTCAACTAAAATTCCGATTTTAGAATTCTAAAACCAAAACCAAAACTGCAAACTATTTTCTCTGTTTTGGAATTCCAAAACAAGAAAATAAATATGCGGTTATTCGGTCTAAAACCGAAAAATAAATTTGCGGTTTAGGTAGTTTTTAAAATCTTCTCATACATGATGTAAATTTTGAAATTTTAATATATTTTTTTGGATATTAATAAAAATTTCGGGGATTGTTTTGTTCCATCATCAAATAATACATGTTGCATAGTGTGCTCTGTGATTATGAGCATGATTTTCAATACACAGAGTGCTATTTACTTGCTGTCATCAAATCTAAGTTGATCGTGTATGAAGCTTCAACCCTGCCTAGTGATAGACTATTTTCTGAGGAAGATATAAATATCTATATTTTTCATGCTTTCATCGTGTTTTATTTTTTAATTTTAATAGTAAAACTTTATAATCTAATAATAAAATAAACTAACTAGAACATTGCATGCATAAAAATTACATTTTGACATTGAAATGTTGTAAAAAACTAACGTTTTGAAATTATTCATTATGAAAATGTATTACGTATTACGTATTAATATTTTTATTTTTAAAATTCAAATAGTCAATTTGAACTGTTCAACATAGAGGTTTGCTAAACCCCTAACGGGTTGAGCCCGTTTTGCCCGACCCGTACCCGTTACCCGTGGTACCCGTACCCGTTGCCCGGGTACAGATGGGTAGACGGGTAGACGGGTAATAAACGGACCGGACACCCCTATTTTGAAAAAAACCCATTGTACCCGTACCCGTCTACCCGCCAACCCGTACCCGCCTACCCGTACCCCTATACCCGCCTACCCGTACCCGTCTACCCGTACCCGTTACAAAATTTGAATTTCAAAATTTTTTTGGCGGCACCCCTATAGAATTCAGATCCAGTGCAATACCTGACTTAGTAGAATGAGATCTGAGGCATCAATTTTAATTTGGCATGAATCTCAAAACGGACCCCTATATCTAAACTCCATCCATCCATGTCCTTTAACTTGGCACGAATCTCAAAGCATAAAAATTCAGAAAAAAACAGAAAAGAAAAAAAAAAAAAAAAAAAACCCGCCCGTACCCGTCAACCCGCAACGGGTACGGGTAATAAACGGGTAGGGTAGAGGTTTTGGGAAAACTACCCGTCTACCCGTTGCGGGTTGTACCCGTACCCGTCCTACCCGTCTACCCGCCCTACCCGTTACCCCTAACGGGTTACCCGGAACGGGTCACGGGTAACCCGTTAGCAAACCACTAGTTCAACATGATCCTCGTATGAAAATATACTTGTAGATCAAACTTCATATTTTTTTATATATGTAGAAAGTTACTTGATCTAAATATTCTAGTCCATTCAAAAGTAGTGATTTTAGATATATCTAGAAAATAGTAAAAAATATTCTTAAAATGTAAAATTTTGTCTATAACTATATTTTATATAAGATCATGTTAAATTAAGATATTGATTTTAAATGATTAGGAATTTTTTGTTGTCTGCTATTGCTAGGAGTTTCTGTTATTGCCTGCTGATTATTTTTGATGTTTCAGTTCTATTCTTTGGACGTTTATTAGCTTAGGGCTGTTTCTGTAGACCAGCCTTTTTGGTTTTTTATGTTTGTTTTTTCTTGGTACAAACTGTATGCGTTTCCTTCTCCGATTATTTGGAGATTGGAAGCAAACACTATTAGGCCCTGTTCGGTGTTCTCATGGGCTGGGGAATGGGTGTGGGTTTTGAACTGATTTTTACTGTGCTCGTGGGAAAAAAAAAATTCAGTCTGAGTGAATTTTTTTTTTCTCACGAGCACAGTAGTGCGCCGAACAGGGCCTTATGGTTTCGAATGAAATCGGTGGGTGACCACTTTTTCAAAAAAAAAAATTAAGATATTGATTTATAGGACGGATCAATGTGTTTGAACTATACCATTTGATTAGTTGCTGATAGGAACAGTAGCATGTTCACCGCGCCACGTGCTGTCAGACATCCTTTGTCTGTGGACGCATTTTTTTTTTCATAAACCGAATATACTCAAATTTAAAAGTTTGGTAAAGTTGCTCGTCTCGTTGTTTCCGCTGGAGTTTTCTCGAATTCGAATGCCTAAAGCAACTCAATTTTTGAATTTTGATCTGGACCGTCCGATCTACTCTAACAGAAATATTAAAGGAAATGCGTGCGTTCCACCACGGCTGAATTGGCTCCAATTTCCGATTGGATGGCCCAGATCAAAACTCAAAAGTTAAGTTACTTCAGGGAATACAGACTCAGAGTTTTCTTTTAGACCCTGTTCGGCCCACCGATAAAAATGAGTGTGGACATAAAAAAAATGAAAATTTGAACTGTTTTTTACTGTTTACGTGAGAAAAAAAAAATCAGTTCAATGCGAGCGAACATGTCCTTATTGAGAGAGGGATACGCCCTCAATCGGTTACAGACTCAGTTTTCTCAGAATTGCATCTTCACAAATTATGAAAATTTATGCGACAAACGATCGAGTCGTTGTTTACGCTGTACGGTCCTATATGTAAATCTTTGTTTAGATATTTTTGACATTCCATTAATGGGTCATGCTTTAACCTTTAATTGAGAGGCAAATTGAGTAGTTGCAAATTGTAATTGCAACTTGAATTGCAAGCAAGCGCACCAGGAAATCAGAAATAAGAGATTCCTGACGCGCCTTGCATCTGGTATTCTGGTAAGACCAACTGCCTTTTCCTCAGAACAAAAAAAAAAAAAACGAAAAGAAAAGAAAAGAAAAAACCAACTACTTTACCGCTTCCGCCATCAGAAAGATATGATATTCCCTTGGTATATTCGTTCTCTATACTGCATAAAACATTTTTATCTTCAAGTTTTCCTAAATATCTTTACAAATGTGTGTAGGAAAATTGGTTCAAAGTTCAGACGATTAATGTGAAAAATTCAACACTGCAATTACACATTACGCAAAAGCAATTTACATTTTACAATTATCAGGTGTGCATTTTTAATGACAATTTGTTAGAAAATGTGTTCAAATGTCTCTGTCAAAAATATGTGAAAACAATTGAAAATTATGGTTATGCGAAAATAAGTGTGCATTTCACAATAAATAAGTCTTACGTTTTGTAATAATTGAATGTGCAATATTATGCTTGAAAAATTGCATTGATAATACTTTTGGATGAATTCATGGAGGTACCTAACTAGATGATATCATCATCATCACCACCACCACCACCACCACCAAAATTTTTATTTATAGCATAAAATAAATGAATCAAAACACCCCTGTTTGGTCAAAATTCGACAAATATTCAGACCGTAGAGATGATCCGCGAACCCAAATACAGATCCACACAGCCATTCCGTGGTCCCAGATTGGAGTCTGCAGAGCTAATCTGCGGCCCACCATTTTATTTTAAAGAAATGTTATTAGTAAAAAAACAAAAACATTGATTTGGCTTTATGCACACCTAAAGAATTAAAATAAATTTGTTTTGACTTTCTGCGACACAGATACCGATTTGTTTTGGCTTTTAGTTAATAATTTTTTTTATAAAAAAAGGAAAAAAAATCTGGAATGCAGACGGAATGACTTTCTGCAACACAGATACCGATTTGTTTTGACACAGATACCGATTTGTTTTGACTCCAATCTGGGGCTACGGAATGACTGTGCAAACCTTATATTTGGATCCGCGGAGCCAATCTGCTACTTGGATAAATCTGGAATTCTGACTAAGTAGTGGTGTTTTGATTTTTTAAAATTTTTTATGCTACAATAAAAAGTTCGGTCATCATCATAATGTTCTGAACTTTTTTTTTGTAACAATTTTACTTTAATCTCATTTATTATGACAAGCCAAAGGTATTTTTTTTTTTTAACGACGCCTCTTTTTTCATTACTGTCTTTTTTTTTTTTTTTTTTCCTTACATGATGAGGCGTAGGTCTACCTCGTCTCATGTCTTACAAGGTTCAGGAGTTCAAATTCCTTTCCTGACCTGTTCTACCCCAGTTTGCCAAGTGATGAGGCAATTGCATCTCAATTTCATCCCTGCAACAGTAGATAGTTTTATAACCAATCCCCTGTTGTATTTGAAGTTCCCATGCCTTCCAAACCTCATGAAAATATCACATGATTGGCTCATTCACAGCCAAAAATCCATGATTGGCGCGCATTACTGTGTTAGGACTCATAGAAATATCACATGAAAAGTTTTGGAGACGTTTAACGATTGAAGAATATGAAAGAAATAAGCTCAAAAGTCAAAATAGAGCGAAATACAGGTCCCAATATAATCCTGACTCGAACTGAGCAGTTTTCAGTCTAATTCGCATGATTTTAAATGTGTTGGATACTGAACAAAGGAAGCTACAACTTCCACGTTTTTCACTTTTTGAGATTCGGAATCTATTATGATCCAAATTGGCTTGTAACTTGTAATTAAGTTGTAATTGATGTTATCCAATTTATAAGTCCGTCAAGGGAGTCATCTAGCTAGAAGGTGATTTGTTAAACTGGGGTATCAAATGTCACATCGTATATGTTAATTATTCAAATTCCAAGCATTTAGAAGTAATTAATTAATTCTTTATATTTTCTTTACATGTTATACAATATTTAAAGTAGTGAGTCGTTAATTGACCATGAATAGAACAAAATGTGGGCTGGATCATTAATAATATATTGATTTAATAATTTTAAAATTCAGCATATATTCTTGAAAATAATTTTAAATTCAACATTTAAATGTGATCTAGAGTGCATTTATATGATGCACATGAAAAATGATAAATTTTGATGTAATACGTTTACAATTTATCGAGTAACTTAAATTGACAGCATTCTATATATAAAGGTATTTGATAAAATACTAAATGACATTATAACTGTATAAACCTAAACATCATGTGATCGATATATAGTATATTTCAGTTAAAGCCTAAACATTCTATATTATCCAATTCCTACCGTATTCGTATTCGATAATATGAATATAGATAAGATTTTTTTTTTTTTTCTGTAAACTTATCGAGTACTGATACGGGTACATTTTTTCATTATCTAAATGGGTAAAGGTACGGGTAAAGTCTATTCCGTACCCATTATCCGATCGAATAATTATAATATATATATAGAGAGAATGACTAAGCTCAAAACGTTTTTTCCTGGCCCCAAGAACAAACGACTCAGTTTTCCAATTTTAAAAGTTCAAACAACCGATCCAAACCGTTAGATGTTTAATCTATATTAAAATGTGCTTGGAGACCAAATTTTACATTTTTTGGAATTTTTTTACTCTTTTTTAAGATGGTTTGAAAGTCGTTGTTTTTTAATGGTGCAAAATTTTAATAAAAACAATGATTTTCAAACTATCTTAATAAATAGTAAACAAATTCCAAAAAAAATGTAAAATTTGGTCTCCAAGCACATTTTAATATAGATTAAACATCTAACGGTTTGAATCAGCTGTTTGAACTTTAAAAATTGAAAAACCGAGTCGTTTGTTCCTGGGCCCACAGCTACTACCAAGTCTTTCAAAAATTCTTTGTTTTTTTTTACAGCGCACAATTGACGTAACAGATAAAAAAACTTGAAATATTAAGGAGACAGACATTGAACACAATGGTAACAGCAATCTCTAGAGGTTTAACTTCTCGAACTGAATCTAAAAAGAAAGGAGAAATAAGCTCTGCTGAAAATGGAGGCTGTGAATAGAAAAATACTAACCAGGAAGAAAAAGAAGATAAAATGACATATATAAACTCTAAATTCGTAAAAATTGATAGACCGAAATATTGGACCGCTGTCCTATTAATTTTTCACATTATGTGGCGTTGGTTTGATAATTGCAAAAATCAAGAAGATCAAACATAAAAAAGTAGGAAATATGGAACATGCGTTAGAATTTTATTATTGGTTGGAGGAGCCACAAGCCTACAACAAATAATAAGAGACAGGACACTTGACCTGTCCAAACATAAAATACAGGGAAAATGGAGTAGAACTGGGGTGTTTTTAAATTTACTAACTTTATTTTTTTTTTGAACTCAACTCAAAAATTTATTGGATTGATTTCAAATGATAAATTCGAACAGTTTAAATTCATCTACTTTGTGAGTAATGCATCTACGTGCAAAAAAATAAACTTTCGAATTAATTTAGTATAAAGTTAAGCGGTCAAAAATAAGGTTTATAAATTAATTTTAATGCATTAATTTTTTTAATTTTTTTGACCACGTAACTCTATACAAAATTATTTTTTGCACGTAGATGCATCACTCGTAAAGTAGACGAGTTTCAAAAGTTCTAATTTATTATTTGAAGTAAATCCAATAAATCTTAGAATTGAGCTGATCACAAAAAAAAAAAGAGAGCAGGTAACTTATCCTAGTTCTCCTTAAAATGGAGAATGCGTTAGAAATTTATTATTGGTTCGAGCTACAAGTCAGTAACAAATAATAAAGGAACAAGTTGTGTCAAATTTGACATTAACATAACAATCGTTGTTATTTATTGCCTAGGTAATATGCATTAGCGGCGCAAACGGATTGAATAGTAGTAAAATTATATCTTGTATCCGATTTTTATTTTTTGAATATGAACATATCTAATATTTAACGGATATAAATTTGAATTTTATATTGAGAACTAGTTTTTAATATTAGTGACAAAGACAATATTAATACATATCATCGACATATTATGTTCATAAAATATAATAAGATTTGGTATATATATGCTTCACTATATATTAAGTTAATTTATACTCCACAATTAACAATCCTTGTTTTTATCATCAAACAATAGTTAATTAAATTGTATAAAAATTGATTATTATGCTATTTATATCAGTATGCGCTCGTCGGACGAACATGATACCATCCAAGCGATTAATCATAATTAATTGGTTATAATCAGAAATAATTGGCCGATTAGTCGAAAAAATTTGTGACAGTACAATGACTAATCATCCGATTAATCAATCAGCCTAAACAAATATTTTTTCCAACACTGATTTATATATCCAATAACATATATACCTATAAATTTACTTTTTTATTTGACATTTTATTTGAATTTTTTTTTTTTTTGAAAATTTCGTTGTCAGGATTGTTTTTTTGTGATTCTTGACAGTTGCTGTCAAGTTGTGTTGAAAACTAAAAGTTAGTTTTACATCACACATGCATAACACAAAGAACTAACAAAATCGCCAAAACAACACCGCATGGACCTTCGTTGTAGGTTGTCAAAAGAAGCATTGCCAAGTGATGATCCCTCCTCATATTTGTTTCTCTATGCATGCATAAAATTATGACATTTGGATTTATTTTTGGGAATCAAGGGCGTGCAAAAACAACTTCCACAATCTCTATATTCTTGGCTTTTACAAAATTCTTGATGACTATCCAAACAAAATCACAAAATGCCGTAATTTTTTTAGGTGTTAATTTGTACAGAAAGTGATATAGATCTCACAGTATGATTTTACTTGATGTTAGAAATAGTAAATTTAATTAGTTGATTAATTAGTCAAATAGTTAGGATGAATGTATTTGAATTTTCTAGATAGATTAAATATTTAGGTTCTTTAGAGTCATGTTCCAGCCGTTGTGCAATTTATGTACTTGGTATAGTTTGAGCTAGTTTTGTTTCTAATATGTTGCTAGTGTATCTTTATGTTTACTTTTGTTTAGGTTATGTTTGCTTTGTGTTTTAGTTTGTTTTTATATGCAATTTGATTCAAGGTGGAGATTGTTATGTTTTGACCCAAATTACTATTCAGGCTGTTGGACTTTGTATCTTTAATTTCCAACTTATGTAATAACTCTTGAGAGAGAATGAAATCTAATACAAATTACTTGGAATTATCTCTTTGTTTCTTCCTCTCTTTCTCTTCTCAAATCCTAGAAACCCTAACACAAATACCAGTCAATTATTGTACGGTGAGGAGTTGCAAACTCACAAATATTTAATTGACCTTATGCTTAGTAGAGGGTTTGATGATAAATGGGTAGCTTGGATGAAACTGTGGTTATTTAGTTCTCAGTCTTGTATTACCATCAATGGCCAACTCACCCCATATTTTTTCTGTAAAAGGGGGGGGGGTGCGACAAGGGGACCCTCTATCCCCTTATCTTTTTAATCTAGCTGCTGACACACTTAGTAAGATGTTTAAATCTGGTTGAGAACAGTCAGTGTTAGTTGGATTGGGCCCTCCCTGTTTTAATAATAAAGCTCTTACTAATTGCCACTACGCTGACGACACAATTCTGTTTCTCCAAGCCAACCCAAAATGTGTGTTATCAGCATGGTGGGCTTTGGTAATGTTTGAGGGTGTTTCTGGGGTTAAAATGAATCTTGACAAAACTGAAATGTACTCTATCAACATTCCCCAAAATGATGCTTTGGAACTTGCTCACATGTTTAGATGCCAATTGTCCCAATTTCCTTTTAAATATTTAGGGGTGCCTCTGCATAACAGGAAACTGAGTGTGCTAGAGTGGGGTTTCATTGTTGATAAAATTAGTAATAAATTACAAAACTGGAAAGGGCAAATTCTCTCACGTGGGGGCCGACTCACTCTGGTAAATGCTGTCATTTCTGCTGTTCCTATGTATGCCATGTCACTGTATCAAATTCCGAAAAAAATAATTGCTCAAATAGATAAAATTCGGAGAAGCTTTGTATGGCAAGGTACAAGTACTAAAAAAAGTATGCATTGTGTAATTGGCAGAATATGTGTCTTACGAAAAAATTTGGTGGAATGGGGATAATGGATATCCATCAAATGAATAACTCTCTCTTAGCTAAGTGGCTTTGGAGGTTTAAGGACCCCACTTGTCATAGTTTGTGGAAAGATATTATCAGGTATAAATATTATGATACTGACCATCCATTACCCTTTTCGTCATTTTGGAAAGATGTGCTAAAAAAAGAACAGATTAGCTCTTTAGGCATTATGGTTGTGCCTGGTAGTCACGGTCAAGTGCTCTTTTGGCATGATCATTGGCATGGTAACTGTGCTCTCAAAATCCTTTATCCTACTTTGCTTGAAATTTGTCTGACACCTTTAATTACAGTGCAAGAGGTAGTTATTTCACAAGGGGTTGTGGTTACGTTTCGTAGAATACTGGGAGGGGTCCTACTCGATGAGTGGAATCACATTCTACACATTATTAGCACTATCTCTTTCACACATGAATCGGATAATGTCTCATGGTGTTGGGATGCAAATGACATTTTCACTGTCAGGTCCTACAAATTTCTGAATTTTAGAGGAGTTCAACCATTACATCCTCTGATATGGTGGCAATTACTTGTGCCTCCCAAAATTCAAGCTTTTATGTGGTTGGTAACTAAACATAGAATCCTGAAAAAAAAAAAAATACAAAACAAAGGGTGGTTGGGTGATATTACCTGTGAATTTTGCTCTTACGATGAATCTTCTAACCATTTGTTCTTTAGATGTTTCTATGCTAAACAGGTGTGGATGTGGATGGGTCAATGCCATAACAGATATCACACTTGGTCCTCCATTGAGGATATTATACAGTTTGCATGCACTTTATCTAGAGTTGATAGAATAGCCTTTCTTATTGTTGTTTGTACTGTTATTTGGAGTATATGGAAACATCAAAATGACTTGTGCTTTAATAATGTTAGAATTTACACTGCTCGTACCCTTATCTTACAAATTTTGTCTTTGATCACTTATTGGTCAGGTACCATTCAAGAGGACATCCAACAGGCAATTGAAACTTGGACTCCAGGTGATTTAGATGCTATTCCCTTGCAAGTGGTAGATCCGGCTGATGATATGATGTTGGAGTGGGTCATTGGCAAAGAAGATGAAGAATGATGCTGCTTTCTTTTATTATCACATTCATTTTGTTGTACTCAATCTCTTGAGTTTCTCTTTAAGAGATGGGTGTAGAATGTGGTATATTCCCCTATATATATTTTGGATGCCTGCATGTGTGCATCAATAAGCACTTGGACTTTGTTGCTTCTTTAGTCTCTATGGATGCTAGTAGGTACCTGTTAGGAATGTTGTTTGACTCTATGGACTGAACTCTAGTCATATCGTATAGGGAGACTTTGTAAGTTACCGGTTTCAAATATATGGAACGGGCTTTTGCCTTTAAAAAAAAAAAAAAAAAAGCTTGTTCCACATTTGAATAAATCAAATCTGAATTATTTTTACCCATTGGGTATGTACCAATCTGTGAAATTGGCATTTAAAGTCAACTCTTTTGTAATAATTAATACTATTATGTCGATCGTTATCTAATTAATATGCAAATTAACTATATGATTAGAGCTGATGTAATTCGAATATTTCGGATTTTATAAAAAGTCACGAGTTACGTGATCTACTATAAAAAAAGGATAGGTGCGCGCATGGGAACAAAATAATGTCAACAAATGATCGCGCGATAGTATCCATGACAGCTGATGTGTAGTTCGATTTGTGAATATATATATATATATATATATATATATATATATAGAGGAGGGATCCACTTACAACAACTTGAAAGTTACAACATCTTACAACATCGTTTTTTTTCATTTTCAAAGTCCAAATCGTCGATCCAAACCGTTAGATATTCAATCTATATTAAAACATGGTTGCAGACCAAATTTTACATTTTTTGGAATTTTTTTGCTATTTATTAAGATGGGTACAAAATCGCTGTTTTTTAATGGTGCAGAATTTTAATAAATACAGCGATTTTGTACCCATCTTAATAAATAGCAAAAAAATTCCAAAAAATGTAAAATTTGGTCTGCAACCATGTTTTAATATAGATTGAATATCTAACGGTTTGGATCGACGATTTGGACTTTGAAAATGAAAAAAAACAATGTTGTAAGATGTTGTAACTTTCAAGTTGTTGTAAGTGGATCCCTCCTCATATATATATATATATATATATATATATATATATATATATATATATATATATATATATATATATGTTTCGGAGCAGAAAACACAAGCACATTTTTGCTATCATATTTGAATTTGATAATATATCCCACATGGATCGATGGAGCTTGACAGAGTCAGGTACTGTAGATTTATGATTTTTAGAATACTAATTGAATTCAAATCTATTAACTTATCAAGTACACAATTGCAACTCAGTCCCTATAGCTATGTCTATTAAAATTTTTGTTATAATCAGTGTTCTAAATAGCGCGCTATAGCGCCGCTATAGCGTTTTTGGACCCAAAACGCTAAGCTATACAATTAAAACACGCTATTTGAGCTACAGACGCTATAGCGGTAATAGCGGTCCGCTATAGCGCATAGCGTGTAGCGCAAATAGCGCCCGCTATGCAACATGCTGTTTTTTTTTTCTTTTCAATTTATATGGGCTTTAAATAAAGGCTCAGATTGGATTTTAACCGTGATTTTTTTTTATAATTGACATACTAAGCTTTATATTAAATTATTAATTATTATTTTAATAAAAAAAATATTAATTATTAAATGAGATCAAATAAGGAAGCTACAGCGCGCTATGCAACATGAGCTGTTTTTTTTTTATTTTTAATTTATATGGGCTTTAAATAAATGCTCAAATTAAATATATTAAGATATTTCTTGAAGTAACAAAATGATACTTACTATATGGTAGTTTGAATATTTTGAATAGATTAAGATAATTAATTATGCCATGATGTCTAGGTTATTTTGAAATTTAAATAGAAAAAAGATAGATTATGTCATGATGCTAAATATATTTTGAATAGAAAAAGATCGATAGTTTATGATATTAGTAATACTATGGATATTTTGAGTCCCAATTTGGACTTTGTATTGGTTCAATATGAATACTATAATTTTTTAATCAATTTGATGTTATTTATTATTCTATGAGACTTATATAATGTTGATATTTAGTACAAATATATGATATAATTTTTATAAAAATAAAAAAACGCTATGTGGCATAGCTTTCGCTATAGCGACGCTATTCGCTATAGCTTTTTTTTTCGGCTTCCCGCTATGACGCGATAAACGCTATTTAGAACCTTGGTTATAATTATAAAATCGATTGACACAGTATTAAAATATTTTTTTAAGTTAATTAAAAATTTATTTGACACAGTTCGAAGTAGAATTGTTCTTAACAAATTAGCAAATTGAAGTCAAAACTTAGATAAAATTTAACTAAATATATGTATTGAATAATAAAAGGTCAAAAAAATTTGACTGAATTTTCTTAGAATTATAATTATAGGTCCACAATCAGATCTTTTTTGTTCTCTTCTTCTTCATTATATTTATGAGATAGAGTATTGCAAATTAAAAAAAAAATGAAATACACAAAATCGATCAAAAATCGAAAGAAATCAGTTCAAGAATAAAACTAGTTCAAATCAGAAGTAGATACTACATCGGATCAGAGATATGCACACTCAACGATTAATATGTTTGTAAATGAAAATGCAAATTCAAACATAGATACAGACACTTGCCTAATCAATTCTTTTTTTTTAATCCGGCGCAATTGGATACCGCACATAATAGAATATTAGTCCCAGCCAAGCTAAAAAAAAAACTTTTTCGATGCCAATATATTTAGAGTATATATAGAGCAGTGTTGTAAATAACGGTATGCGGTTATCGGACGGACAGGATACCGTCAAGCGATTAATTAGAAATAATCGGGAATAATCGGCTATAATCGAAAATAATCGGCCGATTAATCGGAAAAATCCGTAACGGTTTGATTACTGACAACGACTAATCGGTCAATTAATCGGCCTAAACGGACGTGTTTTACAACACTGATATAGAGAGGCCGTTTTGAAATTCATGCAAATTTAAGTTAAGCGGTCTGGATCTGCATGGGATAAAATTAGTCTCAGCCGAGTGAAAAACTTTTTTGATGCCTATTTAGAATATAGGTGGACTGCTTTAAATTTCGTGCAAACTTAAGTTAAAGGATCCGGAATTCCGGATCTAATCTGATCGAGTCAAGTTCTTGATCTGGTTTAAATTGATCACATGATGCAACTTGAATATTTTGTATGATTATCTTGTAATAAAATATGTCCAATACACATCACATGTGCAACTCGAGGATTTTAAATTAAGTAGCAATGGGTCAATTAATATGAAATATTATCTGTCTGTACACTGTACACACACCCTCACCAAACTGTACACGTGTCTACTGCTTGGAATTCACATCCCCTAGCTGGCTAGCTCAGTCCAGGATTCATCATATAACTTAGCACGAATCTCAAAGGACAAATAATACTGGCCCCTGCGCCATTTCGAATAGGCACCAGCTGATCATACCTGGCAAGATACGGAATTTGTGGGTCATGCATACAGCAAAGAATGACTCACCACACTAAATTAATGGGGATGTGAATTCTCAACCGTACCAATTGCCAAATTGTTTTCTAACATATTGAATCAGCCAGTGTAACAAATATAGAACTGATCGGGCCGGGTAACCCTAAATTAACAAAAGAGAAAAGACAACAACAAATTACAAAAGAGTAAGAGTAAGAGTAAGAGTAAGAGTGATACCTTTATTTTTTAGAAAAAGCGTCCGTTATTGCATATGAAAACGTACTTACGTACATACATGTGTTGTACTCTATATATACTTGCTTTAAACTTAATTATAAGCATTGAGAAAATTAGTTACATACGGACATATCCATAGAAGCTTCTAATTTTAAATATTTTTCCATCAAAATTTTATTAGTTGTCATTTATGCCATAATCAAATACTTAATAAATGATCCCAATCATCCATTATAATGAATTTAAATTATTAAAAAAAATGACTATTGTGTCCTTGGTTAGTGGTTACACATCAATTCTTTCTATGATCTTCATTTGTGTATGACTGTACTGGAGACTCGTAATAGCCACTTCCCTCCATTTTTTTTTATTAAAATCCTCAATTAAATAAAAAAATTACAGAACTGCCCTCCATTTTTCTTTAAATGCCCCAACCGCTTTGCCACAGTATATATGTTATATATATATGTTTTTTTTAAAGATGTTTAGTATGTATTGAAATGAGGAAGATGTTCGGTGCTGTTCATGTCATTCATGTCCCTCTGTTGCTTATTGTGTTGCCAAAGGAGAATGAGGAAGATGGTTAAGAGGAATATTTAAGACTTGATCCAATGATTTATTGTAAAAATAAATCATAAATTATTTAATACTTTATCGGTAGGTGTACTAAGATGCACTAAACTTGCTGTATGGTTTTCTATAAGTTTAACTTCATTGAAAAATATTAAGTTAATAATAACACCACAAGTTGGTTCCAATTAATCATGCCGTTATCTACTGAACTGCACATGCATTTTAATGTTCTATCTTTGCTACGTAGCCATTTACTTAGGTTTTGCAATGTTTTTGCACTAGATCGATGCATTTTATAATATATATGTATACTATCTTCGAATATAATATTTTACAAACACACTTCAAAAACAGGATGTGCACCTCAGGTAGTGGCTCCAGAATTCCGATCAGGAGTAGACACAAAATATTGACAAACGTACAATTTTTTTCTCTCCTGGCAAATCGGAGCTGAGTAGTGGATATAAAGATCTAGATCTAGAAAATCACGGCATAACTGGATACGTCACGGTACGATACAGTTTCGTCACGTCATGACACAATACGTATGCCAGTTACGTGTTGTAACTCGCGTGTTCAATGTCGTAACCATTAGAGTGAGACATGTGAAGAAAAAAATAAAGGAAGATGACAAATAGAGTGAGACTATACATGATAATATGCATATTACATAGCAGGTCATGCTATGGACTTATATATTTATTTTCGAAGTCCAAACAGTTAATTTTAATTGTTCAACATTATATGTAGATGAAAATGTTGTTGTTTGATATTGACAAAATTTTCTTACTACTTTTTTAGATAAGTAAAAAGTTACTTAATCTGAATATTCTAGACATTAAAAGTAGGGATCTTTTACCTTTCTTAAAAACTAGTAACAAAATTCTAAAAATTTCATATGAGATCATGTATAACGGTTCATATCTACTATTTAAATTTTAAAAATAGAAATATGAATTCGTAGCACAAATCGATCAGTAATATAACCATAGCTCACTAATCACAAATTAATACCACAGGTACTAAATAAAATCAAGTCAAATTAGCCTAAATTTCTAAGTCTAATTAAGTTATTTATAACATGAATTATTTATTTCGTAACGAAGAATGTTTACCAGTGAAATAGTTGACATATTTTAATGTTTGTCAGTGATGTACTTCCATGTGCAAATTTTAATATTCATTTATTATTATTGTCATTGTAAACCATATGGAAATTTTCTTGGGTCCCACTTGTCAGCGGAAGGAAAGCTTTGCTCAGTTGATGCGCCGGATGTTTCCAGAGAAATCAATTTCCAAATATTCAATCGTCTCACCCCTTCCTCAGAGCAACTATTAAAACCCTCCAGTCCCGCACTTCTCTCCAGTCTCCATCCCAATATATCCACTTCTCTCTCACTCTATCTTGAATAATATCAATAGTAAAGGAATGATGTGGTTCCATGGATTGTGCGATTGCATGACCGGGAAGAACAAGGAGGCATGGAAGAATGGGATGATCGCTGGTTCAGTAGTGCTGATGAAGAAGAATGTGCTTGATTTCAATGATTACCATGCCTCTCTGCTCGATGGGGTCCACGAGTTGCTGGGTTACAGTGTTTCCTTTCAGCTAGTCTCCTCCACCCACACTGATCCTGGTAACTTTTCTCTGATTCTCTCTTCACCTGTGACTTGAATCAAATCTTGTTTAGCCGATCTCTTTCTTCTGTTGTCACTTGAGCATAGCTGCATATTGTTTTTACCGTTAATCAAAATAGAACGAAGGTATTAATTAAGCTACTGCTTTACAATGGTAGGAGCTAGCGTTAGTAGGTCTCTGCAACAACTATCAGTAGTACAGAAAATCTCATCAGTTGTCCTTTGTAAAGTATCATTAGTGACAGCTGTGAATCTGTTAGTGATGGCACCGTGAACATCGGTAAAACAGACTAACAGTTCTTGACGTAATTAACAAGTTATGGTATATTTAAGTATTTAGAATTAAGTTTAATATTATTACAAAAATCCTACTTGCACTATTACGTACTAAACTTTTTTCTTCTTTTTAATTTTGTTTTTATAGCTACTGGGAAAGGCAAGGTGGGAAAGGCAGCTAATCTGGAAGAGTGGATGACGACAATGTCAACGGTGGCGGCGGGCGAGTCGAGGTTCAAGATACACTTTGAATGGGATCATGAGAGCGAGGGAATCCCGGGTGCTGTCATTGTAAAAAATAACCACCACTCCGAGTTCTACCTCAAGACACTCACCCTCGAGGGCGTGCCGGGCAAGGGCAAGGGTAAGGTCCACTTCGTCTGCAACTCCTGGATCTACCCCAAGTACAGTTACGATCGCATCTTCTTCACTAATGAGGTATCTTTTAATTTGCTTTGCTATTTTGCCTGCTGGGTTAGCTCTAGCTGAGTCGTCTAAAGCTTAATTAGGGATGATTAAGCGACTTTTATAAATTATAAATTAAGCTTTATTCATTATATATATTATTTTACAAAGTATTTATATATTTTAGCCTCTCTTTGTTTTGTTTTATTAAAAGATCACAGTACAACTCAAATATTTTTTAGATGCTATGTAGATCAAACATAATTTTTAAGATCTTGAACAATATGTATATATAATTCTCACAAACCTAAAATATCTAATGTGGAAGATGCAAATTATAAACTTCAACTTTATGTATAAATAATTTCTTTGCGGAAGATGCAATCATAAACTTCAACTTTATGTATAAATAGTTTCTTCCCCTTAACACTTTATCTTAATGTTACAAATCTTTAAAATATAAATATTTGTGTGTATGTAATTACTTTTAATGAGCAGACATAAAACTTATTTTATTTTCGTTTATCTTTAATCCGGTATATTTGATTGCAAATGAACAAATTAAATTTAGTTTGCTATTAACATTATTGGATAACCAAAAAAATTGTAACTCTCAATTAAATGACACCTAGAGTTTCAAAATTTATTTTATGACCTTAAGACTAAAAATTCTCAAACATTTATATCCATTAGTTAGACTACTTAATAATAATTAATCTAACATGTTATTCTCGAAAATTAGAGCTAAAAGATTTTGGATCTTCTGTAGCCCGGCTACTTGGTGCAAAGAAATTCGTAACACGTAGTACTAATTACTACTAAGTACACGGGTTCTAATAAAATAAAATTGCATAATGTAATTAATAAAATAAAATTACAAAACCTGCGTCTTTTAGATATTTTTAATTAGCTTCTTTTATGAAATAAAATTAAACAACTGTAATTTATTGAGGGCTTCTAATTTTTTATTTTTTTAGTTCCTAAATGTCTTAAGGGATGAGTTACGCGTTTGACCTGAAATTAAGAGAAATGAAATTCATTTATGGTAAAAGTAGTAGTGGAATATCTCTTTTTTTTCTTCTTTTTTTCTGGACAGTATATATAGGTAACTGAGAAACTCAAACATTAATAAACCTTATTAATAAATATTGTATTATCCAGTTAGTAGGGTCCTTCCATAATTGATTTTTTTTAATATATAGACCAACATATTTTGTACAGCCGATTTTTTTCTATTTAAGACATAAAACAAAATTTGAAAACTACTCCACATTTTCTCTCAAAAAAAATTGAGATTTAGGAGAGCCGGAATTCAAAATTCAGGCGTATATAAATTTTCATCTAGAAAAAAAAAGGAGAATTAAAAAAATAAGAACTATTCTAAGCTCCGAACTATTCAATAACCGCTATTTAAAATTTCAGCCTTTCAAGGAATACTTTTAGGTTCCAGTTTTTTTTTTAGATTACAAAACTAAAAAAAACAAATTAAGTCAAGAAATTAAATTCCGGTGCCCTCTTATTATAAGACTGGACAATCAAACGATGGTTTTATAAAAAGTTTGGTTGAATTTTTGAATTGCTTCGGTTTTTTATATTTGGTTCGGTTTAGAATTTTAAAATCTGAAAAGATCGAACTGACCGAACTGACCGAACTGACCAAACCGACCGAACTGTGTGATTGGACAAGCGCATTAATACAACCTATTTTGAACAATATCTGATTTGAACGTACAGCCATGTGGGACTATATATAACTTTAAAAAAAATTGATGGCCCTTCTCTTTTTTTGAAAGCTACATGGCAAAGTACCATTGAACAGTTTGTGTGTCTCTCTGTGTGTGTACATATACAGAGAGAGTCGAGTTGGTTTATATCAAAATATTTGTTTTTAGGCTGTGGAACAAATGTTTTGATTTTTATATTTTTAAAGTCTAAATAGTCGATTTAAATCGTTGAACATTCAATCTATAATAAAATGAGCTTGGAAACCAAATTTTAATTTTTTTTTAAATTTTTTACTATTTATTAAGTCAATTTTAAAATCATTATTTTCAATGATTCAATTTTTTCACTGTTTATTAAAATCAGCGATTTTAAAACTCTCATAATATAAAAAAAATGTAAAGAAAACGATACATGATTAAAATAAAGAACAGTTTGTATTAAAATAAAGAAAACGATACATGGTTAAGTTTTTACATGGAAGGAAGAAGAAACAACTAAAAGCAAAAGGCAAACAAAAACGCTCAGCCTAAATCAATAAGCTGATCCTTATGGTTATTACTCGTAAATGAACTAAGATTTAATTAATCTATCTCAAAAAATATATATCAATTTTCACAGACATGTCTACCGAGCAAAATGCCACAGCCATTGTTGCCATATAGACAGCAAGAGCTAATCAATCTCAGAGGTGATGATGTTATAGGCCCTCTAAAAGAGAGCGATCGGGTCTATGGCTATGCAGTCTACAATGACCTAGGTGACCCCGACAAGGGTGATGATCATGTGCGCACAACTCTCGGTGGGCCAGAGCACCCCTATCCTCGCCGTGGCCGTACCGGTCGCCCCCCAACCAAAACAGGTTTGCTCATAACATGCCACCTATCTTACCTTATTTAGACGGGATCAATGAAAAATCAAACTCATCACCCAAGCATGTCAGTATACCATGAACTGCCCATTACCGAGAGAAGAGAACTAAAATTGCAAAATATGAACCAATTTTATTTTTAGATTATAAACTAACTTGTCATGCAGATCCAAAATGCGAAAGCAAACAACCTGTACTGCATAGCCTAGACATATATGTGCCACGCGACGAACGATTTGGCCATCTGAAGTTGTCCGATTTCCTTGCATATAACTTAAAATTAATTGGTCAATCTATCTTCCCTACACTCAGTGCGATCTTTGACCTGACACCAAATGAGTTCGATTCGTTTAATGATACCTTCGACCTTTATGATGGGGGGTTATCCCTGCCTCACCCGCATATGCTAGAGAAAATGCGCCAGAGTATTCCATTTGAACTCTTCAAGGAAACGTTTCGAAGTGAGGGACATGCCTTTCGACTTCCAACTCCGCATGTGCTCAAAGGTACACAAGGGTAAATGAACAGAGGAGCTTCAATCTTTGTTACGAAATAATTCTAATTAATTCATGAATGAACAGAGGATAAATTTGCTTGGAGGTCAGACGAAGAATTTGGGCGTGAAATGATTGCTGGCGTGAACCCGGTCATCATTAGACGTCTCGAGGTACATCATTCTTATTCATATGTAGGAGTTTTTCTCTAAATGAATCTATAAATTTTAACTAATATAGTACTGTGAAAATAAGTCAAAACTTCATGATCTACACAGGAATTCCCCCCAACTAGCAACCTTGATCCAACAGTATACGGAAACCAGACGAGCACAATTAAGGAGGAGCACATTCTAAATAACCTTGATGGATTTACAGTGCTTAAGGTAAATAAATTAATAGAAGAGAGCCGAGCAATTTTAATTTTTTTCGGGCATGCAATAGATGCACGGCGTCTTTAAGATTAATTCAATAAATAGTTCGGGTCTCATTCTACCAGGTCAACCTGACTGGATTTGAGTTAGAGGGATATACTACCATTATTATAAGTACAAAACCAATAATTTTCTTTATGAATGTTAATTTTTGGTATATGATAAATTTCTTTTCTCGTACATGTAATTTGTTTTTATTTTTATTTTTATTTTTGGGTCTTTGCAACTTATTTATTGCCTTATGGGTGTTCTTTGACAGGCACTAAAGGAGAATAAGTTATACATACTCGACTATCATGATGCCATCATGCCTTACCTACCTAATATAAATGCATTGAAAGGAACCTTTATCTATGCCACCAGAACACTCTTGTTCCTGAAAGATGATGGCACAATCAAACCGCTTGCTATCGAGCTAAGCCTACCGCACTCCGATGGGTTGGAACATGGTGCAGTAAGCAAGGTGTACACACCAGCATCAGAGGGAGTTGACAGATCTATTTGGCAGTTGGCCAAGGCCTATATGGCAGCCAATGACTCTGGATATCACCAACTTATGAGCCATTTGTGTGTTTTCAAGTTCATGTTTTTTCAGTGATTACAATTACAATTTTACAATTTATTAATTTCATCATGACTTGGATTTACTCTTAGATTTAATTAGAAACAGATTACACTTAAAATAATCATGTTCAAACAAAAAAAAAATTAGGCTCAAGACCCATGCGGTGATAGAACCATTCATGATAGCCACAAATAGACAGTTGAGCGTCACTCATCCAATACACAAGCTCATGAGCCCACATTACCGTGACACAATGAACATCAATGCATTGGCACGCCAAGCCCTTATCAGTGCCGGTGGCATAGTCGAAAATTCTGTTTTTCCTCAGAAATATGCCCTCGCCATGTCGTCTGATGTATATAAGAGTTGGAAATTCACAGAGCAAGGCCTACCAGCTGATCTCATCATGAGGTATGACATATGAAACCACTTTTAACATTACAAAGAAATACAACACCTAAGTTTAATAGAAATACATTCATAAATTTCTAAACTTCTTTATTTGAAACAATGATTTTATACAATTTTATTAACTAAATTGGGAATTAGTAAGGTTTTATAACTTGACAATTTTATTAACTATTGCATGGCTAATCCTATGCAATTGTTAGGAACTTTCAGTCCAGACTATTTGCATAAGAATGGTAGTGGACTATTTACATGAACCTTCAATAAAATATAATATAAACATTGGGTCGAGTAGTTGCATGGTTATGGAGTTAAATAGTTGCATGGACATTTAATAAAATATAATATTTACTAAGTGATTAAGTAGTTGCATGAGAAGAGAGTTGAGTTGTTGCATGGACTTTTAATTAAATATAATATCTACTAAGTTTTTAAGTAGTTGCATGGCCATGTTATTGAGTTATTGCATGGACCTCGAATTAATTACAATATCTGACCTTCAAAAATCATTTGCATGACTGAATATTACACAATTGCATGGTTGCACTTCATACAATTGCATGCGATACCTGTTACATGGAAATTCGCATGCAACAAGTTTAAAAAGTCAACAAACGTCATTTCTTTTGCATGGGCCGTCTCAACCGTGCAAAAAAACGATTATTCTAGTAGTGTTAGTAGCTACTACTAAGTTTTTTAAAAAAAAAAAAAGATAGTTGCCACAAAAAATGTTTTGGCTAAAATACTAATTCACAAACAAACCCCAGTACGTACCAAGGGTGCTTTTATTCAACGAACTATTATGTTTACATCCAACAATCATTTACACAATGAATATATAATCTATAACGAATAGCTCAAAATTAATCAAGCGCTAGAATACACATGGAGCGAGGCAAATGATAATTAATTAATTTATTAGTTATAAGGTGAAGTTGCTTGTCCAAACTTGGACATCAGAAGCTGGATGACTGACGCGTCGACCTGGAAAGTCTTTGTGAGCACATCAATCGGAATTGCTGGTTTTGACCCGAACAAGGTTAGTGGAGCCAACACAACTCCTGGCAACTGGCTGTTAAAAGCGGTGATAGCCACCCCATTTTCTTTCCCAGTGTTGTACTGGAAATGAATGAGTCCTCGGGGGATAATGAAGCTCTCACCAGCCTTCACGACTTTCGAATAGAAAACATTTGCGGTGCTGATGAAACCAACAAGCATTTCACCTTGAACAACGAATCCGATTTCAGAAGCACGGGGGTGGCTATGGAGAGGGTTGACACCACCTGGAGCTAAGTCAACACGGTTCATGGAGAGACCGAGTGTATTCAAACCAGGAAAGGTCTGAACACTGCCTGCTGTAATATTGGATCCAAACATGTTATTAGTGTTTCCTGCCACAGCAAGTCCGCTGAAGAAGAAATCATTGGCGACAACATTAGAAGCTGGTTTGCAAGGGAAGCCGTTGACAGTGATGTCGGATTGTAAGTCAGCGACGCAAAAATCTTGAAGAGGATCAGGGTCGGCACGGCACAAGGTGAAGATGAAGACAGTGAGAGAAAGGAGCAACAGGGATCTTAAAGGGGCCATTGTTTTAGTTTGCTGGTAAGGTTTGGGATGAGTGCTCTAGGTACGTGGGTAGTCTTTTTATAGGGAGTGATGCGAGGAATCGTTCAAAAATGATTGAAAAGTTAAGTGTTTGATTTGCTTAATCAAATAGGAAAATTAATTAAAGTCATGTAGTTGGTGATGACTAATTAATCAGAAGTCAACTTTTCAATTTCATACAAGTTGGGAGCAGATAATCAATAAAATATTTTGAAGATTAAAAATATCAATTACATTGATGACAGATAAATTAGAAATCAATTATATCAATAGAAAATTAAGTAGAGATCAATTAGTATTAATTAGTATATAATAAATCTTGTAATATAAAAATATTTTAGTGGTCCTGTGTAAATCCTGTAGCATATAAATAAGAGCCGTGTAAGATATTGAAATCATATCATAAATCAATAAGATTAGTATTTTTTGTTCTTAAAATTCAACAAATTAAACCGATCTAAAATGATAAGATCAGTAGACTTAGTCCTTTGCGTAATCTGACTTTTTGCACTATGTTAGCTGTCCAAATTTACTTCCTTTTAGTCAGAACAAAACTAACAAGGAGCTTACCGGAATTGAGGGTACACATTTTGACAAAGCAGTTTTTAATCCATACATAGCAAAGATAATAAAGTGAAAACTGTCCTGCTTTGTCTATCATGATCTCTGCATAAATTAAAAACTGTATTGTCAAAATTTGTACCAAAATTGAAGTTATCCAATTAGTAGGGGGTGCATTTTTGGTCCATAAAATTTTTGACATAGTCTTATTTTAAACCGAATCTAAATTATTTGATTAAAATTCACACAAACCGCACGTTTAGATTTATGAAACGGTTTAGATTCGTACGATCCTAACTCGGTCTGTACAATTCTCAACACGGACATGACTCTGCCAAAGTCCTTTGCACACAACCACATCCCAAACTATAGTTTGGAATACTATAACTACTGTGTGTATATTAAGCTCACCAAATGAGAGCGAAGAACTTCAATTCTCAATCCCGTAAATAATTTATTGGTTTAGTAAAAATTTTAAAAATGACAAACTCTACTTTTCAATTAAAAAATCTCTGCAAAACAATTCAAGAATATAGATAAAAGAATCAAAATTTTTTGTATGGACAGTTCGAGGACAAAGATATCTAGGCTTTGATAAAGTTGGTGATTTTCAAAAGTGATTTGATGGACGAATATATATGGAAAGATTCCACAAATATCACTGAACATGAATTTGATCATCCCAGGTACCTGACTTAAGCAAATTATAAACGGACGGTCCAAATTAATTCTTTTAACTTGGCACGAATCTCAAAATGGACTGCCTATAGTTTTTATAAGCACCGGATTGATTTCGGCCCAGTTGAGATTAATCTGGGCCATCCATTTATAATTTGCTTGAGTCAGGTAGCTGGGAGGATACGGATTCACTAAACATTACCACATTATGAAAAAAAAATCCACCCAACTAGTTTACCGTTTCCTTTTCTAATCCTAGTATGTAGGCGTAATATCTTCAATTCCAATTCCAGAAAGCTTCGTACCTCTCCTCGTTACGTTAGCTCTGTTCCGACTAAAAGGAAGAGGTCTGGACTGATAACAATAAAATAACACACTAAAAAAAGTCAAAGCTAAGGACTGAGTCTACTAATTATCTGCTCCAAATTTTTTTATCAAAAGTCAGAAGTCAGCTTCTGGGGTTAATTAGTTATTACCAACTACATTACTTTAATTACTTTTCCCGTTCTATTGAACGATTCAAACACCAACTTTTCAATCGTTTTTGAACGATTCCTCGCATCACTCCCTATAAAAGAACCAACCACGTACCTAGCTAAAGCACTCATCACAATCCTTACAAGCACAATAATTAATTAAAACACACACAAAGAACACAAAAAGCAACAATGGCCCCATTAAGATCCATGTTGCTCCTTTCTCTCACTGTCTTCATCTTCACCTCATGCCGCGCCGACCCTGATCCTCTCCAAGATTTCTGTGTCGCGGACTTAAAATCCGACATCACTGTCAACGGTTTCCCTTGCAAACCGGCTTCTAATGTTGCCTCCAAGGATTTCTTCTTCAGCGGACTCGCTGAGGCAGGAAACACCAATAACATGTTTGGATCCAATATTACAGCAGGCAGTGTTCAGACCTTTCCTGGCTTGAATACGCTCGGTCTCTCCATGAACCGTGTTGACTTAGCTCCAGGTGGTGTCAACCCTCTCCATAGCCACCCCCGTGCTTCTGAAATTGGATTTGTTGTTCAAGGAGAAATGCTTGTTGGTTTCATCAGCACCGCAGATGTTTACTATTCGAAAGTTGTGAAGGCTGGTGAGAGCTTCATTATCCCCCGAGGACTCATTCATTTCCAGTACAACACCGGGAAAGAAAATGGGGTGGCTATCACGGCTTTTAACAGCCAGTTGCCGGGAGTTGTGTTGGCTCCGTTAACCTTGTTCGGGTCAAAACCATCAATTCCAATTGATGTTCTGACAAAGACGTTCCAGGTCGATGCGTCAGTCATCCAGCTTCTGATGTCCAAGTTTGGACAAGCAACTTCACCTTATAACTAATAAATTAATTAATTATCATTTGCCTCGCTCCATGTGTATTCTAGCGCTTGATTAATTTTGAGCTATTCGTTATAGATTATATATTCATTGTGTAAATGATTGTTGGATATTGCATACAGTTGATTGAATAAAAACACCCTTGGTACGTACCGGGGTTTGTTTAATTATGAATTAGTAATTTAACCAAAACTTATTTTGTGATAATTGTTGATTATTGATAAGTCAAACTTCTATTCCTCTGCTTAAGCATATGACCAATGATGGTTTAAGCAGACATCAGACTACATGCCCTGCAGTAGTAGTCTATATAAATTATAAAAATACGGTCTTGAATGTTGGTTACTGAGATCAAGATTTCATATATAGTTTCAGCTCATGGACAAAGCTCTGTCATCGAGTCAAATGTCGGTTTCGCAGTTGTTTTCTTATTTACCTGTTCGCACTTAATTAGCCTCCTTTACGTTTTAATCTGCGCTAATTTCTTGGTAATTTTTATTAATCCAACTACCTCCTCGCTTTAGAAAATAGTCTTCCTAAATACCACATTTACACATCTTCTGGCTCTTTTATAGACAACTTTACCGGTGCTACTTAATTAAGGAGTTTTCATTTTTTTTTTTTTTTTTTTTTATGTTCTTTCTTTCTCCTGCCTACACAGAAACCCACGTTCGGAAAATAACGCTTCTTCCTCCTCCTAACTTAAATCAATGGTCCTCTGGCAATGTTCTTGTAAATACAACACCATATAGGAAGATTTGCACCGTAATGCTCAATTTTTTTACATCCATTTTGATAAGTACTATTCTATTGCTTCTCTTTGCGAATTTTCTAACAGCATATCTCTTTAGTTTCTTAATTTCGTCTAAATTTTTTTATTTCTTTTAGTTTCTGTTTGTACTATTTTTGGCCAGAAATTTTATTTGTTAGTATGTCGAACTTATTTTAATTATTATTTTTAATTATATCATGGAAATATTAATTTTTTAAATTTTGATTGTAAACCCTCAAGGAAAATCAGGGAAATTATTTTTAACAAATTTTGAAAATTAATTAACTAATAGGTTAATATGAGCCACTAATGTGAACTCAACTATTTTTCTACAAGATCACGTACTATTTTAATTGATGAGCTTGTATAGGAGTTTTACTGAATGAAGAGTAGAACTGGTATTTGAGTTTTACTGAACTCAAAGTATATATTTTAGCTTCTCTTTGTTTTGTTTTATTAAAAAAGGTCACAGTACAACTCAATATTTTTTAGATGCTATGTAGATCAAACATAATCTTTAAAATCTTGAACAATATGTATATATAATTCTCACAAACCTAAAATATCTAATGCGGAAGATGCAATTATAAACTTCTACTTTATGTATAAATAATTTCTTTGCGGAAGATGCAATCATAAACTTCAACTTTATGTATAAATAGTTTCTTCCCCTTAACACTTTATCTTAATGTTACAAATCTTTAAAATATAAATATTTGTGTGTATGTAATTACTTTTAATGAGCAGACATAAAACTTAATTATATTATTTTTGTTTATCTTTAATCCGGTATATTTGATTGCAAATGAACAAATTAAATTTAGTTTGCTATTAACATTGGATAATCAAAAAAATTGTAACTCTCAATTAAATGGCACCTAGAGTTTCAAAATTTATTTTATGACCTTAAGACTAAAAATTCTCAAACATTTATATCCATTATTTAGACTACTTAATAATAATTAATCTAACATGTTATTCTCGAAAATTGGAGCTAAAAGATTTTGGATCTTCTGTAGCCCGGCTACTTGGTGCAAATAAATTCGTAACACGTAGTACTAATTACTACTAAGTACACGGGTTCTAATAAAATAAAATTGCATAATGTAATTAATAAAATAAATTACAAAACCTGCGTCTTTTAGATATTTTTAATTAGCTTCTTTTATGAAATAAAATTAAACAACTGTAATTTATTGAGGGCTTCTAATTTTTTATTTTTTTAGTTCCTAAATGTCTTAAGGGATGAGTTACGCGTTTGACCTGAAATTAAGAGAAATGGAATTCATTTATGGTAAAAGTAGTAGTGGAATATCTCTTTTTTTCTGGACAGTATATATAGGTAACTGAGAAACTCAAACATTAATAAACCATATTAATAAATATTGTATTATCCAGTTAATTAGTAGGGTCCTTCCATAATTGATTTTTTTAATATATAGACCAACATATTTTGTACAGCCGATTTTTTCTATTTAAGACATAAAACAAAATTTGAAAACTACTCCACATTTTCTCTCAAAAAAAATTGAGATTTAGGAGAGCCGGAATTTAAAATTCAGGTGTATATAAATTTTCAGCTAGAAAAAAAAGGAGAATTAAAAAAATAAGAACTATTCAATAACCGCTATTTAAAATTTCAGCCTTTCAAGGAATACTTTTAGGTTCCAGTTTTTTTTTTTTTTAGATTACAAAACTAAAAAAAAAAATTAGGTCAAGAAATTAAATTCCGGTGCCCTCTTATTATAAGACTGGACAATCAAACGATGGTTTTATAAAAAGTTTGGTTGAATTTTTGAATTGCTTCGGTTTTTATATTTGGTTCGGTTTAGGATTTTCAAACCTGAAGGGGTCGTTCGGCAGCAAAGGATTAAGCCTCCTTAAGGCTTAATACGCTTTCTTTAGCTTCCTTAACCGCTTAATCCTACCGAACACCGGTTCTTTAGCGCGGATTAAGAACACCTCCTTTAGCTTCATTTTACCCGGATCTTAATCCTCTGCCCGGACTTTAAAGCACCCATATCCCTTCCTTTAGCTTCCTTAACAAAACCCACGGATTAAGACAATCGAACATTGGTTCTTTAGCGCTCCTTAAGCTTTTAATCCTTCACTCTTAATCCTTTGTTGCTAAACGATCCCAAAAATATCGAACTAACCAAACCGACCGAACTGTGTGATTGGACAAGCGCATTAATACAACCTATTTTTAACAATATCTGATTTGAACGTACAGTCATTTGGGACTATATATAACTTTTAAAAAATTTGATGGCCCTTCTCTTTTTTTGAAAGCTACATGGCAAAGTACCATTGAACAGTTTGTGTGTCTCTCTGTGTGTGTACATATATCGAGTGGAGTTGGTTTATATTAAAATGTTTGTTTGTAGACTGTGGAACAAACGTTTTGATTTTTATATTTTTAAAATCTAAATAGTCGATCTAAACCGTTGAACATTCAATCTATAATAAAATGAGCTTGGAGACCAAATTTTAATTTTTTTTAAAAGTTTTTTACTATTTATTAAGTCAATTTTAAAATCATTATTTTCAATGATTCAATTTTTTCACTGTTTATTAAAATCAACAATTTAAAAACTCGCATAATAAATAATAAAAAAATTTCAAAAAAAATGTAAAGAAAACGATACATGATTAAAATAAAGAACAGTTTGTATTAAAATAAAGAAAACGATACATGGTTAAGTTTTTACATGGAAGAAAGAAGAAACAACTAAAAGCAAAAGGCAAACAAAAACGCTCAGCCTAAATCAATAAGCTGATCCTTATGGTTATTACTTGTAAATGAACTAAGATTTAATTAATCTATCTCAAAAAATATATATCAATTTTCACAGACATGTCTACCGAGCAAAATGCCACGGCCATTGTTGCCATATAGACAGCAAGAGCTAATCAATCTCAGAGGTGATGATGTTATAGGCCCTCTAAAAGAGAGCGATCGGGTCTATGGCTATGCAGTCTACAATGACCTAGGTGACCCCGACAAGGGTGATGATCATGTGCGCACAACTCTCGGTGGGCCAGAGCACCCCTATCCTCGCCGTGGCCGTACCGGTCGCCCCCCAACCAAAACAGGTTTGCTCATAACATGCCACCTATCTTACCTTATTTAGACGGGATCAATGAAAAATCAAACTCATCACCCAAGCATGTCAGTATACCATGAACTGCCCATTACCGAGAGAAGAGAACTAAAATTGCAAAATATGAACCAATTTTATTTTTAGATTATAAACTAACTTGTCATGCAGATCCAAAATGCGAAAGCAAACAACCTGTACTGCATAGCCTAGACATATATGTGCCACGCGACGAACGATTTGGCCATCTGAAGTTGTCCGATTTCCTTGCATATAACTTAAAATTAATTGGTCAATCTATCTTCCCTACACTCAGTGCGATCTTTGACCTGACACCAAATGAGTTCGATTCGTTTAATGATACCTTCGACCTTTATGATGGGGGGTTATCCCTGCCTCACCCGCATATGCTAGAGAAAATGCGCCAGAGTATTCCATTTGAACTCTTCAAGGAAACGTTTCGAAGTGAGGGACATGCCTTTCGACTTCCGACTCCGCATGTGCTCAAAGGTACACAAGGGTAAATGAACAGAGGAGCTTCAATCTTTGTTAAGAAATAATTCTAATCAATTGATGAATGAACAGAGGATAAATTTGCTTGGAGGTCAGACGAAGAATTTGGGCGTGAAATGATTGCTGGCGTGAACCCGGTCATCATTAGACGTCTCGAGGTACATCATTCTTATTCATATGTAGGAGTTTTTCTCTAAATGAATCTATAAAATTTTAACTAATATAGTACTGTGAAAATAAGTCAAAACTTCATGATCTACACAGGAATTCCCCCCAACTAGCAACCTTGATCCAACAGTATATGGAAACCAGACGAGCACAATTAAGGAGGAGCACATTCTAAATAACCTTGATGGATTTACAGTGCTTAAGGTAAATAAATTAATAGAAGAGAGCCGAGCAATTTTAATTTTTTCGGGCATGCAATAGATGCACGGCGTCTTTAAGATTAATTCAATAAATAGTCCGGGTCTCATTCTACCATGTCAACCTGACTGGATTTGAGTTAGAGGGATATACTACCATTATTATAAGTACAAAACCAATAATTTTCTTTATGAATGTTAATTTTTGGTATATGATAAATTTCTTTTGTCGTACATGTAATTTGTTTTTATTTTTATTTTTATTTTTGGGTCTTTGCAACTTATTTATTGCCTTATGGGTGTTCTTTGACAGGCACTAAAGGAGAATAAGTTATACATACTCGACTATCATGATGCCATCATGCCTTACCTACCTAATATAAATGCATTGAAAGGAACCTTTATCTATGCCACCAGAACACTCTTGTTCCTGAAAGATGATGGCACAATCAAACCGCTTGCTATCGAGCTAAGCCTACCGCACTCCGATGGGTTGGAACATGGTGCAGTAAGCAAGGTGTACACATCAGCATCAGAGGGAGTTGACGGATCTATTTGGCAGTTGGCCAAGGCCTATGTGGCAGCCAATGACTCTGGATATCACCAACTTATGAGCCATTGGTGTGTTTTTAAGTTCATGTTTTTTCAGTGATTACAATTACAAATTTACAATTTGTTAATTTCATCATGACTTGGATTTACTATTAGATTTAATTAGAAACAAATTACACTTAAAATAATCATGTTCAAACAAAAAAAATTTAGGCTCAAGACCCATGCGGTGATAGAACCATTCATCATAGCCACAAATAGACAGTTGAGCGTCACTCATCCAATACACAAGCTCATGAGCCCACATTACCGTGACACAATGAACATCAATGCATTGGCACGCCAAGCCCTTATCAGTGCCGGTGGAATAGTCGAAAATTCTGTTTTTCCTCAGAAATATGCCCTCGCCATGTCGTCTGATGTATATAAGAGTTGGAAATTCACAGAACAAGGCCTACCAGCTGATCTCATCAAGAGGTATGACATATGAAACCACTTTTAACATTACAAAGAAATACAACACCTAAGTTTAATAGAAATACATTCAGAAATTTCTAAACTTCTTTATTTGAAACAATGATTTTATACAATTTATTAACTAAATTGGGAATTAGTAAGGTTCTATAACTTGACAATTTTGATTGACATATATCAGTTGGCTATTATGAGAAGTTGAGAACGTGAATACTATTGATCAAAATGACAACTATACAAATTAAACTTGTGTAAGATCGTATAATAACGCAAATTCCAATGATATGTCTTTTGTAGAGGAGTTGCGGTTGAAGACCCTTCAAGCCCTTACAAGCTTCGCTTACTAATCAAGGACTATCCATATGCTGTTGATGGTCTTGTTGTATGGTCGGCGATTGAATCGTGGGTCAATGAGTACTGCTTTCTCTACTATCCGAGTGACTCGGCGGTGAAATCCGATACAGAGCTCCAAGCTTGGTGGAAGGAGATTTGTGAGGTTGGGCATGGCGACAAAAAAGACGAGGAATGGTGGCCCAAGATGCAAACAGTCGAGGAATTAACCAAGACATGCACCACCATAATTTGGGTTGCCTCAGCTCTACATGCAGCTGTTAATTTTGGGCAGTACCCATATGCCGGATACCTCCCGAATCGCCCGACCGTTACTCGTAAACCAATGCCTGAACCAGGAACAGATGCATATGAAGAATTGAAGAAAAACCCTGATAAGGTCTTTTTGAAGACTATATCAAGTCAGTTACAAACTATATTAGTAATATCCTTGATCGAGATCTTGTCTCGGCATTCGTCAGATGAAGTCTACCTCGGACAACGCGACACACCAGAATGGACATCTGATGAGAAGGCACTGGATGCTTTTGACAGGTTTAGTGAGAGACTGATTGGAATAGAAGAGAAGATCAAGGGTTTGAATGCAGATCCAACTTTGAAGAATCGAAATGGACCCGTAAATTTTCCGTATACATTATTATACCCAAATACTTCCGATAAGAGTAAAACTGGCGGGTTGGTTCCAAAGGGAATCCCAAATAGTGTGTCCATATGAGAGGTAATTTGTGTTTTTATTTATTTCCTTTTTATTAGTGGTTGTTTTATATTTGTTTGTGGTGTTGGTAAATAAAGGTCTGCTATATATGCAACCCGGTTAATTCAATTTGATTGTTTATTGCTGTGAAAGCTTATTGTGTAATATTAAAATTGTATTAGTGAAATTCTGAGATGATTTCTATTTTGTAGTATTCTATCCTTGAAGAATCGAGGAGTCGAAAAAAAATAGATTATACTATCGTACATGTCATCAATAGATTACAGTGAAAAGAAAAAAAAAATGACCATACTAATGATTTGTAGTATTCTAAGTAAAGATTTTTTTTCTTAATTAAGCGTCGGAAAAAGACTACAAGTAGTGTTCTGAATTTGCCTAAATAAGAAAACAACTGTGAAACAGACCTTCGGCTTGATTACTGGGCTTTGTCCATAAGCTGAAATTATAATTCAAAATTAATCTAATATTGGGACATGAATAAGCCCGTGTGTGAAACTGTGAAATATTGATCTCAGTAATAAACATACAAGGCCGTATACAAGTACTGCAGTACATGCAGTCTGCTTAAACACTGGTCATATGCTAATGCTGGAGAATAGAAGTTCGAATTTTCAGTAATCGATAGTTGCCACAAAAAATGTTTTGGCTAAAATACTAATTCACAAACAAACCCAAGTACGTACCAAGGGTGATTTTATTCAACGAACTATTATGTTTACATCCAACAATCATTTACACAATGAATATATAATCTATAACGAATAGCTCAAAATTAATCAAGCTCTAGAATACACATGGAGCGAGGCAAATGATAATTAATTAATTTATTAGTTATAAGGTGAAGTTGCTTGTCCAAACTTGGACATCAGAAGCTGGATGACTGACGCGTCGACCTGGAAAGTCTTTGTGAGCACATCAATTGGAATTGCTGGCTTTGACCCGAACAAGGTTTGTGGAGCCAACACAACTCCTGGCAACTGGCTGTTAAAAGCGGTGATAGCCACCCCATTTTCTTTCCCAGTGTTGTACTGGAAATGAATGAGTCCTCGGGGGATAATGAAGCTCTCACCAGCCTTCACGACTTTCGAATAGAAAACATTTGCGGTGCTGATGAAACCAACAAGCATTTCTCCTTGAACAACGAATCCGATTTCAGAAGCACGGGGGTGGCTATGGAGCTGGTTGACACCACCTGGAGCTAAGTCAACACGGTTCATGGAGAGACCGAGCGTATTCAAGCCAGGAAAGGTCTGAACACTGCCTGCTGTAATATTGGATCCAAACATGTTATTGGTGTTTCCTGCCACAGCGAGTCCGCTGAAGAAGAAATCCTTGGAGGCAACATTAGAAGCCGGTTTGCAAGGGAAGCCGTTGACAGTGATGTCGGATTGTAAGTCAGCGACGCAAAAATCTTGAAGAGGATCAGGGTCGGCACGGCACAAGGTGAAGATGAAGACAGTGAGAGAAAGGAGCAACAGGGATCTTAAAGGGGCCATTGTTTTAGTTTGCTGGTAAGGTTTGGGATGAGTGCTCTAGGTACGTGGGTAGTCCTTTTATAGGGAGTGATGCGAGGAATCGTTCAAAAATGATTGAAAAGTAAGTGTTTGATTTGCTTAATCAAATAGGAAAATTAATTAAAGTCATGTAGTTGGTGATGACTAATTAATCAGAAGTCAACTTTTCAATTTCATACAAGTTGGGAGCAGATAATCAATAAAATATTTTGAAGATTAAAAATATCAATTACATTGATGACAGATAAATTAGAAATCAATTATATCAATAGAAAATTAAGTAGAGATCAATTAGTATTAATTAGTATATAATAAATCTTGTAATATAAAAATATTTTAGTGGTCCTGTGTAAATCCTGTAGCATATAAATAAGAGCCGTGTAAGATATTGAAATCATATCATAAATCAATAAGATTAGTATTTTTTGTTCTTAAAATTCAACAAATTAAACCGATCTAAAATGATAAGATCAGTAGACTTAGTCCTTTGCGTAATCTGACTTTTTGCACTATGTTAGCTGTCCAAATTTACTTCCTTTTAGTCAGAACAAAACTAACAAGGAGCTTACCGGAATTGAGGGTACACATTTTGACAAAGCAGTTTTTAATCCATACATAGCAAAGATAATAAAGTGAAAACTGTCCTGCTTTGTCTATCATGATCTCTGCATAAATTAAAAACTGTATTGTCAAAATTTGTACCAAAATTGAAGTTATCCAATTAGTAGGGGGTGCATTTTTGGTCCATAAAATTTTTGACATAGTCTTATTTTAAACCGAATCTAAATTATTTGATTAAAATTCACACAAACCGCACGTTTAGATTTATGAAACGGTTTAGATTCGTACGATCCTAACTCGGTCTGTACAATTCTCAACACGGACATGACTCTGCCAAAGTCCTTTGCACACAACCACATCCCAAACTATAGTTTGGAATACTAGAACTACTGTGTGTATATTAAGCTCACCAAATGAGAGCGAAGAACTTCAATTCTCAATTCCGTAAATATTTTATTGGTTTAGTAAAAATTTTAAAAATGACAAACTCTACTTTTTAATTAAAAAATCTCTGCAAAACAATTCATGAATATAGATAAAAGAATTAAAATTTTTTGTATGGACAGTTCGAGGACAAAGATATCTAGGCTTTGATAAAGTTGGTGATTTTCAAAAGTGATTTGATGGACGAATATATATGGAAAGATTCCACAAATATCACTGAACATGAATTTGATCATCCCAGGTACCTGACTTAAGCAAATTATAAACGGACGGTCCAAATTAATTCTTTTAACTTGGCACGAATCTCAAAATGGACTGCCTATAGTTTTTATAAGCACCGGATTGATTTCGGCCCAGTTGAGATTAATCTGGGCCATCCATTTATAATTTGCTTGAGTCAGGTAGCTGGGAGGATACGGATTCACTAAACATTACCACATTATGAAAAAAAAATCCACCCAACTAGTTTACCGTTTCCTTTTCTAATCCTAGTATGTAGGCGTAATATCTTCAATTCCAATTCCAGAAAGCTTCGTACCTCTCCTCGTTACGTTAGCTCTGTTCCGACTAAAAGGAAGAGGTCTGGACTGATAACAATAAAATAACACACTAAAAAAAGTCAAAGCTAAGGACTAAGTCTACTAATTATCTGCTCCAATTTTTTTTATCGAAAGTCAGAAGTCGGCTTCTGGGGTTAATTAGTTATTACTTATTACCAACTACATTACGTTAATTACTTTTCCCGTTCTATTGAACGATTCAAACACCAACTTTTCAATCGTTTTTGAACGATTCCTCGCATCACTCCCTATAAAAGAACCAACCACGTACCTAGCTAAAGCACTCATCACAATCCTTACAAGCACAATAATTAATTAAAACACACACAAAGAACACAAAAAGCAACAATGGCCCCATTAAGATCCATGTTGCTCCTTTCTCTCACTGTCTTCATCTTCACCTCATGCCGCGCCGACCCTGATCCTCTCCAAGATTTCTGTGTCGCTGACTTAAAATCCGACATCACTGTCAACGGTTTCCCTTGCAAACCGGCTTCTAATGTTGCCTCCAAGGATTTCTTCTTCAGTGGACTCGCAGTGGCAGGAAACACCATTAACATGTTTGGATCCAATATTACAGCAGGCAGTGTTCAGACCTTTCCTGGCTTGAATACGCTCGGTCTCTCCATGAACCGTGTTGACTTAGCTCCAGGTGGTGTCAACCCTCTCCATAGCCACCCCCATGCTTCTGAAATTGGATTCGTTGTTCAAGGAGAAATGCTTGTTGGTTTCATCAGCACCGCGGATGTTTTCTATTCGAAAGTTGTGAAGGTTGGTGAGAGCTTCATTATCCCCCGAGGACTCATTCATTTCCAGTACAACACCGGGAAAGAAAATGGGGTGGCTATCACGGCTTTTAACAGCCAGTTGCCGGGAGTTGTGTTGGCTCCGTTAACCTTGTTCGGGTCAAAACCATCAATTCCAATTGATGTTCTGACAAAGACGTTCCAGGTCGACGCGTCAGTCATCCAGCTTCTGATGTCCAAGTTTGGACAAGCAACCTCACCTTATAACTAATTAATTAATTAGCATTTGCCTCCATGCATGTGTATTCTAGTGCTTGATTTTGGGCTATTCGTTATAGATTGCATTCATTGTGTATATGATTGTTGGATATTGCATACAGTTGATTGAATAAAAACACCCTTGGTACGTACCGGGGTTAGTTTAATTATGAATTAGTAATTTAATCAAAACTTATTTTGTGATAATTGTGTTGGGGAATCATAAAGGCCAAACAATTACGCCTTATCTAGAGATCAAACAATTACATCTCATCTAGGGGTCAAACACTTACACCCCGGGGAAGGAGAAACAGTTCCCCACCTTAACCTAAGGACCGTCCTATGCCAAAGAGACCCAAAACATAAATCATAAGTGCGGAACATAATACCTGATTCCATGTCGTTTCTCATGGAATAACCAAAGCCATAGCAGAGCAAGCCGTCTCCGTGAGTACAAGACAAGTCTTCAATGGCAAGAAGTCCTTCTCGCCTTTTGTCGTTTGGTCGAGGAATAAGTCTTCCAAGACAGCAAGGTGTGACCCTTGAGAAATCCTCTCCAAATTTTCCTAATGGATTTCTCTTATCTATTCTTTGATGGTGGAAGAAGAAGAGAAGACACACAAAACTGTATTTTTCTTAAGAGAAAAACATATGTTCAGTTTCTGTGCTTTTCTTGATTACCTTGTGCCTTGGGGACCAATCCTTATATATAGAGATGTAGAGTTGACATATTGCCAAACTCTAACCCTAAACCGATTTTCTGGCCACATGCCAACTTAAAAAAAAAACGTGCATCAAAAGTGTGCAACTGTATCAAAATCCGTGCAGCAGCTAGAGAATCGGTTTCCTTAATTGCAAATTTCAGAATCAGTCCATCAATGATTTGATCTTTGCCTAAATTGTTCTACACATTTATGGACCACATCCTAATAAATATATTGATTGTCTATTTCTTTATTTGATCACTTTAATTGACAACTATATATGACAGTAAACAATGCATAATTAGATTACATATATGCTCAATGTTGGCATTAAATCCAACGAGGTTGGCAATAAATCCAACAATCTCCCACTTGAGCAATATGTTATGACTTTTTAATTATGCATTGTGTTCCTTATGTGCGCACATTTATTTACTCCCTTTTTATATATATTCCCAAACCAATTCGGTCCATCAACTATACTAGTAAAGGACTAAAGCAGCATTCGTCGCATTTATTCGCAACTAAACCCTCAATAATCACATTACTAATACAGCTGAATGACATGAATCATGATGTGGATGTGTAGCATAGAAATTACATGTAATTGTGATCTTCACATGCCTATTTCTAACTTGGTCTCCCACTTAAATCTTGAAACTGAATTTCATAAATTAACTGAATATTCAAACATAAATGAGAAACAGAATGTCAAAACTTCATAATATATATAACACTTGTTACATGTCACAAGTTATATATCCAAAATTACAATGAAAAATAGAAACATTAAATATCAAATAACAGACTCCCACTAAAACCGAATATTCTCGATAGAGATACACCCATATGAGCAACATGCTCTTCAAACTTAGAAGGTGTCAATCTCTTAGTAAGATGATATTCTAACATAGAGTCTGTTCCTACATGTTCTATTTTCAATTCACCATTCTGTACTATTTCATTTACTTTACTTTACTTTAGCATTGTTCCATTAACTGAATAATACTTGGGGGCACTTGTTGAGACTAGAATTGTCTCATTTCACTATTGAGATTTATTTGCTGGTTTACTGTTTTGCTTGTCATACTTAAGGAGAACCTTATCGATATAATTCCTTTGGGATAAACTTAGAATACTTTTGGATTTCATCTCTTAGTGTTTCAATCCCTAGGCTAACTGATGCATCACTAAAATCTTTCATCTATGAATTCTTTAGCAGAAAGTTCTTAGTTTATTGCAACATATTTATATCAATATTGACAAGCAATATGATATCCACATGTAAAACCAGAAATACAAACTCACTTCCACAGAACTTAAGGTATACAAATTCATTCAATAAATTTATCTCAAAACCAAATGAGATAATCTCACTGTAATTTTGCAATACCATTGTTGAGACACTTTCTTTAGTTCATAGATGAATTTCTTAAGTTTGCACACTATAGACTTTGCGTCTCTTGGCACATAGGTTTCTAGTTGCACCATATAGATTGTTTCATTAATGTCACCATTTAGAAACGTTGTCTTAATATCCATCTACTAAACCTCCAAATTAAAATGCGTAACCAATGCCAATATGATCTTTAAAGAGACTTTCAAAAATAGAGTATTGATGATTCAAATAACATATCAATCAATATGGCTTCTTTTGGGCCGACAATATTGATTATATGTAAACATAATAATCATCACTATACTCTATATACACATAATTTTAACAATCATTAACCTTCCTTTGGGCCGGTTAATGCTTGCATTCACTAAATGAAATCAAATAAAAAATCTCTTAAATCTTTGACGACAAGACGAACTTTATATTACTCCTCATTACTAATGAGTTTTGCATCTTTAAGTAATGGGGGTAATTTTCTAATGTCATTGTCAGTGAATGATTATATTTCTTTATTGGCACTTCTGAATTTTCTTGAGAATTTCCAGCATTGTCTGAAACAATCTGGCCTACAACAATATCTTCCAAAACTTCATGCAGCCTTGAGTGGCTTACACCCGTCTCTGGATTTTTATTTTATCTTGTTTCATCTTGTTGAGTTTGAGTTTTAATAATGATTTCGTCCGTACAAGTGTTTTGAGTAAAACTCGGATCTATATCCACAAAACTCGCAACACCTAATGAAATATTTGCATATTCCTCTTCGAAATCAATTATTTTCTCACCCCCACAAACTCAACATCCTCCAAAATTTTTGCATTTTTTTTTTTTTTTTTGGTCTCAAATACATTATGTTCTGTAGGATTATAAAATTTATAACCCCTTGAGAGCTCATTAATGCCTCTTCATGAACCTTTTCATTATCATAAGACACATGCGATTAGACTTGTTCCAATTTTCCTTTTCCTTTTTTTCATCAGAAGTACTTGTATCCGTAATAGTTGAACAAGTTTCTCTAAACGCAAGGTCCAGATCCATGACACCGAAAACTATTATTATGTTCTCATGTCAAAATTTGAAGTTGGTTTCATTCAACATAAAAAAAAATGTTGTATAGGCCTTTAACAATGCTAACTGAAAAATTGCCATAAAAAATCACAAAGAACAACACGAATAAAAAAAAAACTGAATTTATAAATTACATTAAAATAAAGGCCCAACTTGCTCAAAATATATGAGATGATTTTCCCTTTTGTTACTATACACACAAATGTTCTTCTCTTACTTTGCAACTGAGATACAACTCTATTTATAGCCTTAGACATGACTCTTAAAATTCGTACAGTAATTAATACAAAAACAGAATTCAAAACAACTTAAAACAGAAAACAGTGCAGCACAGTAAATTCTGACTCTTTGGTACTAAATCTGCCATAACATTTTATAGGGAACTCCAAACGACTTGAGACTTGAACCAACAGAAACTAGACTCCAAGGCACATCAAATAGACTCATCATTTTCTTAGAATGATCTAGAATTGTCCTTTCAAATTCGCTCATTAATCAGTCTCAAAATTTGTCCACTGCATGCAGAATTCAACGGGTTCCTAACTTTAATAACATAATTAAATTTATATTTTCAACATTCCCCCTTAAACTTATTTTCGGTCTATTCTTCATTTTTTATTTGTCATCCGCAGCTGCCTCCTTGTGCTTCCTCTCAGTCTTCTTCGCCTTGGCTCTTCTTCCATCGACTTATTTTCTTTTGAAGAACTTTGTATTTCACTTCCTCGGTTTTGCTTTCAACTTCCACAATGCTCGTCGTCCCACTCGACGATACTTGCGGTATCTTCTCTCGATCTTGGCTGTTCCTTGATACTTGTCACTTATCATTCTTGTTGTCTTGTCTTCGTATCATCATCAAAACTTCTTAATTGTTCACAGCGAATCACAGTGCCATCCTTTGACAGCTTCTTCTCGATTCATTGAGCTAGCATGCGTCTTCGCTCCTTGCTTGCTTGCAAAATCAGTTGTGGTTTCATCTCCTCTGCCATCCAATTGCCTCACTCTTTAGGTCATGTATATATGAGTTTCACACCCACACCGCATCTCGGTTTTACACCACATCTTCTCATGGTCTCCGAACACTTCCAGCAATCACCTCATTGTGTCGCTGGTTCTCTTATCCTGGCATTCATTGCGCAGGTTCTCTCGTGAGATATTACTCACGTCGGCTTCACTCACCGATTCTTCAAACAAAGACCATCGGTAGAAACTTCACCACACTTTAATCACATTCGCCGCTTGATATATATCACCAACCATTGACAAGTCTTTTTTCTCCTTCTCGCATTTTTTAATATCAGCACTCTCTAAACAATCTTTTTTTTAAACATGCTATATTTTTCTCCTCAATTTTTTTTACTAAACCGACATTTTTTTAATAGCCATATTTTATTCTCTTTCTGACACTTTTTTAATAAAACCAATATGCTATTTTTTCTCTCATTATTTTTTCATAACTATATTTTTTTTTTCTCTTCCTTCACTCATATTTTTTTAAACACTCAAACTAAAAAATGCAACAAACTCGATAAAAAATGACACAACTTTTTTTTTAAACAAATAACAACTCACCATATTTTTATTTTCTTCTTCTCGGTCATCTCTTTTCTTAATGATTACCAATCGACAGTCACAATTCATATATTCTTTTCTTCTTTTTCTTTTTCTTTTTCTTCTTCTTCTTCTGAGCCATGGTTGAACCCTCTTTTATCTTACCAAGCTCTGATACCAATTTGTTAGTATTTGATATATATTTCGGTGGAGGGAAGAGAAAACAAGAACACAATTTCTTTCTATTAACTCTTAAACAAATGTTCTTCTCTTACTTTGCAACTGAGATACAACTCTATTTATAGCCTTAGACATGACTCTTAAAATTCGTACAGTAATTAATACAAAAACAGAATTCAAAACAACTTAAAACAGAAAACAGTGAAGCACAGTAAATTTTGACTCTTTGGTACTAAAACTGCCATAACTTTTTATAGGGAACTCCAAACGACTTGAGACTTGAACCAACAGAAACTAGACTCCAAGGCACATCAAATAGACTCATCATTTTCTCAGAATGATCTAGAATTGCCCTTTCAAATTCGCTCATTAATCAGCCTCAAAATTTGTCCACTGCATGCATAATTCAATGGGTTCCTAACTTTAATAACATAATTAACTTTATATTTTCAACATAAATACCACATTTACACATCTTCTGGCTCTTTTATAGACAACTTTACCGGTGCTACTTAATTAAGGAGTTTTCATTTTTTTTTTTATGTTCTTTCTTTCTCTTGCCTGCACAGAAACTCACGTTCGGAAAAGAACGCTTCTTCCTCCTCCTAACTTAAATCAATGGTCCTCTGGCAATGTTCTTGTAAATACAACAAAATATAGGAAGATTTGCACCGTAATGCTCAATTTTTTTACATCCATTTTGATAAGTACTATTCTATTGCTTCTCTTTATGAATTTTCTATACTAATCAAGGACTATCCATATGCTGTTGATGGTCTTGCTGTATGGTCGGCGATTGAAACGTGGGTCAATGAGTACTGCTTTCTCTACTATCCGAGTGACTTGGCGGTGAAATCCGATACAAAACTCCAAGCTTGGTGGAAGGAGATTCGTGAGGTTGGGCATGGTGACAAAAAAGACGAGGAATGGTGGCCCAAGATGCAAACAGTCGAGGAATTAACCAAGACATGCACCACCATAATTTGGGTCGCCTCAGCTCTACATGCAGCCGTTAATTTTGGGCAGTACCCATATGCCGGATACCTCCCGAATCGCCTGACCGTTACTCGTAAACCAATGCCTAAACCAGGAACAGATGCATATGAAGAATTGAAGAAAAATCCTGATAAGGTCTTTTTGAAGACTATATCAAGTCAGTTACAAACTATATTATTAATATCCTTGATCGAGATCTTGTCTCTGCATTTTTCAGATGAAGTCTACCTCGGACAACGTGACACACCAGAATGGACATCTGATGAGAAGGCACTGGATGCTTTTGACAGGTTTAGTGAGAGACTGATTGGAATAGAGGAGAAGATCAAGGGTTTAAATGCAGATCCAACTTTGAAGAACCAAAATGGACCCGTAAATTTTTCGTATACATTATTATACCCAAATACTTCCGATAAGAGTAAAACTGGCAGGTTGGTTCCAAAGGGAATCCCAAATAGTGTGTAACGACCCTCAATACAGATTGACACAATTAACACAACTTTAATTGATAAAAACTATGAATTTAATTGAACTGGAACCAACCCTAGATTAATTGATCAAATAATGGATTTCATAATTCTAATCCTTTGATTAATTCTGTTTATATAAGCGAAGCTTCCTGAGCTGGAACCAATCCGATCCTTCGATTGGATTGCTTGATTGAATCTCCGCTTGCCATCTCAGCACCTATGTGGACTCTTCTCCTTTTGACACACTGGATCCACTACACAGTGGACATTTATTTGTTTAAATGCTTCAGTTGCTTCAACGGTCGACATCCCTTTCTTACAAACCGGTCCCATTGTCAGTGCTCCATCTGATTTAATTTCGTTGACCGTTGCTATTCCCGAACTGCCCCGATCTCTTATTTCTCCTCCGTTCTGTTTGACTAAGTCAAAATTGGCATGAATCCAACCCAATTCTGCCTCCGATCGTAACATTCCCCTCTCCTTCAAAGAATTCTCGACCTCGAGGATAAAATCTGGAAATTGTTGAGCAATATAATGATAGTTTTCCCATGTTGCGTCTTCTACTTCTTGATTACACCATTGGATTAGAATTTGAGTCTCCGCTGCATTTCATTTCTTAACCATCCTTCGTGCTAACATTGCTATTGGAAACGGCTACATACTCCCGTCAGGTCCAATTACGGGGAAGCTAGGAGTAGTTGCTTGAGTACTCCCAATTCGTTTCTTAAGTTGAGAGACATGAAACACTGGGTGAATTGCTGAACCTTCAGGTAGGTTTAATCTATAAGCATTGTCGCCTATTTTGTCAATCACTTCATAAGGACTATAGAATCTGGGACTGAGTTTTTGATTCCGTAGTCCTGCAACTGTTCTTTGTCAGTAAGGCTGCAATTTCAGATAAACCCAACCACCAAGGTCGAATTTCCTCTCGCTGCGATGCGCATCAGCATATTGTTTCATGCGATTTTGTGCCATGGCTAAATTGGACTTCAATTGTGCCATAGCATACTGCCTCAACCTGGCTTCTAGGCACGCTGCTCAAACCTAATTGAGGTGGGGTGTAGCCAAACAGTGCCTCAAATGGCGTCATCTGTATCGCACTATGGTAGGTAGTATTATACCACCATTCCGCAAGGGTCAAGTATCTAGCCCATTGTTTCTGCTTGTCAAATGTCATACAACGCAGATAATTCTCTAAGCATTGATTGACATGCTCAGTCTGACCATCTGTTTGAGGGTGATATGCTGTGCTGAGATTGAGTTTAACTCCCATTCTTCTCATAAGTTCCCTCCAGAACTTGCTTGTGAATATTGGGTCTCGATCAGAAACAATATCTTGGGGCATGCCATGAAACTTATATGCGTAATCAAAGTAAGCCTGTGCTACATCAGCTGCTTTATAGGGATGTGATAAGGCAATGAAATGGGCGTATTTTGTGAAACGGTCTACAACAACCATTATCACATCTCTGCCTTCTGATTTTGGTAAACCGGTGATAAAATCAAGGCCAACGCTCAGCCATGCATCTTTTGGAGTGGGTAGGGGCTATAAGAGGCCCGGAGGATGAATGTGTTCTGGTTTGTTCAACTGGCACACATCGCACTCTTTAATAAACTGATGCACATCCTTCTTCATTCCTGGCTAATAGAAAGACTTTTTGATCCTATGGTACGTAGCTGTAATTTCCGAATGGGCACCCATGTTTGATGCGTGAAATTCCCTCAGAATTGTTTGCCTCCACTCTCTAGAGCTTCCAACACAGATTCAGCCTTTATACCTAATTAATTGCTGGTATTGACTGTACAGATTGTCACCAGTGGCATCTTGTGGCAAATTCAACTTTCCTTTGATGTCTTCTATCCAATTGTCTTCCAGGTAGCTTGCTTGAATATCGAAAACCCACTGAGGTCGAATCTCACTAAGGAAATGCAAACCTGCACAAATAAACAAATTCTCATTTTGCCCCTCTTGTCTAGAGAGGGCATCAGCAACAAGATTTTCATTCCCCTTTTTATATTCAATGGTATAATCTAACCCCAGTAACTTACTTAGCCCCTTATGTTGGCTTGCAGTGTTGGTTTTCTGTTCTAATAAAATATTTAAGGCTAATATGATCAGTTTTGATAATGAATTTGCTTCCCATTAAATAATGTCTCCACTTAATGGTGGCTGTTAGAAGTGCTAGAAATTCTTTTTCATAAGTTGAGAGTAATTGATTCTTTGGACCTAGTTTCTTACTCAAGAATGCAATAGGTTTCTTGTTTTGAATTAAGACACCACCTATATCATGATTACTAGCATCAGTTTCTACTACAAAGGTTTGGTTAAAATCAGGTAAAGCAAGCACTGGAGCTTGTGTCATAGCCAATTTAAGTGTTTCAAAGGCCTCCTGTGCTTCTTTAGTCCACTGAAAGGCATTCTTTTTCAACAGCTCAGTTAGTGGTTTAGCAATGGTACCATAATTCTTAACAAATTTTCTATAATACCCAGTTAAGCCTAAAAATCCTCTCAGTGCTTTAACATTGCTTGGTGTTGGCCAATTGGACATGGCTTCTATTTTCTTTGGATCTGTTGCTACACCATTTTTTGAAATTATATGGCCTAAGTACTCTAATTGCTCTACTGCTATATCACATTTGCTCCTCTTTAAAAACAGTTGGTTTTGTCTCAACACTTCAAAAGCCAATTTAACATACTCTACATGCATCTCAAGATCAGTGCTATATATCATAATGTCATCAAAGAATACTAAAATAAATTTCCTTAAATAGGGCTTGAAAATTGTGTTCATAAGTGCTTGGAATGATGCTGGTGCATTTGTTAAATCAAAAGGCATTACTCTAAATTCATAAAGGCCCTCATGTGTATGGAATGATGTTTTATAAATATCCTCCTCATGCATCCTAATTTGATGGTAACCCGACCTTAAATCCAGTTTGGTAAACACCCTAGCATGTTTTATTTCATCTAAGAGGTCATCAATAATTGGTATTGGATATTTGTTCTTAATGGTGTTTTCATTCAATTTTCTATAATCTACACACATCCTCCAAGAATTGTCCTTCTTTTTTACTAGAAGGATGGGTGGGAGTAAGGGCTACATGATGGTTGAATGAAACAGTTCTTAAGCAATTCTTCAATTATTTTGTCTATTTCAAGTTTCTGAAAATGAGAGAATCTATAAGGCCTAAGATTAATTGGTTTAGAATCTGGTTTAAGAGGAATTCTATGGTCAATATCCCTTTTTGGTGGTAGTACAGTAGGCTCTACAAACAGATCAGCACATTCAGTCAGTACTTGTATAAAAGAGGGGTGTACCTCCCTCTCTACCTGTTCTTCCATGTTGAAAATCTGTGCCAGTAATACTTCTCCCTCCTCATGCTTTAACTTCAAGTGTCCCTTCCCTTGTTCAGTGAGGGTGAGTAATCTTAATTTAGATTCCACATCTTCATCTTCTAACTTGATGAAGTTGCCATCCCTCTTCAATTTCATAGAGCCTTTATTCCAATCAACTAGAGTGGGACCCAACTTGGTTAACCAATTCATGCCAAGGAGGAGATCATGCCCCTGAACATCTAATACCCTCAAATCCGCACTAAACTCATGATTTTGTAAATAAAACTTGAGTTTTTTTTGCATATTTCATCAGTTTGCATCTTATGGCCATTTGCAACTCTTACTGTCAAGGGATTTGATTTGGTTAGTTCTAGATTCAGATTATGCACTAAGTTAGGGTGAATGAATGAGTGAGTGCTGCCACTGTCCATTAGTGCACAAATGGGTATGGTACCAATTTTGCCTTTAAATGTCATTGAAGAATTATACTCACCATTGCACAAATTAACTATTGCTTGTTCCCCTTCCTCAAATTCAATAAAATCATCAAATTTCCCCTTTGGGCTGTCATTTACTAATTCCAGGTGATTTAGATCAGTATTAATTTCTTCCTCAGCTTCTATGGCATTTAAAGACTTAATTTGACACGTATGCCCTTGGTGCCATTTTTCCCCACACTTAAAGCATAGCCCTAGCAATCTTTTCTGGTCTAAACTCAGGGTATTAGATGGTTTATTCATGATTCTAGGTACTTCAAGTGTGGCATTTAGTCTTCGTATTACTAGTCTTTTTTCTTTCCATCTATTATCAGTCAAGGGGTAGGTGTTTCTATGCTGGTACTGTAAAGGCTTTACCACTGTAATAACCCTCTTAATGGTACTATCAATGGATAACTCTATTTTCCTAGCAAACCTAATTGCATCATTGACAGTGCTTGGATTAAACATTTCAATGGTGTGCCTTAATTCATCCTTTAACCCACTTATGAAACCCTCAACAAAAAAATCTTCACTGGTTATTTTCCTTTTATAAGTGAGCCTAGCCCTTGTTTGCAGGAAGTTTGCAATGTACTCCTCTAGATCTCCAGATTGGTGCACTTTCTTAAATTCATCAACTGCATTGCTCGTGTTGTGAGCAAAGTAGTTCAGCACTTCTTCCACCAGAATTGGCCATGGAGGTTGGGGATTGGAGACCTTGAAGCATCGGTACCAATCATCTGCTGGTCCTGTGAAGTGCATAGCCGCCATTCGTGATTTATACTCATCAGGCACCTGATACATATCAAAGTAGAAATTGCAGCAATCGACCCATGAACTAGGCTTAAGTCCTGTAAAAATTGAAAAATCGACTCGAGGAAGGTTGAATTTAGTAGTGCCGTGCTCAATCTGTCGCTTTTCTTGGCGGATTTCCTCTCCTCTTGGAGGATCTTGCTCCAAGATTCCATCTTGCAAAAGAATTCCTTCCCTTCTTGAATTGCCGCTCTCGTCTTCATGTCTGTCATTATGGAATCCGGTGTTACTGCTTCCAGGAGCAGTTGGAATCGTATTGCCATTCCGTCCTTGAAGCGCTGCTAGCAACTTCGCAAGCTGGTGACTGTTGGCTTGAGTCAATTCAATGAGTTGTCTGGAAGTGGCATCCATCTTCTTGTCTATTGTAGCAATCGCATGAGTGTTGTTGCTCGTCGCTTGAGTGCAGGCATTGAGCTGCTGTCTCTGTGCTTCCAGCTGACTCTCCAAATGACTGAAACGGTCTTCCGCTTGCAAGAATCTAGAGGTTAATGTTGCTAAATCCATAGCTGTCTCGTTGTTGCTCGTGCTGCTGCGTGTTGTAATCGGCATTGCTGGTTGTTTGATATTCGTGGCGATCGTATGTCTTCCTCCCAGATGTGATCTTTAGTGCTCTGATACCACCTGTAACGACCCTCAATCCAAATTGACACAATAAAACACAACTTTAATTGATAAAAACTATGAATTTAATTGAACTGGTAAATAGTACAGAAGAATAACAGAAACATAAAGACTAGAAAAATTGTAAAGATCAAACAATGGATTTCATAATTCTAATCCCTAGATTAATTATGTTTCTATAAGCGAAGCTTCCTGAGCTGGAACCAATCCAATCCTTTGGTTGGATTGCTTGATTGAATCTCTACTTGCCATCTCAGCACCTATGTGGACTCTTCTCCTTCTGACACGTTGGGTCCGCTACACAGTGGACATTTATTTGTTTAAATGCTTCAGTTGCTTCAACGGTCGACTTCCCTTTCTTACAAACCGGTCCCATTGTCAGTGCTCCATCTGATTTAATTTCGCTGACCGTTGCTATGCCCGAACTGCCCCGATCTCTTATTTCTCCTCCGTTCTGTTTGACTAAGTCAAAATTGGCATGAATCCAACCCAATTCTGCCTACGATCGTAACATAGTGTGTCCATATGAGAGGTAATTTGTGTTTTTATTTATTTTCTTTTTATTAGTGGTTGTTTTATATTTGTTTGTGGTGTTGGCAAATAAAGGTTTGTTATGCAACCCGGTTTATTCAATTTGATTGTTTATTGCTGTGAAAGCTTATTGTGTAATATTAAAATTGTATTAGTGAAATTCTGAGATGATTTCTATTTTGTAGTATTCTATCCTTGAAGAATCGAGGAGTCGAAAAAAAATAGATTATTCTATCGTACATGTCATCAATAGATTACAGTGAAAAGAAAAAAAAATGACCATACTAATGATTTGTAGTATTCTAAGTAAAGATTTTTTTTCTTAATTAAGCGTCGGAAAAAGACTACTAGTAGTGTTCTGAATTTGCCTAAATAAGAAAACAACTGTGAAACAGACCTTCGGCTTGATTACTGGGCTTTGTCCATAAGCTGAAATTCGGATTCAAAATTAATCTAATATTGGGACATGAATAAGCCCGTGTGTGAAACTGTGAAATATTGATCTCAGTAATAAAAATACAAGGCCGTATACAAGTACTGCAGTACATGCAGTCTGCTTAAACACTGGTCATATGCTAATGCTGGAGAATAGAAGTTCGAATTTTCAGTAATCGATAGTTGCCACAAAAAATGTTTTGGCTAAAATACTAATTCACAAACAAACCCCAGTACGTACCAAGGGTGCTTTTATTCAATCAACTGTTATGTTTATATCCAACAATCATTTACACAATGAATATATAATCTATAACAAATAGCTCAATATTAATCAAGCGCTAGAATACACATGGAGCGGGGCAAATGATAATTAATTAATTTATTAGTTATAAGGTCAAGTTGCTTGTCCAAACTTGGACATCAGAAGCTGGATGACTGACGCGTCGACCTGGAAAGTCTTTGTGAGCACATCAATCGGAATTGCTGGTTTTGACCCGAACAAGGTTTGCGGAGCCAACACAACTCCTGGCAACTGGCTGTTAAAAGCGGTGATAGCCACCCCATTTTCTTTCCCAGTGTTGTACTGGAAATGAATGAGTCCTCGGGGGATAATGAAGCTCTCACCAGCCTTCACAACTTTCGAATAGAAAACATTTGCGGTGCTGATGAAACCAACAAGCATTTCTCCTTGAACAACGAATCCGATTTCAGAAGCACGGGGGTGGCTATGGAGCTGGTTGACACCACCTGGAGCTAAGTCAACACGGTTCATGGAGAGACCAAGGGTGTTCAGGCCAGGAAAGCTCTGAACACTGCCTTGTGTCACATTGGATCCAAACATGTTATTTGTGTTTCCTGCGACAGCAAGTCCGCTGAAGAAGAAATCATTGGCGACAACATTAGAAGCTGGTTTGCAAGGGAAGCCGTTGACAGTGATGTCGGATTGTAAGTCAGCGACGCAAAAATCTTGAAGAGGATCAGGGTCGGCACGGCAGAAGGTGAAGATGAAGACAGTGAGAGAAAGGAGCAACAGGGATCTTAAAGGGGCCATTGTTTTAGTTTGCTGGTAAGGTTTGGGATGAGTGCTCTAGGTACGTGGGTAGTCCTTTTATAGGGAGTGATGCGAGGAATCGTTCAAAAACGATTGAAAAGTTAAGTGTTTGATTTGCTTAATCAAATAGGAAAATTAATTAAAGTCATGTAGTTGGTGATGACTAATTAACCAGAAGTCGACTTTTCAATTTCATACAAATTGGGAGCAGATAATCAATAAAATATTTTGAAGATTAAAAATATTAATTACATTGATGACAGATAAATTAGAAATCAATTATATCAATAGAAAATTAAGTAGAGATCAAGTAGTATTAATTAGTATATAATAAATCTTGTAATATAAAAATATTTTAGTGGTCCTGTGTAAATCCTGTAGCATATAAATAAGAGCCGTGTAAGATATTGAAATCATATCATAAATCAATAAGATTAGTATTTTTTTTTTTTGTTCTCAAAATTCAACAAATTAAACCGATCTAAAATGATAAGATCAGTAGACTTAGTCCTTTGCGTAATCTGACTTTTTGCACTATGTTAGCTGTCCAAATTTACTTCCTTTTTAGTCGGAACACAACTAACAAGGAGCTTACCGGAATTGAGGGTACACATTTTGACAAAGCAGTTTTTAATTCAGACATAGCAAAGATAATAAAGTGAAAACTGTCCTGCTTTGTCTATCATGATCTCTGCATAAATTAAAAACTGTCTTGTCAAAATTTGTACCAAAATTGAAGTTATCCAATTAGTAGGGGGTGCATTTTTGGTCCATAATTTTTTTGACATAGTCTTATTTTAATTAAACCGAATCTAAATTATTTGATTAAAATTCACACAAACCGCACGTTTAGATTTATGAAACGGTTTAGATTTGTACAATCCTAACTCGGTCTGTACAATTCTCAATACGGACATGACTCTGCCAAAGTCCCTTGCACACAACCACATCCCAAACTATAGTTTGGAATACTATAACTACTGTGTGTATATTAAGCTCACCAAATGAGAGCGAAGAACTTCAATTCTCAATTCCGTAAATATTTTATTGGTTTAGAAATTTTTTTAAAAATGACAAACTCTACTTTTCAATTAAAAAATCTCTGCAAAACAATTCATGAATATAGATAAAAAAAAAAAAAAAACTTTTCTTCTGATCAATTTGACATAAACCTTTATTAATTAATTAGTATATCACGAGATCGACTCGGTGCTTGATGTAAAATTAGATACATATGTGATTAGTTAGTCTAATCGAAGGAGGTATGTTGTGATCCAAAGTGGATCCGTTGTGAACCCCCGACCTTCTGATTGTTTTTAGGTGTTTATGATCAGTAGTTTTGAGGAGTTTGCGAGAAAATTTTGTATGGACAGTTCGAGGACAAAGATATCTAGGCTTTGATAAAGTTGGTGATTTTCAAAAGTGATTTGATGGACGAATATATATGGAAACATTCCACAAATATCACTGAACATGAATTTGATCATCCCAGGTACCTGACTTAAACAAATTATAAACGGACGGTCCAAATTAATTCTTTTAACTTGGCACGAATCTCAAAACGGACTGCCTATAGTTTTTATAAGCACCGGATTGATTTCGGCCCAGTTGAGATTAATCTGGGTCGTCCATTTATAATTTGCTTGAGTCAGGTAGCTGGGAGAATACGGATTCACTAAACATTACGAGTAGAACTAGGGTGCTCTTAAGCTCACCAAAACTTTGGTGAGCTTAATTCTGAAACTCATCAAATTGATTTCAAATGACGAATCCGAACCGTTGAAACCCGCCTACCTTACGTGTGATGCATCTACATGGGAAATTTTTAAACATTCGAATTAATTTAGTATAAAGTCAAGCGGTCAAAATTAGAAGGTTAATAAATTAATTTTAGTGCATTCATATTTTGAACGTTTTTTGACCGCTTGACTTTATACTAAATTAATTTGACTGTTTAAAAAAATCACATGTAGATGCATCACACGTAAGGTAGGCGGGTTTCAACGGTTCGGATTCGTCATTTGAAATTAATTTGATGAGTTTTAGAGTTAAACTCACCAAAACTTTGGTGAGCTTAAGAGCACCCTAGTTCTACTCAAACATTACCACATTATGAAAAAAAAAAAAATCCACCCAACTAGTTTACCGTTTCCTTTTCTAATCCTAGTATGTAGGCGTAATATCTTCAATTCCAGAAAGCTTCGTACCTCTCCTCGTTACGCTAGCTCTGTTCCCACTAAAAGGAAGAGGTCTGGACTGATAACAATAAAATAACACACTACAAAAAGTCAAAGATAAGGACTGAGTCTACTAATTATCTGCTCCAATTTTTTTTATCGAAAGTCAGAAGTCGGCTTCTGGGGTTAATTAGTTATTACTTATTACCAACTACATTACTTTAATTACTTTTCCCGTTCTATCGAACGATTCAAACACCAACTTTTCAATCGTTTTTGAACGATTCCTCGCATCACTCCCTATAAAAGAACCAACCACGTACCTAGCTAAAGCACTCATCACAATCCTTACAAGCACAATAATTAATTAAAACACACACAAAGAACACAAAAAGCAACAATGGCCCCATTAAGATCCATGTTGCTCCTTTCTCTCACTGTCTTCATCTTCACCTCATGCCGCGCCGACCCTGATCCTCTCCAAGATTTCTGTGTCGCTGACTTAAAATCCGACATCACTGTCAACGGTTTCCCTTGCAAACCGGCTTCTAATGTTGCCTCCGAGGATTTCTTCTTCAGCGGACTCGCTGTGGCAGGAAACACCAATAACATGTTTGGATCCAATATTACAGCAGGCAGTGTTCAGACCTTTCCGGGCTTGAATACGCTCGGTCTCTCCATGAACCGTGTTGACTTAGCTCCAGGTGGTGTCAACCCTCTCCATAGCCACCCCCGTGCTTCTGAAATTGGATTTGTTGTTCAAGGAGAAATGCTTGTTGGTTTCATCAGCACCGCGGATGTTTTCTATTCGAAAGTTGTGAAGGCTGGTGAGAGCTTCATTATCCCCCGAGGACTCATTCATTTCCAGTACAACACCGGGAAAGAAAATGGGGTGGCTATCACGGCTTTTAACAGCCAGTTGCCGGGAGTTGTGTTGGCTCCGTTAACCTTGTTCGGGTCAAAACCATCAATTCCAATTGATGTTCTGACAAAGACGTTCCAGGTCGATGCGTCAGTCATCCAGCTTCTGATGTCCAAGTTTGGACAAGCAACTTCACCTTATAACTAATAAATTAATTAATTATCATTTGCCTCGCTCCATGTGTATTCTAGCGCTTGATTAATTTTGAGCTATTCGTTATAGATTATATATTCATTGTGTAAATGATTGTTGGATATTGCATACAGTTGATTGAATAAAAACACCCTTGGTACGTACCGGGGTTTGTTTAATTATGAATTAGTAATTTAACCAAAACTTATTTTGTGATAATTGTTGATTATTGATAAGTCAAACTTCTATTCCTCTGCTTAAGCATATGACCAATGATGGTTTAAGCAGACATCAGGCTACATGCCCTGCAGTAGTGGTCTATATAAATTATAAAAATACGGTCTTGAATGTTGGTTACTGAGATCAAGATTTCATATATAGTTTCACATATGGGCTTTATTGATATTTGATATCCATTTCAGCTCATGGACAAAGCTCTGTCATCGAGTCAAATGTCGGTTTCGCAGTTGTTTTCTTATTTACCTGTTCGCACTTAATTAGCCTCCTTTACGTTTTAATCTGCGCTAATTTCTTGGAAATTTTTATTAATCCAACTTCCTCTCGCTTTAGAAAATAGACTTCCTAAATACCACATTTACACATCTTCTGGCTCTTTTATAGACAACTTTACCGGTGCTACTTAATTAAGGAGTTTTCATTTTTTTTTTATGTTCTTTCTTTCTACTGCCTACACAGAAACTCACATTCGGAGGAGAACACTTATTCCTCCTCCTGACTTAAATCAACGGTCCTCTGGCAATGTTCTTTTTTTTTTTTTTGATGAAAAATATGGATCTAGCCCGTATTTAATTAAAGGGAAAATTGTGAAAATGTCACTCCAAAACCTTCAAATTGAGAGAATGCCACTCCAAACTTGAAAATTGAGAAAATGTCATTCTAAACTTGATTAATTTGTGAAAATGCCATTTATACTGTATTAATCTTATTAATACCCTTAATCAAATAATACGAACCCCACCTCCTTCCGCCTGGTGACACGCTCCGTTAGAAGTAGGCCTGCTAAACGAGCCGGGCCGGCCCATGGACTGTGAGCTGGACTCTTAAATGAGTCAATTCGAGCTGAAGCCCGAACTCGGCTCGAACTCGAAATAAATCACACATACTCGCTCTGATCCGAGCCGAGCCGAGCTGCCCACTGAGTCGAACCTCTCCTCTCGCTCTCTCGCTCTCGCTCAATTCTTCTCCCTGTCGAACAGGCGAACAGCTGAGCTCTCGCTCTCTCGCTCCGTCGCTCTCCATCTGCTATCTCGCTCCGTCGCCTCCAGTTTCTCTCTTCTCTCTTCTCTCAGGTGCTCTCTCGCTTTCGCTCTCGCTCTTCTCTCCTCTCCTCTCCTCTCTCTCTCTTTTTTGAAATGAATCCCTCTCCTCTCCTTTCTCTCTCTCTCTCCCTCTCTCTCTGAGATGCTTAAATTGGATAGAAAACCATGATACTGGTACTGATTTGATTTTGTGGGTTTTGTTAAATTACGATTTTTGAAACATTTTGAACTATCAAAGTATCAAGTACCAGTCTGATTCTATCTCTCTGTGATACTGGTACTGATATCCATGATACTGGTAAGCACAAACTTGTCCCCTGAAATGATTTAAGTGAGATCTATGAGGTAATTGATGTATGGTATAATTTGAGAGTGGCTGACCCTTAGATTATACTGTTTAATCTACACATTGAGATGTTTTTCAAATTACAACAACTGTCTAATATACTTGTACATATCTGTTTCGAATGTACAAATAAAATTTCAATGTGTATATAAGTCGGTCACCTTCCATTTGAGTTTTATTCTAAACAATCCTGCTCCAATGCTTCTACTCTGCTAAATTATTTCCTTTAAGGGTAAAGAAGTAAAATCCGAGTGCTCAATTTTATAATTAGCTCCATATAAATTTACTTATCTTCTCTGATATGGTGAGGACTTTTGACTTAGGTAGCAAAGTGAAATTTATGGTGAGTGCTCAATTTACTTATCTTTTATGATTTAAATGTAGCTGAGTGCTTGAACAAGATGCTAAAATACCAGTATTGGAGGGTACAATGAAAAATTGACGGCCAGATTAATTTCACTCGGATCAAACTCAATCCAATGCCTATGAAAACTATAGAGTGTTAATTTTGAGATTTGTGCCAGGTTAAAAGAACGACCCGGATCTACTCATTGTACCTCAGGTATTGCACTGGATGTGAATTCCTAAAATACTTATCAATTGTGTTATAGATCCCACGTATAAATTGTTAACATGGTTTATTCATTTAATTTAACACCAGGTTTAACTTTTCAATCCTATCAACACTTGCTAGCAATTATTGGAGAGGAGACAAGGGCTAGAGAGTAGAGGGTGTGGTCTCTGTGACATCGTTTGATGCCAATTTACTTATGGTGAGTGCTCAATTAAGGTGCATATAAATTTACTTATCTTTTCTGATATGGTGAGTGCTCAATTTTATAATTAGCTGCATATAAATTTATGCTTCTGTAATTAAATTGTTGACTTCTACTTTGTTGACGAATCACCATTTCAGAAGAGCTTGTAATTAAATTGTTGACTTCTAATTAGGTGCATATAAATTGTTGACGAATCACCATTTCAGAAGAGCTTGGATAGCCCTGCCCTAACTATTCTGGTATATATATATATGAATTTTTTTTTTAGCATAATTAGAGGCATGCCAAAGAATCTTGCAATAGCTCTATGTGCTTTTATCAAAAATGGGTTTATATTTGAGTTTATATTTGAGTTCATGAGATTGGTGCTCAATTTAACCAAGATCAGGTTTCCATTATTTTCATTTTGGGGCTGTTTTGGGTATTTCCTTGTACCAGTTCATGACTCCTTTGGGTTTTATTTATTTTGAGCACTGGTACGGTTCATGACTCCTTGTACCAGTTCATGATCAGAAGGTAATTTTTCATTAATTGCATAATCCCACTGGTACAATTTCGACTAATATAATTGTGGTGCTTATGCATGTTGTTAGTAAATTACCAGTACATTTCAGAAGGTAATTTTTCATTAATTGCATAATCCCTCTGGTACAATTTCCTAGCTTTATATAGCTGGTTCATCACAAAAGAAAAATTACAGAAATGCCCTTAACCAACTAACAACATCTGGTCTAGCTACAAGTCCACCGAGGTTATCCAACCGGGTCATTTTCAGTTGTAATGCAAGAGTTCATCTTATTTTCGGAATTTAAATAGGTCTACTGTTAGTGCACTGTACTAGAAATGCTGGGTGTTATGTATTATAGGATATTTGTTTGTTAGTTGGGTTGCTTTGTCTGTTACTTGTGTTTTCCTAAATGGATGTGTTATGTATTATAGCATGTGAGAAGGGCTGCTGTCTTGGCTCTAAGCATAGCTGCACATAACAAGCCGAGTCTAATTAAGGGCCTTCTTCCTGAGCTATTGCCTCTTTTGTATGACCAGACTGTAGTGAAGGTATTATTTTTTACTTTTTGTAACTATTGTTTGCATTATTTGAAAAAACTTTGGCTGGTAGTGGAAGGCACCAGGTGCATTATTGGTGGTATGGTATTTCCCTTGTTTTTTAGTTCTGTTTTTTTTGTACATGAGATGGAATCAAAACCCTCAAACAGTACCATACTATTGCTGGAATGGTACTGACATTGTTGATCATTCGTTTTATTAATTTGATTCATAGCTCCAATGTCTCAATCTCATTCGCAAACAAACCCTGATGTCGGAGAGTCTCAAAGTGGAACAATCGGAGCAAGGCAAAATCGGAAAAAAAAAGAAGAGATCCAATGCATGGGACCATTTCGAGCAAAAAGGTGACGGCTCGGTTGCGTGCGTGCATTGCTCTAAAGTGTTATCTCACGGTCCTACTTTGGGGACTTCTCACCTAAATCGGCATATCACTAATGCATGCACACAAATCAACGAGGAAGCAAGGGGGATGTTCTCGTCGGGTAAAGGAGGTGACTTCTCTAGTTTCAAATATGATCCCGATTTGACCCGTGATCTAATGACGATGTTGTTCATAGATGCCGAGATACCATTTTCGGTCATTGAAAGTCGGTTTTGGGAACCGACTATGAGATCACTAAGACCCGAGTACAGAACTGTTGGGCGTCAGAGTTTGAGAAATGATGTTGTAGAGGTATTTAAGGCAGGAAAGGGGGTTTTGCTGAACGAGTTTGAAGAATTGGATTCGCACGTGTCTTTTACTTCTGATATTTGGACTTCAAGTGTCAGTTTGGGATATTTGTGCCTAACGGCACATTATATCGATAAGGGATTCAATCTTCAGAAAAAGATTATATCTTTCGATCAAACACCTTATCCACATTCGGGACATACTATTGCAGAATCGATTAAGAAAGCTATTTTTGAGTGGAAGTTGGATGAGAAGGTGTTTACAATCACTCTTGAAAACTGTTCAGCAAACAATAATGCAATGACGTTTTTGGAATACATGTTTTGGGACAAGCCTGTTTTTGAGGGTGAAAACATGCACATGAGATGTGGGGCTCACATCTTGAACATTATGGTGCAGGATGGTATGGTGGTCATTCGGGAGGCTTTGACCAAAATTAGAGAGCTGATGCGGTACATAACTTCGAGCGGTCCGCGACTACAAACCTTCAACCAAATCCTAACTGCGATGCAGTTACCATCCAAAAAAGGGTTGACTTTAGACTGCATTACTCGATGGAATTCGACCTATGATATGGTCGTTGAAGCTTTGAAGTACAAGGATGCATTGCTAAGATATGGAGATGGTAGTGCGGTGATTGTTCCTAGTTCGGAGGATTGGAACGTGGCGGTAGAGATGAAAAAGTTTTTACGGGTTTTTCGGGATGCAACAAAGAAGTTTTCAACCTTTAGGCAACCTTCTTCACATGAGTTTTTAAAGGAGGTGTGGACTATTCGTAGCACTTTGTTGGAAGAGCATAACAATCCCATTTTGCAAAGCTTATCAATGGAGATGCAAAAGAAATTCAAGAAATATTGGGAAGAGCCGATTGGGATGCTAACATTAGCTACTGTTTTTGATCCTCGAAAAAAGTTTGAATGGGTGGAATTCTGTTTTGGTATTGCATATGGAGAAGGCACTGATGCGTACAAAGCAAAAGTTGAATGTGTGGAGAAGTCGCTTAAAAAATGGTTCCAGGAATATGAGAGCAAAACTGGCCAAGCGACAACTAGTGTGTCACCGCAAGTGGAACGTCAAAATGAGAAACAAAAGAAGCTTGAGATCAGTTTTCAGGAGTTTCGTTCTCAAAATCGTCGATCGCGACAAAAGAGATCCGAGTTGGATAATTATCTGGAAGATGCCGTGGTGGTAGAGTCGGATGAAGAATTTAATATTTTGCAATGGTGGAGAAAAAATTCAGAATTGTATCCGACTTTGGCAAAAATGGCAAGGGATTTCTTGGCAGTTCAAGTGTCAACCGTTGCATCTGAGTCAGCTTTTAGTGCAGCGGGTCGGTTGACAGATCACTTGCGGAGTTCTATGACACCGGAGACAATCGAGACACTCATCTGCTCAAAGGATTGGTTTATCTCTATTGATGAGAGCTCCAACTTGGACCAGTTTCGTCCATTCATGCCTCATTCTTGATTAGTGTTAGAGGTAAATATTTTATTTATAATTTTCTTTAAAATTGAAATCTTATTTGAAATTCACATCTCATCATAACCTTTTATAAAATGCCACAGGATCATCGAGTGCTTGGTTTGGAAAAAGAAAATCGCCTGACAATTGAAAAAGATGAATGTTACGAAATTTGAGGCATGTTGATTCTCATGAATTTAAATTAACATTTGATTTGTAATGTGAAGAATTTTGTGTCTCTAATTCATGGATTGTTTGTCAGTTTTTTGAATTCTGATTATTTGTTGTTTTTGAATTCATGGATTGTTTAGTTTATTGTTATAATTTGAACTTATTTGAATTCATGGTTGATAGATTACTTGTTATAATTATTTTTCTTAAAACTAGATTTATCAATTTCCATTTCATTATATACTTTGATCTGTCACGGTTCTTTAAATTATGATTATTTTTCTGATTATTTTTCTGATCTGTCACGGTTCTTTAAATTTCCATTTCTTAAAATTCTGATTATTTTTCTGATTATTTGAATTCACGGTTCTTTAATTATGTTTGAGCCGAGTCACAAAATTCACGGTTCTTATAATTCACGGTTCTGATCTGTCACGGATCGGATCAAGTTAAAAACGTGATTTAGTTTCTCTTATTATGATGTAAAACATTCAGAATTATTTGAATTCACGGTTCTGATCTGTCACGGTTCAGAAACGAAAGTCAGATAACACTAATTTAATACCATGCCTTTGAAATATATTACAATTAATTGAGTTTGAGCCGAGTTTTGGGTTTGAGCCGAGTTCGGGCCGAGCCTAAAGAGTCCAATGGACCGAGCCGAGTTCGGGCCGAGCATAAAGAGTCTAATGGACCGAGCCGAGTCGGACTTTACTCTTCAAAGTTGAGTCGAGCCGAGTCGGGTTCTAATGAAAGAATGAATGGGCCGGGCCGAGTTTTGAGCGAGTTACCGCCCATTAACAGGCCTAGTTAGAGGACGCCTCTCTGCGGCTCCGCCTGACTAACCCTAAACCCGATCACGCCTCCGCTCCTGGCTTCTGGCACTGAAGCGACTTCATCCCCTTCAACAGCTTCTCTCTTGAAGACAGCGGGAAGGTTAATTCGTTTTCTATATCGAGGCTGTTCAAAATTTTAATTTCCTTCAGCAGTGAATCTGGTACAAGCCCTCGTGCCTACATTTCCAGAAACATCCCTAGTTAAATTAAAAATTACAATTGAGGGGATGGGAGGCTAGTTTGATTAAATTGACACTTGATTAAAAGAACCGAGGATTAACAGGGGTTAATTCGGATGACTTTGAAGCTTACTTCCTTGATTGAACTTTAGTAAATTGCTGCAAATTTCTCAATTGGAATTTGGGCAAACTAGTACCATGCTAATCTGGTGCAGCATTAATCAGAGGGACATTTGGCCTGACAACAGCCACAAACCACTGTCACAATCTTCACTGACTGTAAACCGCTCGCGAATGCAATTACCAGAGACAATTTAGAGGATTTGACATCAAGGCATGCAACTGAGACGATAGCAGTGTATCAGGCTGTTCCGAGGTCTACAAGAAAACTGCAAACTGGAACACATCTAAGGAAGGCGCTGAACCAGCCCCATACGCTGGCAAATTGGGTATGAAGGACAGGACATCCTTTAATGAATGCCTCTCAAGAGACAGGATGTTAACAATAGGAATGGCCGCAGAAACCGACACTGCATTCTTTTCTTATTTTAGTAGCACTGCTATATCTTAGATAGCCTCAGCTTTGTATCGGGGCTCAAAGCTTAACTGTGTTATTTTTTCAATTTTAGAATTACCAGTACCACTGTAGTTTTTTCATATTATGTTGTTGTTTTTTGTAACTTCCTTTCTGTAATGCTACTTTATTTTAATGAACTCAATTCCTACAGGTTTTCACCTCAAAAAAAGAAAAGAAAAAAAATATAGCTTATATAATGATTAATGTCATAATAAGTTTTACAAGTTATATACACCTAAATAATTATGATCTCTTAGGGCAAATGTTGTTACATACATAACAAATCTTAATAAGAAATTTTCTTGTATGATGTAAATTGTCAATGCTTAACTAAAAGATATTAAGGCTTAAAACATCGAATAAGAAAATCCTCTTTTGCATCCAATTTGTTACAATATGCATTGCTTTCATTATTTAGTATATAAAATGTAGTTGATCTATTGTAGATTGAAAATATATAATGATTGCCTATAGCTGTGCAACTTTCAGCAAGTTGCTAAAGCGTAACATAAATTAATTGGAAATATTCTCAAGTAATTTACAGAAGTAATGCATGAGGTTGCATAGTTGCATTCTATTGGATTTTCAAATAAGAAAAACGAACCACAATTGCGCTGTGCATATCATGCAATGAAACAATTATAAGACAAACTTTATTCAATGAAGCATGCCTGAACATTTAATCCCATCATCTAATTGAAGGAGTGCTTAGCCAGTGGTCAGATGGGAGACACACAAATGGTCATTTTTACACTTACCTAGAAAAAAGAAAGTGGAAAAAAAAAAGTAAAAAGAGAAACACCTATCATGGGCAATGTGACAATAATGAAAAAACAAGCTTGATCAGCTAATTCCTAGTTTATCTTTCAAAAGAGGTCATCTCAGAAGTGTAAATAATAAAAAGAACAAAAAAATGATCTCAGGAGGTTTCAAGAAACACTATGATATTTTCTCGCAAATAAGCCTCTCGAGAGCCTTTTTCGCATCACCACAAGAACTTAGCAGAGCTATGATATTTTCTCGCCTGTCCATGAACCCCAGCTGCTCTATTTTTGCCAATTTCAAGGCAAAAAGTACCTCTGGCTCTGCCACATTTCGAGGCACGCCAGTACCACCATCTAAAATACGCATAGTATCAACATTAATTAAAAAAAAAATAAACGCCGGGACTCAAAATGTAAACCCACAAAAAAGTTGTTCCAGCTGATCCGGTATGGGCACTCGATAGATGGTGGTACACCTATTAAATCTGAATGGCTATGACTATTGTATTGTCATATGGGATTCTTGTAAGGAACCCATTTGAGTTCAGTGCTGGTACGTGCATTACTACGTAACATGTAGAAATAAGTTCACTGCTTCTAACAGTATAAACCTGCAATTATGATGGCATGAGAACACCATTCTAATAGTATAAACCTGAACTAAAGATCCTACAAGTAACAAACAGAGTTATTGTAAAACAGTAGATACCAGTACTGAGCTGGCCAAAATCTAAATGTCGCTCTATTTCTTTTTTGAATGAAAAACATCTAGGCTAATTGATGAACCAAAATTACACATCTTTCAAACCAATCTGCCACAGATACGTTAGCTTCCTTCCAAAATCACCTATGATAGAGAGGGAGAGAGAGACTTGCATGGTGCTCTTTTGATTCCTTGCAAGGCGGAGGAGAGACGACCACTGGCACAGGCCGAGGAGAGACGACCACTGGCACAGGCCGAGGTGAGTCTAATGCGAGACTGATCGCCGAGCGTTGATCCAGTGGTCCGAGCATTGATCCAGGCAGAGATAGGGGGTTTGGTGATTAGAAGAAGAGGCGGAGATAGAGGGGTTTCGCACAAAGAGAGAGGGGGGTTTGGCGATTAGAAGAAGAGGAGATAGAGGACTTTCGCACAAAGAGGTGTTGTTCCAGGCGGAGGTAGAGGGTTTCGCACAAAGGAGACTGAAGAAGAGACGTTTTTGAACTGGAGACATGCAGTGCCAAAATAAATTAATTGTATAAAGGGTAAAATTGGAAATACAGAAATATGTATATCAAAATAGTATAAGAATACAATATAAATGGCATTTTCACAAATTAATCAAGTTTATGATGACATTTTCTCAATTTTCAAGTTTGAAATGACATTCTCCCAATTTGAAGGTTTTGGAGTGGCATTTTCACAATTTTCCCTTAATTAAAATGGAATTGTTGTGTTACATTGGTTATGTAACTGCATAAAGAAAATCGATGCTGCTCAAAACAATTGAGCAAAATAAAGCAAATGAGAGTTTGAAATAAATAACAGAAAGGAACTAAATTAGATAAGCAAATAAGTAAAACTGAAGTTGTTGGTTTCATGATCCTTCTTTCTTCATCTATGATCTTCCTCCCGTTTGCATTGCCTCTGACTTTTGAAACTGTAGTTGCCACATGACTTCTTCCTTGATGTCTTGTGCATCTTTACTGACTTCTGTAAATGTGCGTGCACAACGCTCCCTCCAAATAATAAATTGTGTTATAAGCATAGTCTCTCTTTGAGTTTTTGGTACTGTTGCACTTGTCAGCATTTCTGTTGGTAGTGTGGTATATGTCAAGGTTGGTATTTTGGCTGGTATAGTATGTGCTAATGCTGCATAGACTGATTTTGAGAAATTACATTCATCAAGCATGTGTCTAATTGATTCCCCTTGTATCTTGCACAATACGCATCTATTGACTAGCGGCCATCCTCTTTTATTGAGATTATCTATGGTTAGAAGTTTGTTGTTCAATGCCAGCCATCCAAAGACCTTCATCCGAGGGGGTGCTTGTAATTTCCAGATTCTTTGTGCTCTGTTAAGAATTATAGGCGCATCCTTCATTGCTTTGTATCCTTCTCGAACCTTGTAAAGGCCCGATTCCTTCCACTTCCAAGAGATGTCATCTTCTGTTATCGGGTTTAGAACCATACCCGATAGTGTATTTTGTAACTTTACCAGTTCCAGATTTGCGGTGTCGGAGCTGATCGGCCTAAAGAGTGCTGTGAGATTTGATACCTGAGAGGCTTCATAAAGGGTGATTTGTGTGTCTATTGCATGTGTGTATAGGTCTGGGAGGATGGTACTCAGGAGTTGACCATCCCAGTTGTCATTCCAAAGCTGTATCCTTTTGCCATTACCAATCTTGTGTGAGAAGAAAAATTGGCAGTAGCTTATGGAATTTGAAATTGCTGATATGAAGATGGGTGAATCTGGTAACCCGTTAGTGGCTATGTGCTGTTGGAACAGTGATTTGCACAACGTCATTTCTGGTTTTCTCCATTGCCAGAACCATTTGATCAAAAGAGCTTGATTGAAGACGGTCAAATCCATTATGCCTAGGCCTCCGAAATCCTTCAGTGTGCAAGACAGCTTCCAATTTGCCAAGTTGATTTTAGAATGTGCCTGTGGTATTGTCCCGTGCCATAAGAATGCCCTTCTTATCTTATCAATGTCTTCAATTACCCAAACTGGTAATTTTAGGCTCAATTTTTGTAAATACAACACCATATAGGAAGATTTGCACCGTAATGGTCAATTTTTTTACATCCATTTTGATAAGTACTATTCTATTGCTTCTCTTTGCGAATTTTCTAACAGCATATCTCTTTAGTTTCTTAATTTCATCTAAATTTTTTTATTTCTTTTAGTTTCTGTTTGTACTATTTTTGGCTAGAAATTTTATTTGTTAGTATGTCGAACTTATTTTAATTATTATTTTTAATTATATCATGGAAATATTAATTTGATATTAATTTTTTAAATTTTGATTGTAAACCCTCAAGGAAAATCAGGGAAATTATTTTTAACAAATTTTGGAAATTAATTAACTAATAGGTTAATATGAGCCACTAATGTGAACTCAACTATTTTTCTACAAGCTCACGTACTATTTTAATTGATGAGCTTAAACTTATCTATAGGAGCTTTACTGAATGAAGAGTAGAACTGGTATATGAGCTTCAGCTTACGAAATCATAAGCTTAACCTTAAATCTGTTGGAACATCTTTCAATTAGAAATTCAGACCGTTCAAATTAACCTATTTTATTAAAGATGTATTTACATGACATATTTGTTACTTTGTAAAATTAGTATAAACTCAAGTAGTCAAAAATTATGGCTAATAAAATTATTTTAATACATATTTATTTTTATCATTTTTTTATAGCTTGAATTTATAATAACAATAAAAATAAAAAAATTGATATGTAAATACATATGAATCACTCATTATTTGATCAATTTGAATGGTTTGAATTCATTTAAATTGATCTCATAATTTTCTAGTCTAAGTTGATAGTGTTGGTATAAATTTTCAGAATATTCGGATAATTAGAAATTAATTAAAATAAATCAAATTGAAATAGAGTTACCCAGATCGTGCGAAGCACTTTCAAGCGTATTCCGTCTCATCGTGCAAGATGAAACCGCAACCAAGATAATCCGGGGTTGTTGCTCCTTAGGCACGCCATGGAAGCAACTAACGATAACTCCGCAATATCCAGCATTCGATCAGATTGATGTACATATATTTTGATAGAGTAGAAAAATATTGATTGGAAGTAAATTCAAAAAAGAGAATATATTTTCACTCATATGCAAACGGACAGAGGAAATGAAATCAGAGGGTATGAAAGTTTTTGTTTTTTTTTTTTCTCTAATCACCAAGGATAGAAGAGATCACTAAATTTATAATATGGTGAATTAATCGGGGATTTTAAAGGGAGATTAATGAGGGTAATCAAATACTAAAGAAACGCATATGCCATGAAAAGTTTAAAACAGTAGAATGTTATTAACAGAATAATAAATGGTCATTAGCAAAATAACTCACCATTAAAGAAATACATATTCGATTTAACCCTTGAATTTCCAAATATCACAAATGAAAATTTTATGCAAATCTATTGAAGAGGGAATTTTGAGTTTTTAGAACTCAAGTTCCAACAGATAGATCATCTTGGCGACCATTTTTAAAAAAAGTACTATTTGTCATTTTTTTTTTTTAAATATTTAACCAATAAAATGAAAAATTAAGGAGATTGAGGATTAAAGTTATCCCCACCCATTTCGTGAGCTTAGAATGCTCCACAAAGAGGGTATGTAACGGAAAGAAAAGGAAGTGAATTTAATTTCTTTACACTTCAAATCAAATTGGAGCTGAACAAATTCATCAAGTTTCTCTACATAGTTCACCATCTCTCCCCTCTTCTCCTCTATGTTCTCTCACAATTTTTTAGGCTCTGAAACAGATAAACATCTCTGGTTAAACACGATCAGGAATCTCTTTTCAAAATACTGGGCAAAAAACCCCATCCAACTAATTTACCTTTGTTTTTTGAATTATTATAGTTGTACGTAAGCGATGATAACTTCAATTCCAGTAAAAGGAAAAAGTCTAGACAAATAACATAGTACAAAAGCCAAAGCTCAAGACAAAGTCTGCTATTTGACACCAATTTTATTGATTATCTACTAAGGACAAAGTCTACTAATTAATTTACTAATTTACTAATCAAGGACTATCCATATGCTGTTGATGGTCTTGCTGTATGGTCGGCGATTGAATCGTGGGTCAATGAGTAATGCTTTCTCTACTATCCGAGTGACTCGGCGGTGAAATCCGATACAGAGCTCCAAGCTTGGTGGAAGGAGATTCGTGAGGTTGGGCATGGCGACAAAAAAGACGAGGAATGGTGGCCCAAGATGCAAACAGTCGAGGAATTAACCAAGACATGCACCACCATAATTTGGGTCGCCTCAGCTCTACATGCAGCTGTTAATTTTGGGCAGTACCCATATGCCGGATACCTCCTGAATCGCCCGACCGTTACTCGTAAACCAATGCCTGAACCAGGAACAGATGCATATGAAGAATTGAAGAAAAACCCTGATAAGGTCTTTTTGAAGACTATATCAAGTCAGTTACAAACTATATTAGTAATATCCTTGATCAAGATCTTGTCTCGGCATTCGTCAGATGAAGTCTACCTCGGACAACGGGACACACCAGAATGGACATCTGATGAGAAGGCACTGGATGCTTTTGACAAGTTTAGTGAGAGACTGATTGGAATAGAGGAGAAGATCAAGGGTTTGAATGCAGATCCAACTTTGAAGAATCGAAATGGACCTGTAAATTTTTCGTATACATTATTATACCCAAATACTTCCGATAAGAGTAAAACTGGCGGGTTGGTTCCAAAGGGAATCCCAAATAGTGTGTCCATATGAGAGGTAATTTGTGTTTTTATTTATTTTCTTTTTATTAGTGGTTGTTTTATATTTGTTTGTGGTGTTGGTAAATAAAGGTTTGCTGTATATGCAACCCGGTTTATTCAATTTGATTGTTTATTGCTGTGAAAGCTTATTGTGTAATTAAATTGGTATTAGTGAAATTCTGAGAAAAAAAATAGATTATTCTATCGTACATGTCATCTGTTGAGTAAATAGTCTAAGAAACAATTTATTATAGTTCAAGGGTATATATGAAAAATGTATAAATTAGAAATAGACATCCTACTGTAGATAAAAGATAGATAGGTACTAACGGTCATATTGACCTTAGTATATATATACTTACACAGTCACTGTACGTAAGAGTTAGAAAAATACACAACTTTTCAAATATACAAATTTTCTTGTCTCTTCAGCTTACATTTCTAAAAAATAACATGGTAACAGCAAAGAGTAGATGGCTCAAGAAGGGCAACACGAGGCTACCAACAACTCCTCGAAGCTCACAAATGCATTACTCAATGGCAAAAACTACCTTACATGGGCAAAGGCTGCAGCGCGAGCGCTCAGCGGTCGAGAGATGCGTGAATACATCACGGGAGACAACAAAGTGCCCGAAGTGGCAAACCCGCTCTCGCTGACCGAAGTGGAAAAAAAGCCAATGCGGAAATGGTGAACTCAAAACGATAAAATTATAACTTGGCTCACAAATTCTATGGAGTCATCCATTACTGAGCTATTTCTTCTCCCCGACACAGCCTTCGAGCTATGGGAAGCCGTGAAAGCCATGTACGGCCAAGAAAATAACTACTCTCGGATTTATCAACTCAAACTAGAAATTCAACAAGAAAAACAAGGTACAAGAAAACACGTAGAGTACCTTGGTACTCTTCAAAAGAAAAAAATGAGCTCCGATTGTACTGGCCGGCAACCACCGACTTGGCAATAATAAAAAAACGAGAAGAAGAAGATATTTTTTAGTACCTTGCGGGATTAAACCCGAGCTATGAAGCCGTAAGGGCTTAGATTATGAACATCATACCTCTTCCCTCTTACTCCCAAATCAAAAATATGATTCAACAAGAAGAAAGCCGAAGAGAGGCAATGGGAGGCCCGCAACTCACAGTCGAAGAAGGACACGAGACCCATGGCTTTGCAGCAACGAAAAAAATCAAAATTTCCCAAATTAGGTAAAAACCCTAGATCTCAAATTCTCCCAAATCAAAACGAAATCAAGAGATGCACGGGGTGTAAAAAGGAGGGGCACACCTATGAAAATTGCTGGTTCCTTCATCCCCATCTGAAACCAAAACACTTGAAAAATCAAGGCTCTGTTGGAGGAGGAAAAGGGGATCGGAATGAAGGCAGGGAAAGAAATGAAGTGGGGCGTGTGTATTTCGCTGAACCAAAAAACTCTACCGAACCAAAGCTGCTAGCTTTTGCACCTGATCTGACTAATTACATTAGTGGGCCTGCGGCTACGAATGGGCCTTCAACAATAAACACATCAGGTGCTATCTTTTTCGCTGGCGGGTCAGGAACTGGCCGAAACAGGTCAGTTGATGGTTGTTTCGCTGGCGGGTCAGGGGCTGGCCGAAATGGGTCAGTAGATGCAGCAGATCAACTGCAGTCACTTGTTGGGGTTTACGGTGCTGTAACCAAAACCCGTTTAGGCTTAAGCTGCGGAATGACAGTAGAACAAAAATTTCTACAGCCAACTTAAGCTCAGGATTAAACGGGGTATGTCAGGAAACTTTCCAAGGCGGTTCACCTTCAGTATTCCTTTGGCATCAAAACCCAATTTAATTCTTTTTACAGATCTACTCCATGATTGATTTCTAAAACTTTAATCTACTTACCAATTAAATAGATTAATATAGCATATTTATACCTTGTTTCCAAATCACAATTGGAATGCAGACCGAGCGAGTAGAGCCTCACCAAAGAAGGAATCGACTCGGAGTATCACACGTGTGATACCTCTATCGGTTATCCACCAGGACTAACCGGAGAGCGGTTTATTTCTTCTGCCAGAAATACCGTAAACCGCGAAATTATGCAAAAACACTATTCACAGGGAAAAAGACGAAAACCCGTAAACACGAATTTTCGGTTGCTCAGTTTCATCAATATGCAAAACTGACATACCGCAAAATTTGGTAAAACACTATTCATCGATCCCGTAAATATATTTCACAACAACCCGCAAGATTATACGTCAACTACATATAACTTTCTTTTCTCAACCGAAACACTATTTGGGAGAGAAACCGAGAAAGAGAGAAAATACCGATTCAATTCTGCATGAAACGATACGTGTGAATTAGTCATTTTTCTCTCTACCCCTCCACCCCTATTTATAGGGTTTAGGGTCGGTTGCCAAAAGACCAAAATTCCCTCCAAGTTCGGCCTATTTACAAGATATGTCATTGAATAGATAAGGATGACATGTCATGTGGATAAGATCGATGACGTGTTATCTAGATAGGATCGTTGACATGTCATGCGGATAAGGACGAATCTGAAAAGACCCGAATGCCCTCAGCCCGAATACAAATAATATTCGTATAATTATTCTGAACAATTATATATATTTTTCTTGCAGTTGTTTTTTCGGTAATTTATACAACGTGTCCTGCACATTTATAAATTAACCGGTTAACTTTTATACAACGTGTCACACACGTTTATAAATTAACCAATGTTTTTGCTTATTATTTTTACATAACATTTATAATTTAATTATAACACGTATAATTAATTATAACCATCTTACTGATCATAACCAATTTATAATCAATCACAATAAGATTATCTGATTAACTCCTATATGGTGTGACCCAATAGGATCTGTGTTATGTTGGTAAATCGAGTTAAAACTATTTTAACTTCTATAATCATGAGCGGCATCTGGCAACACATCATGACCATCCAATTACACAGATGATGCTGTACTGTACAATATCACGATCCAGTAAACAATTTACTTATGTCTGTTCTTCTGTCTCATAGCTATCAGATCAGTTTCAAGGTAGATGTGTGTCATCCTTGCTAACTGTATCTTTTCTTGATCTTGAGTAGATTATCAAATATAATTACTCTTGTAATTATACTGCATGCAGATAATCTAACTCTACCAAGGGGCCCAGTGATGCTATAGCTCGTATAGAGATACGAGGGACAAATAGTATTCTTGGTAAACTATCACTTCCTCAGCTAAGCTATACATATGGAAAAGCTACCGTTATGACTGTTTTTTACGGACAGCGATGGATAACAATCACACATACATATTTTTCAGTGGGAACGATAAATACCTCATACTGTAGAACGTGACACTGAATGAAAACATAAATGACACGAACACAATTCTATTTAATGTTTCATTCGGGGTCTGTCAAATATCATGTTCCTGGAACATATATCTATGTGATTAAAATGACAACTCCTTGTCTATGGTCTGTAAAACTTGACCATCATTTAATCCACATACTAACCTTACAGCGGTAATTAGTGTTCCTGCTAATTACCTTGGTCAGTGACCTTTTAAGAGTATATATCATCTATATTATGGAGTTTCACAATTTCAGTCATGAACTCGAAATGATCCATAAATAAAATAATACTCAAGGCAACAAAATGATATTAATCATCCAATTCATGAACAAAGCTTTTATATATAATCAATTATCGTATTATTGACTTCTAAATTATTACACTAACATCACTAATTCAGCAGGTGTCTGTGCTGCTGACTCAACAAAACCAGTTCAAATTTTCTGGTATCTCTTCATACTCAAAGAATTTAAATTTGTTAGATAAAATAATTATTGATAGTGGTGCTACAGACCATATGTTTGGCAATTAAGCACTTTTAAAAAATTTAGATATGACCAATTTGTCTTGGTAGCAAATGGTATGAAGGCTAAAATAAATGACATAGGTGAAACTATATTTTGTAACAAAAAAATATTTAATGTGCTATACCTAGATACGTTTCCTATAAACTTACTTTCGGTTCAAAAATTAACACAAGAATTAAATTGCGACGTGATTTTTTCTTGTAAAAATGTTGTATTTCAGGACCGAGAAACCGGGACGAAGATTGGTGAAGGTTTTCTTAAAAACGGACACTACTTTTTGAATAAAAAAAATATGTTTGTGCTTCCGCTAAATCCGTAGATGTCGGACTATGGCATAGAAGATTTGGGCATCCCTCCGATAAGATTTTAAATTATATTTTGGATTGTAAAAATTTAAATTATGTCAATTGTGAAGTTTGTAAATTGGCAAAACAAACCAAACTTCCTTTTTCTCATTCCAATAGTAAAAGTGAAGCTATGTTTGATTTAATTCATTCGGATGTATGGGGACTGGCCCCAATTGATTCATACAATGGATTTAAATATTTTGTAACTTTTATTGATGATTTTTCAAGAACCACTTGGTTATATTTACTCAAATAAAAAAAATGAAGTGTTTAGTTGCTTCAAAGAATTTTTTTTGTCTTATAGAAAATCAATTTAATGCTAAACTAAAAATATTTAGGTCGGATAACGGAACGGAATTTGTAAACAAAAATTTTGAAACTTTTTTTAAAGAAAAATGGATTATACACCAAACCACTTGCATTAATACACCCGAACAAAACGGAGTGTCGGAAAGAAAAAATAGACATTTGTTGGAAATGACAAAAACATTGATGTTTCAAAGCAATGTTCCTAAAATATATTGGTCGGATGCCATACTTTGCGCCACCCATCTAATTAATAAATTACCAAGTTCAAGGATAGAAAATGAAATTCCATTAGAAATTCTTTACCAACAAAAAAATCACCTTTGATCATTTAAAAATATTTGGGTGTACAAGTTTTGTACATATTAAAAGGAAAGATAAACTAGATTTTGTATCAACAAAAACTATTTTCTTAGGGTATTCACCATTTAAAAAAGGGTACAAATGCTATGATCCTATTAACAAAAAATTATTTATTTCTAGAAATGTTGTATTTTTTTTAAAATGAGCCATATTTTAAAAAATTAGGAGAGATTCAAGAGCCTAATCAAACCCAAATTGAAAGCATAAATTCGGTAACACCCTATATTGCACAAAATAATTTAGAAGAAAATGAAACAAGTGACATTGAATAAGAAATGAATGACAACAATGATGACATAAATGAGACCGAATGAGTGAATAATTCGGGACTTAGACGAACAACTAAAGTGTCACAACCATCAACTAGACTTAGAGACTATGTTACTTATGCCGTACAATATCCTATACAAAACTTTATTTCATATAATTTTTTTTTGCCTTCATACCAAGCTTTTCTTACTACCATAGAAAAATAAATATAACCAAAAAATTACCAAGAGGCCATTCAAAATCCAACTTGGAATAAAGCGATGAAAGAAGAGCTAAAAGCTCTAGAAAAAAAATGAAACATGGATAATAGTTCCATTACCAAAAAATAAAAAACCCGTTGGGTGCAAAAATTAAATATAATAGTAATGGTACCATAGAACGGTATAAGGCACGATTAGTAGCCAAAGGATTTACACAAACATATGGCATAGACTATAATGAAACATTTGCACCGGTTGCAAAAATGAATACCGTTAGGGTGTTATTTTCCATTGCCGTAAACAATGGATGGAATTTATATCAAATGAACGTTAAAAATGGATTTCTTCAAGGAACACTTGAGGAAGAAGTTTATATAACCCTTCCACCGGGTCATGTAAAAGAAAAAAATGCTAATCTTGCTTGTAGGTTAAAAAAATCAATTTACGGACTTAAGCAATCTCCAAGAGCATGGTATGACAAATTATCTCAATATTTAATTTCTTGCAATTTTAATATTAGCAATGCCGACCACTCTTTGTTTACCAAAAATGAAGGAAAAAATATAACCCTTGTGTTAGTATACGTAGATGATTTAATAATTACCAGAAATAATTTAGAAGTAATTAAAAAAATCAAATCCCAATTAAAAGAAAATTTTGACATTAAAGATTTAGGATATTTAAAATATTTTCTAGGAATAGAAGTAGCATTTTCAAACAAAGGCATATTAATCTCACAAAGAAAGTATACCTTGGATTTATTAAAGGAAACTGGTAAATTAGGTTGTAAACCGGCCTCTACACCAACAGATAATAAATATAAATTAAATACCAAGGATGGTGAACCCTTAGAAAATAAAAATCAATTTCAAAGACTTGTAGGAAAATTGATTTACCTCACGGTAACCCGTCCGGATATTTCTTTTTTCGTAAGCCAAATTAGTAAATTTATGCATTCACCAAGAACACCACATTTAGAGGCCATAAATAGAGTTCTAAGATATTTAAAAGAAAATCCCGGAAAGGACATATGGATGAAGAATAATAATTCTAATGCAATATGTGGCTATTCCGATGCAGATTGGGCCGGTAGCTTTGATAGAAAATCCACCACCGTTTTTTGCACATTTGTAGGCGAAAATTTAGTAACATGGAAAATCAAGAAGCAAAATGTTGTGGCACGATCAAGCGCGGAAGCGGAGTATCGAGCCATGGCATCAACCGCGACTGAATTGATATGGCTCAAGCAATTGCTTAAAGACATGGGAATTAATGTTGATCAACCCATGAAAATGTATTGTGACAACAACTCTGCACGTCACATTGCTCAAAATTCCGTATTTTATGAATGGACCAAACACATAGAAGTTGATTGTCACTTTATTAGAGAGAAGGTCCAAGCCAAGGAAATAGAAACACCGTTTGTTCGAAGTGAAGATCAACTAGCGGATGTGTTTACGAAAGGATTGGACCCAAAGCCGTTTGAAGAAATCACAAGCAAGCTAGGATTATTCGATATTTACAATCCTAGCTTGAGGGGTGTTGAGTAAATAGTCTAAGAAACAATTTATTATAGTTCAAGGGTATATATGAAAAATGTATAAATTAGAAATAGGCATCCTATTGTAGATAAAAGATAGATAGGTACTAACGGTCATATTTACCTTAGTATATATCAAGGTTCTAAATAGCGATTATAGCAGCATAGCGGGGAGACAAAAAAAAAGCTATTGCGAATAGCGTAGCTATAGCGGAAGCTATCACACATAGCGATTTTCCCTTTTCAAACTTTATATTCTATATTTCTACTAATTATCAACATAATCAATATTAGAGAATTGATGTAACAACTAAATGACAACTAATCTAAGTCTATACTTTTTATTAATTATGCAAATAAGCTGAAATTCGTATTCAAAATTAATCGAATATTGGGACATGAATAAGCCCGTGTGTGAAACTGTGAAATATTGATCTCAGTAATCAACATTCAAGGCCGTATACAAGTACTGCAGTACATGCAGTCTGCTTAAACACTGGTCATATGCTAATGCTGGAGAATAGAAGTTCGAATTTTCAGTAATCGATAGTTGCCACAAAAATGGATGTTATGGAAGCAACGGAACGAGAAGATATTCCGCAATAAACTCATGCCTCCTACGTTGCTAGCTAACAAGATCTTACAGGAGGGAAACCTTTGGATGCAATACCGTAAGGGTGCTGCAACTAAAACTGGAATAGGGTAGCTGTGGGAGAAATGCTGAAAATTTTGAAAAATTTAAATTAGAAATTGAAAGTGGCAGTATAGTCATTAGGTTTTGCTTCAAGTATTGAAGGGTGCGATGTCGATGTTGGATACTAAAATGTAATCAGTACTTGGTAGCTACTACCAAGTTTTTTTAAAAAAAAAAGATAGTTGCCACAAAAAATGTTTTGGCTAAAATACTAATTCACAAACAAACCCCAGTACGTACCAAGGGTGCTTTTATTCAACGAACTATTATGTTTACATCCAACAATCATTTACACAATGAATATATAATCTATAACGAATAGCTCAAAATTAATCAAGCGCTAGAATACACATGGAGCGAGGCAAATGATAATTAATTAATTTATTAGTTATAAGGTGAAGTTGCTTGTCCAAACTTGGACATCAGAAGCTGGATGACTGACGCGTCGACCTGGAAAGTCTTTGTGAGCACATCAATGGGAATTGCTGGTTTTGACCCGAACAAGGTTTGTGGAGCCAACACAACTCCTGGCAACTGGCTGTTAAAAGCGGTGATAGCCACCCCATTTTCTTTCCCAGTGTTGTACTGGAAATGAATGAGTCCTCGGGGGATAATGAAGCTCTCACCAGCCTTCACGACTTTCGAATAGAAAACATTTGCGGTGCTGATGAAACCAACAAGCATTTCTCCTTGAACAACGAATCCAATTTCGGAAGCACGGGGGTGGCTATGGAGAGGGTTGACACCACCTGGAGCTAAGTCAACACGGTTCATGGAGAGACCGAGCGTATTCAAGCCAGGAAAGGTCTGAACACTGCCTGCTGTAATATTGGATCCAAACATGTTATTGGTGTTTCCTGCCACAGCGAGTCCGCTGAAGAAGAAATCCTTGGAGGCAACATTAGAAGCCGGTTTGCAAGGGAAACCGTTGACAGTGATGTCGGATTGTAAGTCAGCGACGCAAAAATCTTGAAGAGGATGAGGGTCGGCACGGCACGAGGTGAAGATGAAGACAGTGAGAGAAAGGAGCAACACGGATCTTAAAGGGGCCATTGTTTTAGTTTGCTGGTAAGGTTTGGGATGAGTGCTCTAGGTACGTGGGTAGTCTTTTTATAGGGAGTGATGCGAGGAATCGTTCAAAAATGATTGAAAAGTTAAGTGTTTGATTTGCTTAATCAAATAGGAAAATTAATTAAAGTCATGTAGTTGGTGATGACTAATTAACCAGAAGTTGACTTTTCAATTTCATACAAATTGGGAGCAGATAATCAATAAAATATTTTGAAGATTAAAAATATTAATTACATTGATGACAGATAAATTAGAAATCAATTATATCAATAGAAAATTAAGTAGAGATCAATTAGTATTAATTAGTATATAATAAATCTTGTAATATAAAAATATTTTAGTGGTCCTGTGTAAATCCTGTAGCATATAAATAAGAGCCGTGTAAGATATTGAAATCATATCATAAATCAATAAGATTAGTATTTTTTGTTGTCAAAATTCAACAAATTAAACCGATCTAAAATGATAAGATCAGTAGACTTAGTCCTTTGCGTAATCTGACTTTTTGCACTATGTTAGCTGTCCAAATTTACTTCCTTTTAGTCGGAACAAAACTAACAAGGAGCTTACCGGAATTGAGGGTACACATTTTGACAAAGCAGTTTTTAATTCATACATAGCAAAGATAATAAAGTGAAAACTGTCCTGCTTTGTCTATCATGATCTCTGCATAAATTAAAAACTGTCTTGTCAAAATTTGTACCAAAATTGAAGTTATCCAATTAGTAGGGGGTGCATTTTTGGTCCATAAAATTTTTGACATAGTCTTATTTTAAACCGAATCTAAATTATTTGATTAAAATTCACACAAACCGCACGTTTAGATTTATGAAACGGTTTAGATTTGTACGATCCTAACTCGGTCTGTACAATTCTCAATACGGACATGACTCTGCCAAAGTCCTTTGCACACAACCACATCCCAAACTATGGTTTGGAATACTAGAACTACTGTGTGTATATTAAGCTCACCAAATGAGAGCGAAGAACTTCAATTCTCAATCCCGTAAATATTTTATTGGTTTAGTAAAAATTTTAAAAATAACAAACTCTACTTTTCAATTAAAAAATCTCTGCAAAACAATTCATGAATATAGATAAAAGAATCAAAATTTTTTGTATGGACAGTTCGAGGACAAAGATATCTAGGCTTTGATAAAGTTGGTGATTTTCAAAAGTGATTTGATGGACGAATATATATGGAAAGATTCCACAAATATCACTGAACATGAATTTGATCATCCCAGGTACCTGACTTAAGCAAATTATAAACGGACGGTCCAAATTAATTCTTTTAACTTGGCACGAATCTCAAAATGGACTGCCTATAGTTTTTAATTTTTTATAAGCACTGGATTGATTTCGGCCCAGTTGAGATTAATCTGGGCCTTCCATTTATAATTTGCTTGAGTCAGGTAGCTGGGAGGATACGGATTCACTAAACATTACCACATTATGAAAAAAAAATCCACCCAACTAGTTTACCGTTTCCTTTTCTAATCCTAGTATGTAGGCGTAATATCTTCAATTCCAATTCCAGAAAGCTTCGTACCTCTCCTCGTTACGTTAGCTCTGTTCCGACTAAAAGGAAGAGGTCTGGACTGATAACAATAAAATAACACACTAAAAAAAGTCAAAGCTAAGGACTAAGTCTACTAATTATCTGCTCCAATTTTTTTTATCGAAAGTCAGAAGTCGGCTTCTGGGGTTAATTAGTTATTACTTATTACCAACTACATTACTTTAATTACTTTTCCCGTTCTATCGAACGATTCAAACACCAACTTTTCAATCGTTTTTGAACGATTCCTCGCATCACTCCCTATAAAAGAACCAACCACGTACCTAGCTAAAGCACTCATCACAATCCTTACAAGCACAATAATTAATTAAAACACACACAAAGAACACAAAAAGCAACAATGGCCCCATTAAGATCCATGTTGCTCCTTTCTCTCACTGTCTTCATCTTCACCTCATGCCGCGCCGACCCTGATCCTCTCCAAGATTTCTGTGTCGCGGACTTAAAATCCGACATCACTGTCAACGGTTTCCCTTGCAAACCGGCTTCTAATGTTGCCTCCAAGGATTTCTTCTTCAGCGGACTCGCTGAGGCAGGAAACACCAATAACATGTTTGGATCCAATATTACAGCAGGCAGTGTTCAGACCTTTCCTGGCTTGAATACGCTCGGTCTCTCCATGAACCGTGTTGACTTAGCTCCAGGTGGTGTCAACCCTCTCCATAGCCACCCCCGTGCTTCTGAAATTGGATTTGTTGTTCAAGGAGAAATGCTTGTTGGTTTCATCAGCACCGCAGATGTTTACTATTCGAAAGTTGTGAAGGCTGGTGAGAGCTTCATTATCCCCCGAGGACTCATTCATTTCCAGTACAACACCGGGAAAGAAAATGGGGTGGCTATCACGGCTTTTAACAGCCAGTTGCCGGGAGTTGTGTTGGCTCCGTTAACCTTGTTCGGGTCAAAACCATCAATTCCAATTGATGTTCTGACAAAGACGTTCCAGGTCGATGCGTCAGTCATCCAGCTTCTGATGTCCAAGTTTGGACAAGCAACTTCACCTTATAACTAATAAATTAATTAATTATCATTTGCCTCGCTCCATGTGTATTCTAGCGCTTCATTAATTTTGAGCTATTCGTTATAGATTATATATTCATTGTGTAAATGATTGTTGGATATTGCATACAGTTGATTGACTAAAAACACCCTTGGTACGTACCGGGGTTTGTTTAATTATGAATTAGTAATTTAACCAAAACTTATTTTGTGATAATTGTTGATTATTGATAAGTCAAACTTCTATTCCTCTGCTTAAGCATATGACCAATGATGGTTTAAGCAGACATCAGACTACATGCCCTGCAGTAGTGGTCTATATAAATTATAAAAATACGGTCTTGAATGTTGGTTACTGAGATCAAGATTTCATATATAGTTTCACATATGGACTTTATTGATACCCATTTCAGCTCATGGACAAAGCTCTGTCATCGAGTCAAATGTCGGTTTCGCAGTTGTTTTCTTATTTACCTGTTCGCACTTAATTAGCCTCCTTTACGTTTTAATCTGCGCTAATTTCTTGGTAATTTTTATTAATCCAACTACCTCCTCGCTTTAGAAAATAGTCTTCCTAAATACCACATTTACACATCTTCTGGCTCTTTTATAGACAACTTTACCGGTGCTACTTAATTAAGGAGTTTTCATTTTTTTTTTTTTTTTTGATGTTCTTTCTTTCTCCTGGCTACACAGAAACTCACGTTCGGAGGAGAATGTTATTTTTTTTTGAAGGTCAGTCCTCTGGCAATGTTCTTGTAAATACAACACCATATAGGAAGATTTGCACCGTAATGCTCATTTTTTTTTACATCCATTTTGATTAGTACTATTCTATTGCTTCTCTTTGCGAATTTTCTAACAGCATATCTCTTTAGTTTCTTAATTTCGTCTAAATTTTTTTATTTCTTTTAGTTTATTTTTGTACTATTTTTGGTCTGAAATTTTATTTGTTAGTATGTCGAACTTATTTTAATTATTATTTTTAATTATATCATGGAAATATTAATTTGATATTAATTTTTTAAATTTTGATTGTAAACCCTCAAGGAAAATCAGGGAAATTATTTTTAACAAATTTTGAAAATTAATTAACTAATAAGTTAATATGAGCCACTAATGTCAACTCGACTATTTTTCTACAAGCTCACGTACTATTTTAATTGATGAGCTTAAACTTATCTATAGGAGCTTTACTGAATGAAGAGTAGAACTGGTATATGAGCTTCAGCTTACGAAATCATAAGCTTAACCTTAAATCTGTTGGAACATCTTTCAATTAGAAATTCAGACCGTTCAAATTAACCTATTTTATTAAAGTTGTATTTACATGACATATTTGTTAATTTGTAAAATGAGTATCAACTCAAGCAGTCAAAAATTATGGCTAATAAAATTATTTTAATACATATTTATGTTTATCATTTTTTTTATAGCTTGAATTTATAATAACAATAAAAATAAAAAATTGATATGTAAATACATATGAATCACTCATTATTTCATCAATTTGAACGGTTTGAATTCATTTAAATTGATCTCATAATTTTCTAATCTAAATTGATAGATCATCTTGGCGACCATTTTAAAAAAAAGTACTATTTGTCATTTTAAAAAAAAATATTTAACCAATAAAATGAAAAATTAAGGAGATTGAGAATTAAAGTTATCCCCATCCATTTCGTGAACTTAGAATGCTCCACAAAGAGGGTATGTAACGGAAAGAAAAGGAAGTGAATTTAATTTCTTTACACTTCAAATCAAATTGGAGCTGAACAAATTCATCAAGTTTCTCTACATAGTTCACCATCTCTCCCCTCTTCTCCTCTATGTTCTCTCACAATTTTTTAGGCTCTGAAACAGATAAACATCTCTGGTCAAACACGATCAGGAACCTCTTTTCAAAATACTGGGCAAAAAACCCCATCCAACTAATTTACCTTTGTTTTTTGAATTATTATAGTTGTACGTAAGCGATGATAACTTCAATTCCAGTAAAAGGAAAAAGTCTAGACAAATAACATAGTACAAAAGCCAAAGCTCAGGACAAAGTCTGCTATTTGACACCAATTTTATTGATTATCTACTAAGGACAAAGTCTACTAATTAATTTACTAATTTACTAATCAAGGACTATCCATATGCTGTATGGTCGGCGATTGAATCGTGGGTCAATGAGTACTGCTTTCTCTACTATCCGAGTGACTCGGCGGTGAAATCCGATACAGAGCTCCAAGCTTGGTGGAAGGAGATTCGTGAGGTTGGGTATGGCGACAAAAAAGACAAGAAATGGTGGCCCTGTTGGAACCTTATTGTTACACATAAACAATTTAATTCTATATGCCACTATTGATCTACCTATGCCAAAATGGCCATCATGCAAAATTCATCAATTCTTAGGGAGCAGACGCAATACCTGACTCCATTAGCATATTTATGCAAAGCTTCTCTCAAAAGTGGTTGATAAACTTGTAAGACAGCGGCAAGAAAAACTTCGACCCGATGTAGAGGTTGAAGCGTCGACAGCTTTCTTAGTGGTAGGATAAAGCCTTCCAAAGCTACAAGACTGTCCTTGTGAGATCGTGTTCACAATTTCTTAATGATCTCACCTCTCTATTCTTTAATGGAGAGAAGTAGAGAAGACTACAGAATTGACTAGATGACGGCTAGAAAATTCTGCGACTTTTCGTATATTCTTGTACTTTGGGTACCAACCTATTTATAGAGATGTAGATTCGGCATATTGCCAAACCCTAACCCTAACCCTAAACCAATTTTCAGCCACATGCCAACTTAAAAAACGTGCATCAAAAAATGTGCAACTGCATCAAAATCCGTGCAGCAGCTGAAAATTTGGTTTCCTTAATTGCAAATTTCAGAATCAGTCCATCAATGATTTGATTTTTGCCTAAATTGTTCTACACATTTGTGGACCACATCCTAATGAATATATTGATTGTCTATTTCCTTATTTGATCACTTTAATTGACAATCATATATGACAGTAAACAATGCATAATTAGATTACATATATGCTCAATGTTGGCATTAAATCCAACGAGGTTGGCAATAAATCCAACAATCTCCCACTTGAGCAATATGTCATGACTTTTTAATTATGCATTGTGTTCCTTATGTGCGCACATTTCTTTACTGTCTTCCTTATATATTCCCAAACCAATTCGGTCCATCAATTATACTAGTAAAGGACTAAAGCGGCATTCGTCGCATTTATTCGCAACTAAACCCTCAATAATCACATTACTAATACAGCTGAATGATATGAATCATGATGTGGATGTGTAGCATAGAAATTACATGCAATTGTGATCTTACATGCCTATTTCTAACTTTGTCTCCTCCTTAAATCTTGAAACTGAATTTCATAAATTAACTTAATTAGAGGTCAAACATAAACAAGAAACAGAATGTCAAAACTTCATAATATATATAACACTTGTTACATGTCACAAGTTATATATCCAAAATTACAATGAAAAATAGAACATTAAATTACAAATTATAGACTCCCACTAAAATTGAATATCCTCAATAGAGATTACACCCATATGAGCAACATGCTCTACAAATTTTGCCGGTGTCAATCCCTAGTAAGAGGATCTGCTAACATAGAGTCTGTTCCTACATGTTCTATTTTCAATTCACCATTCTGTACTCTTTCCTTTACAACTAAGAACTTGATGTCGATGTACTTAGACTTCGACGAACTTCGGTTGTTATTTGCGTACAGCACTGCCGAATTGTTGTCACAGAACAATTGTAGTGGTCTCTCAATAGAATCCACTACTCGAAGTTCAGTGACAAAATTTCGTAGCCAAACACCATGATTTGATGCCTCATAGCATGCCACAAATTATGCCGCCATGGTGGAAGATGCAACAAGGGATTGTTTTGCACTCTTCCATGAAACGGCTCCTCCGGCTAACATGTAAATGTAGCCGGATGTCAATTTCATGCTATCCTGACATCCTACAAAATCAGAGTCGGTATAGCCAATGACCTCTAGCTTCTCCGATTTCCGATACGTGAGTATATGATCTTTTGTTCGCTTCAGGTACCTCAAGACTCTCTTGGCAGCTTTCCAATGATCTGGACCTGGATTTGACAAGTATCTCCCTAGCATGCCAGTGATGAACGCAATATCCGGACGCGTACACACTTGCGCATACATGATGCTCCCAACGACTGAGGCATATGGATACTGTAGCATTACTTCCTTTTCTGAATTATTTTTCGGGCATTGGTTTAGACTGAACTTGTCTCCCTTTGCCACAGGGGTATTTCCTGGTTTACAGTTCTGCATACCATATCTTGCCAAAACCTTATCGATATAATTCCTTTGGGATAATCCTAATATACCTTGGGTTCTATTCCTCAGTATTTCTATCCCTAGGACAAATGATGCATCACCAAGATCTTTCATCTCAAAATTTTTAGTCAGAAAGTTCTTAGTTTGTTGCAACATACTTATATCGTTACTGGCAAGCAAAATGTCATCAACATATAAAACCAGAAACACAAATTTACTCCCACAGAACTTGAGATATATACATTCATCCACAATGTTAGACTCGAATCCAAATGAGACAATCACATTGTGAAATTTGTAATACCATTAACGAGACGCCTGCTTTAGCCCATAAATGGACTTTTTTAAGTTTGCATACCATGGACTTTGCATCTCCTGATACATAGTTTTCTGGTTGCACCATATAAATTGTTTCTTCAATGTCACCATTAAGAAACGCAGTTTTAACATCCATCTGATGAAGCTCCAAATTGAAATGTGCCACTAATGCCAATATGATTCTTAAAGAGTCTTTCAGTGAAACCGGAGAGAAAGTCTATTTATAATCAATGCCTTCTTTTTGAGTAAAACATTTAGCGACAAGACGTGCCTTATATTTCTCTACATTACCCTTCGAGTCCCGCTTGGTTTTGAATATCCATTTGCAACCAATGGTTCTCTTTCCTGCTGGTAATGAGACAATTTCCCAAACGTCATTGTCTGCCATAGATTTTATTTCCTCATTCATGGCAGCGGTCCACTTGTGAGAGTTAGAGCTTTCCATGGCTTGTTTGACATTAATGGGGTCATTGTCTAACATGCCAACATCAAACTCATGTTCTTGAAGGTATACTACATAATCCGAAGATATTGCAGGCCTTCTCTCTCTAGTGGACCTCCTAATTGGCTCTTCTAAATTTTCCTGAGGATTTCTAGCATTGTCTAAAACAATCTGGCCTACAACAGCATCTTCCAAACCTTCGTGCGACCCTGAGTGGCCTGCACCCATTTTTGTATTTTCATTTTGTGTTGTTTCATCTTGTTGAGTTTGAGTTTCAATAATGATTTCGTCCGTAATAGTGTTTTGAGTAAAACTCGGATCTATATCCACAAAACTCGCAACACCTAATGGAATATTTGCATATTTCTCTTCAATATTTGCATATTCCTCTTCGAAATCAATTATTTTCTCACCCCCCACAAACTCAACATCCTCGAAAAATTTCGTATTTCCCGTCTCAAATACATTATGTTCTGTAGGATTATAAAATTTATAACCCCTTGAGCGCTCGGCATACCCAATAAAATAACAACTAATTGTCCTTTCATCTAGTTTCTTTTCAGCAGGTTTGTAAGGCCTTGCCTCAGCTGGACATCCCCATACTCGCAAATGACCTAAACTTGGCTTATGCCCGGTCCAAATCTCGTATGGGGTTTTGTTAGTTGCTTTAGTGGGTACCCTGTTACGAATATAAGCTGCAGACTTTAAGGCCTCACCCCATAGATTATCTGGTAAAGTAGTACGACTAATCATACTCCTTACCATCTCCTTAAGCGTTCTATTGCGCCTCTCAGATACTCCGTTCATTGCTGGCGAACCAGGCATTGTGTACTGAGGGACAATTCCGCATTCATCTATGAACTGAGCAAAAGGCCCTCGACGTTGTTCACCTGATCCATCATATCTGCCATAGTATTCTCCACCACGGTCAGATCTGATAGCCTTAATGCGTTTGCTGAGTTGTAGCTCAACTTCCGCCTTGAAACTTTTGAACATGTCAAGGGCTTGAGCATTTTCTTTAATCAAATATACATAGCCATATCTCGAATGGTCGTCTATGAAAGAAATGAAATAACGATGTCCATTTCTTTTGGCCGTTGGAAACGGACCACAGATATCCGTATGTATCAATTCTAAGACTTCCGAACACTTTCTAGCTTGATATTTCCTTAAGTTGGTTTGTTTCCCTTTTATGCAATTTACACAATCATTAAGATCCGAGTAATCTAAGGGTTGGAGAATTTCATTTGACACAAGGCGTTTAATTCTTTTTATAGAAATGTGACCTAATCGCTTGTGCCATAATGTGGCTGAGTTCTCATTTGTTAATTTTCTTTTCCTTGTATCTGTTTGCAAAGCCTCAATGTACGAGCTATTTACATCCAATGTATATAGATTATCATAAACAGAAAGAAAACCAGAGCCAACACACTTTGAATCATGAAACAAATTAAATTTTCCATTACCAAAATTACAAGCAAAACCATGCTTGTCCAAAGATGATACAGAAATTAAATTTTGTCTAAAAGACGGAACAACAAAAGTTTCATGCAAATCCAAATAAAAGCCTGATTTTAATAATAATCTAAATACTCCAATAACTTGCACTTCCACCTTGCTACCATCGCCCACAAAAATGAATCTTTCATCATCATTTGGCTTCCGGTAACTTTGGCAGCCCTGCAAAGATACACTTATGTGAGTAGTTGCTCCTGAATCTATCCACCAAGTGTATCTAGATACAGAAATCAAATTAACTTATGTACAAACCAAAGCAAAAGATATACCTTTCTTAGCACGCCATGCGTGGTAAGCCTGACAGTATTTCTTCTTGTGTCCTGCTCCATTGCAGAAGAAGCAAACCGGCTCATCAGATTTTGCAACTGACTTGCCCTTATCCGGTTTGTTCTGCTGTGTAGAGATTGCAGCTTTAGTATCCTTAGACTTGTCCGGTTTCTTGCGCTTGACTCCACCCTTAGTCTTAGAGGTAGTAGCAACATAGATATTTTTAGTGTTATCCCGTTTCAGCCTCTCCTCTTCCTCCACACAGTGTGAAATCAGCTCATTTATTGTCCATTTATCCTTCTGACAATTGTAGCTGATTTTAAACTGTCCAAAGTGTGAGGAAAGAGAGATCAACGCTAGGTGCACCAGAAGATCATCAGAGATCTCCATCTTTAGTGCCCTAAGCTTAGAAACGACATTAGACATCTCCATGATGTACTCTCTAATGTTTCTTTTTTCCTTATATTTCATTGAGACTAGTTTTGTCAAGAGTATTCCTATTTCACCTTTCTCACTCTTGACAAATCTTTCCTCAATGTCCTTAAGGTAGAGTTTAGCGCTCAAAATGGACTCTGAAATAGCGCCCCGAAATACCTCTGGAATGGACCGTTTCATTATCATGAGACTCATGCGATTAGACCTGTCCCACTTTTATTTTTCCTTCTTTTGATCAGAAGTACTTGCATCCGTAATAGTGGGACAAGTTTCTCTAAATGCAAGGTCCAGATCCATAACACCAAGAACTATCATTAAGCTCTCCTTCCAATACTTGAAATTGGTCCCATTCAACATAGGCATATCCTTAAGACCTGTAGTAATGCTAGCTGATTCACAAAAAACACACCATAAACACGATTTAGTCTTAATTCTGAAATTTTAATTTATAAACTATTAATTCTAGTAAAGGCCATAATGCTCAAAAAATATTTGATAATTTTTCCTTATTGTCACAACGCATCCGAATTTCACAACCAGGTAAGTTCCTAGGTAAGTCAGGGATCACAAGGATTCGCTTCAAATTCCGACTTGCCTAGACAGAACTTGCCTTGACATTGTTACGTTCATAGTGTTGCAACTTGTCTTAATAAATCACCAAATATTTTATGAGTCTTAATATCATCATAAAACCAAAGTATCGGTTTCCATTAAGCGGCTACCTTTGGGTAACGGGTCAATTTCTTATGATACTTTGGCGCAATAATAAAGTATTGATAACCTAGAACATACCGAACAACATGCCTTCCTTTGGGCCGACAAGGTTGACATATGTGTAAAATTTTTGATCATCACTATAGTTTATTATTACTCACTTGCACAAATAATTTTTGTAACCATTACCTTCCTTTGGGCCGATAATGATTACATCCATTAATTGCACCTTAACTTCCTTCATAAAATGCATTTGAATTAACCTCATCAAAAGAGGTACCTTTGGGTACAATTAGGAATCAATTAATTCAAATCCAAATTACATATCCCTTTGCCTTTAAAAGAACAATAATTTATATCCTAATTATATAATCTAAATGTGCAATCAATCTAATGCAAAAGGAAAATTTTAATTGCTTGACAATAATTTACAGTTTCTAAAATTTGGCTTTACCAAAATAGCAGCGGAATACTTTAAAAAATGTCTTAACAGAATAGCTTTACTATGTTATAATCAAAAACATAAATTTTAACATAGTAATATACCACGATTAATTTGACCCGAATATAATTCCAAAACTTTGATAATAAACATTGAGTATAATTCAATTTTGGAAAGTTGGATTTAATAAAATATTAACCATGATATAATAAAATATTGACTATGATATAATCCGAATCTATTATAAATCCAAAATATGCCGAATCCAAAATATATGAATTGGTTAAACAAATAAATTATTATTTGTTCGGATCAATAAATTGTTTAAACAATACACGAATCATTAAAATATTTGTTCGGATCAAGTCAAAAATTTTGTTCGATTATTTTAGTAATCACAGTAGCAACAGAGAGGGTTGATTTCAAATTTGTATTTACCCATTTCAACACAGAGAATAGAAATACATAGCAAACAATTGAAAAACAATTGAAAAATCAACAATCAATTGCTTATTTTCTACATCAATTCTAAACAAATAATTCAAATTGGCATAGGAGTGGCTCTGATACCACTTGTTGATTTAACATAATTACTTTAATTCTATATGCCACTATTGATCTACCTATGCCAAAATGACCATCATGCAAAATTCATCAATTCTTAGGGAGCAGACGCAATACCTGACTCCATTAGCGTATTTATGCAAAGCTTCTCTCAAAAGTGGTTGATGAACTTGTAAGACAGCGGCAAGAAAAACTTCGAGCCGATGTAGAGGTTGAAGCGTCGACAGCTTTCTTAGTGGTAGGATAAAGCCTTCCAAAGCTACAAGACTGCCCTTGTGAGATCGTGTTCACAATTTCTTAATGATCTCACATCTCTATTCTTTAATAGAGAGAACTAGAGAAGACTACAGAATTGACTAGATGACGGCTAGAAAATTCTGCAACTTTTCGTATATTCTTGTACTTTGGGGACCAACCTATTTATAGAGATGTAGAGTCGGCATATTGCCAAACCCTAACCCTAACCCTAAACCAATTTTCAGCCACATGCCAACTTAAAAAACGTGCATCAAAAAATGTGCAACTGCATCAAAATCCGAGCAGCAGCTGAAAATTTGGTTTCCTTAATTGCAAATTTCAGAATCAGTCCATCAATGATTTGATTTTTGCCTAAATTGTTCTGCACATTTGTGAACCACATCCTAATGAATATATTGATTGTCTATTTCCTTATTTGATCACTTTAATTGACAATCATATATGACAGTAAACAATGCATAATTAGATTACATATATGCTCAATGTTGGCATTAAATCCAACGAGGTTGGCAATAAATCCAACAGGCCCAAGATGCAAACAGTCAAGGAATTAACCAAGACATGCACCACCATAATTTGGGTCGCCTCAGCTCTACATGCAGCCGTTAATTTTGGGCAGTACCCATATGCCGGATACCTCCCGAATCGCCCGACCGTTACTCGTAAACCAATGCCTAAACCAGGAACAGATGCATATGAAGAATTGAAGAAAAACCCTGATAAGGTCTTTTTGAAGACTATATCAAGTCAGTTACAAACTATATTAGTAATATCCTTGATCGAGATCTTGTCTCGGCATTCGTCAGATGAAGTCTACCTCGGACAACGCGACACACCAGAATGGACATCTGATGAGAAGGCACTGGATGCTTTTGACAGGTTTAGTGAGAGACTGATTGGAATAGAGGAGAAGATCAAGGGTTTGAATGCAGATCCAACTTTGAAGAACCGAAATGGACCCGTAAATTTTCCGTATACATTATTATACCCAAATACTTCCGATAAGAGTAGAACTGGCGGGTTGGTTCCAAAGGGAATCCCAAATAGTGTGTCCATATGAGAGGTAATTTGTGTTTTTATTTATTTTCTTTTTATTAGAGGTGGTTTTATATTTGTTTGTGGTGTTGGTAAATAAAGGTTTGCTATATATGCAACCCGGTTTATTCAATTTGATTGTTTATTGTTGTGAAAGCTTATTGTGTAATATTAAAATTGTATTAGTGAAATTATGAGATGATTTCTATTTTGTAGTATTCTATCGATCCTTGAAGAATCGAGGAGTCGAAAAAAAATAGATTATTCTATCGTACATGTCATCAATAGATTACAGTGAAAAGAAAAAAAAAATGACCATACTAATGATTTGTAGTATTCTAAGTAAAGATTTTTTTTCTTAATTAAGCGTCGGAAAAAGACTACTAGTAGTGTTCTGAATTTGCCTAAATAAGAAAACAACTGTGAAACAGACCTTCGGCTTGATTACTGGGCTTTGTCCATAAGCTGAAATTCGGATTCAAAATTAATCTAATATTGGGCAATGAATAAGCCCGTGTGTGAAACTGAAATATTGATCTCAGTAATCAACATTCAAGGCCGTATACAAGTACTGCAGTACATGCAGTACATGCAGTACATGCAGTCTGCTTAAACACTGGTCATATGCTAATGCTGGAGAATAGAAGTTCGAATTTTCAGTAATCGATAGTTGCCACAAAAATGGATGTTATGGAAGCAACGGAACGAAAAGATATTCCGCAATAAACTCATGCCTCCTACGTTACTAGCTGACAAGATCTTACAGGAGGGAAACCTTTGGATGCAATACCGTAAGGGTGCTGCAACTAAAACTGGAATAGAGTAGCTGTGGGAGAAATGCTGAAAATTTTGAAAATTTTAAATTAGAAATTGAAAGTGGCAGTATAGTCATTAGGTTTTGCTTCAAGTATTGAAGGGTGCGATGTCGATGTTGGATACTAAAATGTAATCAGTACTTAGTAGCTACTACTAAGTTTTTCAAAAAAAAAAAAAGATAGTTGCCACAAAAAATGTTTTGGCTAAAATACTAATTCACAAACAAACCCCAGTACGTACCAAGGGTGCTTTTATTCAATCAACTGTTATGTTTATATCCAACAATCATTTACACAATGAATATATAATCTATAACAAATAGCTCAATATTAATCAAGCGCTAGAATACACATGGAGCGGGGCAAATGATAATTAATTAATTTATTAGTTATAAGGTCAAGTTGCTTGTCCAAACTTGGACATCAGAAGCTGGATGACTGACGCGTCGACCTGGAAAGTCTTTGTGAGCACATCAATCGGAATTGCTGGTTTTGACCCGAACAAGGTTTGTGGAGCCAACACAACTCCTGGCAACTGGCTGTTAAAAGCGGTGATAGCCACCCCATTTTCTTTCCCAGTGTTGTACTGGAAATGAATGAGTCCTCGGGGGATAATGAAGCTCTCACCAGCCTTCACAACTTTCGAATAGAAAACATTTGTGGTGCTGATGAAACCAACAAGCATTTCTCCTTGAACAACGAATCCGATTTCAGAAGCACGGGGGTGGCTATGGAGCTGGTTGACACCACCTGGACCTAAGTCAACACGGTTCATGGAGAGACCAAGGGTGTTCAGGCCAGGAAAGCTCTGAACATTGCCTTGTGTCACATTGGATCCAAACATGTTATCTGTGTTTCCTGCGACAGCAAGTCCGCTGAAGAAGAAATCATTGGCGACAACATTAGAAGCTGGTTTGCAAGGGAAGCCGTTGACAGTGATGTTGGATTGTAAGTCAGCGACGCAAAAATCTTGAAGAGGGTCAGGGTCGGCACGGCACAAGGTGAAGATGAAGATGAAGACAGTGAGAGAAAGGAGCAACAGGGATCTTAAAGGGGCCATTGTTTTAGTTTGCTGGTAAGGTTTGGGATGAATGCTCTAGGTACGTGGCTGGTCCTTTTATAGGGAGTGATGTGAGGAATCGTTCAAAAACGATTGAAAAGTTAAGTGTTTGATTTGCTTAATCAAATAGGAAAATTAATTAAAGTCATGTAGTTGGTGATGACCAGTGTTCTAAATAGTGCGCTATAGCGTTTTTGGACCCAAAACGCTAAGCTATACAATTAAAACACGCTATTTGAGCTACAGACGCTATAGCGGTAATAGCGGTCCGCTATAGCGCATAGCGTGTAGCGCAAATAGCGCTCGCTATGCAACATGCTGTTTTTTTTTTCTTTTCAATTTATATGGGCTTTAAATAAAGGCTCAGATTGGATTTTAACCGTGATTTTTTTTTATAATTGACATACTAAGCTTTATATTAAATTATTAATTATTATTTTAATAAAAAAATTATTAATTATTAAATGAGATCAAATAAGGAAGCTAGCGCGCGCTATGCAACATGAGCTGTTTTTTTTTTTTTTTTTTTAATTTATATGAGCTTTAAATAAAGGCTCAAATTAAATATATTAAGATATTTCTTGAAGTAACAAAATGATACTTACTATATGGTAGTTTGAATATTTTGAATAGATTAAGATAATTAATTATGCCATGATGTCTAGGTTATTTTGAAATTTAAATAGAAAAAAGATAGATTATGTCATGATGCTAAATATATTTTGAATAGAAAAAGATCGATAGTTTATGATATTAGTAATACTATGGATATTTTGAGTCGCAATTTGGACTTTGTATTGGTTCAATATGAATACTATAATTTTTTAATCAATTTGATGTTATTTATTATTCTATGAGACTTATATAATGTTGATATTTAGTACAAATATATGATATAATTTTTATAAAAATAAAAAAACGCTATGTGGCATAGCTTTCGCTATAGCGACGCTAGTCGCTATAACTTTTTTTTTCGGCTTCCCGCTATGACGCGATAAACGCTATTTAGAACCTTGGTGATGACTAATTAACCAGAAGTCAACTTTTCAATTTCATACAAATTGGGAGCAGATAATCAATAAAATATTTTGAAGATTAAAAATATTAATTACATTGATGACAGATAACTTAGAAATCAATTATATCAATAGAAAATTAAGTAGAGATCAAGTAGTATTAATTAGTATATAATAAATCTTGTAATATAAAAATATTTTAGTGGTCCTGTGTAAATCCTGTAGCATATAAATAAGAGCCGTGTAAGATATTGAAATCATATCATAAATCAATAAGATTAGTATTTTTTTGTTCTCAAAATTCAACAAAACCGGTCTAAAATGATAAGATCAGTAGACTTAGTCCTTTGCTTAATCTGACTTTTTGCACTATGTTAGCTGTCCAAATTTACTTCCTTTTAGTCTGAACAAAACTAACAAGGAGCTTACCGGAGTTGAGGGTACACATTTTGACAAAGCAGTTTTTAATTTATACATAGCAAAGATAATAAAGTGAAAATTGTCCTGCTTTGTCTATCATGATCTCTGCATAAATTAAAAGCTGTCTTGTCAAAATTTGTACCAAAATTGAAGTTATCCAATTAGTAGGGGGTACATTTTTGGTCCATAAAATTTTTGACATAATCTTATTTTAACCGAATCTAAATTATTTGATTAAAATTCACACAAACCGCACGTTTAGATTTATGAAACGGTTTAGATTCGTACGATCCTAACTCGGTCTGTACAATTCTCAATACGGACATGACTCTGATAAAGTCCTTTGCACACAACCACATCCCAAACTATAGTTTGGAATACTATAACTACTGTGTGTATATTAAGCTCACCAAATGAGAGCGAAGAATTTCAATTCTCAATCCCGTAAATATTTTATTGGTTTAGTAAAAATTTTAAAAATGACAAACTCTACTTTTTAATTAAAAAATCTCTGCAAAACAATTCATGAATATAGATAAAAGAATTAAAATTTTTTGTATGGACAGTTCGAGGACAAAGATATCTAGGCTTTGATAAAGTTGGTGATTTTCAAAAGTGATTTGATGGACGAATATATATGGAAAGATTCCACAAATATCACTGAACATGAATTTGATCATCCCAGGTACCTGACTTAAGCAAATTATAAACGGACGGTCCAAATTAATTATTTTAACTTGGCACGAATCTCAAAACGGACTGCCTATAGTTTTTATAAGCACCAGATTGATTTCGGCCCAGTTGAGATTAATCTGGGCCGTCCATTGATAATTTGCTTGAGTCAGGTAGCTGGGAGGATACGAATTCACTAAACATTACCACATTATGAAAAAAAAAAAATCCACCCAACTAGTTTACCGTTTCCTTTTCTAATCCTAGTATGTAGGCGTAATATCTTCAATTCCAGAAAGCTTCGTACCTCTCCTCGTTACGCTAGCTCTGTTCCCACTAAAAGGAAGAGGTCTGGACTGATAACAATAAAATAAGACACTACAAAAAGTCAAAGATAAGGACTGAGTCTACTAATTATCTGCTCCAATTTTTTTTTATCGAAAGTCAGAAGTCGGCTTCTGGGGTTAATTAGTTATTACTTATTACCAACTACATTACTTTAATTACTTTTCCCGTTCTATTGAAGGATTCAAACACCAACTTTTCAATCGTTTTTGAACGATTCCTCGCATCACTCCCTATAAAAGAACCAACCACGTACCTAGCTAAAGCACTCATCACAATCCTTACAAGCACAATAATTAATTAAAACACACACAAAGAACACAAAAAGCAACAATGGCCCCATTAAGATCCATGTTGCTCCTTTCTCTCACTGTCTTCATCTTCACGTCATGCCGGGCCGACCCTGATCCTCTCCAAGATTTTTGTGTCGCTGACTTAAAATCCGACATCACTGTCAACGGTTTCCCTTGCAAACCGGCTTCTAATGTTGCCTCGGAGGATTTCTTCTTCAGCGGACTCGCTGTGGCAGGAAACACCAATAACATGTTTGGATCCAATATTACAGCAGGCAGTGTTCAGACCTTTCCTGGCTTGAATACGCTCGGTCTCTCCATGAACCGTGTTGACTTAGCTCCAGGTGGTGTCAACCCTCTCCATAGCCACCCCCGTGCTTCTGAAATTGGATTTGTTGTTCAAGGAGAAATGCTTGTTGGTTTCATCAGCACCGCAGATGTTTACTATTCGAAAGTTGTGAAGGCTGGTGAGAGCTTCATTATCCCCCGAGGACTCATTCATTTCCAGTACAACACCGGGAAAGAAAATGGGGTGGCTATCACGGCTTTTAACAGCCAGTTGCCGGGAGTTGTGTTGGCTCCGTTAACCTTGTTCGGGTCAAAACCATCAATTCCAATTGATGTTCTGACAAAGACGTTCCAGGTCGATGCGTCAGTCATCCAGCTTCTGATGTCCAAGTTTGGACAAGCAACTTCACCTTATAACTAATAAATTAATTAATTATCATTTGCCTCGCTCCATGTGTATTCTAGCGCTTCATTAATTTTGAGCTATTCGTTATAGATTATATATTCATTGTGTAAATGATTGTTGGATATTGCATACAGTTGATTGACTAAAAACACCCTTGGTACGTACCGGGGTTTGTTTAATTATGAATTAGTAATTTAACCAAAACTTATTTTGTGATAATTGTTGATTATTGATAAGTCAAACTTCTATTCCTCTGCTTAAGCATATGACCAATGATGGTTTAAGCAGACATCAGACTACATGCCCTGCAGTAGTGGTCTATATAAATTATAAAAATACGGTCTTGAATGTTGGTTACTGAGATCAAGATTTCATATATAGTTTCACATATGGACTTTATTGATACCCATTTCAGCTCATGGACAAAGCTCTGTCATCGAGTCAAATGTCGGTTTCGCAGTTGTTTTCTTATTTACCTGTTCGCACTTAATTAGCCTCCTTTACGTTTTAATCTGCGCTAATTTCTTGGTAATTTTTATTAATCCAACTACCTCCTCGCTTTAGAAAATAGTCTTCCTAAATACCACATTTACACATCTTCTGGCTCTTTTATAGACAACTTTACCGGTGCTACTTAATTAAGGAGTTTTCATTTTTTTTTTTTTTTTTTTTTATGTTCTTTCTTTCTCCTGCCTACACAGAAACCCACGTTCGGAAAATAACGCTTCTTCCTCCTCCTAACTTAAATCAATGGTCCTCTGGCAATGTTCTTGTAAATACAACACCATATAGGAAGATTTGCACCGTAATGCTCAATTTTTTTACATCCATTTTGATAAGTACTATTCTATTGCTTCTCTTTGCGAATTTTCTAACAGCATATCTCTTTAGTTTCTTAATTTCGTCTAAATTTTTTTATTTTTTTTAGTTTCTGTTTGTACTATTTTTGGCCAGAAATTTTATTTGTTAGTTTGTCGAACTTATTTTAATTATTATTTTTAATTATATCATGGAAATATTAATTTTTTAAATTTTGATTGTAAACCCTCAAGGAAAATCAGGGAAATTATTTTTAACAAATTTTGAAAATTAATTAACTAATAGGTTAATATGAGCCACTAATGTGAACTCAACTATTTTTCTACAAGATCACGTACTATTTTAATTGATGAGCTTGTATAGGAGTTTTACTGAATGAAGAGTAGAACTGGTATTTGAGTTTTACTGAACTCAAAGTATATATTTTAGCTTCTCTTTGTTTTGTTTTATTAAAAAAGGTCACAGTACAACTCAATATTTTTTAGATGCTATGTAGATCAAACATAATCTTTAAAATCTTGAACAATATGTATATATAATTCTCACAAACCTAAAATATCTAATGCGGAAGATGCAATTATAAACTTCTACTTTATGTATAAATAATTTCTTTGCGGAAGATGCAATCATAAACTTCAACTTTATGTATAAATAGTTTCTTCCCCTTAACACTTTATCTTAATGTTACAAATCTTTAAAATATAAATATTTGTGTGTATGTAATTACTTTTAATGAGCAGACATAAAACTTAATTATTTTATTTTTGTTTATCTTTAATCCGGTATATTTGATTGCAAATGAACAAATTAAATTTAGTTTGCTATTAACATTGGATAACCAAAAAAATTGTAACTCTCAATTAAATGGCACCTAGAGTTTCAAAATTTATTTTATGACCTTAAGACTAAAAATTCTCAAACATTTATATCCATTATTTAGACTACTTAATAATAATTAATCTAACATGTTATTCTCGAAAATTGGAGCTAAAAGATTTTGGATCTTCTGTAGCCCGGCTACTTGGTGCAAATAAATTCGTAACACGTAGTACTAATTACTACTAATTAAGTACACGGGTTCTAATAAAATAAAATTGCATAATGTAATTAATAAAATAAATTACAAAACCTGCGTCTTTTAGATATTTTTAATTAGCTTCTTTTATGAAATAAAATTAAACAACTGTAATTTATTGAGGGCTTCTAATTTTTTATTTTTTTAGTTCCTAAATGTCTTAAGGGATGAGTTACGCGTTTGACCTGAAATTAAGAGAAATGGAATTCATTTATGGTAAAAGTAGTAGTGGAATATCTCTTTTTTTCTGGACAGTATATATAGGTAACTGAGAAACTCAAACATTAATAAACCATATTAATAAATATTGTATTATCCAGTTAATTAGTAGGGTCCTTCCATAATTGATTTTTTTAATATATAGACCAACATATTTTGTACAGCCGATTTTTTCTATTTAAGACATAAAACAAAATTTGAAAACTACTCCACATTTTCTCTCAAAAAAAATTGAGATTTAGGAGAGCCGGAATTTAAAATTCAGGTGTATATAAATTTTCAGCTAGAAAAAAAAGGAGAATTAAAAAAATAAGAACTATTCAATAACCGCTATTTAAAATTTCAGCCTTTCAAGGAATACTTTTAGGTTCCAGTTTTTTTTTTTTTTAGATTACAAAACTAAAAAAAAAAATTAGGTCAAGAAATTAAATTCCGGTGCCCTCTTATTATAAGACTGGACAATCAAACGATGGTTTTATAAAAAGTTTGGTTGAATTTTTGAATTGCTTCGGTTTTTATATTTGGTTCGGTTTAGGATTTTCAAACCTGAAGGGGTCGTTCGGCAGCAAAGGATTAAGCCTCCTTAAGGCTTAATACGCTTTCTTTAGCTTCCTTAGCCGCTTAATCCTACCGAACACCGGTTCTTTAGCGCGGATTAAGAACACCTCCTTTAGCTTCATTTTACCCGGATCTTAATCCTCTGCCCGGACTTTAAAGCACCCACATCCCTTCCTTTAGCTTCCTTAACAAAACCCACGGATTAAGACAATCGAACATTGGTTCTTTAGCGCTCCTTAAGCTTTTAATCCTTCACTCTTAATCCTTTGTTGCTAAACGATCCCAAAAATATCGAACTAACCAAACCGACCGAACTGTGTGATTGGACAAGCGCATTAATACAACCTATTTTTAACAATATCTGATTTGAACGTACAGTCATTTGGGACTATATATAACTTTTAAAAAATTTGATGGCCCTTCTCTTTTTTTGAAAGCTACATGGCAAAGTACCATTGAACAGTTTGTGTGTCTCTCTGTGTGTGTACATATATCGAGTGGAGTTGGTTTATATTAAAATGTTTGTTTGTAGACTGTGGAACAAACGTTTTGATTTTTATATTTTTAAAATCTAAATAGTCGATCTAAACCGTTGAACATTCAATCTATAATAAAATGAGCTTGGAGACCAAATTTTAATTTTTTTTAAAAGTTTTTTACTATTTATTAAGTCAATTTTAAAATCATTATTTTCAATGATTCAATTTTTTCACTGTTTATTAAAATCAACAATTTAAAAACTCGCATAATAAATAATAAAAAAATTTCAAAAAAAATGTAAAGAAAACGATACATGATTAAAATAAAGAACAGTTTGTATTAAAATAAAGAAAACGATACATGGTTAAGTTTTTACATGGAAGAAAGAAGAAACAACTAAAAGCAAAAGGCAAACAAAAACGCTCAGCCTAAATCAATAAGCTGATCCTTATGGTTATTACTCGTAAATGAACTAAGATTTAATTAATCTATCTCAAAAAATATAGATCAATTTTCACAGACATGTCTACCGAGCAAAATGCCACAGCCATTGTTGCCATATAGACAGCAAGAGCTAATCAATCTCAGAGGTGATGATGTTATAGGCCCTCTAAAAGAGAGCGATCGGGTCTATGGCTATGCAGTCTACAATGACCTAGGTGACCCCGACAAGGGTGATGATCATGTGCGCACAACTCTCGGTGGGCCAGAGCACCCCTATCCTCGCCGTGGCCGTACCGGTCGCCCCCCAACCAAAACAGGTTTGCTCATAACATGCCACCTATCTTACCTTATTTAGACGGGATCAATGAAAAATCAAACTCATCACCCAAGCATGTCAGTATACCATGAACTGCCCATTACCGAGAGAAGAGAACTAAAATTGCAAAATATGAACCAATTTTATTTTTAGATTATAAACTAACTTGTCATGCAGATCCAAAATGCGAAAGCAAACAACCTGTACTGCATAGCCTAGACATATATGTGCCACGCGACGAACGATTTGGCCATCTGAAGTTGTCCGATTTCCTTGCATATAACTTAAAATTAATTGGTCAATCTATCTTCCCTACACTCAGTGCGATCTTTGACCTGACACCAAATGAGTTCGATTCGTTTAATGATACCTTCGACCTTTATGATGGGGGGTTATCCCTGCCTCACCCGCATATGCTAGAGAAAATGCGCCAGAGTATTCCATTTGAACTCTTCAAGGAAACGTTTCGAAGTGAGGGACATGCCTTTCGACTTCCGACTCCGCATGTGCTCAAAGGTACACAAGGGTAAATGAACAGAGGAGCTTCAATCTTTTTTAAGAAATAATTCTAATCAATTGATGAATGAACAGAGGATAAATTTGCTTGGAGGTCAGACGAAGAATTTGGGCGTGAAATGATTGCTGGCGTGAACCCGGTCATCATTAGACGTCTCGAGGTACATCATTCTTATTCATATGTAGCAGTTTTTCTCTAAATGAATCTATAAAATTTTAACTAATATAGTACTGTGAAAATAAGTCAAAACTTCATGATCTACACAGGAATTCCCCCCAACTAGCAACCTTGATCCAACAGTATACGGAAACCAGACGAGCACAATTAAGGAGGAGCACATTCTAAATAACCTTGATGGATTTACAGTGCTTAAGGTAAATAAATTAATAGAAGAGAGCCGAGCAATTTTAATTTTTTTCGGGCATGCAATAGATGCACGGCGTCTTTAAGATTAATTCAATAAATAGTTCGGGTCTCATTCTACCAGGTCAACCTGACTGGATTTGAGTTAGAGGGATATACTACCATTATTATAAGTACAAAACCAATAATTTTCTTTATGAATGTTAATTTTTGGTATATGATAAATTTCTTTTCTCGTACATGTAATTTGTTTTTATTTTTATTTTTATTTTTGGGTCTTTGCAACTTATTTATTGCCTTATGGGTGTTCTTTGACAGGCACTAAAGGAGAATAAGTTATACATACTCGACTATCATGATGCCATCATGCCTTACCTACCAAATATAAATGCATTGAAAGGAACATTTATCTATGCCACCAGAACACTCTTGTTCCTGAAAGATGATGGCACAATCAAACCGCTTGCTATCGAGCTAAGCCTACCGCACTCCGATGGGTTGGAACATGGTGCAGTAAGCAAGGTGTACACACCAGCATCAGAGGGAGTTGACGGATCTATTTGGCAGTTGGCCAAGGCCTATGTGGCAGCCAATGACTCTGGATATCACCAACTTATGAGCCATTGGTGTGTTTTTAAGTTCATGTTTTTTCAGTGATTACAATTACAATTTATTAATTTCATCATGACTTGGATTTACTATTAGATTTAATTAGAAACATATTACACTTAAAATAATCATGTTCAAAAAAAAAAAAATTTAGGCTCAAGACCCATGCGGTGATAGAACCATTCATCATAGCCACAAATAGACAGTTGAGCGTCACTCATCCAATACACAAGCTCATGAGCCCACATTACCGTGACACAATGAACATCAATGCATTGGCACGCCAAGCCCTTATCAGTGCCGGTGGCATAGTCGAAAATTCTGTTTTTCGTCAGAAATATGCCCTCGCCATGTCGTCTGATGTATATAAGAGTTGGAAATTCACAGAGCAAGGCCTACCAGCTGATCTCATCAAGAGGTATGACATATGAAACCACTTTTAACATTACAAAGAAATACAACACCTAAGTTTAATAGAAATACATTCATAAATTTCTAAACTTCTTTATTTGAAACAATGATTTTATACAATTTTATTAACTAAATTGGGAATTAGTAAGGTTTTATAACTTGACAATTTTGATTGACATATATCAGTCGGCTATTATGAGAAGTTGAGAACGTGAATCCTATTGATCTAAATGACAACTATACAAATTAAACTTGTGTAAGATTGTATAATAACACAAATCCCAATGATATGTCTTTTGTAGAGGAGTTGCGGTTGAAGACCCTTCAAGCCCTTACAAGCTTCGCTTACTAATCAAGGACTATCCATATGCTGTTGATGGTCTTGCTGTATGGTCCGCGATTGAATCGTGGGTCAATGAGTACTGCTTTCTCTACTATCCGAGTGACTCGGCGGTGAAATCCGATACAAAGCTCCAAGCTTGGTGGAAGGAGATTCGTGAGGTTGGGCATGGCGACAAAAAAGACGAGGAATGGTGGCCCAAGATGCAAACAGTCGAGGAATTAACCAAGACATGCACCACCATAATTTGGGTCGCCTCAGCTCTACATGCAGCTGTTAATTTTGGGCAGTACCCATATGCCAGATACCTCCTGAATCGCCCAACCGTTACTCGTAAACCAATGCCTGAACCAGGAACAGATGCATATGAAGAATTGAAGAAAAACCCTGATAAGGTCTTTTTGAAGACTATATCAAGTCAGTTACAAACTATATTAGTAATATCCTTGATCGAGATCTTGTCTCGGCATTCGTCAGATGAAGTCTACCTCGGACAACGCGACACACCAGAATGGACATCTGATGAGAAGGCACTGGATGCTTTTGACAAGTTTAGTGAGAGACTGATTGGAATAGAGGAGAAGATCAAGGGTTTGAATGCAGATCCAACTTTGAAGAACCGAAATGGACCCGTAAATTTTCCGTGTACATTATTATACCCAAATACTTCCGATAAGAGTAAAACTGGCGGGTTGGTTCCAAAGGGAATCCCAAATAGTGTGTCCATATGAGAGGTAATTTGTGTTTTTATTTATTTTCTTTTTATTAGTGGTTGTTTTATATTTGTTTGTGGTGTTGGTAAATAAAGGTTTGCTATATATGCAACCCGGTTTATTCAATTTGATTGTTTATTGCTGTGAAAGCTTATTGTGTAATTAAATTGGTATTAGTGAAATTCTGAGATAAAAAATAGATTATTCTATCGTACATGTCATCTGTTGAGTAAATAGTCTAAGAAACAATTTATTATAGTTCAAGGGTATATATGAAAAATGTATAAATTAGAAATAGACATCCTACTGTAGATAAAAGATAGATAGGTACTAACGGTCATATTGACCTTAGTATATATATACTTACACAGTCACTGTACGTAAGAGTTAGAAAAATACACAACTTTTCAAATATACAAATTTTCTTGTCTCTTCAGCTTACATTTCTAAAAAATAACATGGTAACAGCAAAGAGTAGATGGCTCAAGAAGGGCAACACGAGGCTACCAACAAATCCTCAAAGCTCACAAATACATTACTCAATGGAGAAAACTACCTTACATGGGCAAAGGCTGCAGCGCGAGCGCTCAGCGGTCGAGAGATGCGTGAATACATCACGGGAGACAACAAAGTGCCCGAAGTGGCAAACCCGCTCTCGCTGACCGAAGCGGAAAAAAAGCCAATGCGGAAATGGTGAACTCAAAACGATAAAATTATAACTTGGCTCACAAATTCTATGGAGTCATCCATTGCTGAGCTATTTCTTCTCCCCGACACAGCCTTCGAGCTATGGGAAGCCGTGAAAGCCATGTACGGCCAAGAAAATAACTACTCTCGGATTTATCAACTCAAACTAGAAATTCAACAAGAAAAACAAGGTACAAGAAAACACGTAGAGTACCTTGGTACTCTTCAAAAGAAAAAAATGAGCTCCGATTGTACTGGCCGGCAACCACCGACTTGGCAATAATAAAAAAACGAGAAGAAGAAGATATTTTTTAGTACCTTGCGGGATTAAACCCGAGCTATGAAGCCGTAAGGGCTTAGATTATGAACATCATACCTCTTCCCTCTTACTCCCAAATCAAAAATATGATTCAACAAGAAGAAAGTCGAAGAGAGGCAATGGGAGGCCCGCAACTCACAGTCGAAGAAGGACACGAGACCCATGGCTTTGCAGCAGCGAAAAAAATCAAAATTTCCCAAATCAGGTCAAAACCCTAGATCTCAAATTCTCCCAAATCAAAACGAAATCAAGAGATGCACGGGGTGTAAAAAGGAGGGGCACACCCATGAAAATTGCTGGTTCCTTCATCCCCATCTGAAACCAAAACACTTGAAAAATCAAGGCTCTGTTGGAGGAGGAAAAGGGGATCGGAATGAAGGCAGGGAAAGAAATGAAGTGGGGCGTGTGTATTTCGCTGAACAAAAAAACTCTGCCGAACCAAAGCTGCTAGCTTTTGCACCTGATCTGACTAATTACATTAGTGGGCCTGTGGCTACGAATGGGCCTTCAACAATAAACACATCAGGTGCTACCTTTTTCGCTGGCGGGTCAGGAACTGGCCGAAACAGGTCAGTTGATGGTTGTTTCGCTGGCGGGTCAGGGGCTGGCCGAAACGGGTCAGTAGATGCAGCAGATCAACTGCAGTCACTTGTTGGGGTTTACGGTGCTGTAACCAAAACCCGTTTAGGCTTAAGCTGCGGAATGACAGTAGAACAAAAATTTCTACAGCCAACTTAAGCTCAGGATTAAACGGGGTATGTCAGGAAACTTTCCAAGGCGGTTCACCTTCAGTATTCCTTTGGCATCAAAACCCAATTTAATCCTTTTTACAGATCTACTCCATGATTGATTTCTAAAACTTTAATCTACTTACCAATTAAATAGATTAATATAGCATATTTATACCTTGTTTCCAAATCACAATTGAAATGTAGACCGAGCGAGTAGAGCCTCACCAAGGAAGGAATCGACTCGGAGTATCACACGTGTGATACCTCTATCGGTTATCCACCAGGACTAACCGGAGAGCGGTTTATTTCTTCTGCCAGAAATACCGTAAACCGCGGAATTATGCAAAAACACTATTCACGGGAAAAAAGACGAAAACCCGTAAACACGAATTTTCGGTTGCTCAGTTTCATCAATATGCAAAACTGACATACCGCGAAATTTGGTAAAACACTATTCATCGATCCCGTAAATATATTTCACAACAACCCGCAAGATTATACGTCAACTACATATAACTTTCTTTTCTCAACCGAAACACTATTTGGGAGAGAAACCGAGAAAGAGAAAAAATACCGATTCGATTCTGCATGAAACCCTAAACCCTAAACCCCTATTTATAGGGTTTAGTCATTTTTCTCTCTACCCCTCCACCCCTATTTATAGGGTTTAGGGTCGGTTGCCAAAAGACCAAAATTCCCTCCAAGTTCGGCCTATTTACAAGATATGCCATTGAATGGATAAGGATGACATGTCATGTGGATAAGATCGATGACGTGTTATCTGGATAGGATCGATGACATGTCATGCGGATAAGGACGAATCTGAAAAGACCCGAATGCCCTCAGCCCGAATACAAATAATATTCGTATAATTATTCTGAACAATTATATATATTTTTCTTGCAGTTGTTTTTTCGGTAATTTATACAACGTGTCCTGCACATTTATAAATTAACCGGTTAACTTTTATACAACGTGTCACACACGTTTATAAATTAACCAATGTTTTTGCTTGTTATTTTTACATAACATTTATAATTTAATTATAACACGTATAATTAATTATAACCATCTTACTGATCATAACCAATTTATAATCAATCACAATAAGATTATCTGATTAACTCCTATATGGTGTGACCCAATAGGATCTGTGTTATGTTGGTAAATCGAGTTAAAACTATTTTAACTTCTATAATCATGAGCGGCATCTGGCAACACATCATGACCATCCAATTACACAGATGATGCTGTACTGTACAATATCACGATCCAGTAAACAATTTACTTATGTCTGTTCTTCTGTCTCATAGCTATCAGATCAGTTTCAAGGTAGTGTGTCATCCTTGCTAACTGTATCTTTTCTTGATCTTGAGTAGATTATCAAATATAATTACTCTTGTAATTATACTGCATGCATATAATCTAACTCTACCAAGGGGCCCAGTGATGCTATAGCTCGTATAGAGATACGAGGGACAAATAGTATTCTTGGTAAACTATCACTTCCTCAGCTAAGCTATACATATGGAAAAGCTACCGTTATGACTGCTTTTTACGGACAGCGATGGATAACAATCACACATACATATTTTTCAGTGGGAACGATAAATACCTCATACTGTAGAACGTGACACTGAATGAAAACATAAATGACACGAACACAATTCTATTTAATGTTTCATTCGGGGTCTGTCAAATATCATGTTCCTGGAACATATATCTATGTGATTAAAATGACAACTCCTTGTCTATGGTCTGTAAAACTTGACCATCATTTAATTCACATACTAACCTTACAGCGGTAATTAGTATTCCTGCTAATTACCTTGGTCAGTGACCTTTTAAGAGTATATATCATCTATATTATGGAGTTTCACAATTTCAGTCATGAACTCGAAATGATCCATAAATAAAATAATACTCAAGGCAACAAAATGATATTAATCATCCAATTCATGAACAAAGCTTTTATATATAATCAATTATCTTATTATTGACTTCTAAATTATTACACTAACATCACTAATTCAGCAGGTGTCTGTGCTGCTGACTCAACAAAACCAGTTCAAATTTTCTGGTATCTCTTCATACTCAAAGAATTTAAATTTGTTAGATAAAATAATTATTGATAGTGGTGCTACAGACCATATGTTTGGCAATTAAGCACTTTTAAAAAATTTAGATATGACCAATTTGTCTTGGTAGCAAATGGTATGAAGGCTAAAATAAATGACATAGGTGAAACTATATTTTGTAACAAAAAAATATTTAATGTGCTATACCTAGATACGTTTCCTATAAACTTACTTTCGGTTCAAAAATTAACACAAGAATTAAATTGCGACGTGATTTTTTCTTGTAAAAATGTTGTATTTCAGGACCGGGAAACCGGGACGAAGATTGGTGAAGGTTTTCTTAAAAACGGACACTACTTTTTGAATAAAAAAAATATGTTTGTGCTTCCGCTAAATCCGTAGATGTCGGACTATGGCATAGAAGATTTGGGCATCCCTCCGATAAGATTTTAAATTATATTTTGGATTGTAAAAATTTAAATTATGTCAATTGTGAAGTTTGTAAATTGGCCAAACAAACCAAACTTCCTTTTTCTCATTCCAATAGTAAAAGTGAAGCTATGTTTGATTTAATTCATTCGGATGTATGGGGACTGGCCCCAATTGATTCATACAATGGATTTAAATATTTTGTAACTTTTATTGATGATTTTTCAAGAACCACTTGGTTATATTTACTCAAATAAAAAAAATGAAGTGTTTAGTTGCTTCAAAGAATTTTTTTTGTCTTATAGAAAATCAATTTAATGCTAAACTAAAAATATTTAGGTCGGATAACGGAACGGAATTTGTAAACAAAAATTTTGAAACTTTTTTTTAAAGAAAAATGGATTATACACCAAACCACTTGCATTAATACACCCGAACAAAACGGAGTGTCGGAAAGAAAAAATAGACATTTGTTGGAAATGACAAAAACATTGATGTTTCAAAGCAATGTTCCTAAAATATATTGGTCGGATGCCATACTTTGCGCCACCCATCTAATTAATAAATTACCAAGTTCAAGGATAGAAAATGAAATTCCATTAGAAATTCTTTACCAACAAAAAAATCACCTTTGATCATTTAAAAATATTTGGGTGTACAAGTTTTGTACATATTAAAAGGAAAGATAAACTAGATTTTGTATCAACAAAAACTATTTTCTTAGGGTATTCACCATTTAAAAAAGGGTACAAATGCTATGATCCTATTAACAAAAAATTATTTATTTCTAGAAATGTTGTATTTTTTTTAAAATGAGCCATATTTTAAAAAATTAGGAGAGATTCAAGAGCCTAATCAAACCCAAATTGAAAGCATAAATTCGGTAACACCCTATATTGCACAAAATAATTTAGAAGAAAATGAAACAAGTGACATTGAATAAGAAATGAATGACAACAATGATGACATAAATGAGACCGAATGAGTGAATAATTCGGGACTTAGACGAACAACTAAAGTGTCACAACCATCAACTAGACTTAGAGACTATGTTACTTATGCCGTACAATATCCTATACAAAACTTAATTTCATATAATTTTTTTTTGCCTTCATACCAAGCTTTTCTTACTACCATAGAAAAATAAATATAACCAAAAAATTACCAAGAGGCCATTCAAAATCCAACTTGGAATAAAGCGATGAAAGAAGAGCTAAAAGCTCTAGAAAAAAAATGAAACATGGATAATAGTTCCATTACCAAAAAATAAAAAACCCGTTGGGTGCAAAAATTAAATATAATAGTAATGGTACCATAGAACGGTATAAGGCACGATTAGTAGCCAAAGGATTTACACAAACATATGGCATAGACTATAATGAAACATTTGCACCGGTTGCAAAAATGAATACCGTTAGGGTGTTATTTTCCATTGCCGTAAACAATGGATGGAATTTATATCAAATGAACGTTAAAAATGGATTTCTTCAAGGAACACTTGAGGAAGAAGTTTATATGACCCTTCCACCGGGTCATGTAAAAGAAAAAAAAGCTAATCTTGCTTGTAGGTTAAAAAAATCAATTTACGGACTTAAGCAATCTCCAAGAGCATGGTATGACAAATTATCTCAATATTTAATTTCTTGCAATTTTAATATTAGCAATGCCGACCACTCTTTGTTTACCAAAAATGAAGGAAAAAATATAACCCTTGTGTTAGTATACGTAGATGATTTAATAATTACCAGAAATAATTTAGAAGTAATTAAAAAAATCAAATCCCAATTAAAAGAAAATTTTGACATTAAAGATTTAGGATATTTAAAATATTTTCTAGGAATAGAAGTAGCATTTTCAAACAAAGGCCTATTAATCTCACAAAGAAAGTATACCTTGGATTTATTAAAGGAAACTGGTAAATTAGGTTGTAAACCGGCCTCTACACCAACAGATAATAAATATAAATTAAATACCAAGGATGGTGAACCCTTAGAAAATAAAAATCAATTTCAAAGACTTGTAGGAAAATTGATTTACCTCACGGTAACCCGTCCGGATATTTCTTTTTTCGTAAGCCAAATTAGTAAATTTATGCATTCACCAAGAACACCACATTTAGAGGCCATAAATAGAGTTCTAAGATATTTAAAAGAAAATCCCGGAAAGGACATATGGATGAAGAATAATAATTCTAATGCAATATGTGGCTATTCCGATGCAGATTGGGCCGGTAGCTTTGATAGAAAATCCACCACCGTTTTTTGCACATTTGTAGGCGAAAATTTAGTAACATGGAAAAGCAAGAAGCAAAATGTTGTGGCACGATCAAGCGCGGAAGCGGAGTATCGAGCCATGGCATCAACCGCGACTGAATTGATATGGCTCAAGCAATTGCTTAAAGACATGGGAATTAATGTTGATCAACCCATGAAAATGTATTGTGACAACAACTCTGCACGTCACATTGCTCAAAATTCCGTATTTCATGAACGGACCAAACACATAGAAGTTGATTGTCACTTTATTAGAGAGAAGGTCCAAGCCAAGGAAATAGAAACACCGTTTGTTCGAAGTGAAGATCAACTAGCGGATGTGTTTACGAAAGGATTGGACCCAAAGCCGTTTGAAGAAATCACAAGCAAGCTAGGATTATTCGATATTTACAATCCTAGCTTGAGGGGTGTTGAGTAAATAGTCTAAGAAACAATTTATTATAGTTCAAGGGTATATATGAAAAATGTATAAATTAGAAATAGGCATCCTATTGTAGATAAAAGATAGATAGGTACTAACGGTCATATTTACCTTAGTATATATCAAGGTTCTAAATAGCGATTATAGCGGCATAGCGGGGAGACAAAAAAAAAGCTATTGCGAATAGCGTAGCTATAGCGGAAGCTATCACACATAGCGATTTTCCCTTTTCAAACTGTATATTCTATATTTCTACTAATTATCAACATAATCAATATTAAAGAATTGATGTAACAACTAAATGACAACTAATCTAAGTCTATACTTTTTATTAATTATGCAAATAAGCTGAAATTCGTATTCAAAATTAATCGAATATTGGGACATGAATAAGCCCGTGTGTGAAACTGTGAAATATTGATCTCAGTAATCAACATTCAAGGCCGTATACAAGTACTGCAGTACATGCAGTCTGCTTAAACACTGGTCATATGCTAATGCTGGAGAATAGAAGTTCGAATTTTCAGTAATCGATAGTTGCCACAAAAATGGATGTTATGGAAGCAACGGAACGAGAAGATATTCCGCAATAAACTCATGCCTCCTACGTTGCTAGCTAACAAGATCTTACAGGAGGGAAACCTTTGGATGCAATACCGTAAGGGTGCTGCAACTAAAACTGGAATAGGGTAGCTGTGGGAGAAATGCTGAAAATTTTGAAAAATTTAAATTAGAAATTGAAAGTGGCAGTATAGTCATTAGGTTTTGCTTCAAGTATTGAAGGGTGCGATGTCGATGTTGGATACTAAAATGTAATCAGTACTTGGTAGCTACTACCAAGTTTTTTTAAAAAAAAAAGATAGTTGGCACAAAAAATGTTTTGGCTAAAATACTAATTCACAAACAAACCCCAGTACGTACCAAGGGTGCTTTTATTCAACGAACTATTATGTTTACATCCAACAATCATTTACACAATGAATATATAATCTATAACGAATAGCTCAAAATTAATCAAGCGCTAGAATACACATGGAGCGAGGCAAATGATAATTAATTAATTTATTAGTTATAAGGTGAAGTTGCTTGTCCAAACTTGGACATCAGAAGCTGGATGACTGACGCGTCGACCTGGAAAGTCTTTGTGAGCACATCAATCGGAATTGCTGGTTTTGACCCGAACAAGGTTTGTGGAGCCAACACAACTCCTGGCAACTGGCTGTTAAAAGCGGTGATAGCCACCCCATTTTCTTTCCCAGTGTTGTACTGGAAATGAATGAGTCCTCGGGGGATAATGAAGCTCTCACCAGCCTTCACGACTTTCGAATAGAAAACATTTGCGGTGCTGATGAAACCAACAAGCATTTCTCCTTGAACAACGAATCCAATTTCGGAAGCACGGGGGTGGCTATGGAGAGGGTTGACACCACCTGGAGCTAAGTCAACACGGTTCATGGAGAGACCGAGCGTATTCAAGCAAGGAAAGGTCTGAACACTGCCTGCTGTAATATTGGATCCAAACATGTTATTGGTGTTTCCTGCCACAGCGAGTCCGCTGAAGAAGAAATCCTTGGAGGCAACATTAGAAGCCGGTTTGCAAGGGAAACCGTTGACAGTGATGTCGGATTGTAAGTCAGCGACGCAAAAATCTTGAAGAGGATCAGGGTCGGCACGGCACGAGGTGAAGATGAAGACAGTGAGAGAAAGGAGCAACACGGATCTTAAAGGGGCCATTGTTTTAGTTTGCTGGTAAGGTTTGGGATGAGTGCTCTAGGTACGTGGGTAGTCCTTTTATAGGGAGTGATGCGAGGAATCGTTCAAAAATGATTGAAAAGTTAAGTGTTTGATTTGCTTAATCAAATAGGAAAATTAATTAAAGTCATGTAGTTGGTGATGACTAATTAACCAGAAGTCAATTTTTCAATTTCATACAAATTGGGAGCAGATAATCAATAAAATATTTTGAAGATTAAAAATATTAATTACATTGATGACAGATAAATTAGAAATCAATTATATCAATAGAAAATTAAGTAGAGATCAAGTAGTATTAATTAGTATATAATAAATCTTGTAATATAAAAATATTTTAGTGGTCCTGTGTAAATCCTGTAGCATATAAATAAGAGCCGTGTAAGATATTGAAATCATATCATAAATCAATAAGATTAGTATTTTTTGTTCTCAAAATTCAACAAATTAAACCGATCTAAAATGATAAGATCAGTAGACTTAGTCCTTTGCGTAATCTGACTTTTTGCACTATGTTAGCTGTCCAAATTTACTTCCTTTTAGTCGGAACAAAACTAACAAGGAGCTTACCGGAATTGAGGGTACACATTTTGACAAAGCAGTTTTTAATTCAGACATAGCAAAGATAATAAAGTGAAAACTGTCCTGCTTTGTCTATCATGATCTCTGCATAAATTAAAAACTGTCTTGTCAAAATTTGTACCAAAATTGAAGTTATCCAATTAGTAGGGGGTGCATTTTTGGTCCATAAAATTTTTGACATAGTCTTATTTTAAACCGAATCTAAATTATTTGATTAAAATTCACACAAACCGCACGTTTAGATTTATGAAACGGTTTAGATTTGTACGATCCTAACTCGGTCTGTACAATTCTCAATACGGACATGACTCTGCCAAAGTCCTTTGCACACAACCACATCCCAAACTATGGTTTGGAATACTAGAACTACTGTGTGTATATTAAGCTCACCAAATGAGAGCGAAGAACTTCAATTCTCAATCCCGTAAATATTTTATTGGTTTAGTAAAAATTTTAAAAATGACAAACTCTACTTTTCAATTAAAAAATCTCTGCAAAACAATTCATGAATATAGATAAAAGAATTAAAAAATTTTGTATGGACAGTTCGAGGACAAAGATATCTAGGCTTTGATAAAGTTGGTGATTTTCAAAAGTGATTTGATGGACGAATATATATGGAAAGATTCCACAAATATCACTGAACATGAATTTGATCATCCCAGGTACCTGACTTAAGCAAATTATAAACGAACGGTCCAAATTAATTCTTTTAACTTGGCACGAATCTCAAAACGGACTGCCTATAGTTTTTATAAGCACCGGATTGATTTCGGCCCAGTTGAGATTAATCTGGGCCGTCCATTTATAATTTGCTTGAGTCAGGTAGCTGGGAGGATACGGATTCACTAAACATTACCACATTATGAAAAAAAAAAATCCTCCCAACTAGTTTACCGTTTCCTTTTCTAATCCAGAAAGCTTCGTACCTCTCCTCGTTACGTTAGCTCTGTTCCGACTAAAAGGACTGGACTGATAACAATAAAATAACACACTACAAAAAGTCAAAGATAAGGACTAAGTCTACTAATTATCTGCTCCAAATTTTTTTATCAAAAGTTAGAAGTCAGCTTCTGGGGTTAATTAGTTATTACCAACTACATTACTTTAATTACTTTTCCTGTTCTATCGAACGATTCAAACACCAACTTTTCAATCGTTTTTGAACGATTCCTCGCATCACTCCCTATAAAAGAACCAACCACGTACCTAGCTAAAGCACTCATCACAATCCTTACAAGCACAATAATTAATTAAAACACACACAAAGAACACAAAAAGCAACAATGGCCCCATTAAGATCCATGTTGCTCCTTTCTCTCACTGTCTTCATCTTCACCTCATGCCGCGCCGACCCTGATCCTCTCCAAGATTTCTGTGTCGCGGACTTAAAATCCGACATCACTGTCAACGGTTTCCCTTGCAAACCGGCTTCTAATGTTGCCTCCAAGGATTTCTTCTTCAGCGGACTCGCCGTGTCAGGAAACACCAATAACATGTTTGGATCCAATATTACAGCAGGCAGTGTTCAGACCTTTCCTGGCTTGAATACGCTCGGTCTCTCCATGAACCGTGTTGACTTAGCTCCAGGTGGTGTCAACCCTCTCCATAGCCACCCCCGTGCTTCTGAAATTGGATTTGTTGTTCAAGGAGAAATGCTTGTTGGTTTCATCAGCACCGCGGATGTTTTCTATTCGAAAGTTGTGAAGGCTGGTGAGAGCTTCATTATCCCCCGAGGACTCATTCATTTCCAGTACAACACCGGGAAAGAAAATGGGGTGGCTATCACGGCTTTTAACAGCCAGTTGCCGGGAGTTGTGTTGGCTCCGTTAACCTTGTTCGGGTCAAAACCATCAATTCCAATTGATGTTCTGACAAAGACGTTCCAGGTCGATGCGTCAGTCATCCAGCTTCTGATGTCCAAGTTTGGACAAGCAACTTCACCTTATAACTAATAAATTAATTAATTATCATTTGCCTCGCTCCATGTGTATTCTAGCGCTTGATTAATTTTGAGCTATTCGTTATAGATTATATATTCATTGTGTAAATGATTGTTGGATATTGCATACAGTTGATTGAATAAAAACACCCTTGGTACGTACCGGGGTTTGTTTAATTATGAATTAGTAATTTAACCAAAACTTATTTTGTGATAATTGTTGATTATTGATAAGTCAAACTTCTATTCCTCTGCTTAAGCATATGACCAATGATGGTTTAAGCAGACATCAGACTACATGCCCTGCAGTAGTAGTCTATATAAATTATAAAAATACGGTCTTGAATGTTGGTTACTGAGATCAAGATTTCATATATAGTTTCACATATGGACTTTATTGATACCCATTTCAGCTCATGGACAAAGCTCTGTCATCGAGTCAAATGTCGGTTTCGCAGTTGTTTTCTTATTTACCTGTTCGCACTTAATTAGCCTCCTTTACGTTTTAATCTGCGCTAATTTCTTGGTAATTTTTATTAATCCAACTACCTCCTCGCTTTAGAAAATAGTCTTCCTAAATACCACATTTACACATCTTCTGGCTCTTTTATAGACAACTTTACCGGTGCTACTTATTTAAGGAGTTTTCATTTTTTTTTTTTTTTTTTTTTATGTTCTTTCTTTCTCCTGCCTACACAGAAACCCACGTTCGGAAAATAACGCTTCTTCCTCCTCCTAACTTAAATCAATGGTCCTCTGGCAATGTTCTTGTAAATACAACACCATATAGGAAGATTTGCACCGTAATGCTCAATTTTTTTACATCCATTTTGATAAGTACTATTCTATTGCTTCTCTTTGCGAATTTTCTAACAGCATATCTCTTTAGTTTCTTAATTTCGTCTAAATTTTTTTATTTCTTTTAGTTTCTGTTTGTACTATTTTTGGCCAGAAATTTTATTTGTTAGTATGTCGAACTTATTTTAATTATTATTTTTAATTATATCATGGAAATATTAATTTTTTAAATTTTGATTGTAAACCCTCAAGGAAAATCAGGGAAATTATTTTTAACAAATTTTGAAAATTAATTAACTAATAGGTTAATATGAGCCACTAATGTGAACTCAACTATTTTTCTACAAGATCACGTACTATTTTAATTGATGAGCTTGTATAGGAGTTTTACTGAATGAAGAGTAGAACTGGTATTTGAGTTTTACTGAACTCAAAGTATATATTTTAGCTTCTCTTTGTTTTGTTTTATTAAAAAAGGTCACAGTACAACTCAATATTTTTTAGATGCTATGTAGATCAAACATAATCTTTAAAATCTTGAACAATATGTATATATAATTCTCACAAACCTAAAATATCTAATGCGGAAGATGCAATTATAAACTTCTACTTTATGTATAAATAATTTCTTTGCGGAAGATGCAATCATAAACTTCAACTTTATGTATAAATAGTTTCTTCCCCTTAACACTTTATCTTAATGTTACAAATCTTTAAAATATAAATATTTGTGTGTATGTAATTACTTTTAATGAGCAGACATAAAACTTAATTATATTATTTTTGTTTATCTTTAATCCGGTATATTTGATTGCAAATGAACAAATTAAATTTAGTTTGCTATTAACATTGGATAATCAAAAAAATTGTAACTCTCAATTAAATGACACCTAGAGTTTCAAAATTTATTTTATGACCTTAAGACTAAAAATTCTCAAACATTTATATCCATTAGTTAGACTACTTAATAATAATTAATCTAACATGTTATTCTCGAAAATTAGAGCTAAAAGATTTTGGATCTTCTGTAGCCCGGCTACTTGGTGCAAAGAAATTCGTAACACGTAGTACTAATTACTACTAAGTACACGGGTTCTAATAAAATAAAATTGCATAATGTAATTAATAAATAAAATTACAAAACCTGCGTCTTTTAGATATTTTTAGCTTCTTTTATGAAATAAAATTAAACAACTGTAATTTATTGAGGGCTTCTAATTTTTTATTTTTTAGTTCCTAAATGTCTTAAGGGATGAGTTACGCGTTTGACCTCAAATTAAGAGAAATGGAATTCATTTATGGTAAAAGTAGTAGTGGAATATCTCTTCTTTTTTTTTTTCTTTTTTTTTCTGGACAGTATATATAGGTAACTGAGAAACTCAAACATTAATAAACCATATTAATAATTGTATTATCCAGTTAGTAGGGTCCTTCCATAATTGATTTTTTTTTAATATATAGACCAACATATTTTGTACAGCCGATTTTTTCTATTTAAGACATAAAACAAAATTTGAATACTACTCCACATTTTCTCTCAAAAAAAATTTAGATTTAGGAGAGCCGGAATTTAAAATTCAGGTGTATATAAATTTTCAGCTATAAAAAAAAGGAGAATTAAAAAAATAAGAACTATCCTAAGCTCCGAACTATTCAATAACCGCTATTTAAAATTTCAGCCTTTCATGGAATACTTTTAGGTTCCAGTTTTTTTTTTTTGATTACAAAACTAAAAAAAACAAATTAGGTCAAGAAATTAAATTCCGGTGCCCTCTTATTATAGGACTGGACAATCAAACGATGGTTTTATAAAAAGTTTGGTTGAATTTTTGAATTGCTTCGGTTTTTAGAATTTGGTTCTGTTTAGAATTTTAAAACCTGAAAAGATCGAACTGACCGAACTGACCAAATCGACCGAACTGTGTGATTGGACAAGCGCATTAATACAACCTATTTTTAACAATATCTGATTTGAACGTACAGACATGTGGGACTATATATAACTTTTAAACAATTTGATGGCCCTTCTCTTTTTTTGAAAGCTACATGGCAAAGTACCATTGAACAGTTTGTGTGTCTCTCTGTGTGTGTACATATACAGAGAGAGTCGAGTTGGTTTATATCAAAATATTTGTTTTTAGGCTGTGGAACAAACGTTTTGATTTTTATATTTTTAAAGTCTAAATAGTCGATCTAAACCGTTGAACATTCAATCTATAATAAAATGAGCTTGGAGACCAAATTTTAATTTTTTTTTAAATTTTTTACTATTTATTAAGTCAATTTTAAAATCATTATTTTCAATGATTCAATTTTTTCACTGTTTATTAAAATCAACGATTTTAAAACTCTCATAATATAAAAAAAATGTAAAGAAAACGATACATGATTAAAATAAAGAACAGTTTGTATTAAAATAAAGAAAACGATACATGGTTAAGTTTTTACATGGAAGAAAGAAGAAACAGCTAAAAGCAAAAGGCAAACAAAAACGCTCAACCTAAATCAATAAGCTGATCCTTATGGTTATTACTCGTAAATGAACTAAGATTTAATTAATCTATCTCAAAAAATATATATCAATTTTCACAGACATGTCTACCGAGCAAAATGCCACGGCCATTGTTGCCATATAGACAGCAAGAGCTAATCAATCTCAGAGGTGATGATGTTATAGGCCCTCTAAAAGAGAGCGATCGGGTCTATGGCTATGCAGTCTACAATGACCTAGGTGACCCTGACAAGGGTGATGATCATGTGCGCACAACTCTCGGTGGGCCAGAGCACCCCTATCCTCGCCGTGGCCGTACCGGTCGCCCCCCAACCAAAACAGGTTTGCTCATAACATGCCACCTATCTTACCTTATTTAGACGGGATCAATGAAAAATCAAACTCATCACCCAAGCATGTCAGTATACCATGAACTGCCCATTACCGAGAGAAGAGAACTAAAATTGCAAAATATGAACCAATTTTATTTTTAGATTATAAACTAACTTGTCATGCAGATCCAAAATGCGAAAGCAAGCAACCTGTACTGCATAGCCTAGACATATATGTGCCACGCGACGAACGATTTGGCCATCTGAAGTTGTCCGATTTCCTTGCATATAACTTAAAATTAATTGGTCAATCTATCTTCCCTACACTCAGTGCGATCTTTGACCTGACACCAAATGAGTTCGATTCGTTTAATGATACCTTCGACCTTTATGATGGGGGGTTATCCCTGCCTCACCCGCATATGCTAGAGAAAATGCGCCAGAGTATTCCATTTGAACTCTTCAAGGAAACGTTTCGACGTGAGGGACATGCCTTCCGACTTCCGACTCCACATGTGCTCAAAGGTACACAAGGGTAAATGAACAGAGGAGCTTCAATCTTTGTTACGAAATAATTCTAATTAATTGATGAATGAACAGAGGATAAATTTGCTTGGAGGTCAGACGAAGAATTTGGGCGTGAAATGATTGCTGGCGTGAACCCGGTCATCATTAGACGTCTCGAGGTACATCATTCTTATTCATATGTAGGAGTTTTTCTCTAAATGAATCTATAAAATTTAACTAATATAGTACTGTGAAAATAAGTCAAAACTTCATGATCTACACAGGAATTCCCCCCAACTAGCAACCTTGATCCAACAGTATATGGAAACCAGACGAGCACAATTAAGGAGGAGCACATTCTAAATAACCTTGATGGATTTACAGTGCTTAAGGTAAATAAATTAATAGAAGAGAGCCGAGCAATTTTAATTTTTTCGGGCATGCAATAGATGTGCGGCGTCTTTGAGATTAATTCAATAAATAGTCCGGGTCTCATTCTACCAGGTCAACCTGACTGGATTTGAGTTAGAGGGATATACTACCATTATTATAAGTACAAAACCAATAATTTTCTTTATGAATGTTAATTTTTGGTATATGATAAATTTCTTTTCTCGTACATGTAATTTGTTTTTATTTTTGGGTCTTTGCAACTTATTTATTGCCTTATGGGTGTTCTTTGACAGGCACTAAAGGAGAATAAGTTATACATACTCGACTATCATGATGCCATCATGCCTTACCTACCAAATATAAATGCATTGAAAGGAACCTTTATCTATGCCACCAGAACACTCTTGTTCCTGAAAGATGATGGCACAATCAAACTGCTTGCTATCGAGCTAAGCCTACCGCACTCCGATGGGTTGGAACATGGTGCAGTAAGCAAGGTGTACACACCGGCATCAGAGGGAGTTGACGGCTCTATTTGGCAGTTGGCCAAGGCCTATGTGGCAGCCAATGACTCTGGATATCACCAACTTATGAGCCATTGGTGTGTTTTTAAGTTCATGTTTTTTCAGTGATTACAATTACAATTTATTAATTTCATCATGACTTGGATTTACTATTAGATTTAATTAGAAACATATTACACTTAAAATAATCATGTTAAAAAAAAAAAAAAATTTAGGCTCAAGACCCATGCGGTGATAGAACCATTCATCATAGCCACAAATAGACAGTTGAGCGTCACTCATCCAATACACAAGCTCATGAGCCCACATTACCGTGACACAATGAACATCAATGCATTGGCACGCCAAGCCCTTATCAGTGCCGGTGGCATAGTCGAAAATTCTGTTTTTCCTCCGAAATATGCCCTCGCCATGTCGTCTGATGTATATAAGAGTTGGAAATTCACAGAGCAAGGCCTACCAGCTGATCTCATCAAGAGGTATGACATATGAAACCACTTTTAACATTACAAAGAAATACAACACCTAAGTTTAATAGAAATACATTCATAAATTTCTAAACTTCTTTATTTGAAACAATGATTTTATACAATTTTATTAACTAAATTGGGAATTAGTAAGGTTTTATAACTTGACAATTTTGATTGACATATATCAGTCGGCTATTATGAGAAGTTGAGAACGTGAATCCTATTGATCTAAATGACAACTATACAAATTAAACTTGTGTAAGATTGTATAATAACACAAATCCCAATAATATGTCTTTTGTAGAGGAGTTGCGGTTGAAGACCCTTCAAGCCCTTACAAGCTTCGCTTACTAATCAAGGACTATCCATATGCTGTTGATGGTCTTGCTGTATGGTCCGCGATTGAATCGTGGGTCAATGAGTACTGCTTTCTCTACTATCCGAGTGACTCGGCGGTGAAATCCGATACAAAGCTCCAAGCTTGGTGGAAGGAGATTCGTGAGGTTGGGCATGGCGACAAAAAAGACGAGGAATGGTGGCCCAAGATGCAAACAGTCGAGGAATTAACCAAGACATGCACCACCATAATTTGGGTCGCCTCAGCTCTACATGCAGCTGTTAATTTTGGGCAGTACCCATATGCCGGATACCTCCCGAATCGCCCGACCGTTACTCGTAAACCAATGCCTAAACCAGGAACAGATGCATATGAAGAATTGAAGAAAAATCCTGATAAGGTCTTTTTGAAGACTATATCAAGTCAGTTACAAACTATATTAGTAATATCCTTGATCGAGATCTTGTCTCGGCATTCGTCAGATGAAGTCTACCTCGGACAACGCGACACACCAGAATGGACATCTGATGAGAAGGCACTGGATGCTTTTGACAAGTTTAGTGAGAGACTGATTGGAATAGAGGAGAAGATCAAGGGTTTGAATGCAGATCCAACTTTGAAGAACCGAAATGGACCCGTAAATTTTCCGTATACATTATTATACCCAAATACTTCCGATAAGAGTAAAACTGGCGGGTTGGTTCCAAAGGGAATCCCAAATAGTGTGTCCATATGAGAGGTAATTTGTGTTTTTATTTATTTTCTTTTTATTAGTGGTTGTTTTATATTTGTTTGTGGTGTTGGTAAATAAAGGTTTGCTATATATGCAACCCGGTTTATTCAATTTGATTGTTTATTGCTGTGAAAGCTTATTGTGTAATATTAAAATTGTATTAGTGAAATTCTGAGATGATTTGTATTTTGTAGTATTCTATCGATCCTTGAAGAATCGAGGAGTCGAAAAAAAAATAGATTATTCTATCGTACATGTCATCAATAGATTACAGTGAAAAGAAAAAAAAATGACCATACTAATGATTTGTAGTATTCCAAGTAAAGATTTTTTTTCTTAATTAAGCGTCGGAAAAAGACTACTAGTAGTGTTCTGAATTTGCCTAAATAAGAAAACAACTGTGAAACAGACCTTCGGCTTGATTACTGGGCTTTGTCCATAAGCTCAAATTCGGATTCAGAATTAATCTAATATTGGGACATGAATAAGCCCGTGTGTGAAACTGTGAAATATTGATCTCAGTAATCAGCATTCAAGGCCGTATACAAGTACTGCAGTACATGCAGTCTGCTTAAACACGGGTCATATGCTAATGCTGGAGAATAGAAGTTCGAATTTTCAGTAATCGATAGTTGCAACAAAAATGGATGTTATGGAAGCAACGGAACGAGAAGATATTCTGCAATAAACTCATGCCTCCTACGTTGCTAGCTGACAAGATCTTACAGGAGGGAAACCTTTGGATGCAATACCGTAAGGGTGCTGCAACTAAAACTGGAATAGGGTAGCTGTGGGAGAAATGCTGAAAATTTTGAAAATTTTAAATTAGAAATTGAAAGTGGCAGTATAGTCATTAGGTTTTGCTTCAAGTATTGAAGGGTGCGATGTCGATGTTGGATACTAAAATGTAATCAGTACTTAGTAGCTACTATTAAGTTTTTCAAAAAAAAAAAAAAGATAGTTGCCACAAAAAATGTTTTGGCTAAAATACTAATTCACAAACAAACCCCAGTACGTACCAAGGGTGCTTTTATTCAACGAACTATTATGCTTACATCCAACAAACCTTTGGATGCAATACCGTAAGGGTGCTTCAACTAAAACTGGAATAGTGTAGCTGTGGGAGAAATGCTGAAAATTTTGAAAATTTTAAATTAGAAATTGAAAGTGGCAGTATAGTCATTAGGTTTTGCTTCAAGTATTGAAGGGTGCGATGTCGATGTTGGATACTAAAATGTAATCAGTACTTAGTAGCTACTACTAAGTTTTTCAAAAAAAAAAAAAGATAGTTGCCACAAAAAATGTTTTGGCTAAAATACTAATTCACAAACAAACCCCAGTACGTACCAAGGGTGCTTTTATTCAACGAACTATTATGTTTACATCCAACAATCATTTACACAATGAATATATAATCTATAACGAATAGCTCAAAATTAATCAAGCGCTAGAATACACATCGAGCGAGGCAAATGATAATTAATTAATTTATTAGTTATAAGGTGAAGTTGCTTGTCCAAACTTGGACATCAGAAGCTGGATGACTGACGCGTCGACCTGGAAAGTCTTTGTGAGCACATCAATCGGAATTGCTGGTTTTGACCCGAACAAGGTTTGTGGAGCCAACACAACACCTGGCAACTGGCTGTTAAAAGCGGTGATAGCCACCCCATTTTCTTTCCCAGTGTTGTACTGGAAATGAATGAGTCCTCGGGGGATAATGAAGCTCTCACCAGCCTTCACAACTTTCGAATAGAAAACATCCGCGGTGCTGATGAAACCAACAAGCATTTCACCTTGAACAACGAATCCGATTTCAGAAGCACGGGGGTGGCTATGGAGAGGGTTGACACCACCTGGAGCTAAGTCAACACGGTTCATGGAGACACCAAGGGTGTTCAGGCCAGGAAAGCTTTGAACACTGCCTTGTGTCACATTGGATCCAAACATGTTATTTGTGTTTCCTGCGACAGCAAGTCCGCTGAAGAAGAAATCATTGGCGACAACATTAGAAGCTGGTTTGCAAGGGAAGCCGTTGACAGTGATGTCGGATTGTAAGTCAGCGACGCAAAAATCTTGAAGAGGATCAGGGTCGGCACGGCACAAGGTGAAGATGAAGACAGTGAGAGAAAGGAGCAACAGGGATCTTAAAGGGGCCATTGTTTTAGTTTGCTGGTAAGGTTTGGGATGAGTGCTCTAGGTACGTGGGTAGTCCTTTTATAGGGAGTGATGCGAGGAATCGTTCAAAAACGATTGAAAACTTAAGTGTTTGACTTGCTTAATCAAATAGGAAAATTAATTAAAGTCATGTAGTTGGTGATAGTGGTTTGCTAACGGGTTACCCGTGACCCGTTCCGGGTAACCCGTTAGGGGTAACGGGTAGGGCGGGTAGACGGGTAGGACGGGTACGGGTACAACCCGCAACGGGTAGACGGGTAGTTTTCCCAAAACCTCTACCCTACCCGTTTATTACCCGTACCCGTTGCGGGTTGACGGGTACGGGTACCCCGGGTACGGGCGGGTTTTTTTTTTTTTTTTTTTTCTTTTCTGTTTTTTTCTGAATTTTTATGCTTTGAGATTCGTGCCAAGTTAAAGGACATGGATGGATGGAGTTTAGATATAGGGGTCCGTTTTGAGATTCATGCCAAATTAAAATTGATGCCTCAGATCTCATTCTACTAAGTCAGGTATTGCACTGGATCTGAATTCTATAGGGGTGCCGCCAAAAAAATTTTGAAATTCAAATTTTGTAACGGGTACGGGTAGACGGGTACGGGTAGGCGGGTATAGGGGTACGGGTAGGAGGGTACGGGTTGGCGGGTAGACGGGTACGGGTACAATGGGTTTTTTTCAAAATAGGGGTGTCCGGTCCGTTTATTACCCGTACCCGTCTACCCGTCTACCCGTCTGTACCCGGGCAACGGGTACGGGTACCACGGGTAACGGGTACGGGTCGGGCAAAACGGGCTCAACCCGTTAGGGGTTTAGCAAACCTCTAGTTGGTGATGACTAATTAACCAGAAGTCGACTCTTCAATTTCATACAAATTGGGAGCAGATAATCAATAAAATATTTTGAAGATTAAAAATATTAATTACATTGATGACAGATAAATTAGAAATCAATTATATCAATAGAAAATTAAGTAGGGATCAATTAGTATTAATTAGTGTATAATAAATCTTGTAATATAAAAATATTTTAGTGGTCCTGTAAATCCTGTAGCATATAAATAAGAGCCGTGTAAGATATTGAAATCATATCATAAATCAATAAGATTAGTATTTTTTGTTCTCAAAATTCAACAAATTAAACCGGTCTAAAATGATAAGATCAGTAGACTTAGTCCTTTGCGTAATCTGACTTTTTGCACTATGTTAGCTGTCCAAATTTACTTCCTTTTTAGTCGGAACACAACTAACAAGGAGCTTACCGGAATTGAGGGTACACATTTTGACAAAGCAGTCTTTAATTTATACATAGCCAAGATAATAAAGTGAAAACTGTCCTGCTTTGTCTATCATGATCTCTGCATAAATTAAAAACTGTCTTGTCAAAATTTGTACCAAAATTGAAGTTATCCAATTAGTAGGGGGTGCATTTTTGGTCCATAATTTTTTTGACATAGTCTTATTTTAATTAAACCGAATCTAAATTATTTGATTAAAATTCACACAAACCGCACGTTTATATTTATGAAACGGTTTAGATTTGTACGATCCTAACTCGGTCTGTACAATTCTCAATACGGACATGACTCTGCCAAAGTCCTTTGCACACAACCACATCCCAAACTATGGTTTGGAATACTAGAACTACTGTGTGTATATTAAGCTCACCAAATGAGAGCGAAGAACTTCAATTCTCAATCCCGTAAATATTTTATTGGTTTAGTAAAAATTTTAAAAATAACAAACTCTACTTTTCAATTAAAAAATCTCTGCAAAACAATTCATGAATATAGATAAAAGAATCAAAATTTTTTGTATGGACAGTTCGAGGACAAAGATATCTAGGCTTTGATAAAGTTGGTGATTTTCAAAAGTGATTTGATGGACGAATATATATGGAAAGATTCCACAAATATCACTGAACATGAATTTGATCATCCCAGGTACCTGACTTAAGCAAATTATAAACGGACGGTCCAAATTAATTCTTTTAACTTGGCACGAATCTCAAAATGGACTGCCTATAGTTTTTAATTTTTTATAAGCACCGGATTGATTTCGGCCCAGTTGAGATTAATCTGGGCCTTCCATTTATAATTTGCTTGAGTCAGGTAGCTGGGAGGATACGGATTCACTAAACATTACCACATTATGAAAAAAAAATCCACCCAACTAGTTTACCGTTTCCTTTTCTAATCCTAGTATGTAGGCGTAATATCTTCAATTCCAATTCCAGAAAGCTTCGTACCTCTCCTCGTTACGTTAGCTCTGTTCCGACTAAAAGGAAGAGGTCTGGACTGATAACAATAAAATAACACACTAAAAAAAGTCAAAGCTAAGGACTAAGTCTACTAATTATCTGCTCCAATTTTTTTTATCGAAAGTCAGAAGTCGGCTTCTGGGGTTAATTAGTTATTACTTATTACCAACTACATTACTTTAATTACTTTTCCCGTTCTATTGAACGATTCAAACACCAACTTTTCAATCGTTTTTGAACGATTCCTCGCATCACTCCCTATAAAAGAACCAACCACGTACCTAGCTAAAGCACTCATCACAATCCTTACAAGCACAATAATTAATTAAAACACACACAAAGAACACAAAAAGCAACAATGGCCCCATTAAGATCCATGTTGCTCCTTTCTCTCACTGTCTTCATCTTCACCTCATGCCGCGCCGACCCTGATCCTCTCCAAGATTTCTGTGTCGCGGACTTAAAATCCGACATCACTGTCAACGGTTTCCCTTGCAAACCGGCTTCTAATGTTGCCTCCAAGGATTTCTTCTTCAGCGGACTCGCTGAGGCAGGAAACACCAATAACATGTTTGGATCCAATATTACAGCAGGCAGTGTTCAGACCTTTCCTGGCTTGAATACGCTCGGTCTCTCCATGAACCGTGTTGACTTAGCTCCAGGTGGTGTCAACCCTCTCCATAGCCACCCCCGTGCTTCTGAAATTGGATTTGTTGTTCAAGGAGAAATGCTTGTTGGTTTCATCAGCACCGCAGATGTTTACTATTCGAAAGTTGTGAAGGCTGGTGAGAGCTTCATTATCCCCCGAGGACTCATTCATTTCCAGTACAACACCGGGAAAGAAAATGGGGTGGCTATCACGGCTTTTAACAGCCAGTTGCCGGGAGTTGTGTTGGCTCCGTTAACCTTGTTCGGGTCAAAACCATCAATTCCAATTGATGTTCTGACAAAGACGTTCCAGGTCGATGCGTCAGTCATCCAGCTTCTGATGTCCAAGTTTGGACAAGCAACTTCACCTTATAACTAATAAATTAATTAATTATCATTTGCCTCGCTCCATGTGTATTCTAGCGCTTCATTAATTTTGAGCTATTCGTTATAGATTATATATTCATTGTGTAAATGATTGTTGGATATTGCATACAGTTGATTGACTAAAAACACCCTTGGTACGTACCGGGGTTTGTTTAATTATGAATTAGTAATTTAACCAAAACTTATTTTGTGATAATTGTTGATTATTGATAAGTCAAACTTCTATTCCTCTGCTTAAGCATATGACCAATGATGGTTTAAGCAGACATCAGACTACATGCCCTGCAGTAGTGGTCTATATAAATTATAAAAATACGGTCTTGAATGTTGGTTACTGAGATCAAGATTTCATATATAGTTTCACATATGGACTTTATTGATACCCATTTCAGCTCATGGACAAAGCTCTGTCATCGAGTCAAATGTCGGTTTCGCAGTTGTTTTCTTATTTACCTGTTCGCACTTAATTAGCCTCCTTTACGTTTTAATCTGCGCTAATTTCTTGGTAATTTTTATTAATCCAACTACCTCCTCGCTTTAGAAAATAGTCTTCCTAAATACCACATTTACACATCTTCTGGCTCTTTTATAGACAACTTTACCGGTGCTACTTAATTAAGGAGTTTTCATTTTTTTTTTTTTTTTTGATGTTCTTTCTTTCTCCTGGCTACACAGAAACTCACGTTCGGAGGAGAATGTTATTTTTTTTTGAAGGTCAGTCCTCTGGCAATGTTCTTGTAAATACAACACCATATAGGAAGATTTGCACCGTAATGCTCATTTTTTTTTACATCCATTTTGATTAGTACTATTCTATTGCTTCTCTTTGCGAATTTTCTAACAGCATATCTCTTTAGTTTCTTAATTTCGTCTAAATTTTTTTATTTCTTTTAGTTTATTTTTGTACTATTTTTGGTCTGAAATTTTATTTGTTAGTATGTCGAACTTATTTTAATTATTATTTTTAATTATATCATGGAAATATTAATTTGATATTAATTTTTTAAATTTTGATTGTAAACCCTCAAGGAAAATCAGGGAAATTATTTTTAACAAATTTTGAAAATTAATTAACTAATAAGTTAATATGAGCCACTAATGTCAACTCGACTATTTTTCTACAAGCTCACGTACTATTTTAATTGATGAGCTTAAACTTATCTATAGGAGCTTTACTGAATGAAGAGTAGAACTGGTATATGAGCTTCAGCTTACGAAATCATAAGCTTAACCTTAAATCTGTTGGAACATCTTTCAATTAGAAATTCAGACCGTTCAAATTAACCTATTTTATTAAAGTTGTATTTACATGACATATTTGTTAATTTGTAAAATGAGTATCAACTCAAGCAGTCAAAAATTATGGCTAATAAAATTATTTTAATACATATTTATGTTTATCATTTTTTTTATAGCTTGAATTTATAATAACAATAAAAATAAAAAATTGATATGTAAATACATATGAATCACTCATTATTTCATCAATTTGAACGGTTTGAATTCATTTAAATTGATCTCATAATTTTCTAATCTAAATTGATAGATCATCTTGGCGACCATTTTAAAAAAAAGTACTATTTGTCATTTTAAAAAAAAATATTTAACCAATAAAATGAAAAATTAAGGAGATTGAGAATTAAAGTTATCCCCATCCATTTCGTGAACTTAGAATGCTCCACAAAGAGGGTATGTAACGGAAAGAAAAGGAAGTGAATTTAATTTCTTTACACTTCAAATCAAATTGGAGCTGAACAAATTCATCAAGTTTCTCTACATAGTTCACCATCTCTCCCCTCTTCTCCTCTATGTTCTCTCACAATTTTTTAGGCTCTGAAACAGATAAACATCTCTGGTCAAACACGATCAGGAACCTCTTTTCAAAATACTGGGCAAAAAACCCCATCCAACTAATTTACCTTTGTTTTTTGAATTATTATAGTTGTACGTAAGCGATGATAACTTCAATTCCAGTAAAAGGAAAAAGTCTAGACAAATAACATAGTACAAAAGCCAAAGCTCAGGACAAAGTCTGCTATTTGACACCAATTTTATTGATTATCTACTAAGGACAAAGTCTACTAATTAATTTACTAATTTACTAATCAAGGACTATCCATATGCTGTATGGTCGGCGATTGAATCGTGGGTCAATGAGTACTGCTTTCTCTACTATCCGAGTGACTCGGCGGTGAAATCCGATACAGAGCTCCAAGCTTGGTGGAAGGAGATTCGTGAGGTTGGGTATGGCGACAAAAAAGACAAGAAATGGTGGCCCTGTTGGAACCTTATTGTTACACATAAACAATTTAATTCTATATGCCACTATTGATCTACCTATGCCAAAATGGCCATCATGCAAAATTCATCAATTCTTAGGGAGCAGACGCAATACCTGACTCCATTAGCATATTTATGCAAAGCTTCTCTCAAAAGTGGTTGATAAACTTGTAAGACAGCGGCAAGAAAAACTTCGACCCGATGTAGAGGTTGAAGCGTCGACAGCTTTCTTAGTGGTAGGATAAAGCCTTCCAAAGCTACAAGACTGTCCTTGTGAGATCGTGTTCACAATTTCTTAATGATCTCACCTCTCTATTCTTTAATGGAGAGAAGTAGAGAAGACTACAGAATTGACTAGATGACGGCTAGAAAATTCTGCGACTTTTCGTATATTCTTGTACTTTGGGTACCAACCTATTTATAGAGATGTAGATTCGGCATATTGCCAAACCCTAACCCTAACCCTAAACCAATTTTCAGCCACATGCCAACTTAAAAAACGTGCATCAAAAAATGTGCAACTGCATCAAAATCCGTGCAGCAGCTGAAAATTTGGTTTCCTTAATTGCAAATTTCAGAATCAGTCCATCAATGATTTGATTTTTGCCTAAATTGTTCTACACATTTGTGGACCACATCCTAATGAATATATTGATTGTCTATTTCCTTATTTGATCACTTTAATTGACAATCATATATGACAGTAAACAATGCATAATTAGATTACATATATGCTCAATGTTGGCATTAAATCCAACGAGGTTGGCAATAAATCCAACAATCTCCCACTTGAGCAATATGTCATGACTTTTTAATTATGCATTGTGTTCCTTATGTGCGCACATTTCTTTACTGTCTTCCTTATATATTCCCAAACCAATTCGGTCCATCAATTATACTAGTAAAGGACTAAAGCGGCATTCGTCGCATTTATTCGCAACTAAACCCTCAATAATCACATTACTAATACAGCTGAATGATATGAATCATGATGTGGATGTGTAGCATAGAAATTACATGCAATTGTGATCTTACATGCCTATTTCTAACTTTGTCTCCTCCTTAAATCTTGAAACTGAATTTCATAAATTAACTTAATTAGAGGTCAAACATAAACAAGAAACAGAATGTCAAAACTTCATAATATATATAACACTTGTTACATGTCACAAGTTATATATCCAAAATTACAATGAAAAATAGAACATTAAATTACAAATTATAGACTCCCACTAAAATTGAATATCCTCAATAGAGATTACACCCATATGAGCAACATGCTCTACAAATTTTGCCGGTGTCAATCCCTAGTAAGAGGATCTGCTAACATAGAGTCTGTTCCTACATGTTCTATTTTCAATTCACCATTCTGTACTCTTTCCTTTACAACTAAGAACTTGATGTCGATGTACTTAGACTTCGACGAACTTCGGTTGTTATTTGCGTACAGCACTGCCGAATTGTTGTCACAGAACAATTGTAGTGGTCTCTCAATAGAATCCACTACTCGAAGTTCAGTGACAAAATTTCGTAGCCAAACACCATGATTTGATGCCTCATAGCATGCCACAAATTATGCCGCCATGGTGGAAGATGCAACAAGGGATTGTTTTGCACTCTTCCATGAAACGGCTCCTCCGGCTAACATGTAAATGTAGCCGGATGTCAATTTCATGCTATCCTGACATCCTACAAAATCAGAGTCGGTATAGCCAATGACCTCTAGCTTCTCCGATTTCCGATACGTGAGTATATGATCTTTTGTTCGCTTCAGGTACCTCAAGACTCTCTTGGCAGCTTTCCAATGATCTGGACCTGGATTTGACAAGTATCTCCCTAGCATGCCAGTGATGAACGCAATATCCGGACGCGTACACACTTGCGCATACATGATGCTCCCAACGACTGAGGCATATGGATACTGTAGCATTACTTCCTTTTCTGAATTATTTTTCGGGCATTGGTTTAGACTGAACTTGTCTCCCTTTGCCACAGGGGTATTTCCTGGTTTACAGTTCTGCATACCATATCTTGCCAAAACCTTATCGATATAATTCCTTTGGGATAATCCTAATATACCTTGGGTTCTATTCCTCAGTATTTCTATCCCTAGGACAAATGATGCATCACCAAGATCTTTCATCTCAAAATTTTTAGTCAGAAAGTTCTTAGTTTGTTGCAACATACTTATATCGTTACTGGCAAGCAAAATGTCATCAACATATAAAACCAGAAACACAAATTTACTCCCACAGAACTTGAGATATATACATTCATCCACAATGTTAGACTCGAATCCAAATGAGACAATCACATTGTGAAATTTGTAATACCATTAACGAGACGCCTGCTTTAGCCCATAAATGGACTTTTTTAAGTTTGCATACCATGGACTTTGCATCTCCTGATACATAGTTTTCTGGTTGCACCATATAAATTGTTTCTTCAATGTCACCATTAAGAAACGCAGTTTTAACATCCATCTGATGAAGCTCCAAATTGAAATGTGCCACTAATGCCAATATGATTCTTAAAGAGTCTTTCAGTGAAACCGGAGAGAAAGTCTATTTATAATCAATGCCTTCTTTTTGAGTAAAACATTTAGCGACAAGACGTGCCTTATATTTCTCTACATTACCCTTCGAGTCCCGCTTGGTTTTGAATATCCATTTGCAACCAATGGTTCTCTTTCCTGCTGGTAATGAGACAATTTCCCAAACGTCATTGTCTGCCATAGATTTTATTTCCTCATTCATGGCAGCGGTCCACTTGTGAGAGTTAGAGCTTTCCATGGCTTGTTTGACATTAATGGGGTCATTGTCTAACATGCCAACATCAAACTCATGTTCTTGAAGGTATACTACATAATCCGAAGATATTGCAGGCCTTCTCTCTCTAGTGGACCTCCTAATTGGCTCTTCTAAATTTTCCTGAGGATTTCTAGCATTGTCTAAAACAATCTGGCCTACAACAGCATCTTCCAAACCTTCGTGCGACCCTGAGTGGCCTGCACCCATTTTTGTATTTTCATTTTGTGTTGTTTCATCTTGTTGAGTTTGAGTTTCAATAATGATTTCGTCCGTAATAGTGTTTTGAGTAAAACTCGGATCTATATCCACAAAACTCGCAACACCTAATGGAATATTTGCATATTTCTCTTCAATATTTGCATATTCCTCTTCGAAATCAATTATTTTCTCACCCCCCACAAACTCAACATCCTCGAAAAATTTCGTATTTCCCGTCTCAAATACATTATGTTCTGTAGGATTATAAAATTTATAACCCCTTGAGCGCTCGGCATACCCAATAAAATAACAACTAATTGTCCTTTCATCTAGTTTCTTTTCAGCAGGTTTGTAAGGCCTTGCCTCAGCTGGACATCCCCATACTCGCAAATGACCTAAACTTGGCTTATGCCCGGTCCAAATCTCGTATGGGGTTTTGTTAGTTGCTTTAGTGGGTACCCTGTTACGAATATAAGCTGCAGACTTTAAGGCCTCACCCCATAGATTATCTGGTAAAGTAGTACGACTAATCATACTCCTTACCATCTCCTTAAGCGTTCTATTGCGCCTCTCAGATACTCCGTTCATTGCTGGCGAACCAGGCATTGTGTACTGAGGGACAATTCCGCATTCATCTATGAACTGAGCAAAAGGCCCTCGACGTTGTTCACCTGATCCATCATATCTGCCATAGTATTCTCCACCACGGTCAGATCTGATAGCCTTAATGCGTTTGCTGAGTTGTAGCTCAACTTCCGCCTTGAAACTTTTGAACATGTCAAGGGCTTGAGCATTTTCTTTAATCAAATATACATAGCCATATCTCGAATGGTCGTCTATGAAAGAAATGAAATAACGATGTCCATTTCTTTTGGCCGTTGGAAACGGACCACAGATATCCGTATGTATCAATTCTAAGACTTCCGAACACTTTCTAGCTTGATATTTCCTTAAGTTGGTTTGTTTCCCTTTTATGCAATTTACACAATCATTAAGATCCGAGTAATCTAAGGGTTGGAGAATTTCATTTGACACAAGGCGTTTAATTCTTTTTATAGAAATGTGACCTAATCGCTTGTGCCATAATGTGGCTGAGTTCTCATTTGTTAATTTTCTTTTCCTTGTATCTGTTTGCAAAGCCTCAATGTACGAGCTATTTACATCCAATGTATATAGATTATCATAAACAGAAAGAAAACCAGAGCCAACACACTTTGAATCATGAAACAAATTAAATTTTCCATTACCAAAATTACAAGCAAAACCATGCTTGTCCAAAGATGATACAGAAATTAAATTTTGTCTAAAAGACGGAACAACAAAAGTTTCATGCAAATCCAAATAAAAGCCTGATTTTAATAATAATCTAAATACTCCAATAACTTGCACTTCCACCTTGCTACCATCGCCCACAAAAATGAATCTTTCATCATCATTTGGCTTCCGGTAACTTTGGCAGCCCTGCAAAGATACACTTATGTGAGTAGTTGCTCCTGAATCTATCCACCAAGTGTATCTAGATACAGAAATCAAATTAACTTATGTACAAACCAAAGCAAAAGATATACCTTTCTTAGCACGCCATGCGTGGTAAGCCTGACAGTATTTCTTCTTGTGTCCTGCTCCATTGCAGAAGAAGCAAACCGGCTCATCAGATTTTGCAACTGACTTGCCCTTATCCGGTTTGTTCTGCTGTGTAGAGATTGCAGCTTTAGTATCCTTAGACTTGTCCGGTTTCTTGCGCTTGACTCCACCCTTAGTCTTAGAGGTAGTAGCAACATAGATATTTTTAGTGTTATCCCGTTTCAGCCTCTCCTCTTCCTCCACACAGTGTGAAATCAGCTCATTTATTGTCCATTTATCCTTCTGACAATTGTAGCTGATTTTAAACTGTCCAAAGTGTGAGGAAAGAGAGATCAACGCTAGGTGCACCAGAAGATCATCAGAGATCTCCATCTTTAGTGCCCTAAGCTTAGAAACGACATTAGACATCTCCATGATGTACTCTCTAATGTTTCTTTTTTCCTTATATTTCATTGAGACTAGTTTTGTCAAGAGTATTCCTATTTCACCTTTCTCACTCTTGACAAATCTTTCCTCAATGTCCTTAAGGTAGAGTTTAGCGCTCAAAATGGACTCTGAAATAGCGCCCCGAAATACCTCTGGAATGGACCGTTTCATTATCATGAGACTCATGCGATTAGACCTGTCCCACTTTTATTTTTCCTTCTTTTGATCAGAAGTACTTGCATCCGTAATAGTGGGACAAGTTTCTCTAAATGCAAGGTCCAGATCCATAACACCAAGAACTATCATTAAGCTCTCCTTCCAATACTTGAAATTGGTCCCATTCAACATAGGCATATCCTTAAGACCTGTAGTAATGCTAGCTGATTCACAAAAAACACACCATAAACACGATTTAGTCTTAATTCTGAAATTTTAATTTATAAACTATTAATTCTAGTAAAGGCCATAATGCTCAAAAAATATTTGATAATTTTTCCTTATTGTCACAACGCATCCGAATTTCACAACCAGGTAAGTTCCTAGGTAAGTCAGGGATCACAAGGATTCGCTTCAAATTCCGACTTGCCTAGACAGAACTTGCCTTGACATTGTTACGTTCATAGTGTTGCAACTTGTCTTAATAAATCACCAAATATTTTATGAGTCTTAATATCATCATAAAACCAAAGTATCGGTTTCCATTAAGCGGCTACCTTTGGGTAACGGGTCAATTTCTTATGATACTTTGGCGCAATAATAAAGTATTGATAACCTAGAACATACCGAACAACATGCCTTCCTTTGGGCCGACAAGGTTGACATATGTGTAAAATTTTTGATCATCACTATAGTTTATTATTACTCACTTGCACAAATAATTTTTGTAACCATTACCTTCCTTTGGGCCGATAATGATTACATCCATTAATTGCACCTTAACTTCCTTCATAAAATGCATTTGAATTAACCTCATCAAAAGAGGTACCTTTGGGTACAATTAGGAATCAATTAATTCAAATCCAAATTACATATCCCTTTGCCTTTAAAAGAACAATAATTTATATCCTAATTATATAATCTAAATGTGCAATCAATCTAATGCAAAAGGAAAATTTTAATTGCTTGACAATAATTTACAGTTTCTAAAATTTGGCTTTACCAAAATAGCAGCGGAATACTTTAAAAAATGTCTTAACAGAATAGCTTTACTATGTTATAATCAAAAACATAAATTTTAACATAGTAATATACCACGATTAATTTGACCCGAATATAATTCCAAAACTTTGATAATAAACATTGAGTATAATTCAATTTTGGAAAGTTGGATTTAATAAAATATTAACCATGATATAATAAAATATTGACTATGATATAATCCGAATCTATTATAAATCCAAAATATGCCGAATCCAAAATATATGAATTGGTTAAACAAATAAATTATTATTTGTTCGGATCAATAAATTGTTTAAACAATACACGAATCATTAAAATATTTGTTCGGATCAAGTCAAAAATTTTGTTCGATTATTTTAGTAATCACAGTAGCAACAGAGAGGGTTGATTTCAAATTTGTATTTACCCATTTCAACACAGAGAATAGAAATACATAGCAAACAATTGAAAAACAATTGAAAAATCAACAATCAATTGCTTATTTTCTACATCAATTCTAAACAAATAATTCAAATTGGCATAGGAGTGGCTCTGATACCACTTGTTGATTTAACATAATTACTTTAATTCTATATGCCACTATTGATCTACCTATGCCAAAATGACCATCATGCAAAATTCATCAATTCTTAGGGAGCAGACGCAATACCTGACTCCATTAGCGTATTTATGCAAAGCTTCTCTCAAAAGTGGTTGATGAACTTGTAAGACAGCGGCAAGAAAAACTTCGAGCCGATGTAGAGGTTGAAGCGTCGACAGCTTTCTTAGTGGTAGGATAAAGCCTTCCAAAGCTACAAGACTGCCCTTGTGAGATCGTGTTCACAATTTCTTAATGATCTCACATCTCTATTCTTTAATAGAGAGAACTAGAGAAGACTACAGAATTGACTAGATGACGGCTAGAAAATTCTGCAACTTTTCGTATATTCTTGTACTTTGGGGACCAACCTATTTATAGAGATGTAGAGTCGGCATATTGCCAAACCCTAACCCTAACCCTAAACCAATTTTCAGCCACATGCCAACTTAAAAAACGTGCATCAAAAAATGTGCAACTGCATCAAAATCCGAGCAGCAGCTGAAAATTTGGTTTCCTTAATTGCAAATTTCAGAATCAGTCCATCAATGATTTGATTTTTGCCTAAATTGTTCTGCACATTTGTGAACCACATCCTAATGAATATATTGATTGTCTATTTCCTTATTTGATCACTTTAATTGACAATCATATATGACAGTAAACAATGCATAATTAGATTACATATATGCTCAATGTTGGCATTAAATCCAACGAGGTTGGCAATAAATCCAACAGGCCCAAGATGCAAACAGTCAAGGAATTAACCAAGACATGCACCACCATAATTTGGGTCGCCTCAGCTCTACATGCAGCCGTTAATTTTGGGCAGTACCCATATGCCGGATACCTCCCGAATCGCCCGACCGTTACTCGTAAACCAATGCCTAAACCAGGAACAGATGCATATGAAGAATTGAAGAAAAACCCTGATAAGGTCTTTTTGAAGACTATATCAAGTCAGTTACAAACTATATTAGTAATATCCTTGATCGAGATCTTGTCTCGGCATTCGTCAGATGAAGTCTACCTCGGACAACGCGACACACCAGAATGGACATCTGATGAGAAGGCACTGGATGCTTTTGACAGGTTTAGTGAGAGACTGATTGGAATAGAGGAGAAGATCAAGGGTTTGAATGCAGATCCAACTTTGAAGAACCGAAATGGACCCGTAAATTTTCCGTATACATTATTATACCCAAATACTTCCGATAAGAGTAGAACTGGCGGGTTGGTTCCAAAGGGAATCCCAAATAGTGTGTCCATATGAGAGGTAATTTGTGTTTTTATTTATTTTCTTTTTATTAGAGGTGGTTTTATATTTGTTTGTGGTGTTGGTAAATAAAGGTTTGCTATATATGCAACCCGGTTTATTCAATTTGATTGTTTATTGTTGTGAAAGCTTATTGTGTAATATTAAAATTGTATTAGTGAAATTATGAGATGATTTCTATTTTGTAGTATTCTATCGATCCTTGAAGAATCGAGGAGTCGAAAAAAAATAGATTATTCTATCGTACATGTCATCAATAGATTACAGTGAAAAGAAAAAAAAAATGACCATACTAATGATTTGTAGTATTCTAAGTAAAGATTTTTTTTCTTAATTAAGCGTCGGAAAAAGACTACTAGTAGTGTTCTGAATTTGCCTAAATAAGAAAACAACTGTGAAACAGACCTTCGGCTTGATTACTGGGCTTTGTCCATAAGCTGAAATTCGGATTCAAAATTAATCTAATATTGGGCAATGAATAAGCCCGTGTGTGAAACTGAAATATTGATCTCAGTAATCAACATTCAAGGCCGTATACAAGTACTGCAGTACATGCAGTACATGCAGTACATGCAGTCTGCTTAAACACTGGTCATATGCTAATGCTGGAGAATAGAAGTTCGAATTTTCAGTAATCGATAGTTGCCACAAAAATGGATGTTATGGAAGCAACGGAACGAAAAGATATTCCGCAATAAACTCATGCCTCCTACGTTACTAGCTGACAAGATCTTACAGGAGGGAAACCTTTGGATGCAATACCGTAAGGGTGCTGCAACTAAAACTGGAATAGAGTAGCTGTGGGAGAAATGCTGAAAATTTTGAAAATTTTAAATTAGAAATTGAAAGTGGCAGTATAGTCATTAGGTTTTGCTTCAAGTATTGAAGGGTGCGATGTCGATGTTGGATACTAAAATGTAATCAGTACTTAGTAGCTACTACTAAGTTTTTCAAAAAAAAAAAAAGATAGTTGCCACAAAAAATGTTTTGGCTAAAATACTAATTCACAAACAAACCCCAGTACGTACCAAGGGTGCTTTTATTCAATCAACTGTTATGTTTATATCCAACAATCATTTACACAATGAATATATAATCTATAACAAATAGCTCAATATTAATCAAGCGCTAGAATACACATGGAGCGGGGCAAATGATAATTAATTAATTTATTAGTTATAAGGTCAAGTTGCTTGTCCAAACTTGGACATCAGAAGCTGGATGACTGACGCGTCGACCTGGAAAGTCTTTGTGAGCACATCAATCGGAATTGCTGGTTTTGACCCGAACAAGGTTTGTGGAGCCAACACAACTCCTGGCAACTGGCTGTTAAAAGCGGTGATAGCCACCCCATTTTCTTTCCCAGTGTTGTACTGGAAATGAATGAGTCCTCGGGGGATAATGAAGCTCTCACCAGCCTTCACAACTTTCGAATAGAAAACATTTGTGGTGCTGATGAAACCAACAAGCATTTCTCCTTGAACAACGAATCCGATTTCAGAAGCACGGGGGTGGCTATGGAGCTGGTTGACACCACCTGGACCTAAGTCAACACGGTTCATGGAGAGACCAAGGGTGTTCAGGCCAGGAAAGCTCTGAACATTGCCTTGTGTCACATTGGATCCAAACATGTTATCTGTGTTTCCTGCGACAGCAAGTCCGCTGAAGAAGAAATCATTGGCGACAACATTAGAAGCTGGTTTGCAAGGGAAGCCGTTGACAGTGATGTTGGATTGTAAGTCAGCGACGCAAAAATCTTGAAGAGGGTCAGGGTCGGCACGGCACAAGGTGAAGATGAAGATGAAGACAGTGAGAGAAAGGAGCAACAGGGATCTTAAAGGGGCCATTGTTTTAGTTTGCTGGTAAGGTTTGGGATGAATGCTCTAGGTACGTGGCTGGTCCTTTTATAGGGAGTGATGTGAGGAATCGTTCAAAAACGATTGAAAAGTTAAGTGTTTGATTTGCTTAATCAAATAGGAAAATTAATTAAAGTCATGTAGTTGGTGATGACCAGTGTTCTAAATAGTGCGCTATAGCGTTTTTGGACCCAAAACGCTAAGCTATACAATTAAAACACGCTATTTGAGCTACAGACGCTATAGCGGTAATAGCGGTCCGCTATAGCGCATAGCGTGTAGCGCAAATAGCGCCCGCTATGCAACATGCTGTTTTTTTTTTCTTTTCAATTTATATGGGCTTTAAATAAAGGCTCAGATTGGATTTTAACCGTGATTTTTTTTTATAATTGACATACTAAGCTTTATATTAAATTATTAATTATTATTTTAATAAAAAAAATATTAATTATTAAATGAGATCAAATAAGGAAGCTACAGCGCGCTATGCAACATGAGCTGTTTTTTTTTTATTTTTAATTTATATGGGCTTTAAATAAATGCTCAAATTAAATATATTAAGATATTTCTTGAAGTAACAAAATGATACTTACTATATGGTAGTTTGAATATTTTGAATAGATTAAGATAATTAATTATGCCATGATGTCTAGGTTATTTTGAAATTTAAATAGAAAAAAGATAGATTATGTCATGATGCTAAATATATTTTGAATAGAAAAAGATCGATAGTTTATGATATTAGTAATACTATGGATATTTTGAGTCGCAATTTGGACTTTGTATTGGTTCAATATGAATACTATAATTTTTTAATCAATTTGATGTTATTTATTATTCTATGAGACTTATATAATGTTGATATTTAGTACAAATATATGATATAATTTTTATAAAAATAAAAAAACGCTATGTGGCATAGCTTTCGCTATAGCGACGCTAGTCGCTATAACTTTTTTTTTCGGCTTCCCGCTATGACGCGATAAACGCTATTTAGAACCTTGGTGATGACTAATTAACCAGAAGTCAACTTTTCAATTTCATACAAATTGGGAGCAGATAATCAATAAAATATTTTGAAGATTAAAAATATTAATTACATTGATGACAGATAACTTAGAAATCAATTATATCAATAGAAAATTAAGTAGAGATCAAGTAGTATTAATTAGTATATAATAAATCTTGTAATATAAAAATATTTTAGTGGTCCTGTGTAAATCCTGTAGCATATAAATAAGAGCCGTGTAAGATATTGAAATCATATCATAAATCAATAAGATTAGTATTTTTTTGTTCTCAAAATTCAACAAAACCGGTCTAAAATGATAAGATCAGTAGACTTAGTCCTTTGCTTAATCTGACTTTTTGCACTATGTTAGCTGTCCAAATTTACTTCCTTTTAGTCTGAACAAAACTAACAAGGAGCTTACCGGAGTTGAGGGTACACATTTTGACAAAGCAGTTTTTAATTTATACATAGCAAAGATAATAAAGTGAAAATTGTCCTGCTTTGTCTATCATGATCTCTGCATAAATTAAAAGCTGTCTTGTCAAAATTTGTACCAAAATTGAAGTTATCCAATTAGTAGGGGGTACATTTTTGGTCCATAAAATTTTTGACATAATCTTATTTTAACCGAATCTAAATTATTTGATTAAAATTCACACAAACCGCACGTTTAGATTTATGAAACGGTTTAGATTCGTACGATCCTAACTCGGTCTGTACAATTCTCAATACGGACATGACTCTGATAAAGTCCTTTGCACACAACCACATCCCAAACTATAGTTTGGAATACTATAACTACTGTGTGTATATTAAGCTCACCAAATGAGAGCGAAGAATTTCAATTCTCAATCCCGTAAATATTTTATTGGTTTAGTAAAAATTTTAAAAATGACAAACTCTACTTTTTAATTAAAAAATCTCTGCAAAACAATTCATGAATATAGATAAAAGAATTAAAATTTTTTGTATGGACAGTTCGAGGACAAAGATATCTAGGCTTTGATAAAGTTGGTGATTTTCAAAAGTGATTTGATGGACGAATATATATGGAAAGATTCCACAAATATCACTGAACATGAATTTGATCATCCCAGGTACCTGACTTAAGCAAATTATAAACGGACGGTCCAAATTAATTATTTTAACTTGGCACGAATCTCAAAACGGACTGCCTATAGTTTTTATAAGCACCAGATTGATTTCGGCCCAGTTGAGATTAATCTGGGCCGTCCATTGATAATTTGCTTGAGTCAGGTAGCTGGGAGGATACGAATTCACTAAACATTACCACATTATGAAAAAAAAAAAATCCACCCAACTAGTTTACCGTTTCCTTTTCTAATCCTAGTATGTAGGCGTAATATCTTCAATTCCAGAAAGCTTCGTACCTCTCCTCGTTACGCTAGCTCTGTTCCCACTAAAAGGAAGAGGTCTGGACTGATAACAATAAAATAAGACACTACAAAAAGTCAAAGATAAGGACTGAGTCTACTAATTATCTGCTCCAATTTTTTTTTATCGAAAGTCAGAAGTCGGCTTCTGGGGTTAATTAGTTATTACTTATTACCAACTACATTACTTTAATTACTTTTCCCGTTCTATTGAAGGATTCAAACACCAACTTTTCAATCGTTTTTGAACGATTCCTCGCATCACTCCCTATAAAAGAACCAACCACGTACCTAGCTAAAGCACTCATCACAATCCTTACAAGCACAATAATTAATTAAAACACACACAAAGAACACAAAAAGCAACAATGGCCCCATTAAGATCCATGTTGCTCCTTTCTCTCACTGTCTTCATCTTCACGTCATGCCGGGCCGACCCTGATCCTCTCCAAGATTTTTGTGTCGCTGACTTAAAATCCGACATCACTGTCAACGGTTTCCCTTGCAAACCGGCTTCTAATGTTGCCTCGGAGGATTTCTTCTTCAGCGGACTCGCTGTGGCAGGAAACACCAATAACATGTTTGGATCCAATATTACAGCAGGCAGTGTTCAGACCTTTCCTGGCTTGAATACGCTCGGTCTCTCCATGAACCGTGTTGACTTAGCTCCAGGTGGTGTCAACCCTCTCCATAGCCACCCCCGTGCTTCTGAAATTGGATTTGTTGTTCAAGGAGAAATGCTTGTTGGTTTCATCAGCACCGCAGATGTTTACTATTCGAAAGTTGTGAAGGCTGGTGAGAGCTTCATTATCCCCCGAGGACTCATTCATTTCCAGTACAACACCGGGAAAGAAAATGGGGTGGCTATCACGGCTTTTAACAGCCAGTTGCCGGGAGTTGTGTTGGCTCCGTTAACCTTGTTCGGGTCAAAACCATCAATTCCAATTGATGTTCTGACAAAGACGTTCCAGGTCGATGCGTCAGTCATCCAGCTTCTGATGTCCAAGTTTGGACAAGCAACTTCACCTTATAACTAATAAATTAATTAATTATCATTTGCCTCGCTCCATGTGTATTCTAGCGCTTCATTAATTTTGAGCTATTCGTTATAGATTATATATTCATTGTGTAAATGATTGTTGGATATTGCATACAGTTGATTGACTAAAAACACCCTTGGTACGTACCGGGGTTTGTTTAATTATGAATTAGTAATTTAACCAAAACTTATTTTGTGATAATTGTTGATTATTGATAAGTCAAACTTCTATTCCTCTGCTTAAGCATATGACCAATGATGGTTTAAGCAGACATCAGACTACATGCCCTGCAGTAGTGGTCTATATAAATTATAAAAATACGGTCTTGAATGTTGGTTACTGAGATCAAGATTTCATATATAGTTTCACATATGGACTTTATTGATACCCATTTCAGCTCATGGACAAAGCTCTGTCATCGAGTCAAATGTCGGTTTCGCAGTTGTTTTCTTATTTACCTGTTCGCACTTAATTAGCCTCCTTTACGTTTTAATCTGCGCTAATTTCTTGGTAATTTTTATTAATCCAACTACCTCCTCGCTTTAGAAAATAGTCTTCCTAAATACCACATTTACACATCTTCTGGCTCTTTTATAGACAACTTTACCGGTGCTACTTAATTAAGGAGTTTTCATTTTTTTTTTTTTTTTTTTTTATGTTCTTTCTTTCTCCTGCCTACACAGAAACCCACGTTCGGAAAATAACGCTTCTTCCTCCTCCTAACTTAAATCAATGGTCCTCTGGCAATGTTCTTGTAAATACAACACCATATAGGAAGATTTGCACCGTAATGCTCAATTTTTTTACATCCATTTTGATAAGTACTATTCTATTGCTTCTCTTTGCGAATTTTCTAACAGCATATCTCTTTAGTTTCTTAATTTCGTCTAAATTTTTTTATTTTTTTTAGTTTCTGTTTGTACTATTTTTGGCCAGAAATTTTATTTGTTAGTTTGTCGAACTTATTTTAATTATTATTTTTAATTATATCATGGAAATATTAATTTTTTAAATTTTGATTGTAAACCCTCAAGGAAAATCAGGGAAATTATTTTTAACAAATTTTGAAAATTAATTAACTAATAGGTTAATATGAGCCACTAATGTGAACTCAACTATTTTTCTACAAGATCACGTACTATTTTAATTGATGAGCTTGTATAGGAGTTTTACTGAATGAAGAGTAGAACTGGTATTTGAGTTTTACTGAACTCAAAGTATATATTTTAGCTTCTCTTTGTTTTGTTTTATTAAAAAAGGTCACAGTACAACTCAATATTTTTTAGATGCTATGTAGATCAAACATAATCTTTAAAATCTTGAACAATATGTATATATAATTCTCACAAACCTAAAATATCTAATGCGGAAGATGCAATTATAAACTTCTACTTTATGTATAAATAATTTCTTTGCGGAAGATGCAATCATAAACTTCAACTTTATGTATAAATAGTTTCTTCCCCTTAACACTTTATCTTAATGTTACAAATCTTTAAAATATAAATATTTGTGTGTATGTAATTACTTTTAATGAGCAGACATAAAACTTAATTATTTTATTTTTGTTTATCTTTAATCCGGTATATTTGATTGCAAATGAACAAATTAAATTTAGTTTGCTATTAACATTGGATAACCAAAAAAATTGTAACTCTCAATTAAATGGCACCTAGAGTTTCAAAATTTATTTTATGACCTTAAGACTAAAAATTCTCAAACATTTATATCCATTATTTAGACTACTTAATAATAATTAATCTAACATGTTATTCTCGAAAATTGGAGCTAAAAGATTTTGGATCTTCTGTAGCCCGGCTACTTGGTGCAAATAAATTCGTAACACGTAGTACTAATTACTACTAATTAAGTACACGGGTTCTAATAAAATAAAATTGCATAATGTAATTAATAAAATAAATTACAAAACCTGCGTCTTTTAGATATTTTTAATTAGCTTCTTTTATGAAATAAAATTAAACAACTGTAATTTATTGAGGGCTTCTAATTTTTTATTTTTTTAGTTCCTAAATGTCTTAAGGGATGAGTTACGCGTTTGACCTGAAATTAAGAGAAATGGAATTCATTTATGGTAAAAGTAGTAGTGGAATATCTCTTTTTTTCTGGACAGTATATATAGGTAACTGAGAAACTCAAACATTAATAAACCATATTAATAAATATTGTATTATCCAGTTAATTAGTAGGGTCCTTCCATAATTGATTTTTTTAATATATAGACCAACATATTTTGTACAGCCGATTTTTTCTATTTAAGACATAAAACAAAATTTGAAAACTACTCCACATTTTCTCTCAAAAAAAATTGAGATTTAGGAGAGCCGGAATTTAAAATTCAGGTGTATATAAATTTTCAGCTAGAAAAAAAAGGAGAATTAAAAAAATAAGAACTATTCAATAACCGCTATTTAAAATTTCAGCCTTTCAAGGAATACTTTTAGGTTCCAGTTTTTTTTTTTTTTAGATTACAAAACTAAAAAAAAAAATTAGGTCAAGAAATTAAATTCCGGTGCCCTCTTATTATAAGACTGGACAATCAAACGATGGTTTTATAAAAAGTTTGGTTGAATTTTTGAATTGCTTCGGTTTTTATATTTGGTTCGGTTTAGGATTTTCAAACCTGAAGGGGTCGTTCGGCAGCAAAGGATTAAGCCTCCTTAAGGCTTAATACGCTTTCTTTAGCTTCCTTAGCCGCTTAATCCTACCGAACACCGGTTCTTTAGCGCGGATTAAGAACACCTCCTTTAGCTTCATTTTACCCGGATCTTAATCCTCTGCCCGGACTTTAAAGCACCCACATCCCTTCCTTTAGCTTCCTTAACAAAACCCACGGATTAAGACAATCGAACATTGGTTCTTTAGCGCTCCTTAAGCTTTTAATCCTTCACTCTTAATCCTTTGTTGCTAAACGATCCCAAAAATATCGAACTAACCAAACCGACCGAACTGTGTGATTGGACAAGCGCATTAATACAACCTATTTTTAACAATATCTGATTTGAACGTACAGTCATTTGGGACTATATATAACTTTTAAAAAATTTGATGGCCCTTCTCTTTTTTTGAAAGCTACATGGCAAAGTACCATTGAACAGTTTGTGTGTCTCTCTGTGTGTGTACATATATCGAGTGGAGTTGGTTTATATTAAAATGTTTGTTTGTAGACTGTGGAACAAACGTTTTGATTTTTATATTTTTAAAATCTAAATAGTCGATCTAAACCGTTGAACATTCAATCTATAATAAAATGAGCTTGGAGACCAAATTTTAATTTTTTTTAAAAGTTTTTTACTATTTATTAAGTCAATTTTAAAATCATTATTTTCAATGATTCAATTTTTTCACTGTTTATTAAAATCAACAATTTAAAAACTCGCATAATAAATAATAAAAAAATTTCAAAAAAAATGTAAAGAAAACGATACATGATTAAAATAAAGAACAGTTTGTATTAAAATAAAGAAAACGATACATGGTTAAGTTTTTACATGGAAGAAAGAAGAAACAACTAAAAGCAAAAGGCAAACAAAAACGCTCAGCCTAAATCAATAAGCTGATCCTTATGGTTATTACTCGTAAATGAACTAAGATTTAATTAATCTATCTCAAAAAATATAGATCAATTTTCACAGACATGTCTACCGAGCAAAATGCCACAGCCATTGTTGCCATATAGACAGCAAGAGCTAATCAATCTCAGAGGTGATGATGTTATAGGCCCTCTAAAAGAGAGCGATCGGGTCTATGGCTATGCAGTCTACAATGACCTAGGTGACCCCGACAAGGGTGATGATCATGTGCGCACAACTCTCGGTGGGCCAGAGCACCCCTATCCTCGCCGTGGCCGTACCGGTCGCCCCCCAACCAAAACAGGTTTGCTCATAACATGCCACCTATCTTACCTTATTTAGACGGGATCAATGAAAAATCAAACTCATCACCCAAGCATGTCAGTATACCATGAACTGCCCATTACCGAGAGAAGAGAACTAAAATTGCAAAATATGAACCAATTTTATTTTTAGATTATAAACTAACTTGTCATGCAGATCCAAAATGCGAAAGCAAACAACCTGTACTGCATAGCCTAGACATATATGTGCCACGCGACGAACGATTTGGCCATCTGAAGTTGTCCGATTTCCTTGCATATAACTTAAAATTAATTGGTCAATCTATCTTCCCTACACTCAGTGCGATCTTTGACCTGACACCAAATGAGTTCGATTCGTTTAATGATACCTTCGACCTTTATGATGGGGGGTTATCCCTGCCTCACCCGCATATGCTAGAGAAAATGCGCCAGAGTATTCCATTTGAACTCTTCAAGGAAACGTTTCGAAGTGAGGGACATGCCTTTCGACTTCCGACTCCGCATGTGCTCAAAGGTACACAAGGGTAAATGAACAGAGGAGCTTCAATCTTTTTTAAGAAATAATTCTAATCAATTGATGAATGAACAGAGGATAAATTTGCTTGGAGGTCAGACGAAGAATTTGGGCGTGAAATGATTGCTGGCGTGAACCCGGTCATCATTAGACGTCTCGAGGTACATCATTCTTATTCATATGTAGCAGTTTTTCTCTAAATGAATCTATAAAATTTTAACTAATATAGTACTGTGAAAATAAGTCAAAACTTCATGATCTACACAGGAATTCCCCCCAACTAGCAACCTTGATCCAACAGTATACGGAAACCAGACGAGCACAATTAAGGAGGAGCACATTCTAAATAACCTTGATGGATTTACAGTGCTTAAGGTAAATAAATTAATAGAAGAGAGCCGAGCAATTTTAATTTTTTTCGGGCATGCAATAGATGCACGGCGTCTTTAAGATTAATTCAATAAATAGTTCGGGTCTCATTCTACCAGGTCAACCTGACTGGATTTGAGTTAGAGGGATATACTACCATTATTATAAGTACAAAACCAATAATTTTCTTTATGAATGTTAATTTTTGGTATATGATAAATTTCTTTTCTCGTACATGTAATTTGTTTTTATTTTTATTTTTATTTTTGGGTCTTTGCAACTTATTTATTGCCTTATGGGTGTTCTTTGACAGGCACTAAAGGAGAATAAGTTATACATACTCGACTATCATGATGCCATCATGCCTTACCTACCAAATATAAATGCATTGAAAGGAACATTTATCTATGCCACCAGAACACTCTTGTTCCTGAAAGATGATGGCACAATCAAACCGCTTGCTATCGAGCTAAGCCTACCGCACTCCGATGGGTTGGAACATGGTGCAGTAAGCAAGGTGTACACACCAGCATCAGAGGGAGTTGACGGATCTATTTGGCAGTTGGCCAAGGCCTATGTGGCAGCCAATGACTCTGGATATCACCAACTTATGAGCCATTGGTGTGTTTTTAAGTTCATGTTTTTTCAGTGATTACAATTACAATTTATTAATTTCATCATGACTTGGATTTACTATTAGATTTAATTAGAAACATATTACACTTAAAATAATCATGTTCAAAAAAAAAAAAATTTAGGCTCAAGACCCATGCGGTGATAGAACCATTCATCATAGCCACAAATAGACAGTTGAGCGTCACTCATCCAATACACAAGCTCATGAGCCCACATTACCGTGACACAATGAACATCAATGCATTGGCACGCCAAGCCCTTATCAGTGCCGGTGGCATAGTCGAAAATTCTGTTTTTCGTCAGAAATATGCCCTCGCCATGTCGTCTGATGTATATAAGAGTTGGAAATTCACAGAGCAAGGCCTACCAGCTGATCTCATCAAGAGGTATGACATATGAAACCACTTTTAACATTACAAAGAAATACAACACCTAAGTTTAATAGAAATACATTCATAAATTTCTAAACTTCTTTATTTGAAACAATGATTTTATACAATTTTATTAACTAAATTGGGAATTAGTAAGGTTTTATAACTTGACAATTTTGATTGACATATATCAGTCGGCTATTATGAGAAGTTGAGAACGTGAATCCTATTGATCTAAATGACAACTATACAAATTAAACTTGTGTAAGATTGTATAATAACACAAATCCCAATGATATGTCTTTTGTAGAGGAGTTGCGGTTGAAGACCCTTCAAGCCCTTACAAGCTTCGCTTACTAATCAAGGACTATCCATATGCTGTTGATGGTCTTGCTGTATGGTCCGCGATTGAATCGTGGGTCAATGAGTACTGCTTTCTCTACTATCCGAGTGACTCGGCGGTGAAATCCGATACAAAGCTCCAAGCTTGGTGGAAGGAGATTCGTGAGGTTGGGCATGGCGACAAAAAAGACGAGGAATGGTGGCCCAAGATGCAAACAGTCGAGGAATTAACCAAGACATGCACCACCATAATTTGGGTCGCCTCAGCTCTACATGCAGCTGTTAATTTTGGGCAGTACCCATATGCCAGATACCTCCTGAATCGCCCAACCGTTACTCGTAAACCAATGCCTGAACCAGGAACAGATGCATATGAAGAATTGAAGAAAAACCCTGATAAGGTCTTTTTGAAGACTATATCAAGTCAGTTACAAACTATATTAGTAATATCCTTGATCGAGATCTTGTCTCGGCATTCGTCAGATGAAGTCTACCTCGGACAACGCGACACACCAGAATGGACATCTGATGAGAAGGCACTGGATGCTTTTGACAAGTTTAGTGAGAGACTGATTGGAATAGAGGAGAAGATCAAGGGTTTGAATGCAGATCCAACTTTGAAGAACCGAAATGGACCCGTAAATTTTCCGTGTACATTATTATACCCAAATACTTCCGATAAGAGTAAAACTGGCGGGTTGGTTCCAAAGGGAATCCCAAATAGTGTGTCCATATGAGAGGTAATTTGTGTTTTTATTTATTTTCTTTTTATTAGTGGTTGTTTTATATTTGTTTGTGGTGTTGGTAAATAAAGGTTTGCTATATATGCAACCCGGTTTATTCAATTTGATTGTTTATTGCTGTGAAAGCTTATTGTGTAATTAAATTGGTATTAGTGAAATTCTGAGATAAAAAATAGATTATTCTATCGTACATGTCATCTGTTGAGTAAATAGTCTAAGAAACAATTTATTATAGTTCAAGGGTATATATGAAAAATGTATAAATTAGAAATAGACATCCTACTGTAGATAAAAGATAGATAGGTACTAACGGTCATATTGACCTTAGTATATATATACTTACACAGTCACTGTACGTAAGAGTTAGAAAAATACACAACTTTTCAAATATACAAATTTTCTTGTCTCTTCAGCTTACATTTCTAAAAAATAACATGGTAACAGCAAAGAGTAGATGGCTCAAGAAGGGCAACACGAGGCTACCAACAAATCCTCAAAGCTCACAAATACATTACTCAATGGAGAAAACTACCTTACATGGGCAAAGGCTGCAGCGCGAGCGCTCAGCGGTCGAGAGATGCGTGAATACATCACGGGAGACAACAAAGTGCCCGAAGTGGCAAACCCGCTCTCGCTGACCGAAGCGGAAAAAAAGCCAATGCGGAAATGGTGAACTCAAAACGATAAAATTATAACTTGGCTCACAAATTCTATGGAGTCATCCATTGCTGAGCTATTTCTTCTCCCCGACACAGCCTTCGAGCTATGGGAAGCCGTGAAAGCCATGTACGGCCAAGAAAATAACTACTCTCGGATTTATCAACTCAAACTAGAAATTCAACAAGAAAAACAAGGTACAAGAAAACACGTAGAGTACCTTGGTACTCTTCAAAAGAAAAAAATGAGCTCCGATTGTACTGGCCGGCAACCACCGACTTGGCAATAATAAAAAAACGAGAAGAAGAAGATATTTTTTAGTACCTTGCGGGATTAAACCCGAGCTATGAAGCCGTAAGGGCTTAGATTATGAACATCATACCTCTTCCCTCTTACTCCCAAATCAAAAATATGATTCAACAAGAAGAAAGTCGAAGAGAGGCAATGGGAGGCCCGCAACTCACAGTCGAAGAAGGACACGAGACCCATGGCTTTGCAGCAGCGAAAAAAATCAAAATTTCCCAAATCAGGTCAAAACCCTAGATCTCAAATTCTCCCAAATCAAAACGAAATCAAGAGATGCACGGGGTGTAAAAAGGAGGGGCACACCCATGAAAATTGCTGGTTCCTTCATCCCCATCTGAAACCAAAACACTTGAAAAATCAAGGCTCTGTTGGAGGAGGAAAAGGGGATCGGAATGAAGGCAGGGAAAGAAATGAAGTGGGGCGTGTGTATTTCGCTGAACAAAAAAACTCTGCCGAACCAAAGCTGCTAGCTTTTGCACCTGATCTGACTAATTACATTAGTGGGCCTGTGGCTACGAATGGGCCTTCAACAATAAACACATCAGGTGCTACCTTTTTCGCTGGCGGGTCAGGAACTGGCCGAAACAGGTCAGTTGATGGTTGTTTCGCTGGCGGGTCAGGGGCTGGCCGAAACGGGTCAGTAGATGCAGCAGATCAACTGCAGTCACTTGTTGGGGTTTACGGTGCTGTAACCAAAACCCGTTTAGGCTTAAGCTGCGGAATGACAGTAGAACAAAAATTTCTACAGCCAACTTAAGCTCAGGATTAAACGGGGTATGTCAGGAAACTTTCCAAGGCGGTTCACCTTCAGTATTCCTTTGGCATCAAAACCCAATTTAATCCTTTTTACAGATCTACTCCATGATTGATTTCTAAAACTTTAATCTACTTACCAATTAAATAGATTAATATAGCATATTTATACCTTGTTTCCAAATCACAATTGAAATGTAGACCGAGCGAGTAGAGCCTCACCAAGGAAGGAATCGACTCGGAGTATCACACGTGTGATACCTCTATCGGTTATCCACCAGGACTAACCGGAGAGCGGTTTATTTCTTCTGCCAGAAATACCGTAAACCGCGGAATTATGCAAAAACACTATTCACGGGAAAAAAGACGAAAACCCGTAAACACGAATTTTCGGTTGCTCAGTTTCATCAATATGCAAAACTGACATACCGCGAAATTTGGTAAAACACTATTCATCGATCCCGTAAATATATTTCACAACAACCCGCAAGATTATACGTCAACTACATATAACTTTCTTTTCTCAACCGAAACACTATTTGGGAGAGAAACCGAGAAAGAGAAAAAATACCGATTCGATTCTGCATGAAACCCTAAACCCTAAACCCCTATTTATAGGGTTTAGTCATTTTTCTCTCTACCCCTCCACCCCTATTTATAGGGTTTAGGGTCGGTTGCCAAAAGACCAAAATTCCCTCCAAGTTCGGCCTATTTACAAGATATGCCATTGAATGGATAAGGATGACATGTCATGTGGATAAGATCGATGACGTGTTATCTGGATAGGATCGATGACATGTCATGCGGATAAGGACGAATCTGAAAAGACCCGAATGCCCTCAGCCCGAATACAAATAATATTCGTATAATTATTCTGAACAATTATATATATTTTTCTTGCAGTTGTTTTTTCGGTAATTTATACAACGTGTCCTGCACATTTATAAATTAACCGGTTAACTTTTATACAACGTGTCACACACGTTTATAAATTAACCAATGTTTTTGCTTGTTATTTTTACATAACATTTATAATTTAATTATAACACGTATAATTAATTATAACCATCTTACTGATCATAACCAATTTATAATCAATCACAATAAGATTATCTGATTAACTCCTATATGGTGTGACCCAATAGGATCTGTGTTATGTTGGTAAATCGAGTTAAAACTATTTTAACTTCTATAATCATGAGCGGCATCTGGCAACACATCATGACCATCCAATTACACAGATGATGCTGTACTGTACAATATCACGATCCAGTAAACAATTTACTTATGTCTGTTCTTCTGTCTCATAGCTATCAGATCAGTTTCAAGGTAGTGTGTCATCCTTGCTAACTGTATCTTTTCTTGATCTTGAGTAGATTATCAAATATAATTACTCTTGTAATTATACTGCATGCATATAATCTAACTCTACCAAGGGGCCCAGTGATGCTATAGCTCGTATAGAGATACGAGGGACAAATAGTATTCTTGGTAAACTATCACTTCCTCAGCTAAGCTATACATATGGAAAAGCTACCGTTATGACTGCTTTTTACGGACAGCGATGGATAACAATCACACATACATATTTTTCAGTGGGAACGATAAATACCTCATACTGTAGAACGTGACACTGAATGAAAACATAAATGACACGAACACAATTCTATTTAATGTTTCATTCGGGGTCTGTCAAATATCATGTTCCTGGAACATATATCTATGTGATTAAAATGACAACTCCTTGTCTATGGTCTGTAAAACTTGACCATCATTTAATTCACATACTAACCTTACAGCGGTAATTAGTATTCCTGCTAATTACCTTGGTCAGTGACCTTTTAAGAGTATATATCATCTATATTATGGAGTTTCACAATTTCAGTCATGAACTCGAAATGATCCATAAATAAAATAATACTCAAGGCAACAAAATGATATTAATCATCCAATTCATGAACAAAGCTTTTATATATAATCAATTATCTTATTATTGACTTCTAAATTATTACACTAACATCACTAATTCAGCAGGTGTCTGTGCTGCTGACTCAACAAAACCAGTTCAAATTTTCTGGTATCTCTTCATACTCAAAGAATTTAAATTTGTTAGATAAAATAATTATTGATAGTGGTGCTACAGACCATATGTTTGGCAATTAAGCACTTTTAAAAAATTTAGATATGACCAATTTGTCTTGGTAGCAAATGGTATGAAGGCTAAAATAAATGACATAGGTGAAACTATATTTTGTAACAAAAAAATATTTAATGTGCTATACCTAGATACGTTTCCTATAAACTTACTTTCGGTTCAAAAATTAACACAAGAATTAAATTGCGACGTGATTTTTTCTTGTAAAAATGTTGTATTTCAGGACCGGGAAACCGGGACGAAGATTGGTGAAGGTTTTCTTAAAAACGGACACTACTTTTTGAATAAAAAAAATATGTTTGTGCTTCCGCTAAATCCGTAGATGTCGGACTATGGCATAGAAGATTTGGGCATCCCTCCGATAAGATTTTAAATTATATTTTGGATTGTAAAAATTTAAATTATGTCAATTGTGAAGTTTGTAAATTGGCCAAACAAACCAAACTTCCTTTTTCTCATTCCAATAGTAAAAGTGAAGCTATGTTTGATTTAATTCATTCGGATGTATGGGGACTGGCCCCAATTGATTCATACAATGGATTTAAATATTTTGTAACTTTTATTGATGATTTTTCAAGAACCACTTGGTTATATTTACTCAAATAAAAAAAATGAAGTGTTTAGTTGCTTCAAAGAATTTTTTTTGTCTTATAGAAAATCAATTTAATGCTAAACTAAAAATATTTAGGTCGGATAACGGAACGGAATTTGTAAACAAAAATTTTGAAACTTTTTTTTAAAGAAAAATGGATTATACACCAAACCACTTGCATTAATACACCCGAACAAAACGGAGTGTCGGAAAGAAAAAATAGACATTTGTTGGAAATGACAAAAACATTGATGTTTCAAAGCAATGTTCCTAAAATATATTGGTCGGATGCCATACTTTGCGCCACCCATCTAATTAATAAATTACCAAGTTCAAGGATAGAAAATGAAATTCCATTAGAAATTCTTTACCAACAAAAAAATCACCTTTGATCATTTAAAAATATTTGGGTGTACAAGTTTTGTACATATTAAAAGGAAAGATAAACTAGATTTTGTATCAACAAAAACTATTTTCTTAGGGTATTCACCATTTAAAAAAGGGTACAAATGCTATGATCCTATTAACAAAAAATTATTTATTTCTAGAAATGTTGTATTTTTTTTAAAATGAGCCATATTTTAAAAAATTAGGAGAGATTCAAGAGCCTAATCAAACCCAAATTGAAAGCATAAATTCGGTAACACCCTATATTGCACAAAATAATTTAGAAGAAAATGAAACAAGTGACATTGAATAAGAAATGAATGACAACAATGATGACATAAATGAGACCGAATGAGTGAATAATTCGGGACTTAGACGAACAACTAAAGTGTCACAACCATCAACTAGACTTAGAGACTATGTTACTTATGCCGTACAATATCCTATACAAAACTTAATTTCATATAATTTTTTTTTGCCTTCATACCAAGCTTTTCTTACTACCATAGAAAAATAAATATAACCAAAAAATTACCAAGAGGCCATTCAAAATCCAACTTGGAATAAAGCGATGAAAGAAGAGCTAAAAGCTCTAGAAAAAAAATGAAACATGGATAATAGTTCCATTACCAAAAAATAAAAAACCCGTTGGGTGCAAAAATTAAATATAATAGTAATGGTACCATAGAACGGTATAAGGCACGATTAGTAGCCAAAGGATTTACACAAACATATGGCATAGACTATAATGAAACATTTGCACCGGTTGCAAAAATGAATACCGTTAGGGTGTTATTTTCCATTGCCGTAAACAATGGATGGAATTTATATCAAATGAACGTTAAAAATGGATTTCTTCAAGGAACACTTGAGGAAGAAGTTTATATGACCCTTCCACCGGGTCATGTAAAAGAAAAAAAAGCTAATCTTGCTTGTAGGTTAAAAAAATCAATTTACGGACTTAAGCAATCTCCAAGAGCATGGTATGACAAATTATCTCAATATTTAATTTCTTGCAATTTTAATATTAGCAATGCCGACCACTCTTTGTTTACCAAAAATGAAGGAAAAAATATAACCCTTGTGTTAGTATACGTAGATGATTTAATAATTACCAGAAATAATTTAGAAGTAATTAAAAAAATCAAATCCCAATTAAAAGAAAATTTTGACATTAAAGATTTAGGATATTTAAAATATTTTCTAGGAATAGAAGTAGCATTTTCAAACAAAGGCCTATTAATCTCACAAAGAAAGTATACCTTGGATTTATTAAAGGAAACTGGTAAATTAGGTTGTAAACCGGCCTCTACACCAACAGATAATAAATATAAATTAAATACCAAGGATGGTGAACCCTTAGAAAATAAAAATCAATTTCAAAGACTTGTAGGAAAATTGATTTACCTCACGGTAACCCGTCCGGATATTTCTTTTTTCGTAAGCCAAATTAGTAAATTTATGCATTCACCAAGAACACCACATTTAGAGGCCATAAATAGAGTTCTAAGATATTTAAAAGAAAATCCCGGAAAGGACATATGGATGAAGAATAATAATTCTAATGCAATATGTGGCTATTCCGATGCAGATTGGGCCGGTAGCTTTGATAGAAAATCCACCACCGTTTTTTGCACATTTGTAGGCGAAAATTTAGTAACATGGAAAAGCAAGAAGCAAAATGTTGTGGCACGATCAAGCGCGGAAGCGGAGTATCGAGCCATGGCATCAACCGCGACTGAATTGATATGGCTCAAGCAATTGCTTAAAGACATGGGAATTAATGTTGATCAACCCATGAAAATGTATTGTGACAACAACTCTGCACGTCACATTGCTCAAAATTCCGTATTTCATGAACGGACCAAACACATAGAAGTTGATTGTCACTTTATTAGAGAGAAGGTCCAAGCCAAGGAAATAGAAACACCGTTTGTTCGAAGTGAAGATCAACTAGCGGATGTGTTTACGAAAGGATTGGACCCAAAGCCGTTTGAAGAAATCACAAGCAAGCTAGGATTATTCGATATTTACAATCCTAGCTTGAGGGGTGTTGAGTAAATAGTCTAAGAAACAATTTATTATAGTTCAAGGGTATATATGAAAAATGTATAAATTAGAAATAGGCATCCTATTGTAGATAAAAGATAGATAGGTACTAACGGTCATATTTACCTTAGTATATATCAAGGTTCTAAATAGCGATTATAGCGGCATAGCGGGGAGACAAAAAAAAAGCTATTGCGAATAGCGTAGCTATAGCGGAAGCTATCACACATAGCGATTTTCCCTTTTCAAACTGTATATTCTATATTTCTACTAATTATCAACATAATCAATATTAAAGAATTGATGTAACAACTAAATGACAACTAATCTAAGTCTATACTTTTTATTAATTATGCAAATAAGCTGAAATTCGTATTCAAAATTAATCGAATATTGGGACATGAATAAGCCCGTGTGTGAAACTGTGAAATATTGATCTCAGTAATCAACATTCAAGGCCGTATACAAGTACTGCAGTACATGCAGTCTGCTTAAACACTGGTCATATGCTAATGCTGGAGAATAGAAGTTCGAATTTTCAGTAATCGATAGTTGCCACAAAAATGGATGTTATGGAAGCAACGGAACGAGAAGATATTCCGCAATAAACTCATGCCTCCTACGTTGCTAGCTAACAAGATCTTACAGGAGGGAAACCTTTGGATGCAATACCGTAAGGGTGCTGCAACTAAAACTGGAATAGGGTAGCTGTGGGAGAAATGCTGAAAATTTTGAAAAATTTAAATTAGAAATTGAAAGTGGCAGTATAGTCATTAGGTTTTGCTTCAAGTATTGAAGGGTGCGATGTCGATGTTGGATACTAAAATGTAATCAGTACTTGGTAGCTACTACCAAGTTTTTTTAAAAAAAAAAGATAGTTGGCACAAAAAATGTTTTGGCTAAAATACTAATTCACAAACAAACCCCAGTACGTACCAAGGGTGCTTTTATTCAACGAACTATTATGTTTACATCCAACAATCATTTACACAATGAATATATAATCTATAACGAATAGCTCAAAATTAATCAAGCGCTAGAATACACATGGAGCGAGGCAAATGATAATTAATTAATTTATTAGTTATAAGGTGAAGTTGCTTGTCCAAACTTGGACATCAGAAGCTGGATGACTGACGCGTCGACCTGGAAAGTCTTTGTGAGCACATCAATCGGAATTGCTGGTTTTGACCCGAACAAGGTTTGTGGAGCCAACACAACTCCTGGCAACTGGCTGTTAAAAGCGGTGATAGCCACCCCATTTTCTTTCCCAGTGTTGTACTGGAAATGAATGAGTCCTCGGGGGATAATGAAGCTCTCACCAGCCTTCACGACTTTCGAATAGAAAACATTTGCGGTGCTGATGAAACCAACAAGCATTTCTCCTTGAACAACGAATCCAATTTCGGAAGCACGGGGGTGGCTATGGAGAGGGTTGACACCACCTGGAGCTAAGTCAACACGGTTCATGGAGAGACCGAGCGTATTCAAGCAAGGAAAGGTCTGAACACTGCCTGCTGTAATATTGGATCCAAACATGTTATTGGTGTTTCCTGCCACAGCGAGTCCGCTGAAGAAGAAATCCTTGGAGGCAACATTAGAAGCCGGTTTGCAAGGGAAACCGTTGACAGTGATGTCGGATTGTAAGTCAGCGACGCAAAAATCTTGAAGAGGATCAGGGTCGGCACGGCACGAGGTGAAGATGAAGACAGTGAGAGAAAGGAGCAACACGGATCTTAAAGGGGCCATTGTTTTAGTTTGCTGGTAAGGTTTGGGATGAGTGCTCTAGGTACGTGGGTAGTCCTTTTATAGGGAGTGATGCGAGGAATCGTTCAAAAATGATTGAAAAGTTAAGTGTTTGATTTGCTTAATCAAATAGGAAAATTAATTAAAGTCATGTAGTTGGTGATGACTAATTAACCAGAAGTCAATTTTTCAATTTCATACAAATTGGGAGCAGATAATCAATAAAATATTTTGAAGATTAAAAATATTAATTACATTGATGACAGATAAATTAGAAATCAATTATATCAATAGAAAATTAAGTAGAGATCAAGTAGTATTAATTAGTATATAATAAATCTTGTAATATAAAAATATTTTAGTGGTCCTGTGTAAATCCTGTAGCATATAAATAAGAGCCGTGTAAGATATTGAAATCATATCATAAATCAATAAGATTAGTATTTTTTGTTCTCAAAATTCAACAAATTAAACCGATCTAAAATGATAAGATCAGTAGACTTAGTCCTTTGCGTAATCTGACTTTTTGCACTATGTTAGCTGTCCAAATTTACTTCCTTTTAGTCGGAACAAAACTAACAAGGAGCTTACCGGAATTGAGGGTACACATTTTGACAAAGCAGTTTTTAATTCAGACATAGCAAAGATAATAAAGTGAAAACTGTCCTGCTTTGTCTATCATGATCTCTGCATAAATTAAAAACTGTCTTGTCAAAATTTGTACCAAAATTGAAGTTATCCAATTAGTAGGGGGTGCATTTTTGGTCCATAAAATTTTTGACATAGTCTTATTTTAAACCGAATCTAAATTATTTGATTAAAATTCACACAAACCGCACGTTTAGATTTATGAAACGGTTTAGATTTGTACGATCCTAACTCGGTCTGTACAATTCTCAATACGGACATGACTCTGCCAAAGTCCTTTGCACACAACCACATCCCAAACTATGGTTTGGAATACTAGAACTACTGTGTGTATATTAAGCTCACCAAATGAGAGCGAAGAACTTCAATTCTCAATCCCGTAAATATTTTATTGGTTTAGTAAAAATTTTAAAAATGACAAACTCTACTTTTCAATTAAAAAATCTCTGCAAAACAATTCATGAATATAGATAAAAGAATTAAAAAATTTTGTATGGACAGTTCGAGGACAAAGATATCTAGGCTTTGATAAAGTTGGTGATTTTCAAAAGTGATTTGATGGACGAATATATATGGAAAGATTCCACAAATATCACTGAACATGAATTTGATCATCCCAGGTACCTGACTTAAGCAAATTATAAACGAACGGTCCAAATTAATTCTTTTAACTTGGCACGAATCTCAAAACGGACTGCCTATAGTTTTTATAAGCACCGGATTGATTTCGGCCCAGTTGAGATTAATCTGGGCCGTCCATTTATAATTTGCTTGAGTCAGGTAGCTGGGAGGATACGGATTCACTAAACATTACCACATTATGAAAAAAAAAAATCCTCCCAACTAGTTTACCGTTTCCTTTTCTAATCCAGAAAGCTTCGTACCTCTCCTCGTTACGTTAGCTCTGTTCCGACTAAAAGGACTGGACTGATAACAATAAAATAACACACTACAAAAAGTCAAAGATAAGGACTAAGTCTACTAATTATCTGCTCCAAATTTTTTTATCAAAAGTTAGAAGTCAGCTTCTGGGGTTAATTAGTTATTACCAACTACATTACTTTAATTACTTTTCCTGTTCTATCGAACGATTCAAACACCAACTTTTCAATCGTTTTTGAACGATTCCTCGCATCACTCCCTATAAAAGAACCAACCACGTACCTAGCTAAAGCACTCATCACAATCCTTACAAGCACAATAATTAATTAAAACACACACAAAGAACACAAAAAGCAACAATGGCCCCATTAAGATCCATGTTGCTCCTTTCTCTCACTGTCTTCATCTTCACCTCATGCCGCGCCGACCCTGATCCTCTCCAAGATTTCTGTGTCGCGGACTTAAAATCCGACATCACTGTCAACGGTTTCCCTTGCAAACCGGCTTCTAATGTTGCCTCCAAGGATTTCTTCTTCAGCGGACTCGCCGTGTCAGGAAACACCAATAACATGTTTGGATCCAATATTACAGCAGGCAGTGTTCAGACCTTTCCTGGCTTGAATACGCTCGGTCTCTCCATGAACCGTGTTGACTTAGCTCCAGGTGGTGTCAACCCTCTCCATAGCCACCCCCGTGCTTCTGAAATTGGATTTGTTGTTCAAGGAGAAATGCTTGTTGGTTTCATCAGCACCGCGGATGTTTTCTATTCGAAAGTTGTGAAGGCTGGTGAGAGCTTCATTATCCCCCGAGGACTCATTCATTTCCAGTACAACACCGGGAAAGAAAATGGGGTGGCTATCACGGCTTTTAACAGCCAGTTGCCGGGAGTTGTGTTGGCTCCGTTAACCTTGTTCGGGTCAAAACCATCAATTCCAATTGATGTTCTGACAAAGACGTTCCAGGTCGATGCGTCAGTCATCCAGCTTCTGATGTCCAAGTTTGGACAAGCAACTTCACCTTATAACTAATAAATTAATTAATTATCATTTGCCTCGCTCCATGTGTATTCTAGCGCTTGATTAATTTTGAGCTATTCGTTATAGATTATATATTCATTGTGTAAATGATTGTTGGATATTGCATACAGTTGATTGAATAAAAACACCCTTGGTACGTACCGGGGTTTGTTTAATTATGAATTAGTAATTTAACCAAAACTTATTTTGTGATAATTGTTGATTATTGATAAGTCAAACTTCTATTCCTCTGCTTAAGCATATGACCAATGATGGTTTAAGCAGACATCAGACTACATGCCCTGCAGTAGTAGTCTATATAAATTATAAAAATACGGTCTTGAATGTTGGTTACTGAGATCAAGATTTCATATATAGTTTCACATATGGACTTTATTGATACCCATTTCAGCTCATGGACAAAGCTCTGTCATCGAGTCAAATGTCGGTTTCGCAGTTGTTTTCTTATTTACCTGTTCGCACTTAATTAGCCTCCTTTACGTTTTAATCTGCGCTAATTTCTTGGTAATTTTTATTAATCCAACTACCTCCTCGCTTTAGAAAATAGTCTTCCTAAATACCACATTTACACATCTTCTGGCTCTTTTATAGACAACTTTACCGGTGCTACTTATTTAAGGAGTTTTCATTTTTTTTTTTTTTTTTTTTTATGTTCTTTCTTTCTCCTGCCTACACAGAAACCCACGTTCGGAAAATAACGCTTCTTCCTCCTCCTAACTTAAATCAATGGTCCTCTGGCAATGTTCTTGTAAATACAACACCATATAGGAAGATTTGCACCGTAATGCTCAATTTTTTTACATCCATTTTGATAAGTACTATTCTATTGCTTCTCTTTGCGAATTTTCTAACAGCATATCTCTTTAGTTTCTTAATTTCGTCTAAATTTTTTTATTTCTTTTAGTTTCTGTTTGTACTATTTTTGGCCAGAAATTTTATTTGTTAGTATGTCGAACTTATTTTAATTATTATTTTTAATTATATCATGGAAATATTAATTTTTTAAATTTTGATTGTAAACCCTCAAGGAAAATCAGGGAAATTATTTTTAACAAATTTTGAAAATTAATTAACTAATAGGTTAATATGAGCCACTAATGTGAACTCAACTATTTTTCTACAAGATCACGTACTATTTTAATTGATGAGCTTGTATAGGAGTTTTACTGAATGAAGAGTAGAACTGGTATTTGAGTTTTACTGAACTCAAAGTATATATTTTAGCTTCTCTTTGTTTTGTTTTATTAAAAAAGGTCACAGTACAACTCAATATTTTTTAGATGCTATGTAGATCAAACATAATCTTTAAAATCTTGAACAATATGTATATATAATTCTCACAAACCTAAAATATCTAATGCGGAAGATGCAATTATAAACTTCTACTTTATGTATAAATAATTTCTTTGCGGAAGATGCAATCATAAACTTCAACTTTATGTATAAATAGTTTCTTCCCCTTAACACTTTATCTTAATGTTACAAATCTTTAAAATATAAATATTTGTGTGTATGTAATTACTTTTAATGAGCAGACATAAAACTTAATTATATTATTTTTGTTTATCTTTAATCCGGTATATTTGATTGCAAATGAACAAATTAAATTTAGTTTGCTATTAACATTGGATAATCAAAAAAATTGTAACTCTCAATTAAATGACACCTAGAGTTTCAAAATTTATTTTATGACCTTAAGACTAAAAATTCTCAAACATTTATATCCATTAGTTAGACTACTTAATAATAATTAATCTAACATGTTATTCTCGAAAATTAGAGCTAAAAGATTTTGGATCTTCTGTAGCCCGGCTACTTGGTGCAAAGAAATTCGTAACACGTAGTACTAATTACTACTAAGTACACGGGTTCTAATAAAATAAAATTGCATAATGTAATTAATAAATAAAATTACAAAACCTGCGTCTTTTAGATATTTTTAGCTTCTTTTATGAAATAAAATTAAACAACTGTAATTTATTGAGGGCTTCTAATTTTTTATTTTTTAGTTCCTAAATGTCTTAAGGGATGAGTTACGCGTTTGACCTCAAATTAAGAGAAATGGAATTCATTTATGGTAAAAGTAGTAGTGGAATATCTCTTCTTTTTTTTTTTCTTTTTTTTTCTGGACAGTATATATAGGTAACTGAGAAACTCAAACATTAATAAACCATATTAATAATTGTATTATCCAGTTAGTAGGGTCCTTCCATAATTGATTTTTTTTTAATATATAGACCAACATATTTTGTACAGCCGATTTTTTCTATTTAAGACATAAAACAAAATTTGAATACTACTCCACATTTTCTCTCAAAAAAAATTTAGATTTAGGAGAGCCGGAATTTAAAATTCAGGTGTATATAAATTTTCAGCTATAAAAAAAAGGAGAATTAAAAAAATAAGAACTATCCTAAGCTCCGAACTATTCAATAACCGCTATTTAAAATTTCAGCCTTTCATGGAATACTTTTAGGTTCCAGTTTTTTTTTTTTGATTACAAAACTAAAAAAAACAAATTAGGTCAAGAAATTAAATTCCGGTGCCCTCTTATTATAGGACTGGACAATCAAACGATGGTTTTATAAAAAGTTTGGTTGAATTTTTGAATTGCTTCGGTTTTTAGAATTTGGTTCTGTTTAGAATTTTAAAACCTGAAAAGATCGAACTGACCGAACTGACCAAATCGACCGAACTGTGTGATTGGACAAGCGCATTAATACAACCTATTTTTAACAATATCTGATTTGAACGTACAGACATGTGGGACTATATATAACTTTTAAACAATTTGATGGCCCTTCTCTTTTTTTGAAAGCTACATGGCAAAGTACCATTGAACAGTTTGTGTGTCTCTCTGTGTGTGTACATATACAGAGAGAGTCGAGTTGGTTTATATCAAAATATTTGTTTTTAGGCTGTGGAACAAACGTTTTGATTTTTATATTTTTAAAGTCTAAATAGTCGATCTAAACCGTTGAACATTCAATCTATAATAAAATGAGCTTGGAGACCAAATTTTAATTTTTTTTTAAATTTTTTACTATTTATTAAGTCAATTTTAAAATCATTATTTTCAATGATTCAATTTTTTCACTGTTTATTAAAATCAACGATTTTAAAACTCTCATAATATAAAAAAAATGTAAAGAAAACGATACATGATTAAAATAAAGAACAGTTTGTATTAAAATAAAGAAAACGATACATGGTTAAGTTTTTACATGGAAGAAAGAAGAAACAGCTAAAAGCAAAAGGCAAACAAAAACGCTCAACCTAAATCAATAAGCTGATCCTTATGGTTATTACTCGTAAATGAACTAAGATTTAATTAATCTATCTCAAAAAATATATATCAATTTTCACAGACATGTCTACCGAGCAAAATGCCACGGCCATTGTTGCCATATAGACAGCAAGAGCTAATCAATCTCAGAGGTGATGATGTTATAGGCCCTCTAAAAGAGAGCGATCGGGTCTATGGCTATGCAGTCTACAATGACCTAGGTGACCCTGACAAGGGTGATGATCATGTGCGCACAACTCTCGGTGGGCCAGAGCACCCCTATCCTCGCCGTGGCCGTACCGGTCGCCCCCCAACCAAAACAGGTTTGCTCATAACATGCCACCTATCTTACCTTATTTAGACGGGATCAATGAAAAATCAAACTCATCACCCAAGCATGTCAGTATACCATGAACTGCCCATTACCGAGAGAAGAGAACTAAAATTGCAAAATATGAACCAATTTTATTTTTAGATTATAAACTAACTTGTCATGCAGATCCAAAATGCGAAAGCAAGCAACCTGTACTGCATAGCCTAGACATATATGTGCCACGCGACGAACGATTTGGCCATCTGAAGTTGTCCGATTTCCTTGCATATAACTTAAAATTAATTGGTCAATCTATCTTCCCTACACTCAGTGCGATCTTTGACCTGACACCAAATGAGTTCGATTCGTTTAATGATACCTTCGACCTTTATGATGGGGGGTTATCCCTGCCTCACCCGCATATGCTAGAGAAAATGCGCCAGAGTATTCCATTTGAACTCTTCAAGGAAACGTTTCGACGTGAGGGACATGCCTTCCGACTTCCGACTCCACATGTGCTCAAAGGTACACAAGGGTAAATGAACAGAGGAGCTTCAATCTTTGTTACGAAATAATTCTAATTAATTGATGAATGAACAGAGGATAAATTTGCTTGGAGGTCAGACGAAGAATTTGGGCGTGAAATGATTGCTGGCGTGAACCCGGTCATCATTAGACGTCTCGAGGTACATCATTCTTATTCATATGTAGGAGTTTTTCTCTAAATGAATCTATAAAATTTAACTAATATAGTACTGTGAAAATAAGTCAAAACTTCATGATCTACACAGGAATTCCCCCCAACTAGCAACCTTGATCCAACAGTATATGGAAACCAGACGAGCACAATTAAGGAGGAGCACATTCTAAATAACCTTGATGGATTTACAGTGCTTAAGGTAAATAAATTAATAGAAGAGAGCCGAGCAATTTTAATTTTTTCGGGCATGCAATAGATGTGCGGCGTCTTTGAGATTAATTCAATAAATAGTCCGGGTCTCATTCTACCAGGTCAACCTGACTGGATTTGAGTTAGAGGGATATACTACCATTATTATAAGTACAAAACCAATAATTTTCTTTATGAATGTTAATTTTTGGTATATGATAAATTTCTTTTCTCGTACATGTAATTTGTTTTTATTTTTGGGTCTTTGCAACTTATTTATTGCCTTATGGGTGTTCTTTGACAGGCACTAAAGGAGAATAAGTTATACATACTCGACTATCATGATGCCATCATGCCTTACCTACCAAATATAAATGCATTGAAAGGAACCTTTATCTATGCCACCAGAACACTCTTGTTCCTGAAAGATGATGGCACAATCAAACTGCTTGCTATCGAGCTAAGCCTACCGCACTCCGATGGGTTGGAACATGGTGCAGTAAGCAAGGTGTACACACCGGCATCAGAGGGAGTTGACGGCTCTATTTGGCAGTTGGCCAAGGCCTATGTGGCAGCCAATGACTCTGGATATCACCAACTTATGAGCCATTGGTGTGTTTTTAAGTTCATGTTTTTTCAGTGATTACAATTACAATTTATTAATTTCATCATGACTTGGATTTACTATTAGATTTAATTAGAAACATATTACACTTAAAATAATCATGTTAAAAAAAAAAAAAAATTTAGGCTCAAGACCCATGCGGTGATAGAACCATTCATCATAGCCACAAATAGACAGTTGAGCGTCACTCATCCAATACACAAGCTCATGAGCCCACATTACCGTGACACAATGAACATCAATGCATTGGCACGCCAAGCCCTTATCAGTGCCGGTGGCATAGTCGAAAATTCTGTTTTTCCTCCGAAATATGCCCTCGCCATGTCGTCTGATGTATATAAGAGTTGGAAATTCACAGAGCAAGGCCTACCAGCTGATCTCATCAAGAGGTATGACATATGAAACCACTTTTAACATTACAAAGAAATACAACACCTAAGTTTAATAGAAATACATTCATAAATTTCTAAACTTCTTTATTTGAAACAATGATTTTATACAATTTTATTAACTAAATTGGGAATTAGTAAGGTTTTATAACTTGACAATTTTGATTGACATATATCAGTCGGCTATTATGAGAAGTTGAGAACGTGAATCCTATTGATCTAAATGACAACTATACAAATTAAACTTGTGTAAGATTGTATAATAACACAAATCCCAATAATATGTCTTTTGTAGAGGAGTTGCGGTTGAAGACCCTTCAAGCCCTTACAAGCTTCGCTTACTAATCAAGGACTATCCATATGCTGTTGATGGTCTTGCTGTATGGTCCGCGATTGAATCGTGGGTCAATGAGTACTGCTTTCTCTACTATCCGAGTGACTCGGCGGTGAAATCCGATACAAAGCTCCAAGCTTGGTGGAAGGAGATTCGTGAGGTTGGGCATGGCGACAAAAAAGACGAGGAATGGTGGCCCAAGATGCAAACAGTCGAGGAATTAACCAAGACATGCACCACCATAATTTGGGTCGCCTCAGCTCTACATGCAGCTGTTAATTTTGGGCAGTACCCATATGCCGGATACCTCCCGAATCGCCCGACCGTTACTCGTAAACCAATGCCTAAACCAGGAACAGATGCATATGAAGAATTGAAGAAAAATCCTGATAAGGTCTTTTTGAAGACTATATCAAGTCAGTTACAAACTATATTAGTAATATCCTTGATCGAGATCTTGTCTCGGCATTCGTCAGATGAAGTCTACCTCGGACAACGCGACACACCAGAATGGACATCTGATGAGAAGGCACTGGATGCTTTTGACAAGTTTAGTGAGAGACTGATTGGAATAGAGGAGAAGATCAAGGGTTTGAATGCAGATCCAACTTTGAAGAACCGAAATGGACCCGTAAATTTTCCGTATACATTATTATACCCAAATACTTCCGATAAGAGTAAAACTGGCGGGTTGGTTCCAAAGGGAATCCCAAATAGTGTGTCCATATGAGAGGTAATTTGTGTTTTTATTTATTTTCTTTTTATTAGTGGTTGTTTTATATTTGTTTGTGGTGTTGGTAAATAAAGGTTTGCTATATATGCAACCCGGTTTATTCAATTTGATTGTTTATTGCTGTGAAAGCTTATTGTGTAATATTAAAATTGTATTAGTGAAATTCTGAGATGATTTGTATTTTGTAGTATTCTATCGATCCTTGAAGAATCGAGGAGTCGAAAAAAAAATAGATTATTCTATCGTACATGTCATCAATAGATTACAGTGAAAAGAAAAAAAAATGACCATACTAATGATTTGTAGTATTCCAAGTAAAGATTTTTTTTCTTAATTAAGCGTCGGAAAAAGACTACTAGTAGTGTTCTGAATTTGCCTAAATAAGAAAACAACTGTGAAACAGACCTTCGGCTTGATTACTGGGCTTTGTCCATAAGCTCAAATTCGGATTCAGAATTAATCTAATATTGGGACATGAATAAGCCCGTGTGTGAAACTGTGAAATATTGATCTCAGTAATCAGCATTCAAGGCCGTATACAAGTACTGCAGTACATGCAGTCTGCTTAAACACGGGTCATATGCTAATGCTGGAGAATAGAAGTTCGAATTTTCAGTAATCGATAGTTGCAACAAAAATGGATGTTATGGAAGCAACGGAACGAGAAGATATTCTGCAATAAACTCATGCCTCCTACGTTGCTAGCTGACAAGATCTTACAGGAGGGAAACCTTTGGATGCAATACCGTAAGGGTGCTGCAACTAAAACTGGAATAGGGTAGCTGTGGGAGAAATGCTGAAAATTTTGAAAATTTTAAATTAGAAATTGAAAGTGGCAGTATAGTCATTAGGTTTTGCTTCAAGTATTGAAGGGTGCGATGTCGATGTTGGATACTAAAATGTAATCAGTACTTAGTAGCTACTATTAAGTTTTTCAAAAAAAAAAAAAAGATAGTTGCCACAAAAAATGTTTTGGCTAAAATACTAATTCACAAACAAACCCCAGTACGTACCAAGGGTGCTTTTATTCAACGAACTATTATGCTTACATCCAACAAACCTTTGGATGCAATACCGTAAGGGTGCTTCAACTAAAACTGGAATAGTGTAGCTGTGGGAGAAATGCTGAAAATTTTGAAAATTTTAAATTAGAAATTGAAAGTGGCAGTATAGTCATTAGGTTTTGCTTCAAGTATTGAAGGGTGCGATGTCGATGTTGGATACTAAAATGTAATCAGTACTTAGTAGCTACTACTAAGTTTTTCAAAAAAAAAAAAAGATAGTTGCCACAAAAAATGTTTTGGCTAAAATACTAATTCACAAACAAACCCCAGTACGTACCAAGGGTGCTTTTATTCAACGAACTATTATGTTTACATCCAACAATCATTTACACAATGAATATATAATCTATAACGAATAGCTCAAAATTAATCAAGCGCTAGAATACACATCGAGCGAGGCAAATGATAATTAATTAATTTATTAGTTATAAGGTGAAGTTGCTTGTCCAAACTTGGACATCAGAAGCTGGATGACTGACGCGTCGACCTGGAAAGTCTTTGTGAGCACATCAATCGGAATTGCTGGTTTTGACCCGAACAAGGTTTGTGGAGCCAACACAACACCTGGCAACTGGCTGTTAAAAGCGGTGATAGCCACCCCATTTTCTTTCCCAGTGTTGTACTGGAAATGAATGAGTCCTCGGGGGATAATGAAGCTCTCACCAGCCTTCACAACTTTCGAATAGAAAACATCCGCGGTGCTGATGAAACCAACAAGCATTTCACCTTGAACAACGAATCCGATTTCAGAAGCACGGGGGTGGCTATGGAGAGGGTTGACACCACCTGGAGCTAAGTCAACACGGTTCATGGAGACACCAAGGGTGTTCAGGCCAGGAAAGCTTTGAACACTGCCTTGTGTCACATTGGATCCAAACATGTTATTTGTGTTTCCTGCGACAGCAAGTCCGCTGAAGAAGAAATCATTGGCGACAACATTAGAAGCTGGTTTGCAAGGGAAGCCGTTGACAGTGATGTCGGATTGTAAGTCAGCGACGCAAAAATCTTGAAGAGGATCAGGGTCGGCACGGCACAAGGTGAAGATGAAGACAGTGAGAGAAAGGAGCAACAGGGATCTTAAAGGGGCCATTGTTTTAGTTTGCTGGTAAGGTTTGGGATGAGTGCTCTAGGTACGTGGGTAGTCCTTTTATAGGGAGTGATGCGAGGAATCGTTCAAAAACGATTGAAAACTTAAGTGTTTGACTTGCTTAATCAAATAGGAAAATTAATTAAAGTCATGTAGTTGGTGATAGTGGTTTGCTAACGGGTTACCCGTGACCCGTTCCGGGTAACCCGTTAGGGGTAACGGGTAGGGCGGGTAGACGGGTAGGACGGGTACGGGTACAACCCGCAACGGGTAGACGGGTAGTTTTCCCAAAACCTCTACCCTACCCGTTTATTACCCGTACCCGTTGCGGGTTGACGGGTACGGGTACCCCGGGTACGGGCGGGTTTTTTTTTTTTTTTTTTTTCTTTTCTGTTTTTTTCTGAATTTTTATGCTTTGAGATTCGTGCCAAGTTAAAGGACATGGATGGATGGAGTTTAGATATAGGGGTCCGTTTTGAGATTCATGCCAAATTAAAATTGATGCCTCAGATCTCATTCTACTAAGTCAGGTATTGCACTGGATCTGAATTCTATAGGGGTGCCGCCAAAAAAATTTTGAAATTCAAATTTTGTAACGGGTACGGGTAGACGGGTACGGGTAGGCGGGTATAGGGGTACGGGTAGGAGGGTACGGGTTGGCGGGTAGACGGGTACGGGTACAATGGGTTTTTTTCAAAATAGGGGTGTCCGGTCCGTTTATTACCCGTACCCGTCTACCCGTCTACCCGTCTGTACCCGGGCAACGGGTACGGGTACCACGGGTAACGGGTACGGGTCGGGCAAAACGGGCTCAACCCGTTAGGGGTTTAGCAAACCTCTAGTTGGTGATGACTAATTAACCAGAAGTCGACTCTTCAATTTCATACAAATTGGGAGCAGATAATCAATAAAATATTTTGAAGATTAAAAATATTAATTACATTGATGACAGATAAATTAGAAATCAATTATATCAATAGAAAATTAAGTAGGGATCAATTAGTATTAATTAGTGTATAATAAATCTTGTAATATAAAAATATTTTAGTGGTCCTGTAAATCCTGTAGCATATAAATAAGAGCCGTGTAAGATATTGAAATCATATCATAAATCAATAAGATTAGTATTTTTTGTTCTCAAAATTCAACAAATTAAACCGGTCTAAAATGATAAGATCAGTAGACTTAGTCCTTTGCGTAATCTGACTTTTTGCACTATGTTAGCTGTCCAAATTTACTTCCTTTTTAGTCGGAACACAACTAACAAGGAGCTTACCGGAATTGAGGGTACACATTTTGACAAAGCAGTCTTTAATTTATACATAGCCAAGATAATAAAGTGAAAACTGTCCTGCTTTGTCTATCATGATCTCTGCATAAATTAAAAACTGTCTTGTCAAAATTTGTACCAAAATTGAAGTTATCCAATTAGTAGGGGGTGCATTTTTGGTCCATAATTTTTTTGACATAGTCTTATTTTAATTAAACCGAATCTAAATTATTTGATTAAAATTCACACAAACCGCACGTTTATATTTATGAAACGGTTTAGATTTGTACGATCCTAACTCGGTCTGTACAATTCTCAATACGGACATGACTCTGCCAAAGTCCTTTGCACACAACCACATCCCAAACTATGGTTTGGAATACTAGAACTACTGTGTGTATATTAAGCTCACCAAATGAGAGCGAAGAACTTCAATTCTCAATCCCGTAAATATTTTATTGGTTTAGTAAAAATTTTAAAAATAACAAACTCTACTTTTCAATTAAAAAATCTCTGCAAAACAATTCATGAATATAGATAAAAGAATCAAAATTTTTTGTATGGACAGTTCGAGGACAAAGATATCTAGGCTTTGATAAAGTTGGTGATTTTCAAAAGTGATTTGATGGACGAATATATATGGAAAGATTCCACAAATATCACTGAACATGAATTTGATCATCCCAGGTACCTGACTTAAGCAAATTATAAACGGACGGTCCAAATTAATTCTTTTAACTTGGCACGAATCTCAAAATGGACTGCCTATAGTTTTTAATTTTTTATAAGCACCGGATTGATTTCGGCCCAGTTGAGATTAATCTGGGCCTTCCATTTATAATTTGCTTGAGTCAGGTAGCTGGGAGGATACGGATTCACTAAACATTACCACATTATGAAAAAAAAATCCACCCAACTAGTTTACCGTTTCCTTTTCTAATCCTAGTATGTAGGCGTAATATCTTCAATTCCAATTCCAGAAAGCTTCGTACCTCTCCTCGTTACGTTAGCTCTGTTCCGACTAAAAGGAAGAGGTCTGGACTGATAACAATAAAATAACACACTAAAAAAAGTCAAAGCTAAGGACTAAGTCTACTAATTATCTGCTCCAATTTTTTTTATCGAAAGTCAGAAGTCGGCTTCTGGGGTTAATTAGTTATTACTTATTACCAACTACATTACTTTAATTACTTTTCCCGTTCTATCGAACGATTCAAACACCAACTTTTCAATCGTTTTTGAACGATTCCTCGCATCACTCCCTATAAAAGAACCAACCACGTACCTAGCTAAAGCACTCATCACAATCCTTACAAGCACAATAATTAATTAAAACACACACAAAGAACACAAAAAGCAACAATGGCCCCATTAAGATCCATGTTGCTCCTTTCTCTCACTGTCTTCATCTTCACCTCATGCCGCGCCGACCCTGATCCTCTCCAAGATTTCTGTGTCGCGGACTTAAAATCCGACATCACTGTCAACGGTTTCCCTTGCAAACCGGCTTCTAATGTTGCCTCCAAGGATTTCTTCTTCAGCGGACTCGCTGAGGCAGGAAACACCAATAACATGTTTGGATCCAATATTACAGCAGGCAGTGTTCAGACCTTTCCTGGCTTGAATACGCTCGGTCTCTCCATGAACCGTGTTGACTTAGCTCCAGGTGGTGTCAACCCTCTCCATAGCCACCCCCGTGCTTCTGAAATTGGATTTGTTGTTCAAGGAGAAATGCTTGTTGGTTTCATCAGCACCGCAGATGTTTACTATTCGAAAGTTGTGAAGGCTGGTGAGAGCTTCATTATCCCCCGAGGACTCATTCATTTCCAGTACAACACCGGGAAAGAAAATGGGGTGGCTATCACGGCTTTTAACAGCCAGTTGCCGGGAGTTGTGTTGGCTCCGTTAACCTTGTTCGGGTCAAAACCATCAATTCCAATTGATGTTCTGACAAAGACGTTCCAGGTCGATGCGTCAGTCATCCAGCTTCTGATGTCCAAGTTTGGACAAGCAACTTCACCTTATAACTAATAAATTAATTAATTATCATTTGCCTCGCTCCATGTGTATTCTAGCGCTTGATTAATTTTGAGCTATTCGTTATAGATTATATATTCATTGTGTAAATGATTGTTGGATATTGCATACAGTTGATTGAATAAAAACACCCTTCTATTCCTCTGCTTAAGCATTGTGTAACTTATTTTGTGTAACTTATTTTGTGATAATTGTTGATTATTGATAAGTCAAACTTCTATTCCTCTGCTTAAGCATATGACCAATGATTTAAGCAGACATCAGACTACATGCCCTGCAGTAGTGGTCTATATAAATTATAAAAATACGGTCTTGAATGTTGGTTACTGAGATCAAGATTTCATATATAGTTTCACATATGGGCTTTATTGATACCCATTTCAGCTCATGGACAAAGCTCTGTCATCGAGTCAAATGTCGGTTTCGCAGTTGTTTTCTTATTTACCTGTTCGCACTTAATTAGCCTCCTTTACGTTTTAATCTGCGCTAATTTTTTGGTAATTTTTATTAATCCAACTTCCTCCTCACTTTAGAAAATAGACTTCCTAAATACCACATTTACACATCTTCTGGCTCTTTTATAGACAACTTTACCGGTGCTACTTAATTAGGGAGTTTTCATTTTTTTTTTTAATGTTCTTTCTTTCTCCTGCCTACACAGAAACCCACGTTCGGAAAATAACGCTTCTTCCTCCTCCTAACTTAAATCAATGGTCCTCTGGCAATGTTCTTGTAAATACAACACCATATAGGAAGATTTGCATCGTAATGCTCAATTTTTTTACATCCATTTTGATAAGTACTATTTTATTGCTTCTCTTTGCGAATTTTCTAACAGCATATCACTTTAGTTTCTTAATTTCGTCTAAATTTTTTTATTTCTTTTAGTTTCTGTTTGTACTATTTTTGGCCAGAAATTTTATTTGTTACTATGTCGAACTTATTTTAATTATTATTTTTAATTATATCATGGAAATATTAATTTGATATTAATTTTTTAAATTTTGATTGTAAACCCTCAAGGAAAATTAGGGAAATTATTTTTAACAAATTTTGAAAATTAATTAACTAATAGGTTAATATGAGCCACTAATGTGAACTCAACTATTTTTCTACAAGCTCACGTACTATTTTAATTGATGAGCTTAAACTTATGTATAGGAGCTTTACTGAATGAAGAGTAGAACTGATATATGAGCTTCAGCTTACGAAATCATAAGCTTAACCTTAAATCTGCTGGAACATCTTTCAATTAGAAATTCAGACCGTTCAAATTAACCTATTTTATTAAAGATGTATTTACATGACATATTTGTTACTTTGTAAAATTAGTATAAACTCAAGTAGTCAAAAATTATGGCTAATAAAATTATTTTAATACATATTTATTTTTATCATTTTTTTATAGCTTGAATTTATAATAACAATAATAAAAAAAAATTGATATGTAAATACATATGAATCACTCATTATTTGATCAATTGAATGGTTTGAATTCATTTAAATTGATCTCATAATTTTCTAGTCTAAGTTGATAATGTTGGTTTAAATTTTCAGATTATTCGGATAATTAGAAATTAATTAAAATAAATCAAATTGAAATAGAGTTAGCCGGATCGTGCGAAGCACTTTCCTTAAGCGTATTCCGTCTCATCGTGCAAGATGGAACCGCAACCAAGATAATCCGGGGCTGTTACTCCTTAGGCACGCCATGGAAGCAACTAACGATAACTCCGCAATATCCAGCATTCGATCAGATTGATGTACATATATTTTGATAGAGTAGAAAAATATTGATTGGAAGTAAATTCAAAAAAGAGAATATATTTTCACTCATATGCAAACGGACAGAGGAAATGAAATCAGAGGGTATGAAAGTTTTTGTTTTTTTTTTTTTCTCTAATCACCAAGGATAGAAGAGATCACTAAATTTATAATATGGTGAATTAATCGGGGATTTTAAAGGGAGATTAATGAGGGTAATCAAATACTAAAGAAACGCATATGCCATGAAAAGTTTAAAACAGTAGAATGTTATTAACAGAATAATAAATGGTCATTAGCAAAATAACTCACCATTAAAGAAATACATATTCGATTTAACCCTTGAATTTCCAAGTATCACAAATGAAAATTTTATGCAAATCTATTGAAGAGGGAATTTTGAGTTTTTAGAACTCAAGTTCCAACAGATAGATCATCTTGGCGACCATTTTTAAAAAAAGTACTATTTGTCATTTTTTTTTTTAAATATTTAACCAATAAAATGAAAAATTAAGGAGATTGAGGATTAAAGTTATCCCCATCCATTTCGTGAGCTTAGAATGCTCCACAAAGAGGGTATGTAACGGAAAGAAAAGGAAGTGAATTTAATTTCTTTACACTTCAAATCAAATTGGAGCTGAACAAATTCATCAAGTTTCTCTACATAGTTCACCATCTCTCCCCTCTTCTCCTCTATGTTCTCTCACAATTTTTTAGGCTCTGAAACAGATAAACATCTCTGGTTAAACACGATCAGGAATCTCTTTTCAAAATACTGGGCAAAAAACCCCATCCAACTAATTTACCTTTGTTTTTTGAATTATTATAGTTGTACGTAAGCGATGATAACTTCAATTCCAGTAAAAGGAAAAAGTCTAGACAAATAACATAGTACAAAAGCCAAAGCTCAGGACAAAGTCTGCTATTTGACACCAATTTTATTGATTATCTACTAAGGACAAAGTCTACTAATTAATTTAAAATTCGGCTTCAACTTAATTTGTCATCAACAACTACGGACATTACTATACTTTGTTTTCCCATTTGATTAAACAAATCAAACACCAACTTTTCAATCGGTTTTGAACAATTCCTAGCATCACTCCCTATAAAAGGACCAGACACGTACCTAGAGCACTCATCCCAAACCGTACCAGCAAAATAAAACACACACAAAGAACATAAAAGGCAACAATGGCCCCTTTAAGATCCCTGTTCCTCCTTTCTCTCACTGTCTTCATCTTCACCTCATGCCGTGCCGACCCCGATCCTCTCCAAGATTTCTGTGTCGCTGACTTAAAATCCGACATCACTGTCAACGGTTTCCCTTGCAAACTGGCTTCTAATGTTGCCTCCGAGGATTTCTTCTTCAGCGGACTTACCGTGGCAGGAAATACCAATAACATGTTTAAAACCAATATTACAATAGGCAATGTTCATAGCTTTCCTGGCCTGAATACCCTCGGTCTATCAATGAACCGTGTTGACTTAGCTCCAGGCGGTATCAACCCGCTCCATAGCCACCCTCGTGCTTCGGAAATTGGATTCGTTGTTCAAGGAGAACTGCTAGTTGGTTTCGTCAGCACCGCGAATGTTTTCTATTCCATAGTTGTGAAAGCGGGTGAGAGCTTCATAATCCCCCGTGGACTCTTTCATTTCCAGTACAACACCGGGAATGAAAATGCGGTGGCTGTCATGGCTTTTGACAACCAGTTGCCAGAAGTTGTGATGGCTCCATTAGCCCTCTTCGGGTCAAAACCAGCAATTCCGATTGATGTGCTGACAAAGACATTCCAGGTCGATGCGTCAGTCATCCAGCTTCTGATCTCAAAACCTCGGCGCCGCAAGAATTTTTTGCATTGATACATCTTTTTTTTTTTTTTGAAAATAGTGGTATTTACCACCGATTTCATTTGAAATCAGAAATTAATGCATATCTGATCTAGTACCTAAAATTGGTACCAAAATCAAATAAGGCAAGTTCATACAATTGTTTAAAAACAAAACAGCAGGCAATATCATAAGAAAACACAAAAACAACATAATAGACATAAAACTAAGAGCTACAAATCTAATAAGTCCTCATCCTCCTCGTCGCCAGACATTGGAGATGGGGAGTTGCCATCCCCAGAACCCTGCACCAGAAGGTCCAAAGCTTGAGTCGGGTCTGGACTTCTTTCCTCTTCCAACAGGATGAGATCTGGAAGATCCTTAACATCAAAAGGCATTATAAGATTTAATTTAAAGAAAGAATCATCACCTCTAGATTGGCACCAAAATTGAGTTAAAGAAATAATCTTAGTACCTAGAATCCTAATAGAACAAGGGGTACCATCATTAAAGCATAATCAATTTCGTTCTAACCACACAATCCATAAAACAGCCCCTCTTAATAATTCAATTAAAAGTCTATCCTTGAAAGGAATAAAAGCATCAATCAACCATAAATCTTCTAAAGTATGACAATTATAACTAAAGTTATTATGCTCGGCTATCCAGTTCCATATTAAGCTAATGTAAGAACATTGGGTAAAAAGATGTTCGGTACTCTCCATTTGGTCACAGAAGACACATTTCGTATCACCTTGCCAACCTTTATTTACTAAATTCATTTTAGTCAAAATTTTGTCCTTTCGAACAAGCCATAAAAATATTTTAATTTTTAATGGAATATGGGATTTCCAGATGGTACCATATTCAGAATTAGGCATTCCCCCATATTCTAACCATTTATAAAAGGAATGAACGGTAAAGTTATCATCTGTAGACCATCGCCATATAATCCTATCTTCTAATTGGTCAGATAGAGTAAAATGAAGGAATCTATTTTGCAAAGCTAACCATTCCTCCATATATATACCAGTTAATTGTCGTTTAAAACTAAGATGCAAATAAGAATTAACAAAAGCCTCAGCCACAGACACGAATCTATTGGTAACTATTGAAAATAAATTGGGATACTGGTGCTGTAGAGCATGTTCAGTACACCACCTATCTAGCCAAAATGCTGTAGACTTACCATTACCTATTTCCTTATTCAAACCTAAGTTAATCATTACATGGTCTTTTAAAATCGATCTCCAAAATGGATACATCAATACATATGACTCGCGCCATTCAAGTTTGGACAAGCAACCTCATCTTATAACTAAATAATATTTTTAATTAATTGGCATTTGCCTCCATGCATGCATGTGTATTCTAGTGCTTGATTTTGAGCAATTCGTTATGAATTATTTTCATTGTGTAATTATAAATGATTAATTATTGAATATCAACATACAGTTGATTGAGTAAAAGTACCCTTACGTACCGATGTTTGTCTATGAATTAGTGTTATAACCAAAGCAAAACATTTTTGTGATCATATTGATTACAGAAAATTCGAACTTCTATACGCCGGCATAAGCACATGACCAATGATGGTTTAAGCAGACAGCACGTAGGGATAGTAATTAAGCACATGACTAGGCATACACGTTGTGACTTGTTATGACTTGTTGTGCCGTGTCGCAACCAAATTCTAGATAATGGTCACTACATGTGAATAGTTAATTTTTCCGTAATTTGTTTGGTCACTTGTTGTGCCGTGATGTGACTAAAGTTTAAAAAAATGGTCACGGTCCGTGAAAAGTCATGTCATGACTTCTTTAGGTGATTACTTGATGTGTCATGTCGTAACTAAAGTCACAAAAAATGATCACGGCACGTAAATAGTTATGTCTTGAGCAAAAATAACATGATTGGTCACTTTAGTAGTGTGGAATTGGGAGTAGATCAACCCGTTTAGTCACGTTAGTCATTTTTGATTAAATGCAATCATATTTGATCACATGTACGCTATGTTATCCTGACACTTCTAAGAAGCCATCGTATCCGTGTCCAACACATATCCGACACCGACACGCCTCCGACACACATACGATACGTATCTGACACGCCAGATGGCGTGTCCCTACCCGTCTGATACGATCTCCGACACTTGGTTGAACCCTGCCGATACGGCCCGAAACGTCTGATACGGACTGGACACGCTCCTGTGTACCGTGAGCCGCGCCCGTGGACACCCACCCGCCCCTGTGGACCGCGACTGTGGACCAAATAAATTAATTTGTTGGCGGTGGGATTGAACCTTGGACCTCTCAAATGGGAGTCAAAACCTTTAACCATTACACCAAACACTCATATATGTTATATTTTAGTAAGTGTAATACTTAATATACTTATATGAAGTCTTTATTTTCAAAAAAAATTTAATTTATGTTATAATTATCTAAATACAATATATAAATTAATAAAAAATAATATATATAATAAACGTGACGTATCCTAGATTTTTTTAAATTGTCGTGTCGCCGTACCCGTGTCGTATCCGACACGATACCGTACCCGTATCCATGCAACATAGCATGTACGTAACTATATTTCTCAAACTTTTAGTCAGTTCGAGTAAGAAAAAAATAAGAAGAAATTTAAAAAAAATAAAAAAAGAAGTAAAATTTGTATCAAATTGTAAAATAAGAAATAATGTTGTAAAATAAATAATTATTTATAATATAATAAATTTATTGTCTGAAATTTGAATTTTTTAAGTTCGGAAAAGAATGCCGCCTCCTAGTTTAAATCAACAGCTCTCCGTCAATTAACATGTAAATCCAACATCATAGGAAGATTTGCAACAAAATGCTCTATGTTTTTTACATCCATTTTGATGAAAATAAATTTGTTGTTATTTCAAAGGGATAACAGGACCATGTTATTCCGATCCCAGCTGTTTATCTTTATCAAGATTTGGGTATGGATTTTTTTTCTTGAAATTCGCGCATGAAAAAGTTTGAACGGTTGGGATAGAAATAACAGGTCCTGTGATCCCTTTAGAATAACAGCAGCTTTATATCCCTTTTTGATATGTACTATTCAATTGCTTCTCTTTGTGAATTTTTTAACAGCGTGTTTTTTTAAGTTTCTAAATTTCGTCTATTTTTGTTTATTGTTTAGAGCCTTATCTTAGGTTATCTTCTGAACATCGGATATGTGAAACTTGTATAGCTCCACAATTCTTCCCTTCCTTTCTTAGCTAGATAATCTGTATGTCGTTTTGGCTTCTATACACATGTTGACAAACAAATAGGGGGCTCTCCTCGAATAATCTTTAGACCTCGATCATGAGATTCCTTATAGGCTCTTCAGCCAGCCTCAATCGGGGGAATTACATTTGGAAATTTTCTTTTAAAGCCGTAGCTTCATCTTGGATGGGGCAGCAAGCAGAAACTGCTGCAGATTTGTATTCCCTTCCTGCTGCAATGACTTAGAGGTCCTTGTTGCTGCATCTGGTGCCGTTGTCTCACAGTATTCATGTATTTTGCAAAATTTCATATGCAAAATCGTTCTGACACCTCCAAATTGTCCACATTGAGCATGTGAAGATCACCCATTGTTCGTCTGAGGCATCTGCACTGACCCTGACTGCCAATGGAGAGGCAAAACAACACAATCTCTAGAAAGTACACCGGAATAGCATGTGCGACATGTCTCCTTCTATCCCACAGGTTGCACAATTGGGATCACCCTTTTCGATCCTGTGATAGAGTTGTAAAATAGAAAGACTATAATATGAATCTTTATTTCTTTATTCGCTTAACATCTCTGTTACACTGCCTTGATATATAGGCATATGCTTAAAGCTCAATTACAACAGTGGTTAGTCTAACTAGCTTAACTAATTCTGTTACATGAGTTGACTAATCATAACAGAATATCTCTAACAGTATTCAGTTATTACCCCCCCTCAAGCTGAGCATAGGGGTGTATCTATGTGAAGCTTGTTGCGGAGCAAGTGAAGTCTTGGAGCCGGGAGAGCTTTGGTGAAGATGTCAGCAAGCATATCCTTTGAACAAATGAATTGGACAGCAAGCTTCTTAGAGAGGACCTTCTCACGAATGAAGTGGAAATCAATTTCAATATGTTTCGTTCGCGCATGAAAAACCGGGTTTGAAGCTAGAAACGTAGCTCCAAGGTTGTCGCACCACAAAATCGGTGGTGAAGAGAGAGGTACCCGAAGTTCCTGAAGAAGTTTTTGAATCCACATGAGCTCCATGCAAGCAATTGCCATACCACGGTATTCAGCTTCGGTACTAGACCGGGACACGGTGTGTTGTTTTTTGGAGCTCCAAGATAGAAGATTTGAGCCTAAAAACACGCAAAACCCCGAGGTAGAGCGGCGGTCATCGGGGCACCCGGCCCAATCGGAATCCGTGTAGGCATGAAGTTGGAGCGAGGATCCTTTGTTGATATGAATGCCATGATTGATTGTGCCTTTAAGATACCTCAAAATGCGCTTTACAACATTCCAATGATCCTCGGTTGGAGAATGCATAAATTGAGAGGCTTTGTTTACGGCATAGGTAATATCGGGCCGTGTAATGGTGGCATATTGAAGGGCCCCAACCGTGCTTCGATATAGGTAAGGATCGGCCATGGGAGTGCCTTGGTGTTTAGAGAGAGTCTCACCGGTTGCAATAGGAGAACCACATGGTTTTGCACCATCCATCTTGGCACGAACAAGAAGGTTGTGAAGATAGCTAGGTTGAGAGAGATGGAGGCCATGTTGAGTGGAAGTAACTTGAATCCCTAAGAAGTAGTTAAGAGATCCAAGATCTTTAAGAGAGAATTGAGAGGCAAGAGAAGAAATAAGGGAAGTGACCATAGAAGAATGAGAACCCGTGATGATAATATCATCAACATACACGAGTATAATGGTGATAGATGAAGAAGTAATAGAGATAAAGAGAGACGGATCAGATTGTGATGCTTGAAACCCGAGAGTAGAAAGGGCGGTAGCAAGTTTGTGGAACCATGCGCGCGGAGCTTGTTTGAGACCATACAAGGCCTTTTTGAGACGGCACACATGTGAAGGGTGTTGCGAATCCGAGAAGCCCGGTGGTTGAGCCATGTAAACACATTCTTCAAGATCACCATGAAGAAACGCGTTGTTGACATCTAATTGGCGAATAGACCATCCATGAGTTACGGCTAAGGAGAGAACCAATCGAATAGTAGTCGGTTTAACAACGGGACTAAACGTCTCATGATAGTCAATGCCCTCCTCTTGAGTGTAGCCTTTTGCAACGAGACGAGCCTTAAACCGCTCAATAGAACCATCCGCTCTCTTTTTAATTTTATAAATCCATTTACATCCAATAACATGTCGATCGGACGGCAAAGGAACAAGATCCCAAGTTTTATTATGAGCTAAGGCATTGAGTTCATTAGCCATAGCTTGCCTCCATTCTAAGTGTTTGTTTGCCTCTGTAAAACAAGAAGGTTCGGTCAGAGCAGATGCTGGAAGAGGGTGTTTTGTGGCCAAGCAGCTGACATGATCTGGAAACAACTTAGGCCGAGCTGAATTTGTTTTTGACCGGGTTTGCATGTGATGTTGAATAGGAGGCCGAATGAGAGGTGTAGCAGCTGACTGTCTCTCATGCATAGAATTTGGGTGAGGCCCCAAAACCGAAATAGGCTGATGAATAGGAGAACTTGGCGGCCCAGAAGATAGCTGCTGATTGGAAGCAACTGGAGGCGGCCTAGAAGAAGGTGGATGGTGATTGGTATTATCTTGAGGCAGCCCAGAAGTATTTGTCAATTCAATAGGTTGAATGTTCAAGTCAGGTGCTTGAATAACAGGCTGCGCAATAAATGGAATTGGGGCTGGCAGAGAGTAAAACTGGTCCAAATTAGCTGGCAGAGAGGTGGAGGTTTGAGAAAATGGGAAAACACCTTCATTAAATCGTACATTTCGGTTCACATAAATTTTTCCGGTTGGTACATGAAGGCATTTGTATCCTTTTTGGGTTTGACAATAACCTAAGAATACACAAGGTAGAGACCGAAATTGTAGTTTGTGAGAAGAGTAGGGACGAAGAAAAGGGAAGCATAAACATCCAATAACCCGCAAAAATCGATAATCGGGAATTTTGTTGAAGAGGGTATGGTAGGGAGAGTCATGAGAAGAGGTAGAGGAAGGGATGCGATTTATAAGAAAAACCACACTTTGAAAGACATGATCCCATAGGTCAAGTGGTAAAGAGGCTTGAGAGATTATAGAAAGGCTTAGCTCAATAATGTGGCGGTGCTTGCGTTCGGCAATCCCGTTTTGTTGAGGTGTGTGAGGGCACGAGGTTTGATGCACTATTTGGGGATAAAGCCGAGTAATCGGCTTATACTTGGTACCACCATCGGTTTGAAGAATCTTGATTTTTGAGCTAAATAAATTTTCTACAAGAGCTTTGAACTTAGTAAAAATAGTCACCACTTCATCTTTAGAGTGAAGAAAATAAATCCAAGAAAAACGAGAAAACTCATCTATAAAATGCACATAATATCTATAGCCATTCTTTGATACAATTGGAGAGGGTCCCCATAAATCGGAGTGAATCACCTCTAAAGGAAAAGAAGCAAGAGAAGAAGAAGAAGAAAACGGCAAAACATGTGCCTTTGCTTTGTGACAATGTTCACAATTATTCAACTTTTGAGATGAAAGTGGAAGACTATGAGAATTTAAAACGGTTCGGGTTGTTGGGAAAGAGGGATGCCCCAACCGCGCATGCCATGTATCGGCCGAGACACGCTCTCCAACAAAAACCCGAGGTGAAGTAGAGAAATGATAAAGTCCATTATTTAGAGGTGCTTGTAGAAGCGGTGTCATGGTGTGGCGGTCCTTGACAATGCAAAAGGAAGAAGTAAACTCCATTAGTACATCATTATCACGTGTGAATTTAGAAATACTAATGAGGTTTTTGGTTATAGAGGGAACATGCAAGACACCATCAAGTTTTAAAATACCACCATCTATTGGTAGATCACACCGACCAATGTGAGAAATAGGTAAGTTATGACCATTACCTACTTGTAGTCCATCATGCCCGATATAAGGAGAGTAGGAAGAGAGAGCATTTATATCAGAAGTTACGTGATGCGTAGCCCCCGAATCAAGAAACCAACCTTCACTTGGAGAGGTGGTGGTTGTGTTGAGATATGCTTGGAACTGTGGAGTGGCTTCAGGGGTTGGATAGAGCTCAAAATCGGATCTGTACCAGCATAAAATGGCACTGTGACCTCTTTTGTTACAAATTTGGCAAATGGGCTTGTCTTCACTGTTTTGGGAAGAATATGGAGTAGCTGGGCCTTTGACTTGCATCTGCTGAGAGCCTCTTCCATGTGAATTTCGACCTGGGCCTCCTCTGCCACGGCCCAATTGAGAAGAATTAGAAGGGGCTTGTTGGGAATGAGCAGATCTGCCACGGCCTTGAGAGTTTCTACCTCTCCCTCGACCCGACGAAGCATACAGAGCAACTGAATCGGCGGAAGGCAGCGGCGCCTGGTGCTGGGTCAAGAGAAGAGCCTCGTGAGTAAGAAGGTAGCCATGTAAGTCAGCGAGAGACACCTGATCAGACCGAGTAGTGAGTGCCACAACGAAAGAATTGAATTCGGATCCTAACCCGTTAAGCACATAGCGAGCGAGATCGGAATCTGTGATCGGTTCCCCAACAGCAGCAAGCTGATCAGCAATTCCACGCATCTTCTCGAAGTATTCATTGCACCCGAGACCACCTCTGATCGTTGTTTGGAGAAGGCGACGGAGTTCCATGACTCGAGCAGTGGAGATGGCGGAATAGACACTATGAAGTGAGCGCCAAAGAGACGCAGTAGATTGGCAAGCGACGTACTGAGTCAAAACGGAGCTGGAAATGGTCGATCGAAGCCAACCGAGAAGAAATCGATCTTGCATTCTCCAAGAAGTGAAGGCCGGATTGGATTGAAGCTGATCACCGACCTTAATTTGCTCATCAGGAACCGGGGCAGAGGAATCGAGATGATGCGCCAGTCCATATCCATCAATAATCGGCTCAATTTGAGACCGCTATGCAAGAAAATTGGACCGATCGAGTTTAGTGGAAACCGGCAATGTGATATGGATCACCGGGACAGCGGAAACAGGGGGAGAAGGAAGTGTAGTGGAGGTTCCTGAGGATAGAGAAGCCATGAAGGCTGAGAAGATGAGATAGGAGAAGTATAGAAGAAATCGGATCAAGGCAAATCTGATACCATGATAGAGTTGTAAAATAGAAAGACTATAATATGAATCTTTATTTCTTTATTCGCTTAACATCTCTGTTACACTGCCTTGATATATAGGCATATGCTTAAAGCTCAATTACAACAGTGGTTAGTCTAACTAGCTTAACTAATTCTGTTACATGAGTTGACTAATCATAACAGAATATCTCTAACAGTATTCAGTTATTAGACTAATCATAACAGAATATCTCTAACAGTATTCAGTTATTATCCTGAAACGGATTAACTGGCATTTTTTTAAATTTTATTAAACCAATATAATGAAAAATGTAGGAGATTGAGAATTAAAGTTCTCCGCGCCGATTTTATGAGCAAAAATGCACACGCTCTAGTTTTCCAAACTAGTTTGTGATGCATGAGATTTGTCTCAAAAAGACTTTGAACATAGTCTTGTTCAAAATCATATTATATCCGTCAAATCTGTATTGAGATTTGTACAAAACTAATTTGGACGTCACGAATCTAAACTATCCTGTGAATTAAAACTATTTGTGTGATTCTTAACGCAAATCGGATGGTTTGAACCTGGCTTAAGATAAGCAGGGGTGGACCCATGTGGAGCCAGGGAAAAGCAGCCGCCTCCCCAAGATTTTGAGTTTTAGTAGTGATTTATCGGTTCCGATCGACTTTGCGCCTCTCTAAAAAAAAATTTACTCCCCTCTAAATATTTAATTTATAATTCGGATTAAATTTAGGGTTACAATTAAAATAAGTTTTTTGAATTATAATTGGTAATTAGAATTAGAATTTAGTATATCATACATTACATATCAGTATTAAAAAAAATATAAGTCAAAGTATTATTTTTTATTAAGTACTCAATTAGTTAATAAATTTAAATCCGATTCGATAATTTTTTGTCTCATCCGATGAGAATTATAAATATACCCCTTTTCTTCATGCTTTTTTTCAAAATTATGGAGAAACAAACCACCCAACTAGTTTAACTTTTTCTTTTCTGAATCCGTGTACGTAGGCAATGATAGCTTCAATTCCAGTAAAAGGAAGAGTCTGGATTAACAACACAGTACGAAAGTAAAAGCTAAGGACAGAGTCTACTAATTATGATTTGACACCAATTTTATTGATTATCTGCTAAGGACAAAGTCTACTAATTAATTTAAAAGTCATCTTGAGGTTTATTTTGTTATAATAAATTTTAATTAAGTGGCCTAGATAATGGATATGAATGTGTTGAGAATTTTAGTCTCTTAAATTCACTAAATAAATTTTGTAACTCTTAGTGTCATGAATATTAAGAGTTTTAATTTTTTTTGGTTTTCCATTATTGATAGCACACTAAATCTAATCTATCTATTTGGTATTTGATGGACGTACCAGATTAAAGCTAAACAAGTATAAATAGGTCATATCCCTACCCATTAGAGGTTACGCACAAATATTTTCATCTTAAAGGTTTGTAACATTAAGAGAAAGAGGGTCAAGGGAGATAAACCGTTTATACGCCAAGTTGAAGTAGTATGGCTACATCTTCCGCATCACGTAATTTTATGTTTGTGACAATTATATTATTCAAGATTCTAAGAATTATGTTTAATCTATGCTAATGCATAGAAACTTACATATTTGTCATCACCAACTGCATTACTATACTTTATTTCCCATTTGATTGAACAAATCAAACACTACCCTTTCAATTGCTTTTGAACAATTTCTCGCATCACTCCCTATAAAAGGATTAGACCCATACCTAGAGTTCTCATCCCAAACCTTACCAGCACACTAAAACACACACAAAGAACTCAAAAGGAAACAGTGGCCCCTTTAAGATCCCTGTTGCTCCTTTCTCTGGCTGTCTTCATCTTCACCTCATGTCGTGCCGACCCTGATCCTCTCCAAGATTTCTGTGTCGCTGACTTCCAATCCGACATCACTGTCAACGGTTTCCCTTGCAAACCGGCTTCTAATGTTGCCTCCGAGGATTTCTTCTTCAGCGGACTTGCTGTGGCAGGAAATACAAATAACATGTTTAAATCCAACATTAGCTCCCGGCGGTATCAACCCGCTCCACAGCCACCCCCATGCTTCTGAAATCGGATATGTTGTTCAAGGAGAACTGCTTGTTGGTTTCATCAGCACCGCGAATGTTTTCTATTCGAAAGTTTTAAAGGCTGGTGAGAACTTCATTATCCCCCGAGGACTCACTCATTTCCAGTACAACACTGGGAAATAAAATGGGGTGGTTATCACAGCTTTTAACAGCCAGTTGCCGGGAGTTGTGTTGGCTCCATTTACCCTGTTCGGGTCGAAACCAGCAATTCCGATTGATGTGTTGACAAAGACCTTCCAAGTCGATGTGTCAGTCATCCAGCTTCTCGTGTCCAAGTTTGGACAAGCAACCTCACCTTATAACTAATCATTTAATTAATTATCATTTGCCTCGCTATTAGTTATAGATTGTATTCATTGTGTAAATTTTAAATGTACGGCCTTGAATGTTGGTGTACTGTCTTTTAAATATGATATCTCTTCTTGCATTTTTTTTTTAAGATCAGATAAAAGATAGTGATTCAAAAACACGTTTGCAGTAAATAAATCAGAAAAATTGCTACTTTGTATTCGCTTTTTGTTATTTTCTGAATAAAAAATAGTGATTTATGCTATATAATTTGGCGTTATCAATAGACAAGTCTGAAAACTGTTTCTATGTGCAAGTATGTCTATCTACGTATAGTTCTTGGTGGAATCAAGAACATATGAATTTAACTAAATAAAGTGTAGTAAAGTAAATAGATAGAATTAGAGAAAGTGATACAGGAATTAATAACGGAGTTCGGCCAACTGAAGGACCTAGGTCTCCTAGGCAATGCAATCAAAACTCAGCGCGCATTTCTATTACCCAATGCATAAAGGAATACAAGTTGGAACTGGCGAGACAACACTCTTACGGCCCAAAGAAAAGAGAAGTGAGCACTAAAGGCTCAAGCAAAGAAAAGAGCACACACAGCTCAAAAGTAAGCACAACAGCTTGGAGTAGGCGAGCAATAAAATGCTCTAAGTTCAAACACTCACTGACTTTCACTCTAATCTCAATACTAATCAATTTAGGTGAAGTATATTTGTGGTTGCTGAAAAAATAATTGAAGTTTAAACACAAGCAACAATAGACTATGCTAAATCTCTCAAAAAATTGAGAGTATTCTATGTCACCTTAGACAGATGACCAAGTCCACTATATATAACGGGATTCAAAGAAAGAGCCAATAGCTCAATGCAGATCTCAAGATCAACATAATTTAGGATTTAGCCTATTTTGCTTGTGCCTAGCTTCTAGTATTGACCTGCCTGGTTAATTTGAATTTTGAAATTGACTTACAGCCTTGCAATGGCTAGACTTAGGCTGTCACAACCTCATATCTACTTTACCATATTTTTGGATATAAATAAAAATAATAAAACAAAATGGTAAAGTATGATCTTCGTAATCTTCGTCTTCATGATTTTTTTGTAATCTTCATGATTCAGCATCCAATTCATATCTGACATTCCAAATAGTTCGTGTGAATTATCTATCCGATCATCATGTATCAAATCATTCTTTATCTTGTATCTAATTATCTTGAACAATTTGTCACGTCAACTCGTCATGATATGTATCTTTGACTTCATTTGACCTTCAGACATAACAATTAAACATGCATACATCTTAAACAAAGAAACTGTAAAATTCAATGTTTATATATTTTACAAATTAATCAAACAACCTAAAAATTACTTACAACAATATCATCGTCATTAACAATAATTATTAAAACTACATACCTTATTATATATAGCTACAGTAGATCAATCTAGTTCCCAGCCTTCTCTCAGTAGGCCTCTCGGGCTCTCTTCCGCTCTTCATCAGACAAAAGCCCAAAAGCTTAACAGTTTATTAATTTGCGCTTTTTAATTCTTTCTCATTTTGATATTAGAGAGTACAAACACAAGTTCGAGAATGATGGGCCTTCTCTTGGGCCTTTCTCTTGGGCCTTGTATTTGGTGTAACATTAATATCCATTACGATTATCTTGCAAACAAAAGCATCAGTGCAATCGAAATTTACACCGAATGTTTCTGAATTTTGCAATTATATGCCTCGATACTTTTTCAACTTTGATCCAAATAAATGAATTATAGTCATGTCAGTTCAATTAATTATAATTCGTTTCTCTTACTGGAACAGTACCCATAATGGCACGCATACAATTTAATTTTAACTTACAGCAACAAGATATTTATGATTTGTAAGATTCATTGACACTATATTTGTATCGAATAGCACTTGGTTCATAGTTATGCAAGTGATATCAGCACTGATACTTGTTTTGAACCAATTAATCAAATTAGCTTGGCGATTCTCAAAGGAAAACCAAGGCAATGCCAGAAATTAATTTTGTACGACTCAAGTTAATTGTCGTTGTACGCTGTAGACAAGGTAGGAGTCAAATACGCCGAGTATTCGTATCACCTAAGGTAACATAATATTTCTATTTGGATTTGGACCGTTCAATTAGAATCTGCATGATTACTAAAGTGGTTCTGTGCGATCCATTTCGGATTGATTTGGTTCAGATTCTGATGAAACAACTGTGATCCATAAAGAAATATTTTGTTACCTTAGAGGATATGGAGTCAATAGGCCGAGGGGGCAAGCAATTGCATTTTGGAGGAGAAGAAAAAAATTATAGTTTTTTAGGTTATTGTCTATTTTCTTCATGAATAATTTTGTCTGTCTGTTGGAGTCCAGTATTTCTTTCCAGTCCAATACATTTTCTTAATGGGCGTTGATTTGCTTGTTATTTTTTTTTTTGCACAGCCCAAATTTTATTTTCTTTTCGGCTACAGTCTAAGTTTGACTTCTTTTCTTCGCTAAAGAGTGAAATATGTAGTCTTCTCATTATTTTTTTTGCCTATTCAACAAATTTATGAATTCTTCAATAAACAAATAAAAGCATTTCAATTCTTCAATATTAGTTTTGACTTTTATTTGAGAAAAAAATGTGAGTCTAGGTCACATTAGATTTCATTAATAAAGTTACAAAAGTTTTGTAACAAGTGTACAGTAATTTAAAAAGTGAAAAAAGGCTCAAAACAGTTGAGCTTAAGTAAAGAAAATGAAGGTAATTTTAACAAAAGAAACAAATACGTATGATTGTAAATTTGTAATTAACTCCCACTAAGCTACTCCAGTCTCTTCAATTCAGATATAACTGGTTTTGTTTTGCTCCCCCCCACAGCTCGCTCGGTGCCTGATGTGCTGTTCTTCACATATTATCAAAACACCTGGCTGCGTTCCTCACCCGTACCAGTACCAGTACTGGTACCGGTATTTGTAACAGTTGACCTGTTCTCTGCCCAGGCTCTCTCTACCAGTACTAGTACCTGGTCTGTATTTGTACCAGTACCGGTATTTGTATCGGTACTGGTATTTGTACCAGTGGTTTTTATTTTCAGAATGCTCAATCGAATTCTGATAATGAAAGAAATTCAAAATTATGTTGATTCAAAATTTTGATTATGAAGTAAGAGGTAAAGTAAATCACTTATTCCACACTTAAGATGCCAAACAAGATGTTAAACAAGATGAGTAAGATGAAGTTAGATTTGAGTTAATTCGGAGTAAATTACTTCACCTCTTCAAATGAATGAGCATACTCTACATTTACTTCGTGTGTAAGACCCACTGTTATAGGTATAGATTTATTTCTCCACATCTTACTATTTCACTGTGAATCACTTTAAACCAAAATTTAAATTTTCAAATTAAATGTAAAATATGAGGAGTAAATATAAAATAAAAAAATAAGATAGAAACAGCAACTTATCCTTCTGAACAAACATATGAGATTAAACTAAGCGGTCTCAATCCATATTATGTTTAAAGAATTAATTGACCAAGTAGCTAGGTCTCAATTCATCTTAAAAAATGAAGTTGGGCAAATGATTTTGGTCCAGCTGATATTCGGAATGATTAAACTTCTAATTGTTAAGAATTTGATAATTCCTTGGCCCTTTGCAGCATCGGATAGCAAAGGAGACTTTGGCTCTTAATTATCTCGTCACTATTGCAACATTTACATGCCAGATTCGCTGTGGTGTTGTACCAGTAAGAGTAACTGTAGCGTGGAGAGTTGTGTAATTGATTTTTGTTTTATTTTTGTTCTTTCTTATATATATAGCTGAGTTACTGATATTTGATAATAGTTCAAAACTTCAAACATTTTTTTTAATATTAATTGGTATGACTTCTTAAAAAAAAAAAAAATGAACTGACATGGTGGGGCACTGTTTCTTCCTATCTCCTTAGTTCAAAAAAAAAAGAGAGATAACTTCTTCATTTTCATTATGACTTTGTGGAAAAAACAAAATATGAAATTATGTTTCACCTACAAATTAAAATATATTTTTCTTAATCCGGCTCTGTCAATAAAGATACTGAACTGTACATTTATGTCAAATTCATGTTAAATTATTGTAGACTTGCTTGTGTGAAAACACAATCTTGGGTCAAGTCTCTAAATCAATAGATCCCTCAATTCAATTTGACCCATTCAACTGACAGTAACACCTGATTATACAAACTTTATAATTGTCAACAATAAAAGTAAGAAATTAGAATTACCAAACGCGCTATCTGCAAAAATCTTGGTTCATTTCACTATCAGATTTCAATGGTCTTGCCCTTTTGAAACTTCTTCATTCCAAATTCTTTGTTTCTTCTTTTTTGATTGCCCCACTTTGAACTCTTCAAACTTAACCAATAATGAAATACACAAAAGGTGAAATAATTGACAGTGCCATTTCATCTTCATGCAGAGGAATTTGTGCGTTGTATAAAAGTCAAAACAGCGTTGTCAATATCTTTACCCATATACTAACAACTACTACGCTCTATATAAAGAAGGGTACCATACTAGCAATTACCAACCTAAATTAACATCACATAAACTGATAAACACAAATGGAGCATAAACTTGCATCGCTCTTGCTCTGTTGTCTCATCACCATTTCTCACCTTTCAACATGCCAAGCCGATCCCGAACAATTGCAAGACTTCTGTGTCGCCAACAACCCGACAACCGATACCACAATCAATGGATTTTTTTGTAAGCCTGCATCATCCGTCATTTCAGACGACTTCTTTTTCGCTGGTCTTGCTAAAGAAGGAAACACCGATAACATATTCGGGTCCAGTATCGCGGCAGGAAACGTGCTCAGTTTTCCAGGGTTAAACACACTGGGTCTCGCAATCAACCGTGTTGATATCGCACCTGGTGGTGTCAACCCGCTTCACAGCCATCCGCGTTCTTCAGAGCTTGTGTTTGTTCTCAAGGGAAACCTCCTTGTTGGGTTTATCAGTACAGCAAATAAGTTCTATTCCAAAGTTTTGGGGACTGGAGAGACCTTTGTCATCCCAAAGGGACTTTTGCACTTTCAATACAATGTCGGGAATGTATCGGCGACGGCAATAACTCTGTTTAACAGTCAGTTGCCGGGTGTTGTGTCGGCACCACTTGGTTTGTTCGGAGTGGAACCGGCAATTCCAATGGAGGTTTTGACTAAAACATTTCAAGTCAACTCATCAATTATAAGTGTTTTAGAGTCCAATTTTGTAAACTAATCTTTTATTTGGATTTATTGATTTGTTTTGGTCCTTATCTGTTCTTCTATTTGTATGAATAAAAATCAAATAGCTGGTCTGGCAATTTCTAAGCCGCGTACGAGTCCCCTTTACAAATGTTGCTTTCTCCTATCGTTATCCTTTTATTATTCAATGTAAATAAGCCACATAATTTAATTGACTAGTGATTGCTACCAAAATAGTTTGCTAAGATATGTAAATCGAGATGATATGTGTTCAATTTTTATTTTTATTTTTAACTTTGCAGTCAATTTATGTTAGTTTGACAAAAAAAAAAGAGCAGGAAATTATATCGAACCACAATTAAATGTACAACATCTAATAAAAATTTCTGGTAAAAATCTTGAAGGTATGAATGCTAATAAAATTATCTTATTAAGTTTCAACAAACGCTGTCAACAAATCTTGAATGCTGATATAAGCAACAACCACCATAATTTCTCAACAATAGAACTACCACATCAATGCAATTAATGGTTCCAAGTCACCAAATATCAAGTTAGATCATTCATTGTCCTATTCTCTTCTCAAGACACATTATTATACCAATCTTGGGAAAATGCAAAAGTCACATATGGTCATATTTTTTATGATTATATGTCAAAGACAATATTTAAGCTTGTACATTTTTGCGAGTCACTAATTGCTTAAAGACCAGCATCTACACGCTAACTCAACCCAAAGTATCGATTTGACTCCAACCTGCTAGCTTCAAACTGCCTGAATCCACCATCCTTCTCAATCTCTCTACATCCCGCCACTTCCCAGCCTCAGCATAAACATTTGACATGGTAATAAGCTCCTCTTCTCCCAGTGGACCTACCTCCTGCAACTCCTTAAACACTTTGTCTACCAACTCCACTTGCCCGTGGACCCGACAAGCTGAGAGAATTGTTTTCCAAAGAATGGTTTTTGCCTTAACCGGCATTTCCTTGGCCATCTCATATGCCTCCTCGACCAAACCGCACCGGCTCAACAAGTCAATCATGCAACCATAGTGCTTTATGTTGGGTACAATTTTGTACTCGTCTATCATCTTGTTGAAATATCTCTGGCCCTCTTTAAACAAACCCTTGTGCCTACAAGCAATCAATACACCTAGAAAACTGGTATGGTTAGGCAACTGTTTTTTCTCCTTCTCCATTGCTGAAAATAATTGCAATACTTCATCAGAGCAGCCATGAACAGCCAAGCCTACAATCATCGCATTCCAACAAGAAGTATGCTTCATGGGCATTGCATCAAACACTTGTCGGGCAAGCTCAAGACATCCGCATTTTGCATACATATCCAACAACGAGTTACCAATGTATCCATCAATTAAAATGTTCTTACTATTCAAATAACTATGTATTTCCTTTCCTAGCATTAAGTTACAAGTTTCTGCACATGCAGCAAGAACTAAACTTATTGTAAGTTGTGTGGGCTCTACTTGGTTCCTTTGCATCTCATGGAATAATCCAAAAGCACTCTTATATTTCTTAGCCCGAGCATAACCAGCAATTAATGAGTTCCATGAAATGGGATCTCTTTCAGTCATTTCGTCAAATACCCGCTTTGCCCCACGCAAATCTCCTGATTTAACAAACCTATTAATCAGAATATTGTACGAGGTGACATTCCTCTCCGGAATCTGAAGAAACAGCATCTCAGCTGACTTTACATCCCCAATCTTATCATAAGCAGACATCAGAGCATTCCACGATGCGGTGGTTTTTACAGCCATTTCATCAAACACCTTGCGTGCTGAATCAACATCAGAGAAAAAAGAGTACACGGAAATAAGAGAATTTTGAATAAAGTGGTCATTCACATGACCTAACACAATCACATGGCAATGTAAATTGAGTCCTGATTGGATAAACGGCTTGTAAGGTGGGTCAGTGAGGGAGAAAGCCCGGCCACAAGATTTGAACAGCAAAGGTAAGGGGAAAGGAGATGAACTGAAAGGTGAATTGGAGTGAAGGAAAACGAAGAGAGAGAGGGAGTAAGAAGGGTGGATGGAAGAAGAGAGAGCACGAAAAAGAGGGAGGGAGAGGGATAGGTAGGGAAGAGAGTTACTACCATTGAGAGAAAAGGAGGTGAGGAGGAGGGAGAGGGAGTAAGAGAGGTTGCGCCAGTGGGGAAGGGAGGAGAGGGAGAGGAGGGGACGGAGGTAAAGGGGATGGTGGAGGAGGCCGGATTTGAGGAGGAAGGAATGGAGCTGAGTGAGGTGAGAAATGGAGGAGCAGGATTTTAATAGACGAGAGAGGTGGGTTCGGGTGTATGCTGAGGCTGCCATTGCGACCCATGCGTTATGTACCGTTACAAGTTACAACTCAACCAGTACAGAGTCGAAGTTCTACGATTACGAGGAAGGGAGAGCCGGAGAGAGGAGGCGGCCATAAGAAATAAGAAGATCACGAATAAATAATTTACGTTCCAATTTAAAAATCATACTGAAAATGATAGCCGGTTTTCAATTTGTCAAATCAAATATGATTGCCATTTTTTCATTTTCTTTTTTGCTTTTTTTTTCCAATTTGTCAAATGTGGCCGATTTATTACTTCCATTTAATTTTTTTTTTTATTTGATATCCAAACTTTATAAATAGGAGATGGAACTCAGTTTCTTTCTCTTCAAATTGGAGATGAAACCCGGTTTCACAGTATCCGGGTCTTCTATGACTTTATATGCAAAGAGAAAGCAAAATCGGATGCAAATTAAATACCGACTATGATATCATGTTTTCAAATTTTCATACCGAGGATCATCTCCGGTAGTGATGTTTTTTGTAAAAAAAAATTATAATCAAGTTGGTTTTGAAATTTTTGATAATTTAGTGATGGATTTTACAAAAAATTCAACAACTTGTATATTAAGTACAAACAAGTGAACAACACTTTTCGGTGTAGATAAGAGGCGCACAGTATGGAGTGCAAGGATAATTTTTTTGCCATAATTTGATTCTCAGTATTAAGTATGAAATGATAATAATATTCTTAATAAATTTACCCTTATTTAATTTTATATATTATAATACTTAATAATTTTTAATATAATTTTACAATAATTATAGTTATTGCGTCATAATGTTTGCTATTTTTAATGTATTAGAAAAATAATTTAATTATATATGGAACTATATTTTTTAATAGTAAAATAAAGTATAAAAAACATAAAATAGAAAATGAAACATTAAAAAAATCACGCATTATAAGTACTTCACTAAATGTCTAACTAACTACATATTTACAATTAATAAATCATAATTATTTAAAATATCATATTGTAACCATCCCAATGTATTTTGACAATGAGGGTTGAATTTATTATAATTATAATTAAAAGCTTATAAAAATGAATAGATGTAAATAATTTATGTATATTATTTTTTTAACTTATTAATTCGTATAAAACAAAACTAAAATATAATAATTTTATTTGTACATATAGAGAAAATAGTAAATCGCATCTGAAAATCTTATTTTGATATAAATTTTCAATATTTTAATCAAAAACTTAAAAAGAAAAAATATAATAAAAGATAAAAAAAAAAATAGAGACATTTAAACTGATCATTTTATTTCTAACTGACGAGCTAAAAGTTTGGAAACAAAGAAGCTGACTAAAAGTACCTCCATGAAGAATTCAGATCCTCCCAAGTAGGGGTGAGTAAATCGTTCATAACTCGTGAGCCGCTCATAACTCGCTCATTAAAAGCTCGTCTAAACTAGCTCATTAACAACTCGCTCATTTACTTAATGAGCGAGCATGAGCATGACCCAACTCGCTCATTAAGAATTTGCCACATCTAATCCCTGCCACATTTAATCCTATGTAATTCTGTGTAACATTAATCTTGCCTCATTAAGATTGATAGATAGTGAGCATAGTTATTCTATTTTTGTAATATGTTGATTGTTGTTTGTTGATGCTACTGTGAAAGTATTACACTTTGTTGGATGATACTGTTGATTTTTGTTATATTCTATTGTTGTTTGTTGGACGATAGCTGTGAAAGTATTGCTGTTGAAGTGTTAATGATACTATTGATTTTTGTAATATGATTATATTTTTGTTGGATTTTTATTATATTTTATTTAAATGAATTATAACAATTTGTTGAATTTTGTTATGATGACTTTTAACAAATTTTGTTATGCGTGGACACACTATATAATTTTGTTATGAGTCATAAGTCATAAGTCATAACTCGTGAGCTGCTCATAACTGGCTCATTTACAACTCGCTCATTTACTTAATGAGCGAGTATGAGCATATCCTAACTCGCTCATGCTCGCTCATTAATCACCCCTACTCCCAAGTACCATAATAGAAAATCTTTCAGAATTAGTAGATCTGAACCGTTCATTTAACTTGGCGCGAATCTCAAAGTTAAATAAAACTGCTCATCTCCATGGCAGGAGTACCGGCAGTCCGGCACAACCAATTCAATGGAATGAAGCTTGTCAACAAATTCACTACGCCTCCTCTTCTCCATTTCAAGTACTCCTCTGTTCGCCTTCTCCAACCCCAATCCCTCAATTCTCCAACCAACAGCCTCTCCTCTGCCTTCTCTCTCACCTTCGATGCCACCTCCCTCCGCTCATGGCTCTCCGCCATCACCGATCTCTCTCACTCCGGCGACCACCGCGGTGCCCTCTCCGCTTTCTCCTCGCTCTACCGCCAACCCCTCCATTCCCTCTCTTCCCTCAACCCCTTCCTCCTCCCTCTCCTCCGCTCTGCCGCATTACTCCCCTCTCTCGCCTCTGGCCGCCAGCTTCACCTCATCTCGATCCGCCTCGGCTTTGTCGATCACAACCCATTTCTCGCCTCGGCCTTGATCCACATGTACTCCCGCTGTCTTGAGATACATGATGCTCGCCGTGCTTTTGACGAGGCTCGGTTTTTTTATTGCCTTAACTCGGTCGTTTGGACTTCCATGATCTCTGGTTATGTGCAAAACAAGTTGCCGCATTTTGGTTTTCAATTGTTTAAGGTGTTTCTTGCTGAAGAGGGGAAAGAGGCGGTGGATGCCGTGGCGGTTGTGTCTGCTCTCTCGGCCTGTTCTCAGGTTCTAGAAAAGAATGCCACTAAATGGGTTCACGGATTGATAGTTAAAGTCGGTTTGGTTGGAGATGTAGGTGTTTGTAACACACTAATGAATGCTTATGCCAAAGGAAGCGGTGATATGGAAGTTACTAGAAAGGTGTTCGATGAAATGCTAAAGAAGGATGTTATCTCGTGGAACTCGATTATTGCTCTTTATGCACAAAGTGGCTTTTCAGCAGTGGCACTTAATCTCTACAGTCAGATGTCCAGTGACGGAAGTGTTCGTAGTAATGATGTAACCTTCTCAGCTGTATTAGTTGCTTGCGCACATGCATGTGCATTGCAAAGTGGGAAGCGGACACATAACCAAGTAATACGTTTGGGCTTAGAGCAGAATGTCTATATTGGTACATCTGTGGTTGACATGTACTGTAAGTGTGGCCGAGTGGAAATGGCAAAGAAGGCATTTGATCGTATGAAGGAAAGGAATATCTTTACATGGTCAGCTCTGGTTGCTGGCTACGGCATTCATGGCCGGGGTCGTGAAGCACTAGAGGTGTTCGATAAAATGATTTCCTCTGGGTTAAAGCCCAATTACATAACTTTTGTCTCAGTACTTGCTGCATGCAATCATGCTGGTCTTATCAAAGAAGGCAAACACTGGTTTCAAGCCATGAAGAGTGACTTCGCTATAGAGCCTGGAGTTGAGCACTATAGTTGCATGGTAGATTTGCTTGGTAGTGGTGGTTATCTCGATGAAGCTTATGGTTTGATCAAGGACATGAAAATTCAACCTGATTCAATGGTATGGGGATCCCTACTGCGTGCTTGTAAAACTCATAAAAACGTGGAGTTAGTAGAAATAGCTTCCCGTAACTTATTCAGGCTCGATCCAAGAAATCATGGGTACTATGTACTTCTTTCCAACATGTATGTAAATACCGGTAGATGGAAGGATGCAGAGAAGATACAAAATTTGATTAACAAAAAGGCAATGGTTAAACCGCCAGGATATAGTATGGTAGAGTTGAAGGGGGCCATACACACCTTTTTAGTTGGAGATGCAAGACACCCACAACATAAGGAGGTATATAAATATCTCAACAAGTTGTCTATCAAAATGCAGGAAGCAGGGTATGTACCAGATACCAGTTCGGTGCTGCATGACGTGGATGAAGAAGAGAAGAGAAAGTTGTTGTGGGTTCATAGCGAGAAACTCGCAGTATGTTTTGCAATTATTAATACTGTGCCCGGCACAACGATCCATGTTATAAAGAACCTTCGGATGTGTGGGGATTGCCATTCGGCGATCAAGCTGATCGCTAAGCTTTTGAAACGAGAGATTGTTGTAAGAGATTCTCACAGGTTTCATCAATTTAAAGATGGGTTTTGTACTTGTGAGGATTCTTGTTGAGCACTTTTAAGTTGATTAATTTTGTTACTGTGGGGATGAATAAAATATGTCAAATAAAAAGTTCCCGAAAATAATTTCTTCCTTCTCAGTCTATAGCAATATTTTTTCTTCTCATTTTCGCAATAAGCTGGGTACTCTGTCTGATAATCTAAACTCGTGCGCTGTAAGCTACTCTGGCCTAATTCCTTCAAATCTACATTTTGATTTTTCGTTTTATACCAGTAAAACTGAACCAGTATGCATCAGACTACAATTAAGAATCAAAACAGCCACACAATCTATCACGCAGGTGCAGCAAAATGGATAAGTCATGATCAAAATTAATAAAAACGAGTTGCTCATTTTATTCCTAGTACAACTGGCACTTCTCATGCCAATTTGAACACTTAAATCTTTCATTTTTCTTGAATATATAGTAATATCAGTGAATCCTTACCCGAGGAGGATCAAACGGGGTGTTTGTTTGATGAACCAACGTCTCTGACATGTGGGGACATATAGAATTATTTCACTTGTTGGTGTCTATAATGGGTTGTTCACTGTGCATGGCTGAAATTCTGAAGAAATGCCATAGGATGATTTTTTCGCCCCTGGTTTTTCAATGTAAAGAAATATATACATTATCGATAAGAAATCACAAAATAATTATTACGGACAAATAATTACATTGACACATTTTCATAATAATTTCTGAATTTCTTTGAAAAATGACTTTTAAGTGATTCAACTTTATTCTGTAAGATCATATTGAAGTGGATTATAATTAAAAAAAAAAATAGTATCACTACTCTTCGACTGATGATATTTCTTTTTACTGGACATATTTAAGCTACAGTTATTATAACTACTTTTCAATAAACTCATCCTCTCTAAATACTCTTCATAAAATTTTATCACACTTAGATATCATAATAACATAAGAGTGAGGCTATATGGAGATAAGTGTATTAATAAAGTCACATGACAGAATTTGATCATAACCTGATCGATAAGTGTTTTAAAAAAAATGTAAAATATGATATATAAGTATATTTTTATATGATGATTATGTTGAGTGGTTTGATTGACTATTTAGACTTTGAAAACAATACAAATCTATAGTACACACCAACCTGCAGTTTGTAAAGTACTATAGGCTCACTCATGTAATAACCCACTTATCAATCATGTGATATTCACTTAGTTATACATCCATTTATGGGGAAATTTCACGTATACCCGTCAAAAACTTCAAAATTATGTATTTTCTTCTCTAAATTTTGGAAACTCACAAATTTATCCATTTTTATTGTATTGTTTTGCTAAACCTCATTTTAAATTTATAAAATATCCATTTTATCCCTTATTATTACAAGCATAAAAAATTTGTACCTTGTTTAAGAAAACTGTCGGTGTTATATTTGATTGGGTTTTGAGGGCAAAATGGATATTTTATATAGGGTAAGGGGTATAATGGGTATCCGGTTTTCAAGGGAAAAATTGATATTCTATAAAAGGTATAATGGGTATCTTATAAGACCAACATTTTTCTTAAACAATCTTCAAATTTTTTATACTTTTAATAAGGAGTAAAATGGGTATTTTATAAATTTAAAATGAGTTTTAACATAAAATACAATAAAAATGGGTAAATTTGTGAGATTTGAAAGTTTAGAGGGGAAATACGTTATTTTGAAGTTTTTGAGGGGTATACATGAAATTCCCCCTTTATTTTCTAGTTTAGACATAATTATAGATAGTTGGTCACGCTTTTAATCATCTGATAAAAATTAAAATATATTTTGACAGCCGTTATCAGAAACTAATAAACAAAGCAATAAAGTAATATATGAATCTACTTTAAAGAGTTTATAGAAAAAGAAAATCAATTAGTAAGACGGCATGGATGTAAAGTAATATATGAATCTACCATAACCGTATGTTCAGATTGAGTTCATATCATCTAAGGTACTTCACTGTTTGAGTTTGAATCCGATCCGTTCGTTACATAATAACAAGATATTAGTTGATCGGACGATCTGAATTCAAACTCAAAACTGTGAGGTAATGCAAGGATCCAGGGTCGGTTGAGATTTAAGTGCAAAGAACAATAAGCCCAAAAATACAGATCAGAAAAATTATGTCACAATTAATATATTGGGCTGAAAATTAAGCCCTAAATATAGAGCCCAAAAGCCGTAGAGCGGATTTGTTCATATAAACTATTTCGTTCCTCCATTGTGTTCTGAAATCATTGTAGGCTCCTGAAGTTACAGCCTGTATCAAAAAAATTTCTAAGATATTTGAATAAAGCAGGGAAAGAGACGGATTGTTTTATCTCTCCATCTTTTACTTTATTTCTTTTCACTTTGATTGTGTTCAGAATGTCTTCATTAAAGAAAAGTAAGTGTAGGAGAAGAAAGCGCAAGCGGGACCGTACTTGACTAACGCTAATTATTTGCTCCATAACCAAAAATTTAGGAGGAATTAAAGGAGAGCGGAGGTGAGTTGTGTGTATAAAATCAACGATTTTTTTTCACTCCCGATTTGAAATGCAGCAGATTGAATTCTTCTGCATTTCTGGTTGTGGAGCACAGTGTTAGTACTTAACAATAACCCTTTGGTATAATTGACAACAGATCCAGGGCTGGCAGTGAGAGAAACATACAAACCGATTTTTTTAAAAATACCCCAAAAAAAATTATTTTATTAAAAATAATCAGGTTCTGAGTGGAATTTTAAAAATACACAGGCCGCAAATTTTTTCTGCGCTCTGAATTTTTTTTTTTTTAGATTTTTTTATTCCGAGCGCGGATTTTTTCCACGACCCGGATTTTTTTTTTTAGAGTTTGGAGAAAGAAAATATCCATGATTTGGTTTATTTTTTTTTATAATATATGTATAATATATGTATATGTATATGTATATATAATATATGTATATGTATCTATAAAAAATACACCAGCATGTAGAGCATTCAAAAATACACATAATTGACACAAATTTCAATTTATTTGGATTTTTATGCAATTAGTTATGAATTTCCAAAATTATACCGCAAGAAAAAACTTTAAACATCCATAACTTTGGCTAGGAAAGTCGGATTTGCGCGTATGAGCACTTTTCGGAAAGGGGAGAACGAGACGGATCTGATTTTGCCTGGGTGGTACACCGGGCATCGTCGCATCGGAAGCATCATAATTTCAAAAAAACATCGTTTAGTGCCTCAAAAAATCAGTTTAAGTTTTCATTCGACGGTAGACGTACAACGATCGGTATTTTGTTTAGTATAATTCAAGTTTTTGTACTGTAATTATTAATTGTGGAATTTTTTAGTTTGCATGTAGAGTAATTTAGGTTTTTGTATAATTATATATTATATAATTATACAAAAACCTTAATTATATATAATTATATGTAATTATATTATACATATGAGATGGGCTACGGTGAGTTGCGAAGTAAAGCGACTATTTTACTTCACGCTCATATTTTGCGATTTTTAAGTTCAAAACGTCGATCCGAACCGTTCATCTTGTTCTCCATATTGAAATGTGCTTGGAGACCAAATTTTACATTTTTTTGAATTTTTTTACTATTTATTAAGTAATTTTGAAAGTCGCTGATCTGATGGTCCAGAAAATTTTACTATTTTTTACTGTTCACAGTAAAACAGCAATTTTAAAAAATGCAAAATAAATAGTAAAAAATTCCAAAAAATATAAAATTTGGTCTCCAAGCACATTTCAATATGGATTAAACATCTAACGGTTTGGATCAGTCGTTTGGACTTTCAAAATAAAAATACGGCGTGAAGTAGAAACGCGTTTTACTTCGCAACTCACCGTAGCCCACCTCTTATACATATATTATATTATATATACATACACATATATTATACATATATTATAAAAAAGAAAATCAAACCATGGATATTTTCTTTCTCTAAACTCTAAAAAAAAAAAAAATCCGGGCCGCGGAAAAAATCCGTGCTCGGAATAACAAAATCTAAAAAAAAAATATTCGGGGCGCGGAAAAAATCTACGGCCTGAGTATTTTTAAAATTCCAGTCAGAACCTGGTTATTTTTAATAAAATAAATTTTTTTTTTTAGGTATTTTAAAAAAAAATCGGCATACAAACAGAGCAAAATGTTGACTTGTGTTAGCTTTGCACTTTTTGTGGCAGGTGTAATTCCACCAAGGCAACACTAGAATAATCTCTTGAGCAATTAATATGCAGTTGGCAGTTGAGAGAGTAGGTGACAAACATCAACCTGTGGGGATTCTATCTGTTGTCTGTTTTGTATTTCTTGGTTGGATAAGAGCATGTGTTAAGTCTTAATAAATATGACATAAAAATGTATGGATGCAATTAATTCTTTGTTTTTTTCTCAGAAAAATTATAACAGCTGCAACTATAGGAGTCCATATCCTCTGAGATAAAACAATATTAATATTAACATGGGACCTTTAATATTCATGCAGATTATGATCGGACGGTCCGGATCTAAAAGAAATATTTCATTACCTTAGGTGATAATAATTCCATCAATATAGAATATTGGTCTCCCTGATCTTAGTTATTTATGAGCAGATAGGTTTGTTTTAATTTACTGGTACCTAAAATTCAATTCAAATCTGCTGTTGGCATGCGTCTCGTCTAATTAAATTTGAATAGCTCAGATCAGATCAGAAATCACTACCATTAAGAAAATAAGAATGGTGATCATCTATAATTGGTTCCATTGGTTGGTGCCACTTTTTTTTTTTTTTAATTTTATCTTCTATAATTGGTAGGGGTGTCAATGTCACCCTTTTACCCGTTTACCCGACTTGTACCGTATCCGAAAACACGGGTAAGGGTAAGATTTTTTTTCTGTTAGCTAATCGGGTACGGGTAAGGGTAATAATTTTTTTCCGTTTTCGCATAAGATAATTTTTTAAAAATAAAATTATATATATAGATATGTATTTGTATTAAGATGATACATGACACCATAAAAAATTTTATTTTATTAAATTTTCATAATACAAATTAGTTGTATTCATTATTTTTTTCTTATTTTAAAAAATATTTTATCGAAGCACAAATCGAAATGTTAATGACACTTTTTTATCCATTTACCCGACCCGTACCGTATCCGAAAAGACGGATAAGGGTAAAGATTTTTTTCGTTATCATAACAGGTACGGGTATGAAAATATCTCTACCCAACCCGTATCGTAGCCGTTGACACCCCTAATAATTGGTGCTAGTTAATGATGTTATCCCAGCAAGATATTAAATGAACTGATGAACAAAATCATGTCTATTGTCTAGTGTATAGCAATATTAAAAAAATTGTTTTTCCTACAGGATTTTAATAAAAAAAATGAAATAAAGGAGTTAATAATAAATTATAGAGTTGAAATTTAATGAATCATAAATGCATTCACTTTTCAAGGTCATCTGACATGGTTTTTCACAATACAACTATTTCATGCTACCCGAGTAAAAAACAGCTCAGTTCATTTAAAATCCACTGAAAGCGATAGTAACAATTTTCCAGTTCAGGAACAATTGGTAAGATCTAAAATTTATAATTCAAATATGGTTTTAAAAGCGGAGGGTTCAAATAACTCTTTAACTTTTGTATTTTCATCCTATCTTCACTCTTTTATTTTTTTAATAACAAAGTTTAGAAACTTATATATTAAAATAAAATTATTGAATGTGATCTATATTATTTTCTATATGTGCACATTAAAAAAATTATTTTTCAATGTTGAATTTATTTGAAGTAATAAGTTGAAAATTCAATGTCCATAATTTATCCACATTGGTAACACTAAAAAAAATTATATACTTTGGTATATAATTTAGCAAACTCTTGATGTTAATCAAAAATTCTGAAAAAATAGTAAAAAATTTTCAAAAAATATAAAATTTGGTCTCCAAGCACATTTTAATATGAAGAACATGTTGGAAGGTTCGAATCGACTATTTAAACTTTGAAAATGAAAATATGAGGTGAGGATGCACGTTAGGACCACAAAAGGAAGGATGCATTTTAACCCTCCTCATCAAAATGTTGTTATCTTTTACTTGTTGTAAGCAATACTCTAGTTGAGATATTTGAACGTTCCTAAGACAATATGGACCATTGAGGCTCTTCCCTTTGTCTATTTACAATTTTGAAATTCGGATAACCACTAGCTATGCGATAAAAAACAATATCTTCTTCTTGCAAGCTTTTCGAAAAGTAGTCATTTGTTGAAATCGGATACTCGAGCGCCGGATACGCCCGTTTGAAAATTTATAATTTCAAAGAAAATTGGTAAAGTAAATCTGAAGTTGAACTATCAAGACACAACCGTTACAACGGTTAGCAAACGTTTCAATGATTTAAATAAATTCGGAATTACAAGATTTGGCTTCTTTCAACCAATTTGACCAGAGACTTCCCATTGATAATGTCTGTGTCAACCATTGTCACACACTCACACTTGACGTAAAGTGCAAGCAATATACAACTGGCTTCAGCGGAATTTGGAAATTTATTCAGCCGTTCTAATAGTTAAGCAACCGTTATAATGGTTGAGAGCAAAATTCTAATTTTATTTTCTTCTATATAAATAGAAAGTCTGAATTCGTTTCTAATCAAAAACCTGTACTTTCGGGTGATATATTTTTCTCTGTTTGAGGTAGTCATCATTGGTATGCTTGCTTAAACCTTCAATATTATTGATTCAACCTCAAATCTACTTCACCAACCTCTAAATAGATTAGGTTAGATTGATTAGATCTTGAGTGTTCTTTGTGAGAGCCTTTCTTTGTGCTCATTTTATTCATAGACGTGTGACTTTTTGCTTGTTCTATGGGCTCACTAGTTGCAGCTTTTGTGCTCATTCTGCACGAGTTGGCCATGTGACTTTCTAAGGTATAAGGGCTCACCAGTTCACAAGTTGTACCATTTCTCATTGGATAATGCAAAGATGCGCCAATCAGGTTGCGTTGCCTCGAAGACGTAAGCATTTTAAGTTGAATTTCGTTAACATCTCTTGTGTCACTTCTCTTACTCTTCTATTTATTTTATCTACGTTTGAGAATTGTTGGTATTTGAATTAATCGAATAATCGTACCAAAAAGATTTTAAATTTTAAAGGCTCCATAGAAAATTTTCTATGATATAGAGTGTATCTAACAGTTTTATTTTGACATTTAAATTTTAAATTTGAAGTTATCATAGTTTTAAAAATAAAGACACGATAGGCCCAAAAAATGAAGAAATTTGAACTCTTCTCATTTTAAAATTAGTTTCTATCTAACGGTTTTATTTTGACATTTAATTAAATAATAGTTAGAATTTGAATTCTAGCAAGTATTTAATTATTATATTTATGCATTTTGTCTCTGACTCTATGTATACATTCATAATTAATAATAATTGTAATTCACAAGTGCAGAATATTTTTATGATGGTATCTTTTTTTTTTGAAAGCATTTTTTATGATGGTATCAAATGAAGTAGCTTTCATATAAGAAAAATTCTGTCATGGTCATTAATTTCTAGACCTTTGTACGTTGTTAATGCAAACTATTTCTTTCCATTTATTAATAAAGAAAATTGGCAAAATATCATTTTTCAATAAAAAAAAACAAAATACTATATTCACTTGTTAAAAATTTTAGGTATCTGGCTTTTGATAAAATAAAATGTACATAAAAATTTATATGCATGCTATAATTATCTTCTCTATATATTGATACTTAATTTTCTATTCGTCAATTTTGCAAATAATATGAGGTAAATCGTCGGTTATTTGTACAAACACTGTCATAAACTTTATTACTATGCTGATTTTAATAGATTTACAACCAAGAAAGATAATACATTTGCATAAATTATACTAGATCTCACACCAAAAATTAAATTAAACAAGATATAGAAGGGGGAATCAACCACTGGGAACTATTGATATGCCAGATAATGGTGTTTAACACCAGCCACCAGGTACAATAATATATATATATTCTACCTAGCTAGATCACATGAATCAAATACAAGAGAGGCAAAACAAGGTGAGATATCCATGATACTGTTGTCATCATCTTGTATCCTATCAGTTCTTTTCTCTCTGCACCATTAGTTTGTGCATTTGTGTTAGCAGCAGTACTATCAGTACTGGACTTTCCTTTTCCTAAAGAAAAGAAAATAATAATAATAATAGAGAAGACAAATTAATACAATAATAGAGAAATTTTTTTACTATTTTTTAGATATGTAGAAAATTCTTGACTAATTATATATGGTCCATAGCTAATCTTCTAAATCAATGAATTTTCTACTTATCTATAAAGTAAGTATTTTTTTTTCTAAAATATGTAAAATTTAGTCTCCAATCAAATTTAATATGTAGATCGTGTTGAATGGTTCATATCGATTGTTTGAACTTTCAAAATAAAAATATGAGTATGAAGTAAAACATGTGTCCCTTCAGCACAATTAATATAGCCCTCCTCTTTTTTCCCTTCAAGTTATAACATTAATATTTCATGGAAAGGATCTGTTAGGTACCATTTCTAGCTAGTATTTGCTTTGATTTAATTAATTTACAATTTTTTTTCATCTTTTAATTTAATTAAGATTCTTTCCTTCTCCAGAAAAGCAATCAAATCCATCATCCATGTACCAAAAATGATACGGAACCTTTATAATCTTGACTAAGGACTGAAGTACCACAAAAAGACACCTAGGACTAAATATAAAAGGGACATTCTTCGAAGGATGCAATAAAATGCACAAATATATCTTATGGTATATTAGAGAAACCGGAATAAATGACACAATGGACCATATATTGTACTTGTTTTTTACATGGGTGATCTTATCTTAGTACTTTCTAATTTTGCTTTATTCAAGAACTTGAGATATAGTGGACCAATACTGAAAAGAGCTTAAATGAAAATTTACAACTTAATTTTTTTTTTCAAAAAAGAAAGAAGAATGAAGAAAGGTACCGGTACTGGTTGATGATGTAGGTGTGCTGGTTGCCGGAGTAGAGGTGCCCTCCATCTCCTTGACCAATTGCTCAAAGTCCTTTGTTTGTGCCGAATCCTTCGGTAAATTTAATAAACCTAAGAGAACAGGAAAAACATTTCACCTTAGTGTTTAATGATGAATTGGAGGATAATAAAAGAAAATTAAAAAATCAGTGCATCCATAGGATGCTTTGATTCTTCAATGAATTTTGATTTTGGTTTCAGACAGATATGCACATGCACACATACGATCCCGATACACATGCAAGTCTGCTTACGTGGGCAATCGCTGATATTGGTCGGTGCATTGCACTTCTGTGGCAACTGCAGTGCCAGGGTAACATTGATCTTCATCCCAAGCTCCGGTTGATCCCGATCCTTAATTAAAACACACACACACTTCAAACCCTTTCCGACGACTTGCTTGAACCCGGCGCAACAATCTGGAGTAGGATTCTTTGCGGTTGTTGCTCCCTCGACAAACGTGACGCATGTCGCGAGACCCATCAGCTGATTAGTGCACTCGGCACGATCCGCTGCAAAGTCAGAGTTTGCTATCAGAACCAAGCACATGAAAGCAAGTGAAACAAATAGTGGTCTTAAGGTAGCCATGTTATATCTATACATGTAACTATGTATGATGAGTAGTATATGGTGAGGAGAGAATTAAGTGTTTTTGCCTTGTTATATAAGAGATGTTGTATGGAGGCGAATTATGGTGGCCAGTTGAATAGTTATGAGGCAGCGCTGGAAACAGCGACTAATACTGGTAATGGAATAATAGAAGGCCATATTGCAAATTTATTATGCTAATCATGATTTGTTGTGGTGGTGGCAGTGTTGATTTTTGTGTTGCTACGACGCACTGCCAGTATATATATGTCCATGAATAAGTTATATTTTTTTTTTCTAGTAATTGAAATCACACACCAATATTTCCAAATATTAGAGATTAGTTTGTTAGTCTGTTTTAAATTTTAATTATATGCAGTAATATGATCAGAAGTTTAACATGCACGAGATGTGCCTAAAGATATAAATTTGTGCCTCATGCACCGTGACAAGTTAAATCTAAAGATGATCGAACTGCATGCAACACTTGTACAATATGCATTGATTATATAAACTGAAATGCTACACAAGATTATAATTTATAAATAATGTATTCATCCACGTACCGAAGTCCTTTTCATACAATATGTAAATCAAAGTTCCTAAATTTAATTAATTAGTTGGTTTGTATTTTATGAAGTATGAACTATCGTTTTCTTAGGAATTAGATTATGAGCAGAATATATTTAGTACATATAATTATTATTATTTTATTAATTCTAAGTAATTAAATTGCGAAACTTTATAAAATTAATTATTTTGTCATCGAGATTATGAGCTGATAATTAATAGTGACATATATCTTCTGTCGTAAATATTCAATAAAAAATTATATTAATGTCCTAGTTTTAAATTAATTAAGAAGGTGAACTCAATTATGTGACTTAGCGACCACTATAGCTTGACACTTTATCTGCATGCATGCCGATCAATTAAGAAAAAGACATTTAACAGTATTATTCTCAAAGAATTACTAATTAATTAATATCGACATGAGTAATGTCTACAATTCATATAATAATAACACTAATACTAATAATAATAATAATAATAATAATAATAATAATAATAATAATAATAATAATAGACGAAGGTTACTGTATTATATATATCGCGCATATTGATATATACAGTGTTTTAAAATGCGGTTTTGTTCATGCATGCGGAAGGTCACTGCATACCGCATATGCGGTATGCAGACGCATATGCGGATTTTCATGCGGATTTATATATGCAGATTTTAAAATAAAAATTCACGTATATATATAGAGAGAGTGTGTGTGTGACTAATGTGCATTCGTATGCATACGGTCCAAATTTAAAATTTCAAAATCCAAAATGTCGATCCGAACCGTTCATCTTGTTCTCCATATTAATATGTGCTTGGAGACCAAATTTTACATTTTTCTGAATTTTTTTACTATTTATTAAGTCACTTTGAAAATTGCTGATCCAACGGTGGCTGCTGATCCGCATGGGTGGACTGCATGGCCGCATTTTTAATCCGCATATGCATTTTTTTATTCCGCATGGCCGCATATTCGGACCGCATATGCGGCCGCATGCTCAAAACCGCATGGGATGACTGCATGGCCGTTCTGAGCGCGGCTGCCGACCGCATACGCATATGCGGCCCATGCGGCCGCATTTTAAAACACTGGATATATATGTATACTAGTGTATTAATGGTCAGGCGGGTACGGGTACGTCTCGGGTACGGGTATGACGGGTACTAGGGTATACGGGTACGGGTATGTCGGGTATTTTTTTCAAAAACCATACCCTACCCGTCCTATACCGATACCCTTGACGGGTAGGGCGGTCCGGGTACGGGTATTTTTTTTTTTTTTTGCTGTTTTTTTCTGGTTTTTTTGTTTTCGTTTTTTTTTCCGTTTTTTTTCTTGTTATTTTTTTTCTGTTTTTCTTATGTTTTTTTTTTTACTTTAAAACAATAAAATATAAATATAAATAAAAAAACAGAAATTAAAAAACAGAAATTAAAACAGAATTTTAAAAACAGAAATTACAAAACAGAAATTAAAAACAGAATTTTAAAAACAGAAATAAAAACAGAATTTTAAAAACAGAATTTTAAAAACAGAATTTTAAATACAGAAATTAAAAAACAGAAATTAAAACACAGAAATTAAAAAATAGAAATTAAAAAACAGAAATAAAAACAGAATTTTAAAAACAGAAATTAAAAAACAGAAATTAAAAAACAGAAATAAAAACAGAATTTTAAAAACAGAAATTAAAAAACAGAATTTTAAAAACAGAAATTAAATTGAATTTGGGGGGAAATTTGAATTTGGGGTTTGAATTATTGGGTCGGGTATAAGGGTACGGGTACGGGTAAGGGTAGACGGGTACCCGGATAGGGTAAAGTCGGGTACGGGTAAGGTCGGGTACGGGTATGGTCGGGTAGGGTATGGTCGGGTATTTGCCCAAAAAAACCTGTCTGGTCCGTTTTTTGCCCGTACCCGCGTACCCGAGTACCCGACCCATACCCGGGCTCGGGCACGGGCGGGTAGGGTAGGGTATACCCTTAACGGGTATAATTAATACTCTAATGTATACTATAGAATCATATTTTTATTTTCAAATTTTAAATAATTTATCTGAATCGCTCAACATAATCTTCATATGAAAATGTTCTTGAAAATCATACTGAGCAGTTTAGATCGACTGTTTGGATTTTAAAATTGAGATATTGATCCATATATGTTATGGACCAATGTGCATTATGCATATTATCGCAACCTCACTTATCATCATCATCATAATTATCAAAATAATCATATTAATAATAATAATAACAATAACAATAATAAAATAATCATAGTAATCATCATCATCATCAAGATAAATATTGTTTTAGCTTGCTTTTTTCAACATTTAATTGAAAGACTGAAATTATTTGATTTCCTTCAATCTCGCATTTTTTTTTGCTTCCAATTCATATTTTTTTCTCTTAATTTCTTTGCGAGATTGAGATTCATTACCGTCTGCCTTCTATTTCTTTGACAAGGCACGATTCTTGGTTCTCTATCTACCTTTGCATCTGATCTCTCCCTCTTCTCTCTCATCTAAAAAACACCGATACAAAATTCCGCTCATCCATAGCGCGTGCTTCCAATTTGAATTGAGTCCTGGAAAGCAACCTTGATTCACGCTTTTATAACTTAAATTTGTTATTCGGTAAGCATATATATACATTCCTCTCTTCTTAAAACAAGAAGCAAAACATGAAAATTCATAATAAGTAGCATGGATGTGATTTGTTACAGTATTATAGTACTGCACAATTTAAGTTGAAGGCGACGCAAAATGTTGTTGTCTCTAAAACCTATCGAACGGGAAATTTATTAGAACCCTCTATTGGAGTCTATTTCACCTCTCAACTTCAATCATTAACTAATTTTGATACCACCGAACAAAATAACATAAGTTTTTTTTTCCATGATTCTTGGGTTTCTATTATTTATGTCAGAAACTGTTTTGTATATTTATGATTATTTTATTTAATTAGAAATTTTTATAATTTTTTATTTTTCTATTAAAATATCAAAAATAGATTGAATAATATATAATTTGATTTATTAGAAAGACTGCAACAAATAATCTGGATCAATATTTTTTAGGCCAAATCTTTTATAGCTGTAAGAAAAATTAAAAAAAAAAATTTGTGTTACTAAAAAAATAAAAATATTTTGCATATGAGTTATTGATTCTGGTTCAAAAATCACTTCTAGATAAATACAGAAAATATTCTATTTTTCAAAAAACAAAAAAATTATCTGACTTTTGTTATAGAAATGATTTCTTTTTTAAAAAAAAAAGTTTCAAAATAGATATAATATCTTAGAGTTTAAATATACTGGAAGAACCACAATATTTTATTTATTTACTCAGAAGTGACTTTTGAACCGGAATCAATAACTCAGATAAAAAACAACGTTTTTTTTTCAATAACACACAAAAAAATATTAAAATTTTTCTTACAGCCACAAAAAGTCCATCCCGAAAAATTATTGATCCGGGTTATTTATTGCAGTCTTTCTAATAAATCAAATTATATTGTATTTTATTTATTTTTTAAGAAATATATAAATTATTTATAATATTTTAATAGAAAAAATAAAATAAAAAATCATAAATATACAAAAGGGTTTCGGACGGAAACCAAGGAAATAACAAAAAAAAAACTTATGTTATACTGGATCATTTTCTTAACAACAGAGCGAGAGAGAGAGAGATCCGGCGCAACCTTGAAGGATTTAGGATTTGCGATCATCACTGAAGTACTTGCTTGTTGACCACCATGAATGCTAGAGGTACGCTTATGTATTATGTTTTAATTTAATTATAGTATTTAATGTAATATCATGTTGTTTCAAGTTCTTGGGACCTTTAATGGTCTTTTGCTCTTATGATGCATTTTCTAATGCGTAATTAAAGATGATCAAAGTGCTTATGTTCATGTAGTAATTCTACTTACATGTGGTATCAGAGCCTTGCTTGGAAACTTCATAATATTCATTAAATTTCTGTAATTAAACTATTATAGATTAATCTATAAAATTAGAACTTGTAAAATTGATAATCCCCAATTGAATTGCAAGTTTCCAAGGAAGTTAGGGTTAGACTTGAAAGAATAATTTGAAAGATTATTTTATGTGATATGATATTTAATCATCATATAGATATTGAATTGAATTGCGTGTTAATTCATAAGGCATTAAGGATACTCCCAAAGGTAGGTCTGCCGCCCTTATGATTAAACACATTAAAAGTGCAATTATGTCCTAGTTTTAAATTAAGAAGGTGAACTCAATTATGTGACTTAGAGACCACTATAGCTTGACACTTTATCTGCATGCATGCTGATCAATTAAGAAAAAGACATTTAACAATATTATTCTCAAAGAATTACTAATTAATTAATATATCGACATGAGTAATGTCTACAATTCATATAATAATAGACGAAGGTTACTGTATTATATATATCGCGCATATTGATATATATGTATACTATAGAATTTTATTTTTATTTTCAAATTTTAAATAATTTATCTGAATTGCTCAATATAATATTCATATGAAAATGTTCTTGAAAATCATACTGAGCAGTTTAGATCGACTGTTTGGACTTTGGAATTGAGATATTGATCCATATATATTATGGACCAATGTGCGTTACAACCTCACTTATCATCATCATCATAATTATCAAAATAATCATATTAATAATAATAATAATAACAATAACAATAATAAAATAATCATAGTAATCATTATCATCATAATTATCAAAATAATCATATTAATAATAATAATAACAATAACAATAATAAAAATAATCATAGTAATCATCATCATCATCAAGATAAATATTGTTTTAGCTTGCCTTTTTCAACATTTAATTGAAAGACTGAAATTATTTGATTTCCTTCAATCTCGCATTTTTTTTTGCTTCCAATTCATATTTTTTTTCTCTTAATTTCTTTGCGAGATTGAGATTCATTACCGCCTGCCTTCTATTTCTTTGACAAGGCACGATTCTTGGTTCTCTATCTACCTTTGCATCTGATCTCTCCCTCCTCTCTCTCATCTAAAAAACACCGATACAAAAATCCGCTCATCCATAGCGCATGCTTCCAATTTGAATTGAGTCCTGGAAAGCAACCTTGATTCACGCTTTTATAACTTAAATTTGTTATTCGGTAAGCATATATATACATTCCTCTCTTCTTAAAACAAGAAGCAAAACATGAAAATTCATAATAAGTAGCATGGATGTGATTTGTTACAGTATTATAGTACTGCACAATTTAAGTTGAAGGCGACGCAAAATGTTGTTGTCTCTAAAACCTATCGAACGGGAAATTTATTAGAACCCTCTATTGGAGTCTATTTCACCTCTCAACTTCAATCATTAACTAATTTTGATACCACCGAACAAAATAACATAAGTTTTTTTTCCATGATTCTTGGGTTTCTATTATTTATGTCAGAAACTGTTTTGTATATTTATGATTATTTTATTTAATTAGAAATTTTTATAATTTTTTATTTTTCTATTAAAATATCAAAAATAGATTGAATAATATATAATTCGATTTATTAGAAAGACTGCAACAAATAATCTGGATCAAAAATAAAATTATAAATTATTTCTAATATTTTAGTATTTCATCTATTTTTTAAGAAATATATAAATTATTTCTAATATTTTAATAGAAAAAAAATAAAAAAATCATAAATATACAAAAGGGTTTCGGACGGAAACCAAGGAAATAACAAAAAAAAAACTTATGTTATACCGACTCAATATTTTTTTCGGCCGCCGAAAATTGGCCTCGGCATTTTTAGAAATCTTCATTTCTTCAACTGAACTGAATATATGTGTTTCTTTTGTGTTATTTTATATTTAATTTTGAATATTAAAAAAAAAAAGCGGCCTCTCGAACCATACCGATAGATAATAGAGTATGTATTTTATGTATCTCCTGACTGCTATATATATATATATACTAGTATCATACCCGTGCGTTGCAACGGGGACATATTATAAGAAACAAATATATCAATGAAAATAATAATTATCTAAAAATTAAAACACATGTTAATAGAAAATTTATATGATTATGTATTTTTAATTAACTTTAATCATAATCTCTGATAACAATTTGATGATGTAATTATTTTTTATTTTTAAGTACCAATGATATCAAATAATAGCTCTATTTGAATCTAATATCAAATAGAGGAGGGTTAAAATGCACCCTCCCTTTTGTGCTCCTAACGTGCACCCTACCCTCATATCTTCATTTTCAAAGTTCAAATAGTTGATTCGAACCTTCCAACGTGTTCTTCATATTAAAATGTGTTTGCAGACCAAATTTTACATTTTTTGAAAAAATTTTACTATTTTTTCAGAAATTTTGATTAAACTAAACAATAATAAAAAATTCAGAAAAGTGATGATTTTCAAAAATTCTGAAAAAATAGTAAAAAAATTCCAAAATGTGTAAAATTTGGTCTCCAAGCACATTTTAATATGAAGAACACGTTGGAAGGTTCGAATCGACTATTTTAACTTTGAAAATGAAGATATGAAGGGAGGGTGCACGTTAGGAGCACAAAAGGGAGGGTGCATTTTAACCTGTTAGTGTAATAATCTAGAAGTCAATAATACGATAATTTATCATAAAGCTTTGTTCATGAATTGGATGATTAATATCATTTTGTTGCCTTGAGTATTATTGCATTTATGGATCATTTCGAGTTCATGACTGAAATTGTGAAACTCCATAATATAGATGATATATACTCTTAAAAGGTCACTGACCAAGGTAATTAGCAGGAACACTAATTACCGCTGTAAGGTTAGTATGTGGATTAAATGATGGTCAAGTTTTACAGACCATAGACAAGGAGTTGTCATTTTAATCACATAGATATATGTTCCAGGAACATGATATCTGACAGACCCCGAATGAAACATTATACGGAATTGTGTTCGTGTCATTAATGCTTTCATTCAGTGTTAAGTTATAAAGTATGAGGTATTCATCTTTCCTACTAAGAAATGTATATGTGTGATTGTTATCAAACGCTGTCGGTAAAATGCAGTTATAACGGTAGCTCTTCGGTATACATGGCTTAGCTGAGGTAGTGATGGTTTACCAAAAGTACTATTGTCCCTCGTATCTCTATACGAGCTATAGCATCACTGGGCCCCTTGATAGAGTAAGATTATCAGCGCGCGGTATGATTACAAGAGTAATCATATTTGATAATCTGCTCAAGATCAAGAAAAGATTAAGTTTACAAGGATGACACACACCTACCTTGAAACTAATCTGATAGCTATGTGACAAAAGAACTGACACAAGTAAATTGTTTACTGGATCGTGATATTGTACTGTACAGCATCATCTGTGTAATTGGATGGTCATGATGTGTTGCCAGATGCCGCTCATGATTATAGAAGTTAAAACAGTTTTAACTCTATTTACCAACATAACACAGATCCTATTGGGTCACACCATATAGGAGTTAATCGGAGAATCTTATTGTGATTGATTATAAATTGGTTATGATCAATAGTAAGATGGTTATAATTAATTATACGTGTTATAATTAAATTATAAATGTTATGTAAAAATAACAAGCAAAAACATTGGTTAATTTATAAACGTGTGTGACACGTTGTATAAAAGTTAACCGGTTAATTTATAAATGTGCAGGACACGTTGTATAAATTACCGAAACAACAACCGCAAGAAAAATATATATAATTATTTAGAATAATTATACGAATATTATTTGTATTCGGGCCGAGGGCATTCGGGTCTTTTCAGATTCGTCTTATCCGCATGACATGTCATCGATCCTATCCAGATGACACGTCATCGATACTGAAACAAACAACCGCAGAAAAATATATATAATTGTTCAGAATAATTATACAAACATTATTTGTGTTCGGGCCGAGGGCATTCGGGTCTTTTCAGATTCGTGCTTATCCGCATGACGTGTCATCGATCCTATCCAGATGACACGTCATCGATCTTATCCACATGTCATCATCCTTATCCATTCGATGGCATATCTTGTAAATAGGCCGAACTTGGAGGGCATTTTGGTCATTTGGCAACCGACCCTAAACCCTATAAATAGGGGTGGAGGGGTAGAGAGAAAAATCACTAATTCACTTGTATCATTTCGTGCAGAATCCAATCAGTATTTTCTCTCTTTCTCCGTTTCTCTCCCAAATAGTGTTTCGGTTGAGAAAAGAAAGTTATACGTAGTTGACGTATAATCTTGCGGGTTGTTGTGAAGAATATTTACGGGATCGATGAATAGTGTTTTACCGAATTTCGCGGTATGTCAGTTTTGCTCATTTGATGAAACTGAGTAACCGAAAATTCGTGTTTATGGGTTTTCGTCTTTTTCCCCGTGAATAGTGTTTTTGCATAATTCCGCGGTTTATAGTATTTCTGGCAAAAGAAATAAACCGCTCTCTGGTTAGTCCTGGTGGATAATCGATAGAGGTATCACACGTGTGATACTCCGAGTCGATTCCTTCCCTTGTGAGGCTCTACTCGCTCGGTCTGCATTCCAACTGTGATTTGGAAACAAGGTATAAATATGTTATATGAATCTATTTAATTGGGAAGTAGATTAAAGTTTTAGAAATCAATCATGGAGTAGATCTGTAAAAGGATTAAATTGGGTTTTGATGCCAAAGGAATACTGAAGGTGGACCGCCTTGGAAAGTTTCCTGACATACCCCGTTTAATCCTGAGCTTAAGTTGGCTGTAGAAATTTTTGTTCTACGGTCATTCAGCACCTTAAGCCTAAACGGGTTTTGGTTACAGCACCCCCGAAACCCCAACAGTGGTATCAGAGCACAAGGCTCTCCCGCTGATTGATTTTCTAAAAGTTATAACTTATGCAAATTAGGTGCATATACCGCATATCAGTTTAATTCTTACATTTGCAGCTTAAGTCCAAAACCGATTAGAAATGATATTTTCTTGGATCGGTTCTACCGACTAAGAAAGTTAAATTAGATTTAAGCTTTCTTTATGCTTTCTTATGAAATGTAAACTTTTACATTTCTTGGATCGGTTTTCCGACCGAGAAAGATAAAATAGGATTTTATGCTTTCTTTATGTTTTCGTTTGCAAAACTTTCAACTGCGTTTGAGTATATCTAAGAATGTGATGAAGCAATAAAGTACCCAAGTAAGAACTGCTAATCTCCATCCGTAAACGACAAGGTTAATGACAAGAAAAGTCTCGACTTTTCGTCTAACCCTCGTTTACGCGTCCTGATAGCTGGCCCAAAGGGGACTTTGTCACGTTACCAAATTACTCTATGCTTTTCAAATGGCAAAATTTAGTGTAAGTTTTTCGCCTTTTCGAAAACCTTCGGATAAGTAAAGTTCATCGAAGAATGTGATGAAGCAATAAAGTACCTGAGTAAGAGCTGTCATTTCCACACAAGAAAGAGATGGTTCTGTCTAGGAAAGATTGAGTCTAAGCGGTCCTCGTGACCCCGATCTTTCCTGGGAGCCCCTTTCACGTGTCCTAATGGCTGGCCCAAAAGGAACTTTGTCACGTTACCAAATTGCTTTATGGACCGAAAAGAATATCTGATTTTAAAACATATAAATTGTTTATGTGCTTTAAATGGTATAAATAAGAACTGAGCATAGCTGCAAAATAAAGAATTGGTAACTGATAGATTATATACCCGACTTGGTCCTGTATATAAGTAAATTAGATCTACAGCTTAGAGTAAATTAGATTTACTGCTTTAAAATGAAAATGGGTAAAACTAGATTTACCATCTTTCCAAGGAACCGTGAAAGAAAATTTTCTTTGAAGAAAAATACGAATGTGGGATCACATTTGGCATTGTTTTCTTTCTGACTTCCTTTCCACGACTGCTTACTGAAGCATATGAAAGAGGTCTTTTAGGAAAATGGAAATGGATCATATTCACTATTCTTTCTGTCTGACTTCCTTTCCACGACTGCTTACTGAAGCATATGAAAGAGGTCCTTGAGGAAGATAGGAATTGGATCACAATCGGTATTTCTCTGACAAGCAACTTTCACGTGTCCGTAACGCTGACCAAGGTCAACATTACGAACTGAAAGAAATATACGTGACTCGGTCACATATATAGGTAAATCAGATTTACTGCTATCATATAAAAACGTATAGATTAGATTTATCGTTTTTATAAGAAACCATATAAACTACCTCTACAAGATAGACGGTAGCTAAAGTTAGTTACAAGAACTGACTGCTTAACAAAGCTAAGCGTATCAAAGAGATACTGATAAGAACAGAAACTAATGGAGATCACATTTCGTATTCAAGACTTCCTTTCCACGACTGCTTAATGAAGCATATGAAAGAGGTCGTTATAAAGATACGAATATAATCACATTTAGTCATTCTTACATATGCTGAGAAAAGAAAGTAATGGGGATCACATTCGATATTTTAGACTTCCTTTCCACGACTGCTTAATGAAGCATATGAAAGAGGTCGCTATAAAAATACGAATAGAATCACATTAGTCGTTCTTTCTGACATAAGCTAAGAAAAGAAATGGAGATCACATTCCGTATTCAAGACTTCCTTTCTATAATTGCTTAATGAAGCATATGAAATAAGTCGCTATAAAGATACGAATAGAATCACATTAGTCGTTCTTTTTCACATACCCCTTTGAAGATTGCTGGCACTGTTAAGCATAAACACCAACCCATTAAATATTAAGTAGTATGCCCTTCCCACTCTATCCTCCTCACATCATTGTTCATTGGTTGTATGATTGAAACCTACTCAGTAGGCATCGCTTTTTACCTTTGGTGGTCGAGGGTTATGTGAGACATAACAAAACAAAATAGAGTGAGGTTACTTACCGATGATTTCTAAAAGAGTTTTAGGCTCGGGGCAAAGTCTTCGTTAAATACACGTGATGTTTTAACGAAACTAAGAATCACAAAGAGTTGTGATTAGCAAGTTTGCTTACCTAAGATAACTGATAGTCATGATATGCATACACTGCCTTGGTTATTGGTGAAAATATGGATCTTGGTCCTACTGCAAACGGGAATAGAACAAATTTGCAGTGGGAGTTTTATTATTGAATAAAACATTACATGAACAAAGCTAAAAATCTTTACTTTAAACGTTGTAGAAATATGGCTAAAGAAACGTCTTTCTCTTTACGCTCCCTACTCGAAAAGGTAGACATACATGAGAAAAAGGAATATATCCTAAATACACCGGTCCCTGCTGAAATAGTAGAGAGCAGCTCTGTCAGTACTCACACGCTTCGTATGACAAGCGATGATGAGAAACTGGAGAAGCTTAACTGTCCGTGGAGCCACGAGTTGGCCACGGAAGTTATCCTGAACTCATTTCCTCCCAGCTATTCGGAGTTCATTGTGAACTCCCATAAGCAAGAGTTGGATAAGAGCTTGCAGGAGCTCCAAGGGATGCTGAGGATCACTGATAAAGACATTGAGAATAGCTCTCATGTCCTCATGATCCAAGAAGGTGGGAGGAAGATCAAGAAAGCAAAAGGGAAAAACGGCGATTAAGTACAAAGGCAAAGGGAAGTTGGTTCCGGGAACGAACTCTCCCAAGATAAATGTTTCTGCTAACTCTGACTGCTATTTTAGCAATAGCAAATGTCACTGGAAGAGAAACTGCCCGGAGTATCTTGGAGATATGAAGTTTGAGAATGTCTCAAAAGTCTCAGTCTCAAGTATTTATGTTATTGAAATTAATGTTGCGACCTCTCTTAATGATTGGGTACTGAATACCGGATCATGTGCTCATATTTGCACGAATATGCATGCACTAAGAGGAAGTTACACAATAAGGAAGTACAACTCCGAGTTGGAAACGGAGCACATGTTGCAGCCGTTACAGTCGGTAGGATAGAATTGTACTTGCCTAGCGGGTTTATTCTGGAACTAGAAAATGTCTATTTTGTTCCTGCCATTTCTAGAAATATCATATCAATCTCGTGTTAAGAGATGAATGGTTTCTCGTTTGTTATAAAGGACAATAGATGTTCTATTTATAAAAATGAGACATATTATGGATCATCTTACTTGTTAAATGGTCTTTATATGCTAGAAATGAAAAATCCCGTGTTTAACATCAATAACAAAAGACTCAAAACGTTTCCTGAAAGTATTGACTTACATGAGACATAAGTCTGAATCCTTTGACGAGTTCAAGGAATTTAAGACTAAAGTAGAAAATCAACTGAACAAAAGTATTAAGGCATTATGGTAGGACCGTGGAGGCGAATGCTTGAGTTATGGTTTTCAAAACGTACTTAAAGGAATGTGAGATAGTCTCACAACTCACACCTCTAGGGACACCGCTATGTTACGGTGTTGCCAAGAAAATGAAACAAACCATGCTGGACATGATTCGTTCCATGATGAGTAACGCCACCCTTCCCAAAATCATTTTGGGGACACGCACTAGATACTGTCGCACTAACGATAAATATGGTTCCATCCAAGTCAGTTGAAAAGACTCCATACGAGTTATGGTTTGGGAAATCCCAAATATGTCTTATCTTAAAAATAGGGTTGCGAAGTATTTGTCAAATGCATGACGTCTGACAAACTTGGTCCCAAATCTGACAAGTGCTTTTTCGTAGAGTATCCTAAGGAAACGAAAGGATATTACTTCTATTACCAGTCCGAGAACAAATTAGTTGTTGCTCGTCATGGTATACTTTTGGAGAACGAGTTTCTTGCAAAAGGAAGTAGTGGGAGTAATGTAATACTTGAAGAAATTCAAGATACATCACACAATACAATATCTGAACTAGATCAGATTAACCCACCTCTTGATTTTTGGCTGATGAGCATCTGGAAGTACCAAGTCCACAAGTAGTTGTGGATGGGGTTCTAGTCTCAAGCTCAAGTGCTTCAATGCAAGTTGAAGTAGAACTGGATCCGCAGACAGTTGTGGATCAAGTTCGACAGCCTGAAGAACAAGTGCTACGTAGGTCAATGAGAACAGTCCATGCACCCGAGAGGTACTTGGGACTGCACGAGGTCTCAGTTTTTGACACTGAAGATCCTCTGACCTATGCGGAAGCAATGGATAGGCCTGACTCTGATAAATGGCTAGAGGCCATGAGATCCGAAATACAGTCCATGTATGACAACACGGTTTGGAACCTAGTTGTACCACTTGATGGGGTGAAGCCCATAGCTAACAAGTGGGTTTTCAAAGGAAAACAGACATGGACGAAAATATGACTATTTACAAAGCACGGCTAGTAGCGAAGAGGTTTCAAACAAATTCTGGGAATTGATGAAACTTTTTCACCCGTGGCTATGTTTAAGTCAATTCGGATACTCCTAGCAATTGCCGCATTTCATGAAGATGAAATATGACAAATGGATGTCAAAACCACCTTCTTAAATGGAAATTTAAGAAGAGGATATGTACATGACACAACCTACGGGTTTTGAAGATCCAGAGAATGCTGGGAAGGTATGCAAGCTTCTTGAATCCATTTATGGATTGAAGCATGCATCACGGAGTTGGAATCTTCGATTTGGCGAAGAAGTCAAAAGCTTGACTTCGTCAGATGCGAAAGAGAATCTTATGTGTACAGAAAAACTAGTGGGAGTGTCATCGTCTTTCTTAATCTTATATGTAGATAACATACTCTTAATGAGAAATGATATTCCTCTTTTGCAACAAGCCAAGTCTTCATTGAAGAAAGTCTTTTCAATGAAGGACTTGGGCGAGGATGTCTATATACTAGGCATAAAGATCTACCGAGGTAGATCAAAGAGACTTATAGGATTAAGTCAAAGCACATACATTGACAAAGTGCTGAATCGGTTCAGCATGCAGGATTCTAAGAGAGGATTCCTGCCAATGAATCATGGTACACAGCTTAGCAAGACTCAGTGTCTTTCGACAACTGATGAGCAAAGCACTATGAGTAGAGTACCATACGCTTCGGCTATTGGCTCTATCATAAACACCATGTTGTGCACTCGCCCTGATGTCTCGTACGCTTTGAGTGTGACGAGTAGATATCAGGCTGATCCAGGCATAAAGCACTGGAATGCTGCAAAGAATATCCTTAAGTTCTTGAGGAGAACTAAGGATATGTTTCTCGTCTACAACGTTATCACCTAATACGAGAGATCGTAAACATCATAAGATGTTTATAATTAATTATAAAAGATATAATTAATATAAAGGTGATGTAAAGGTTTGCAAAAATTGACACAATCAGCAACACAGCTGATCCACTCACAAAATCTCTTCCTCAAGCCAAGCACGAGATGCTTAATGCTTCTATGAGTCTGGAACACATAGAAGATTGGTTGTGTGATTTTCTCAGGATCTGCGAGATCTTAGAGAATATCGAGTTTTGTATATAAGTAGGGCCTATGATGATTGACTCCTAGCTTAAGTGGGAGATTGTTAGTGTAATAATCTAGAAGTCAATAATACGATAATTTATCATAAAGCTTTGTTCATGAATTGGATGATTAATATCATTTTGTTGCCTTGAGTATTATTGCATTTATGGATCATTTCGAGTTCATGACTGAAATTGTGAAACTCCATAATATAGATGATATATACTCTTAAAAGGTCACTGACCAAGGTAATTAGCAGGAACACTAATTACCGCTGTAAGGTTAGTATGTGGATTAAATGATGGTCAAGTTTTACAGACCATAGACAAGGAGTTGTCATTTTAATCACATAGATATATGTTCCAGGAACATGATATCTGACAGACCCCGAATGAAACATTATACGGAATTGTGTTCGTGTCATTAATGCTTTCATTCAGTGTTAAGTTATAAAGTATGAGGTATTCATCTTTCCTACTAAGAAATGTATATGTGTGATTGTTATCAAACGCTGTCGGTAAAATGCAGTTATAACGGTAGCTCTTCGGTATACATGGCTTAGCTGAGGTAGTGATGGTTTACCAAAAGTACTATTGTCCCTCGTATCTCTATACGAGCTATAGCATCACTGGGCCCCTTGATAGAGTAAGATTATCAGCGCGCGGTATGATTACAAGAGTAATCATATTTGATAATCTGCTCAAGATCAAGAAAAGATTAAGTTTACAAGGATGACACACACCTACCTTGAAACTAATCTGATAGCTATGTGACAAAAGAACTGACACAAGTAAATTGTTTACTGGATCGTGATATTGTACTGTACAGCATCATCTGTGTAATTGGATGGTCATGATGTGTTGCCAGATGCCGCTCATGATTATAGAAGTTAAAACAGTTTTAACTCTATTTACCAACATAACACAGATCCTATTGGGTCACACCATATAGGAGTTAATCGGAGAATCTTATTGTGATTGATTATAAATTGGTTATGATCAATAGTAAGATGGTTATAATTAATTATACGTGTTATAATTAAATTATAAATGTTATGTAAAAATAACAAGCAAAAACATTGGTTAATTTATAAACGTGTGTGACACGTTGTATAAAAGTTAACCGGTTAATTTATAAATGTGCAGGACACGTTGTATAAATTACCGAAACAACAACCGCAAGAAAAATATATATAATTATTTAGAATAATTATACGAATATTATTTGTATTCGGGCCGAGGGCATTCGGGTCTTTTCAGGTTCGTCTTATCCGCATGACATGTCATCGATCCTATCCAGATGACACGTCATCGATACCGAAACAAACAACCGCAGAAAAATATATATAATTGTTCAGAATAATTATACAAACATTATTTGTGTTCGGGCCGAGGGCATTCGGGTCTTTTCAGATTCGTGCTTATCCGCATGACGTGTCATCGATCCTATCCAGATGACACGTCATCGATCTTATCCACATGTCATCATCCTTATCCATTCGATGGCATATCTTGTAAATAGGCCGAACTTGGAGGGCATTTTGGTCATTTGGCAACCGACCCTAAACCCTATAAATAGGGGTGGAGGGGTAGAGAGAAAAATCACTAATTCACTTGTATCGTTTCGTGCAGAATCCAATCGGTATTTTCTCTCTTTCTCGGTTTCTCTCCCAAATAGTGTTTCGGTTGAGAAAAGAAAGTTATACGTAGTTGACGTATAATCTTGCAGGTTGTTGTGGAGAATATTTACGGGATCGATGAATAGTGTTTTACCGAATTTCGCGGTATGTCAGTTTTGCTCATTTGATGAAACTGAGTAACCGAAAATTCGTGTTTACGGGTTTTCGTCTTTTTCCCCATGAATAGTGTTTTTGCATAATTCCGCGGTTTATAGTATTTCTGGCAAAAGAAATAAACCGCTCTCTGGTTAGTCCTGGTGGATAACCGATAGAGGTATCACACGTGTGATACTCCGAGTCGATTCCTTCCCTGGTGAGGCTCTACTCGCTCGGTCTGCATTCCAACTGTGATTTGGAAACAAGGTATAAATATGTTATATTAATCTATTTAATTGGTAAGTAGATTAAAGTTTTAGAAATCAATCATGGAGTAGATCTGTAAAATGATTAAATTGGGTTTTGATGCCAAAGGAATACTGAAGGTGGACCGCCTTGGAAAGTTTCCTGACATACCCCGTTTAATCCTGAGCTTAAGTTGGCTGTAGAAATTTTTGTTCTACGGTCATTCCGCACCTTAAGCCTAAACGGGTTTTGGTTACAGCACCGCCGAAACCCCAACATAACCCTCCTCTATCAAATATCATACAACAATTCAATATCAACATATAATATGATATCAAAAAACATAAATAAAAAGTGTTATCGTGTGTATGTATAGGATATATACACACACACACACATATTATAAGAAAAATATATATTCACACACACGTTCCAATTTATATTCTTCTTTGTTTCCAATTTAGAACACACACACACACATTGATATATTATATATCGGAAATATATTATAAATTGCCCACACCAATATGTATAGAAACAAAGAAAGAGAAATAAGGAAATAAAAAAAAAATTTCATTGTGATCCGTATAGAAACGAAGAAGTAAGGAAACAATAAATAAGAAAATGGAAGGTGGTGTCTTCTCAATTGAAGAGGAGAAATATGGAAACAAAAAAAATAAGGAAACGGATAAATATATCGTTAAATTTCAGAATTTATTCAATTTTAATTGTAACGTATCGTGTGACAGCATATGTGATGGGTATGTTTTTAACTAAATTTAGACTTATATACATAAAACAGATGCATTTAATCAAAAGAAGACAAAATATGTAATTGGAGAGCTGAGATCAAATCCGATGTTTCATCTCTCAATCGTAACCGTTATCGGATCGGACACCCAACGTGCTTAACAATAAAATAGAGATAACTGCAACTTGGTAGCCACTACCAATTTCTTTTCAAAAAGAAAAAAGAAAAAAAACTGTTATATATAACTGATCCCAGTCATATCTCTGCTTAAAAAATACACTCAAGTTGAAAGGTTACTCGCAGCTAGTTAAAGGCTTAAAGCATCTGCATTAGGATTTTTATTTTTAATTTTTGAAAGCATGTTGGCACTTCCTGTTTTACTTTCTTAGAAAGAAATAGCTTTCTTATTGTTCCTATTGGCTAGTTTATAATTTAGTAATAATTGCTGACTTAGTGTAGATATTTAACAATTAAAATTAACTTCATTTTTATTTAGTGATTGATGACTGATTTTAATTTCTTCTTAATTTTATTGTAGATGCTCTTTCTCCAATTTCATGGACGAATTGAGGAGATCCTACTTGGTAGTCACTACTAAGTTTTCAAAAAAAAAAAAATTGAGGAGATCCTGATCAATTGAGATCGATCAAACGGTGCAAATGAAATACATAATAATTCAAGGCGTAGTTTAGAAAAGTTTCCAAGTTACCATGAATAATACATTACTAGTATCGTGCCCGTGCGTTGCAATGGAGACATAATATAAGAAAAAAAATTATAAGAAAAATATATCAATGAAAATAATAATTATCCAAAAATTAAGAGACATATTAATAGAGAATTTATATGATTATGTATTTTTAATTAACTTGAATCGTGATCTCTGATAATAATTTCATGATGTGATGAATCATTATTTTTAAATACCAATAATATCCAATAATAGCTCGATTTGAATCTAATATCAAATATCGTACAACAATTCAATATCGACATATAATATGATATCAAAAAACATAAATAAAAAGTGTTATCGTGTGTATATATAGAATATACTAGTATCGTGCCGATGCGTTGCAACGGGACATTATAAAATTAAATTTCATATGAAGATACCTTTTCAACATTCACACAAAATTAAAAATATATATATTTAAATGAAAAAAAACATATCAAATATAACATGAATAAAAATCTTGAAGTATCATTGCAATTTAATATTTAATTTTCTCCACAAGCAAGACATGTCATTAAACAATTTAAAGAAGAAATGATTAGTAAATAAACAAAATTGGAAAGATGAGTGCTATTTTCAGCTATGTTATTCCAATATTAAACGATGAGAGAAAATTTTCTTTATAAATATCTATTTTACCCTTATATTTTGTCTCTTCATTATCTACCTCAATTAATACAACGTTTAATATTTTTTTTAAAAAGGCAAAAGCCCGTTCCATATATTTGAAACCGGTAACTTACAAAGTCTCCCTATACGATATGACTAGAGTTCAGTCCATAGAGTCAAACAACATTCCTAACAGGTACCTACTAGCATCCATAGAGACTAAAGAAGCAACAAAGTCCAAGTGCTTATTGATGCACACAGGCATCCAAAATATATATAGGAGAATATACCACATTCTACACCCATCTCTTGAAGAGAAACTCAATAGATTGAGTACAACAAAATGAATGTGATAATAAAAGAAAACAGCTTCATTCTTCATCTTCGTTGCCAATGACCCACTCCAACATCATATCATCAGCCGGATCCACCACTTGCAAGGGAATAGCATCTAAATCACCTGGAGTCCAAGTTCCAATTGCCTGTTGGATGTCCTCTTGAATGGTACCTGACCAATAAGTGATCAAAGACAAAGTTTGTAAGATAAGAGTACGAGCAGTGTAAAGTCTAACATTATTAAAGCACAAGTCATTTCGATGTTTCCATATACTCCAAATAACTGCACAAACAACAATAAGAAAGGCTATTCTATCAACTCTAGATAAAGTGCATGCAAACTGTATAACATCCTCAATGGAGGACCAAGTGTGATATCTGTTATGGCATTGGCCCATCCACATCCACACCTGTTTAGCATAGAAACATCTAAAGAACAAATGGTTAGAAGATTCATCATAAGAGCAAAATTCACAGGTAATATCACCCAACCATCCTTTGTTTTGTAAATTTTTTTTTGTCAGGATTCTATGTTTAGTTACCAACCACATAAAAGCTTGAATTTTGGGAGGCACAGGTAATTGCCACCATATCAGAGGATGTAATGGTTGAACTCCTCTAAAATTCAGAAATTTGTAGAAGGACCTGACAGTGAAAATGCCATTGGCATCCCAACACCATGAGACATTATCTGATTCATGTGTGAAAGATACAACGTTTAATATAGGTAAGAACTTACAAAGAAAATATGTCTGAATCTCATATCTCCATCCTTCTCCTATCTTTCTATCTTCCTGCTCTTTTCCATACCCTTTCTATTCAACCAATACACATATCACATAAATATAAGTGATTCAACCAGTACGTAACTCAGGCACGAGCCTATTTTGCACTTTATTCACAAGAAACAATTTTATATTTTGGTTTTGTTACAAACCACTTTCAAACAAAGAATAATTTTGTACCTTTTTGTTGCTTTCATTATAGATTGTCCAAAAGAATTGATACTCGGCTTTATTTTTCTTTAGCTCTTAATCTCTGAAAAATAAGTCATTTGATGTTTATACATAGTGTTTTATAGGTAGCTAGCTTATTATGTTCTTTGCTAATTTTGTAAGACTCTTTATCTTATGAGCAGTTTAGAACTTTTCTAGCGAATGTGGAAGAATTGAATGCACATAAGCAAATAAGAGAGGAATATATATAAAGATATGATTGTAATAAGTTAGTTAAAAATAGCATTCTTCAATTAAAAAAGATATGATTAAATGATTCAAATAAAGATTTTCTTTACATATATATTATTGATGAAAATTATTGTAACAATGAAAATTTCTCTATATATCATTTCTCTAAACAAAAGTTATACATATCCTTCATTTTCTCTTCAGATCGAAAATATATGATTGTTTTCATTAGCACAAGATCCGTTATTCATCTATTCACAAAGGTACAGTAGCTCTAAATAAAATTCGGAAAGATATAATTGTTTCTATTTTCATTGTCGAAACTATAGAGGAAGAGGAGAAATGAAATAGAGGAAACAGAGAAGTATGGAAATAAGTTAATTGCATGAATCGAAGATAGCTGTAAGGAGAAATAATGAAACGGATCACGAGGGATTCATTCAATTTAATGTGACCAACCATGTAGCAGACTATGTAGCGAGTATGTTTTTAACTAAATTTAGACTTCTACACACAAAAAAAAACAGATTATGTGATTAGAGGGCTGATATTCAATTTGATAATTTAACTTTCAATCTCAGCTATTGGCGAATCAGGACAACTATGTGCATAATATAAGAATGGAGATACACACACACACACACTATAAGAGGAATACACACACACACACACACATATACGTTACAATTTATATTCTTCTTCGTCTTCTTTGTTTCCAATTTAGAATACACACACACACATTGATATATTATATATTGAAAATATATTCTAAATTGCCCACAATAATATTTATAGAAACAAAGAAAGAAAAATAAGGAAATAAAAAAAATGATTTTCATTGTGATCCGTATAGAAACGAAAAAGTAAGGAAACAAATAAATAATAAAATAGAAGGTGGAGTCTGCTCAATTGAAGAGGAGAAATATGAAAACAAAGAAATAAGAAAATAGAGAAATATATCGCTAAATTTCAGAATCTATTTAATTTTAATTGTAACGTATCATGTGGTAAGTATGTTTTTTACTAAATTTAGACTTCTATGCATAAAACAGATGCATATAATTAAAAGAAGGCAAATTATATAATTGAAGGGCTGAGATTAAATCTGAAGTCTCATTTTTCAATCGTAGCCGTTGACAGATCGGACACCCAATATGCTTGATAATGGAATGAAGATAAGATGTGCAAGCAAATTAAACCTTACCACATTCAATTGAAGTACGGAATTGATTGTGCTACGGTGGCTTGTCCCTTTGGAGTTTGAAAATACAAAGGCACAATTTCAACAGAATTAGAATGATTAGTACTGCCCAGGCAAATTAAAAAAAAAATGATTAAGGAAAAGACAAAGGCACAATTTCAACAGAATTAGAATGCTGAATGCATAGTACTACGTACGTTACTACTGCAATAAAAAGTAGAAGACATATATGCTAAAGGTGTTATGATATGATTCAAATTGCTATTTAGGTTTAACGGATCATGTATCTTGCTTATATATTCTGTAATTTAGACTATTTATGAGAGAGAAATTTAGTGATTTCGGTTTACTCCATATCAGTCTCTCCTCTTTTGTTTCTCTTCGCATCAAAATTCTAATAAATTAGTATCAGAGCTTGGTGAGATTTAAGAGAGTTCAACCATAGCGAAGTAGAAAAAAGTATGTCGCTGTCTCTAATTAGATCTTCAAATTTGATTTGTGGTCGATATTTGATCGATAGATTTTTCTCTCTGTTTCGTTGTTGCTAATGGAAATGCAGAGCATATGCATATATATACATATGTATGATGGATAGAGACGAAGCTAGTGTGTTACAGGAGTAGACATTTACCTACCTGAATTTTTTTTTTCCTTTTTTGAACCACGTTTTCTTTTTGGGTTTGCCTATCTTTGAAAAATTGGGTTGTCTATCTCTAGCCTACGTCTCATCAGAGGAAACCATTTTTTTATTATTATTGAGAGTTCTTCTTGATTTTTTTTTCATTTTTTTTTTGTTTTTGTTTTCCTAGTCCTAGAACTAACCTTGTGTGAGTTGGAGAAGAGGGAGACGAATCTGACCAAGGGGTCTCATATATATGTCGGCCTCATAACCATCTCTTTGGCTCATATCTTGAATTCGGGTAGAGATGTTTCGTGTGGACTGTGTACAAATTTGAATGAGTTTCACGTACATGGTCTAGGTTTATATAAAATGAAGGGATCTCTTGAAAATTTAAATGACATGGCACATCCTCCTTTCTCTCACTGCCCAATAGGTCCCACTAGTCGGTTTCCTCTTGGTTGTTCCCAAATTGCATCCAAAATTGTATTCATATCTTATAAAAATTTTAAAATCCATATAAAATCAACCGTTTGGAGATTTTCCGTGCCCTTTGTATCAAAATTTTCAGTTTAACATATAGAATATTATCATGGATTTTATTTTTAAGAAATTCAAACTTTATTTTTAGGAATTTCAAGAAATTAGGTTTTAAGGCATTGATCTTGTAATTTTTGTTATGTTGAAGTTTTTTTCTGAAACTATATATGTTCGCCTACTTTTGACAAAATTTATGACTTTGCTAGTGATGATGGGTATATATAATTAAGCTAGCCTGCAACTCATGCCAATGGAGTCAAAAGCATTATGCAACAATTAATCAATGTTGATATAATGAGGGTCTAAGTCATGTTTCATGTAATTACATCCCTTTAATTAGTGGGCCCCTAATTATAAACTCAACTGTTGTGACAGTCATATATCGTACGTACTGTGTTGATGATTGAGATAACAAACAAAAAGTATTCATGGCCATGAGAGAAAAAACAAAAAAAAAAAGTTAGCAGCATCAAATTCATTAATTATGATTTCTTTAATGCATACAATTTCATTATATATGTTAATATGGAGACGGCTGAGTTGCTGACGCCATATAAATGATATTTTATGAAATGAAATGAGAATAAAAAATACAGAAGTCATCTTAATGTGCGCATTTAATTTCATCCCTCCGACCTTCTATAGAAGTCATCTTAATGGCTGAGTTGCTTCTCATTTTTTTTTTTTTTTTAAATGCTTCTTTGGTATCATTTTTTTTTTTTGGCTCTTTGGTATCAATTTAAATGATTAGTAGAGACAGAGGGCTTTTGTACTTTAACTGTGCACCTTGTGGGAAGAAAAAATAGTTGCCAACCGCCACTTTTCTCAAAAAAGAAGGGAAAAAAAAAAAGACTATTTATTGGATAAAAATATATAACTAATTTTCCTTCCACCTTCTCTATATGTAAAAGGATTAACCAATTTATATTCATATGTTTATTTATCAATTTTAAGAAGGGTCATGAGAACACATCTGGCCTGGTGACTAAAATATTATTTTCTAAATTATATATTAATATTATAATCAATAGCTCCATTACAAATAAGTTAAAGAGCTTTGATTTTCTTCTCACACTAAATAATAATAGTAGTAATAATTATAATTAAAAAAGGCTTGACTGGATGCCTAAGATCAATCAAAAGTTACTAATCTGATCTCAAATCCAACAACCGTTTTATAATTAACTCAGATAAGAGCGTACACGTTAACACGTATGCATGTAAAATATTCACCATGTCTAAAAGGAGAACCGACGGAGCAAACATGACGTTGGTTGCTGCACATGGAAGAAGCCTTTATGATTGCTTTATATATATCGGTACAGTACTGCATCTATGATTTTGACTAGACACTACTGATATTTATTTGGGGCGATTTTATGATATTGGGATCCAGTTATTTACCGACATTTTTATTTTTACTCAATTAAAAAATTATTTTAATAATAATAACCAAGGTTTATAAAAAATTTTAAAAATACCCAACCAGTGAAATTTTTCCACGGGTTGGAATTTTAATTCCCACCGTGGAAAAATTCCACGGCCCAACTTTTTTTTTTTTAAAAAAAAAAAACAGAAATTTGTATTTATTTTTTATTTTTTGTATTGAAATATTAGAAATATTGGATATATTTCTTTGAAAATAGATGGAATACAATATAATTTGATTTATTAGAAAGACTGCAACAAATAACCCGGATCAATATTTTTCAGGTCGGATTTTTCGCGGCTGTAAGAAAAATTAATATATTTCTTTGTGTTATTGGAAAAAAATAAAAATGCTTAGATTCCAAGTTATTGATCCCGGTTCAAAAGTCACTTCTATGTAATCTATAAAATATTATGATCTTTCTAGTACATTTAATTTATTAAAAGTTATATCTATTTTGAAAAAAAAACAAAAACTTTAATTTATTTAATGATTATTATTCAAAAATAATTCTCAAAATAGATAAAACTTTTAATAAATTAAATGTACTAGAAAGATCATAATATTTTCTAGATTACATAGAAGTGACTTTTGAACCGGGATCAATAACTCGGAATCTAAGCATTTTTATTTTTTTCCAATAACACATAAAGAAATACATTAATTTTTCTTACAGCCGCGAAAAATCCGACCTGAAAAATATTGATCCGGGTTATTTGTTGCAGTCTTTCTAATAAATCAAATTATATTGTATTCCATCTATTTTCAAAGAAATATATACAATATTTCTAATATTTCAATACAAAAAATAAAAAATAAATACAAATTTCTGTTTTAAAAAAAAAAAAAAAAAGTTTGGCCCGTGGAATTTTTCCACGGGTGGGAATTAAAATTCCAACCCGTGAAAAAATTTTACGGGTGAGTATTTTTAAAATTTTTGATAAACCTTGGTTATTATTATTAAAATAATTTTTTAATTGAGTAAAAATAAAAATGTCGGAGTTATTTACCTAACCTGCTAGAAATAGATCACGACTATTTATTTCAATATGACACGAATATCAGAAACTCCTTTTGCGTCTAAGGATCACAAAATAAATTATTTAGCTAGAATTTCCTCATATACGTGCAGTACCGGAGAAATACAAACTCAGTTTTATGACTTTACGTGACGTGTCACGACTCCGCCGCCGGCCCGAGGATCAAATCTTAAACACGCTATTTAAATCATTGATATTATTAGAAAAGGCATAAATGAATAAACTTGTGAGTTTTTTAATTTAGAGGGATACTTCCGAGGTTTTTGAAGGACATGCATAAAACTCCCCCTTTTTCCCGATCAAATCTTTCAATTTTGAATATCCAAAAAAATCCCCAACATAAATTCAATAATCTCAAAGCCTTCCACCAAAAAAAAAATAAAAAATTCGCCTTCCTATATGTAAACAGACAGTTTAAATTAATTCATGTAACATTGCATAGTACCCGCTATAACTAGGGACCATAGTCTAGCATAGAGACCTTCCAGCAGTAGCCTAACAAAAGATTACTCTATAAAATACTAATAACACTATTCCAACTACCAAGATTTCTGGAACTCAAAAAATAGAAACAGAGAAAATCACAAGAGGCTGGTGAAAACATAAAGTGAAATTAAAACAAAAATATATATACATTCAGATCAATTTCAAGCTTTATTTTCCTTTTGATTGTGAGCAAATTTAAGGAATCGACGTAGTGGAAAGAAAAGCGGGAAGAGAAATGCAAATAACAAGCAAAGAATAGCAGTGAGCCCGACCCACCATGTAAATCGAGGTACCCCAAGCATCAGCTCATCACACACTGCACATACCCAACACAAATGGATAAATAAATATTAATTGTAATACTTGAAAGCACAGGTCTAACACTTGGTGTTTGGTAAAAATACTGCTAACATCCACCTAAGATAGAATCTTTCTAAAATATAACTCGAAGCACCTGATGTTGTAACAACTGATCTGCTTGTTTAAACATTTTCTGTGGTGAGTTTGAAATTTTGGATAAATCAACTTTAAAAGCATCATGAGTCTGATAACACAAACTATATTTCAGGCCAAGATAAATTAGGTCAGGGCTAAGTCCAAACATAAGCCCAGAAAACAGTCTAAACAATTTTCTGAATGATATATAATATTTGTAAACTTTCTATTGACCCATTAATACTAGAAACTTCCTGCTGCATGAGGGTGCATTTGTGCTAGGTTTTAGATACAGAGGAAAGTTTCTCATACCGATATTAAATAGAACAAGTTCTCTCTCTTGTACATTTGATTGTGCAACCACACCCTCAGCATTTACTGTCACGAGAATATGTACCTAGAACAATCCCAATAAATACATCATAACCATAACAATAATACAAACAAAACTAACAAGGATACGACAAAATAATAAAACATACAGTAGGGTTAAAATGCCCCATTGTTTTCATACTCCAATCATGCCTCGCATCCTTATCTTCGTTTTCAAAGTCCATACAGTCGATCCAAACCGCTTAACATGATCTCCGTATTAAAATGTGCTCCGAGACCAAATTTTATATTTTTTGGAAAATTTGTACTATTTTTTAAATAGGTACAAAATCATTGTTTTTGGATGGTCCACAATCTTCTGAAAAACAGTGATTTTTGTACCTATCCAAAAAAATATAAAATTTCGTCTCCAAGCATATTTTAATAAGGAGATTATGTTGAGCAGCTCAGATTGATTTTTTTTTTAATTTGAAAATGAAGATAAGGATGTGAGGCATGATTGGGGCATTCTAACCCTACTCATAAAACAATAAAAGTAATTTAAAACACTAACCTGCTCAGTACTCTCAGCCTTGAATATTAATTTTTCTGTGTTAAGCAATCGTCTATTGTTGTTTCTATGCCGATCGCTCATATCCATTTTCAGCTCTATACTGAAGGTGGCTGGTATCTAAAAAAGAAGTAAATATAAAACTAAACTTCTGACATGGAATCCACAAAAAGTTACATTGGTTAAGTATGGTACCACTGCATACCATGCTATTCTGGTACTCTGGTTACTCTACCAGTCATTTATTGATAGTTACGTGTCCTTGACATATGGTTCTTCTATGGTAAAATAAGCAATAACTTTTAAATATGCAGATAGTTATTCCGAGAGATCTTGTATGCAAATTAAAGTTGTTAGACAAATTAAAAAGAACCCCTACAATTTATTGGCCTTTAACACAACACTCATAGCGTGCTTACATGATTAACTACAAGCATGAAATATAAGTGCCAAATTTTTTTAATAAAAAAACTAACATTTATTTACTAACTTATTGGTATAATATCTTAGTACCAATCAATAATGAACTAAAGCTAGCTTAGTACTACATCATTTAATAAAATATAAGTCATTGTCATAATAGTTAACTTGTTCCAAGTGCCTTGTGCATATAGGTAAACTAAAGGTATGGAGTATGTTTCTGAATTTCCTCAAAAAATTTAGGGGCTTTCTTGCAACTTTTGGACAAGTGGCAGTCTTTTTTACTCTTTAGAGATATCTGAGGGATCTTTCACAAATTTCATAAAAATTGATTTGCCAACTATAGAGAAAATAAGTTACAAAGATAGGATTATACCGAAGCTGGATATGATATCTTGACCTCATACCAGGTTTTCTCTCTCAAGCCTACCAATTTATAAAGCCTCTGGCCAAACTTCAATTGAAGAGTTTCTCCTTTGAGCTCTTCACCAACAGATAAAATCTTCGATTGTTGACTGAAAAACAAAACCTTATTTTGATTTATCACCTAATTGCAATAATAGATGTTGTATGTTCCTTCTGAAATACGTTTCAGTGCAAAAACATATAAGCTTGATCAGACAAATCATAACTGGTACAAGTAATAGAACCGTACTAGTACATGTAATAATTTATTAACTACTGGAATTAGCAGTTACACACATAGAGGTGCATTGAAAAAAAAAAAATCTACAATTAAAATTCAGAACAGAATTCAAAAACCAAACAAATTCACTCCGAAAAAAAGGATATAAACGAGTACCTCTCAGCAGTTGAGTGACAAATTGGGATCAAGAGATGGAGACCCAGTAGAATGAGAAGAAATATATGTGCCATTTGTTGTCTTTCTTCAAGTCTCAACTATCCTCGACCCTATTCACGCATGTATTAACAGTTTATTTTACTGGAAAGGAACACATACTTTGTGTTGATCTCATTTGGTTTTTGTGTGTCAGCTTCCTAAGCTGTTACTGTATTGCGGTGGACCCGTCTGTTCATCTGGCAATATTGAAAATAAATAATAAAGTTGAGGGTCTTGTATAGTTTCTTCAGTCTATTTTAACGTCGATGGAAACAAAAAACAAAAAACAAATATTGTCCTTTGCAAAGAGTCCTATCAAGAGTTCCCTATACTATTTACTAACAAATATTTCATAAAAAAAAAAAAAAAGGTAGGCTCAATAATTCAAGAAAAACATAGATTTAAAAATGAGTAAGCAAGACGATAAATGCAACAGACATTATCCATATCCACCAAGAAAACAAATTGGCATTATCATATTCAAAGTACAAATATACAATCTAAACATGGCATCTGGGAACTATCAAAATTTAAGCACACACTTCATTAATTTGAGATAATGTGAACCAAATAGTTTGAGAAAGAATGTACACGACAAGCATCCCCGTCAACAGCTATATGAAAAGTCATCATACCTAAGCTGTTACCAATATCTCATGTCGAATGGCACCAGTCATGTAAAATGTAATGAATAACATATGTCAAGTTAACAGATTACAATGACAAGCTAAATATACACTAAGGAATTAGTTTTCCTTTTTTTTTCTTTTTGAAGGTTAGATGGCTTAATGCCTCTAACAATTATATTAAAAGAAAAGTATATGTACATGGTCCTAATCCTATTCACCTCATTTAATTAATTAATTAATTTTACTTTTGCTTAACAGAAATTTGGAAAGGAACAATAGAATTGCTGCAAATCAAAGAAAATCACTGATGTGCTACCTTACTCTTCTACTTACTTTGGTAAATAAAATGAAAAATCTCAGAGAATCAATTAATGCCTCAATTGATAGATCACGGAAACCTGATTTGGATGAGAAATATTAGTTACAATGAATCAAGTACCTTCACTATGATAGACGATACCGCTGGGGCGGGGTAAGGGGAAATAGGAAGGAAGGAGGAGAGAGGATACGGCGCCGAGGAGGGGCTCGTCGGAGCTCTGTCGGCGGAGCGGCGAAGATAAGCCGAGAGAACTGACACTCTGATCGGAATGAGAAGTTTTACGCTAAAGCGAGAAATAGAAATGGAATTCTTCCTCGTCGCTTGATCGGAACAAAAGTATCGAAGGGAGATGACACGATTTGGCGGGATTTGAGCGGGGAAAATTCCTCCAACAAAATCACAGCAAAGTTGAAGGTATTTGACAAGAAACGATTTCGTTGAGTGAAATTACACATATGCCCTCGTCATTGTCTGCTTTTACGCTGCTGCCATGTCGCTGTGAGTTTCAGATTTGCTAAAAAAGACATGGTTGAAGAGGTATAAAAAGAGGAGGGAGAAATGAAGTGCAGAGCTGGCCGAGTCGTGGTGGAACTGTGGGTTTCACACCTTGGCTTTCGCTTAAAATTTAGGTTTTTGTTGTTTCTTCCTCCTGTTCGAAGGATCGTGATGAGTCCGGATTTTGCTTAAGATTTTTTGATTTTGGTTATGGGGAGAAGAAGAGGCTTTTATTTGATGGCATATTTTGTAAATTAAGTGAACTTTTAGACTTATTTTGGACAGCCAAATATTGAAGTTCTTTTTGCAGTCTAAACCTTTCGATCAACAAAATTCAATTTCAAATCTATTCCAATAATTTCTTTTCTATTGAAGTGAAGTCTATTCTCATTAATTTTTCTTCCGATCAGACTGTCAAGAGAGATCGGGAAAAACGAATTCGGATCATCCCAGATACCAGACTACGAGTCAAATTACAAACGGACGGTCCAGATTAGTTTTTTAATATATCACGCATCTCAAAACGGACCCTATAGTTTCTGTAGGCACCGGATCGACTTTAGCCCACCTGAGATTAATCTGGACCGTCCGTTTGTAATTTGCTTGAATTGGGAGGATACGGTGTTGCCGAAATTTTTATTAATAGGAAAATAAATTCGACATTTAAAAAAAACGTAACTTTAAAGGATGTTATAGACCAAAATGTTCAGATTAACAAAATCAAATTAGCCACTAATTAACGACTGGACATCACGTTCAGAAATTTTGAAAAAAATATATATATATCTGGACGTTAGTTTGTAAATCAGGGCACCGATTTCATCTGAGATCATTTAGGAATCAGGGACTGCACAGCCTGCTAGAGCAGCTTTGTTCTTCTCGGTTTACGGGGAATTGGTGTTTGAATTTAGTTTAGAAAAAAAGATAGATATATGATTGATGATTCTTTGGTTGAATCTTTGACATGACTAGTGAGATAATTATCCTGCCAAGATTATTGTTTCAGAAAACATAAATGATGAGCAAGTTCAACTGGTTACAAATCAACGTTCAGATAATTTTTTTTTTTTTTCAAAATGTCTGGACGTGATAGATCAAAACGTTGAGAGGTTGCGGTTTCGTTAATTAATGGTTAATGTGATTTCACTAATTTGAACGTTTTGATCTATAACGTTCAGAGGACGCTACAAACAATCACGTTTTCGTTAGATATTGAATTTTTTTAAATTCTTTCTTCATTGTCGAAATTTATTTATTTATTTTTCTATTAATAAAAATTTCGGTACGGAGTTTATCAAGGACCATACGGATTCGGGAGAAACGGATGTAACATAAATTTTGAGTGCAGATCAGGACTGTTTGATCTGCTTTTGACACGAATAAAAGACCAATGCAATAATAGAAATTTCACATAAAATCATTACTACTAATTAATATGATGCCACTAAAAGAATGAAACGCCGGTTTTTGATTTAGAAAGAGTGACATCTCAATCAATTTTAATATACATATTAAATGAAGAAAGGGAGATAGAAGAAAGAATAGTAGTTTTGATAGAAACATGTGCTATATTAATGAGAAAATTGAAAATTTTAGAAGTTTGGATCGATATACCGACACTTATATCTAGTTTTAATGATGAAATATAATATTTTTTATATTTTGACGAGAAAATCGAATCTTTCAAAAAAAAAAAATAGTGGTTCTGTAAACAATTAATCCTAACTTTATTTGATTCATTCGTACCCACGTAAAATCTTACAAAGTATTTAATTATCACAGTTGTGCTCTCATATCCCATTAGCAGAAAATTCAAAATTTACCTTCGTAATATCTCTCCAAAATTTATTTTTCAAAAAAAATATTTACTAATCATTGCCTAGTTGATACTTCATAAAGGTGGTTGAGTTTTAAGATCTCTTAGACATGCTAAGTCATCAACTTTTAATTATTAGATCGGTCATTAGTTTTGTCAAATTTAATCATTTTGCCGAAAGTTATTAAATTTTTTAATATTACATAAAAATCAACGTGTGAGATATACCTAATTTAATATACAAAATCAGTTATTATTATGTGATCATCTATAAAAAAAATTTACATATCTTTTGAGGCTGCACTGTATTTGGTGGCATTAATTCAATTTATTTTCCCCAATATAAATTAGGATGCTGATAACAATCCCCGCAGGTCTATCCCCGCAAAAAACCCCGCACTAACTGCCAAAAAAGTCATGGGGGGACCGCTTAATCATTAATACTGCGCAAAAAATGTTAGTATTTAACTTGAAGCATCAAAGTATTTATCCTGAATTTGCAAAGTATTAATCTCTATGCAATGATCTCTATTTATGACTGAATAAATCAATCCATTAATTGTCCCCACACAAAATTTTTTTTTTTTTTAATTGTCCCCGTACAACTGGGGACCATTAAATAAACAATCCCCTCATAAATACTTGTCAGTTATCCCCGCACAAAATTTCCTTTTTTTTTTGGATTGTCCCCGCACAATTGGGGACCATTAAATAAACAATCCCCTCACTCAATGATAAATACTTCTCATACATAATGATAAATATTTTATGTTACATAGATAAATACTTCTCAGACATAATTTTAATTTTCAGTAAAAACATCAATGATAAATACTCTAAGACATAATGATAAATACTCTATGTTGCAAGGATAAATATTTTATGTTACATAGATAAATATTTCTCAAATATAATTGCACTTACAGTAAAACATCAGTGATAAATACTCTTAAACATAATGATAAATACTCTTAAACATAATGATAAATACTCTCATGTATAAGGATAAATATTTTATGTTACATAGATAAATATTTCTCAAACATAATTGCAACTTACAGTAAACATCAATAATAAATACTCTCATACATAATGATAAATACTTTATGTTACATGGATAAATACTTCTCAGAAATAACAAATAAACATTTATTAACGGGGATTGTTATTAGATAACAGTATAATTAATGTGGAAATTATTTTTAAAGGAATAATTAATGCGGGAATTGTTATTAGAGGAAAGCATAATTAATGCGGGGATTGGTATTAAATGACTCTAATTTAATGCGGGGATAAATGAAAATTTTTAGCCAAATAAGTGAGGGGATATGACAGTTAAGGAAGTGAGAGAGTGCGGGAATAAATGGGGGGACAGGGGTGAGGGGCTTGTTATAATTATTCTATAAATTATTATTTTCAAAATGAAGTCTAAAAAATAGTCCTAGTACTTCCAAAAGCCTACATCTATAAAATTTATATGGAATAAATATCGATAGTAGGTGATGTGTAAGTTTATTCTACACTTCATAAAAAGAATTGCATTTTTTATTTACACCCTGAATAAGCGAAATCTCTTTTATATAGTGTATGTCTGTAAGATCTTAGAGGAGATAGGGTGTTCTTAAGTTCATCAATATATTTTGTGAACTCAATTTTAAAAATTATCGGATTGATTTTAAATTACGAATTTGAACTGCTGAAATTCATCTATCTTACTAGTGATACATCTATATAAAAAAAAAAAAAAAATTTCCAAATTAATTTTGTATAGAGTCAAGCGGTCAAAATTACAATGTTCATAAATCAATTTTAATGCATTTATTTTTTGAACGTTTTTTTACCATTTGACTATATACAAAACTAAGTCGAAAATTTAAAAGAATTGTATGCAGATGCATCACTCATAAGATTTAGGGTTTCAACTGTTCAGATTTGTCATTTGAAGTCAATTCGATAGATATTAGAATTGAGTTCACAAAAAAACTTAGTGAACTTAGGAACACCATAGTTCTACTCAAGATCTTATACTTTAATGTTTTAAAAAGAGTGAGTCTATGGTACAATGCATAGCATAGATTGGTCCATAATACAGATCAATATTTTCATTTTCAAAATTCTAACAGTCGATTCGAACCCTTCAACATGATTTCCATATAAATATGCACCTGTAGACCAAATTTTCTTAATTTCTTTTACTACTTTTTAAGATACGTAGAAAATCACTTAGATCTGGAAATTTTGAACCATCCAAAAACAGTGATTATATAAAATAAAGATGATGAGCTAATCAAAACTTATCTCTTTACACTCAATTGATAATTATCATATTACAATAGCTTATCCTTAACAAGGAGACAATCGTCTTACACAACATTTAATGTGTCATGATAGTTATACAGAGTATTTAAAGAATTAATTTTGCAAAGCGAAATTTGTATAAAGTTGGCATTTAATAAATTAATTTGTTGTTAATTGACACTAAATATCAAGGCAAAAGGAGAATCAAATGTCATTAGTCATAACTAACAGATAAATTAAAATGCGGAATGGCCGCGCGGTAGAAAGCACTAAAACTGCAAACATTTTGCAAGCGCTTTGTTTAAATGTGAACGCTAAGTGTTCAACAACTAATTAATTAATGAGTGAGTATATAGTACTATAGTGAATTGAAAAAACCCGACCTAGCCAATTCGTGGACCGCCTCTGAACCGGTTCGACTCTAACTAGATTCTCGGACCGGTCCGGACTAATCCTAGGGTCGGGTCTAGAAAGGGTTTGGACCGGTTTTTTAAACTAGACCCTCGAAAACCTGATCTGTTTAAACCCCCAACCCGACTAGCCCCGATCCGGACCAACCCGAGACCCACCTAAACTCGAACCCGACCAAACCTGGATCAGACCGGACTAAACAGAAACAGACCTGTTTCGGCTAGAAATAGTCCACTGTTTTAAAAAAAAAATGACCCGGACCCGATCCGCACCCGACCGGTGCTAATTTTGGACCAAGGGTCTAGCACGAGTTTGGTCCAACTCCCCAAATGGGACCCCGGATCCGACCCTAGCTAACCTGTAGACCCGCTGGTCCCGAGGACCATGAGAACCGTGGCCCGGGCGTAGGGTTGTTCAAACGGTCGGTTCGGTTTAAACCGAACTAAAATAACCAAACCGAACTTAAAACCGAAATTTGAAAATCCAACCGAACCGACCAAACTAAAATAGCAAACCGAATTAAAACCGTACCATTTAAACCGATTTAAACTTCGGTTTGATCGGTTGAACCGAATTTTCTCAAAAATCAAAACTCAATACACCAACCAAAAACCTTATAATTAGAAAATTTTGCTTTACAAGGCATTTGATAGTAATTCAAAGTATACAACTAAGAAATGCGGCAAAAAACCTCAAAAGGAAATTAATTTGAGCCACTCCCAAATTAAATGACTCAAGCAAGAAAATCAACAGCAAATTTGAATCAGATCTAGTACAGATCATGAGGATTAGGAGAAGAATGAGCTCTATAGCTCAATTTTGGTATTAATTAGAACGACGAGCCCTCAAAATCAACTTCTTAGTCGAAATCAGAGAATAGGCGGAGATATTTCCAGACGAGAACAACTTTGTGGAAACAAGCGAAGTCATCCGACGATCTCTACGCTGCCAGAAGAGTTTTCCGTTGAAGAGAGAAGAGAATAGTGGAGCAGACATTAGGTTTGAAGAAGAAAGAAGGGGAGGGAGAAAGAAAAAAAAAGAGGAGTCGGGAGACAGGGAAAAAAAGAGAGTTGGGAGATGGGAAAAGAATATGCAGTCTTATTAAAGAGAACCAGTCGGTTCGGTTCAACCGATTTCAAAATTTTAAGAATCGAACCGAACAAGATAAACTGAATTACATGAAAAAACGAACCGAACTGATCCATTTAAATCGAAAAACCGAACCATTTAAACCGAATTTTCTCGGTTCGGTTTAAAACCAAATAAACCGAACCGTTTGAACACCCCTACCCGGGTGAGTTCGGACCGACAGGACTTGACCCGACCCATTTGGTAAACACTATAGTACTATGCATATCTCAGGTGGTTGATAATACAAATTAATATTTCCGTTTTCAAAATTGTAATGATCAATTTGAACCGTTTAATATAATCCTCATATAAATATGTACTTGTAGATCGAATTTTATATTTTAAAAAATACTATTTTTTAAGATAGGCAGACAATCATTTGATCTGAAAATTATGAACCATCCAAAAACAGTGATTTTCTATCTATCTTAAAAGGTAGTAAAAAATGAGTAGAACTAGGGTGTTCTTAAGTTCACCGAGCCTCTGGGTGAACTCAATCTAAAATCCATTAAATCGGCTTCAAATGACGAATCCGAACCGTTGAAATCCGCCTACCTTACTAGTGATAGGTCTACGTGTGAAAATTTTAAACATTCAAATTAATTTAATACAAAGTCAAGCGGTCAAAATTAGAGTGTTAATAAATTAATTTTAATGCATTCATTTTTTTAATTTTTTTTTACGACATGACTTTGTGTAAAATTAATTTCAAAATTAAAAATTTACATGTAGACGCATCACTCGTAAGGTAGGTGGGTTTCAATGGTTCGGATTCGTTATTTGAGGTCAATTCAATGAATTTTAAACTTGAGTTCACCAAAAGACTTGGTGAACTTAAGAATACCCTAGTTCTACTCGTAAAATATTATAAAAAAAAATTAAAATGAAGTCAATAAGTACATATTTATATGAAAATTATTTTGAACGGTTCAAATCAACCATTAGAATTTTATAAATAAAAATATTAATTCGTATTACGAACCAAATCATAACATGCATAGTACTATGTAGGGGTGATTAATGAGCGAGCATGAGCGAGTTAGGGTATGCTCATGCTCGCTCATTAAGTAAATGAGCGAGTTGTTAATGAGCGAGTTTAAATGAGCGGATAAATGAGCGAGTTGTAAATGAGCGAGCTTTTTAATGAGCGAGTTATGAGCGGCTCACGAGTTATGACTTATGACTCATAACATAATTATATAATGTGCTCACGCATAACAAAATTTGTTAAAAGTCATCATAACAAAATCCAATAAATTGTCATAATTCATTTAAATGAGCGAGTTGTTATGACTATTACTTGTTTTGGACTTTAGGCGGAGGTTTTGGTTCTGCCGATTTACAAAAAAAAATGAATATGAAACTATGAATATTAGTATATTACACATGATTAAATGTTACATTGTGCTCACTATATTACACAAGATTAAATATGAAACTATGTTCACTATCTATCAATCTTAATAAGGCAAGCTTGATGTTACACATAATTACATAGGATTAAATATGGCAGGAATTAGATGTGGCAAATTCTTAATGAGCGAGTTATGAGCGAGTTGGGACATGCTCATGCTCGCTCATTAAGTAAATGAGCGAGTTGTTAATGAGCGAGTTTAAATGAGCAGATAAATGAGCGAGTTTAGACGAGCTTTTAATGAGCGAGTTATGAGCGGCTCACGAGTTATGAGCGATTTACTCACCCCTAGTACTATGGTCTATAATCTCACTCTTAATTAATTACGTAAGTCCAATGATTTTAAAAGAAGTCATAAGTTTCCACTTTTAAATTTTGCATTGATGGCGGCGTCTCTTTGTTTATTGTAACTTTGTAAGTTTGTAACTGTTCCCGAAAATCTGCTTGTAAATTTGTAATGAGGTTTTCACTGCTTCATGTTTTTTATACCTCATCATATTTTATATTTTTATTTTTAAAGTTTAAATTGTCGATCCGAATAATTCAACATTATATATATACTAAAATATGGTTAGGTATGAAATTTTATAATTTTTGAAATTTGTTTACTATTTTTAAAGAGAGTAGAAAATTACTGTTTTTTGAATGGTCCAAAAACAATGATTTTGTACCTATCTTAAAAAATAGTAAAAAAATTCTAAAAAAATTCTAAAAAAATATAAAATTTCATCTCCATACATATTTTAGTATAAATATTATGTTAAATGGTTTGGATCGATAATTTGGACTTTAAAAATCAAGATATAAATTATGAGGTATGATGAGTAATGAAAAAGATGAGACATTGGAACCCTCATCATTTGTAATTCGCCCATAGAAAACTGAATTCATATACCTGAGGTAACAGAAAATTTGTGTTTAGATCTGGACCGTTTGATCTGCTTTAGCACGAATATTAAAGGGATCCTGTGAATTCCACCTCGGGCCGGATTGGACGGTCCAGATATAAACCCAAGGATTCTGTTACCAAACGGAAAACCTATTTCTTACGTGTCGTTGAATTCTCCTATTCTGGCCGCTCAAAAGAGTGAGGAACTGAGAACAACGAGAGAATCAGAGAAGAGGATACAGAGAAAGGAGAGGAGGAAGACAGATGGCAGCTCCTCAAGCGCGTGGTCGCGCCGATTACGACTACCTCATTAAGCTCCTCTTGATCGGCGACAGCGGTTAGCCCCCCGCCCCCGTTTGAACTAATTTGTACTCGATTTGATACCTCTCTAATGGGTGAGGAGACTTGGGATGCTGTGTATTGCTGGGTTTGACGAAACTTATGGAGTTTTCCACATGATTTCTAGTCTCTGGAGCCTGGCCTCATTCTCAAATTGTTGAATTTGTCTAGTTATTTTCTACCCAACTGAGTTTGGTTTAAAGCCTCAAATTGGCATACGTAATACAAATTTAAATTCTGAAATTAGGGTAAAGGAGTAACAGAATAATACTGCCAAGCTCTGTTGCAGTACAGATTGGTTCATAAGGTATCTCAAAATTTTTCTATGCTAGTTGGTCTCAAAGATGATTGGAATTTTTATCCCATGCAGTTATATATTGTAGTAAAGAAGCCTATCCTCGAAAACAAAATGTCTTATTCTATCTTCCTTGGGCTAAAAGAAACAATGAGGAAGAAGGGTTAGTTTGAAAAAATGTTAGAATGAGTGAAATGATTTGTTTTCATAGTGCTATGCAGTTAATTTCTTTTATGAGCAAAACTAGGGTGTGATGTGCTCGCCAAGAGGAGTTGGTGCACTCCTCCAAAATACTATCGGATTAACTTCGAACAACGAATCCAAACCGTTGAAACTCATCTACTTCGTGAGTGATGCATGTACATGCAACAATTTTAAAATTTCGAATCCATTTAGCACATGGTCAAGCGGTCAAAAAAATAAACATTTTAGAAGTTATTTTTTAAATTGTTTTATGTATTCATTTTTCATCATTTTTTTGACCGCTTGACCGTGTACTATATGAATTCGAAACTTTAAAATTTTAGCATGCACATGCAGCACTCAAGAAGTACATGGATTTCAACGTTTGGATTTGTAGTTCGAAGCTAATCCGATAGGTTTTTGGAGGTGTGCTCACCAACCCCTCTTGGTGAGCATGTCACACCCTAGTTTTGCTCTTCTTTTATTCTTTATTCAACCTATTTTTGCTTTTGGGGGAGCATCCTTTGATATTTGTTGTTATATAGCGGCATATGTGATACATTGATACTTTGCAGTTGTTCAAAGATATACATGAATTGCTCCAGTGCAAGATTACAATCACGTCCTGCACAATTCACTTCAAATCCTTTTGCTTTTCTATGCAGGTGTTGGAAAGAGTTGCTTACTGTTGCGCTTCTCTGACGATACTTTCACTACTAGTTTTATTACCACTATTGGGTACACAAGATTCACTTGATTTCCTGTTTTTTTTTTTTATATATATATATCTATTGATATTGCACCAATCTGGTACCATTTTGATCTGGTAAAAGTGGACAAGTTCCAGTTAAATCTCATTATAATTTGCATGGTTATTCGTAGTCTAATTACCATAGTTTTTTAATTCATTTTAGTATGTTCCTTTGCTTCTTTTAATCATTATACTAATCATTTTTATGTGTACATCTCTGAAATTAACTTGAGCTCTTAAACTTATTTCAAATCATGAATTGTTGCTCAAATCTGATTTGTCTCATTTAATTCCAAGAAATGTAGTGACTTGTTGGGAAAAATATGAAAATTCATTTACTTGAGGGGACCACTCAACATTTGCTGACTGTTCTGTAATTTAAGGCTATGTTAGGGGACCTCCCAGAACTTTCCTCTTAATTTTTTGAACCAACTTGAGTTATTTTATTATATTTTATTTATTGATATTATTATTTTTGTTTGCAGGATTGACTTTAAAATTAGGACTATTGAGCTTGATGGGAAGCGAGTGAAGCTCCAGATTTGGGATACTGCTGGTCAAGAGCGTTTCCGAACTATCACAACAGGTTTTTTTCTTCTTCTTATTTTAAGAAGATATATCTCAGATGTGCCCTTCCAAGACAAAAGAAGTTTCACAAGAAGCTTCATAAACAAAGAAACATAAAAACATATTACCCTCAGAACATGAAATACATCATAAACAAATCAGCAAAATTATGTCCTCTATATTCTTTTTATGGCAGTCCATCATTTAGATAGTTGATAGAGTAATTCTAGTTCTTTACTTATTCTCTTTGGGTCGTAGGCAATGGCTTGTGGAGCATATTATATAGTTCTTGTTTTATTTCACAAACTGCACTATATTTTTCTTTAATCAAGCAATAAACAGTCTCATCCTGAATTCTAAAAATAGGGTTGCTGGGTGCCGAAAGAAAGAAATTAACAAATTCATGTCTTGCTGATAAGTTCAGTCCCTGTATAACAACAATACTGCCCCAGTGCAGGTTGGTACCATTACCTTGCTCGGAGACTTTTTTGTGACTTTTTGTCGAAACATACTGTTAGAGTTCTTATGTGAAGTCTGTAGTCCTCAGTTAATTTTAAATTTAAACTATTAGAATTGACATAGAGAATTCGGAGCAGATAATGCAAATTCGTATCCGTCTTTCAATGAGCGGATACGGATACAGATATGGATACGCATACGCATACGGATACACATACGGATACACATACGGATACAGATACAAATACGGATAATAAACCAATGTCAAAATTTAAAATCAAATCTATACGAATACGGAGCGTATAACCCACGAATAGGGATTCAAATACGGATACAAAACGGATAATTGTCGGATAATCGAGTCATACGAACTTTAAGATACAAATACTAATTAATAAAATTAAGAAAAAGAAATTAGGAAATAAATAAGAAGTAAAATAAAAAAATAGTTAAAGAAATGGAGAAGATGAAAAGAGCAGGGAATGGAGAAGTGAAGAAAGGAGTGAAAAGTTTGTAAAAAGAAAGGCAGCAACTCGGATCAACCGGAGCATCAGTCCCACTGTTGAAATTGAAAACAACTTGGCCGATATATGTGGGTCCGGATATGATGGAATTTGAAAAAGAAAACAGATTCGGATGGATGTTACCCCCTCCATTCCTTGAGGATAAAACCCGGATATCCAATCCGTTTACCAATTATCAAATTCATACATATTCGAATTCGGTTCTGTTCTTCATATTAGATAAATATCCGAATTCGGATCGATGAATTATCCGAATCTGTTTATCGGTATCCAAGTCGCATCCTAATTCGGAGCGGATCCGGATGGATATTACCGGATCCGTTTACACCCTTACATATACCCACAAAAAGGGAAAAAAACAATGGTATAATTGTAGTAATAATTTGTAGTTGCAATAAATTTTTCCTCAAAATCCTTTCCAAGTGATCACAATTTTTGTTTGTATGTATTTTTGTTTAGTTCCCAGATTCATTGCTTTTTCTTTTTTACTATGCAGCTTATTATAGAGGAGCCATGGGCATTTTGTTGGTGTATGATGTTACTGATGAGTCATCTTTTAACAGTATCCTCATGTATTTAGTATTCTTGTTATAGGGTCTAATGTCACCCTGCAAATACTGGAAATTTCACATATCTGCAGAAACAAAACATTCCTTCTAACCTTTTGAAAGCAGAAGAAACACTTTTTAGACAATCACATTTTTTCCATTTCATTTTCCTTTTAAGTTGGGGGAATTTCATGTATACCCCTCAAAAACCTTGAAATTACTGGAATTGGTAGGAGGGGTTTTGTGCTCAAATTTTTCGAACAGTTGAAATAGTACCAGTTACTGGACATTTTCTAAATATTTCTACTGAATAAATAAGAAATGCTCTAGGAACAAATAAATAGGGTTCGAAATATTAATACCCGAAAAAAGAAAACATTTTCCCTTAATGGAAAGATCAGATATTAGAAATTGGATCAAGAACATAGAACAGCATGCTTCTAACAATGTGAACAAGATTCTGATAGGCAACAAGGCGGACATGGACGAGAGCAAGAGGGTATTTTTGTTAAATACAATAAAACTAAATCTATGAAATATCATCGAAATGCCACCTGCTCTTTTTAATATTTTCTTCTCCTTTCTTTATTACTGAATTACCATTTGTATCGTTTCCAGGCTGTGCCAACATCAAGGGGTCAGCAGTTGGCTGACGAATACGGCATCAAATTTTTCGAAACTGTAAGTTGCTTAGTAACTCAAAATTGATTCAGTTCAAAAACTCCAAATATTCAATTTATAATTAATCAAAGTCTAACGAAAGTTGAGTTGATTATTCAATCTTATTCCTTTTTGAATGGTTTATTTTTCTGAAGTAAACACATTTTTTTCAATAAAGTAGCATGTCTTTTATTTTATTTTCCTCATGTTTGTAAGTTGCAACTAATACCGAATTTTCCTAGATTTAGTTCCAATTAGCCAAACATTGATGTTTTTCCTGTACAAATCATTGTGGATAGAATTTGAAGAATTTGATCAGAGAAAATCTGTTGAGATTAAAATATATAATATATGAAATTAATGCTTTCAGTTTTGTCCATATGCAATGTAGAGTGCAAAAACAAACCTCAATGTTGAGCAGGTGTTCTTTAACATTGCCAGAGACATCAAGCAGAGAATAACTAGTGAATCTGAAAACCCTAAAACTGCTGAGGTACTACTTTTACAATTTACACTTCAAATTTTGGTACCACGTCTTATATTTATACCAGTAAGTTGTCAAATGTTTCTTTTGTTGCTTCCAAGGTCCAAGGATCCTCGAAAGTATTATTGGTAACTTACCGGATGTTACTGAACCTAAACTAGTCAGTATTAGAGTCACAATAAACCTTTTTATAGTTGCTTTGTGTTCTGTTTCAGTGAAAAAAATATATTTGAACTGGTCAAAATTGTTAGCTTCTAGTAAATTAAAAATAGAGTGAGGCTATGGTACTATGCAAAGCGCATATAAGTCCATATTATAGATCAATATCTCCATTTTCAAAGTCTAAACAATCGTTCTGAACCAATCAACATGACCTGCATATTAATTGTACATCAGATTTTATATTTTTAAGAATTTTTTTACTATTTTTTAGATAGGTAGAAAATTACTTGATCTAAAGATCTTGACCATTCAAAAGTAGTGATTTTCTACCTGTTTAAAAAACTATTAAAAAAATTCTACACATTGTAAATCTATGTTGAAAATGTATATGGAAATCATGTTAAACGGTTCAGATCGACTATTTGAACTTTGAAAACAAAAATATTAATCCTTAGTTCGGACCAATACGCACAATAGTAACCATGGCCTCACTCTTAAAAATTTCAGAAATTGCATATAATATGTTTTTTTAATACTTGATGCTTTCATTCAGCCCACTCTAAGAATTAGCAAGACCGACTCACACACCACAGGTGAATCTGTTGCCAAGTCGTCTTGCTGCAACTTCTAAACCAGCAAGTCTCAAGTCAACTTTACTTAAAAGAAAAAGTAATAGTCTCGTTGTTCGCTGATCATGTCGAATTTAGTGCTAGTTACAACCATGTTATGTTAATTGTTGACTGTCAATGACTTGCTAATATAGCATTTCTTTTTACTTCATTCCTCAGTTTACTTTTCTCATGCTTGCCTAGTTTTTTGTGCTAAAGCATCCTAAAATGTATCTGGATTTAAACAAGTATGTTAGGTTGAGTGTTAATAGCTTCTACTGGTAAAATTTGTACCATGCAATTCATATTCTTAGTTTAGTTTCTTTAACATATGATGAATGGATGAAAGCTATACAAGTTCCAGATGAAATTGATATCATTGTTCAAGTAAATATATGTTTGAGTGAGATTACAGTACATTGCAATGCACGGATTGGTTGGTGTTATGTGTTCATATCTTTGTTTTCAAAGTTCAAATAGTTAATCCGAATTGTTTAATATGATCTTTATATGTAAATGAACTTGCCTAACAAATTTTATTTTATTTTATAATTGTGTTAGGTAAAAAAATCACTACTTCTGGCTGGTTCATAATTTTTAGATTGAGTAATCTACCTATCTAAAATAATAGTATAAAAATTCTAAAAAAATGTAAAATTTGTTTTGAAATGCATTTTCATATGAAGGCCATGTTCAACTGTTAGGATAAAAAACGAAAATATAAATTTAAAGCATGGACTATTGTGCGTAGTGAAAGTACCATAGCTCACTCAGATATAAATTTAAAGCGGATTTGGCTAATATGCTATGGGTTGCATAGAGGCCTCCCATGTTACGGCTCAATATTTAACTTTTCAAAATCCTAATGGTCGATCCCAACCGTTCATCTTGTTCTCCATATTAATATGTGTTTGGAGCCCAAATTTTATATTTTTTGGAAATTTTTTACTATTTTTTTAGATTTATTGAATATTGCTGTTTTTTATGGTCCAGATTTGTCTGAAAAACAGCGATTTTCAATAAATCTAAAAAAATAGTAAACAATTTCCAAAAAATGTGAAATTTGATTTCCAAACACATATTAATATGGAGAACAAGATGAACGGTTCAGATCGACTGTTTGAATTTTGAAAAGTCGAATATTGAGCCATAGCACTGGAGGCCTCTATGCAACCCATAGCACCGTAGCCAAGTCCATTTAAAGCATGGCCTATTGCGCGTATTGAAAGTACCATAGGTCCATAGCCTCACTCAATATATGTTTTGGGTTTTCTTTTTGGGCCTTCTCTTTCTTTTAAAATGTTATCGGTCCCAGCAAATGCATCCCTTACATATATTTGTTAATAAGGTGCATATTATTTATATTACAAGAAGAGAACGGTTCAAATGTCTCTATGTTTTTGGGCTTCCATCATGTCTCTATCTCTCTTCGTCATTTTCAAAGTTCAAACAGTCGATCCGAACCGCTCAACCTAACCTTTATACTAAAATATTTTTGGAGACCAAATTTTATATTTTTAGGAATTTTTTTACTATTTTTTTAGATAGGTACAAAATCATTGGGTAGGTGTTATTTTCTTGTTTTATTTAGAGTGCTGATGAAGACTTTAGCTAGAAACATGAGAAACTTTTTATGTTTTGATTTTAGGCATATCATAACTTTTAAGCAAGTGATCAGAGTAAATTTCATTGGAGTTTCTTTCACTACATCCCAAATTTTCTTTTTATTACACAACTGAACTTCAAATTTCATGTTTGTCCTTTTCGTTTTGCCCTCTCTTCAAGATGGGGTGGGGAGGTCACAAAATCACCTTCAACATCTAACGACTTCCATATGCACATTGAATTGCACAACTTTTCTTTTTTACTTAATTTTTTTCCTTTGATATCGATCGTTTCAAATATACTTCATTGACATTTTTTTTGTGCAAAAATATTCACAAGCATGAATTGTACACACGGGTTCAAATTTTATAGCTAACTAGTAACAAACATTCAAATCTCTTCTCTTATTAAAAGATGAAATGAATATCAGCCCTTCTATCAAATAGTCTGTCTTATTTTTATTCTATGCATCTTTTTTTATATTTTTAACGTGTACAAGTTTAAATTTATTTAGACACGTATTCGCCGATATCTCTATTTCTTTTCATTTTTTAAGTGTCATTTAAAAAAAATTTGGATGATTGGTCAGGTCTTCATTTTTTTTTTCAACCTATAATAATATCATTCATGGATATTGTTGAATAATTATTTTTTTCATTAGTATATATTTTTTTTATAAAAATATGTCATTTTGGATTAGAATTTATTTTTTTGTTCTCTTATAACATGTCATATTGGAATACACAGACACGATACTAGTATATTCTAACAAATGTCAGCCATGTATGAATTCAAATTTATATAAAGTTCATAGTGAAAAAATGAATATCTTTTTTGCACTTCAAAAGGTTTGATCATTTACAAATTTATTTTGATAGCGTTCAAAGTCTTGACAGTCAACTAAAAATAAATAAATAAATAAAACTGCTTGGTTCAGAATGTAAATCTGACGATAAAAATACATTTCCCATTGGCTTGAAATTACAAACTGGTGTATTCTTGTAAATGATACGTTGTTGAAAACTTGCACAAAAAATTGTTTGGCTCACAGTAGTCAACGAGGATAATCATTTCCCAAGTAAAATTTATATTTTATAAGACAGAAGTGGCTCTAAATTATAAATTCTAATAGTTGGATAAAAGTAAACATTGAGTGGCAGACAAAGTTGGGTTTGAATAAAAGACAGAGTCACGTAGGGAAAAATATAATTCAGTTGTAAAAGTGTTGAGTGCTTCGCCAATCAAGATATCACTCATACCCAATAATATTAATATATATAATTAGAAGAGTAGAACTAGGGTGCTCTTAAGCTCATCAAAGTTTTGGTGAGCTTAATTCTAAAACTCATAAAATTAATTTTAAATGACGAATCCGAACCGTTGAAATCCGCCTACCTTATGTGTGATGCATATACATGCGAAATTTTTAAACATTCGAATTAATTTAGTATAAAGTCAAGCGGTCAAAAAAAGTTCAAAAATGAATGCACTAAAATTAATTTATTAACCTTCTAATTTTGACCGCTTGACTTTATACTAAATTAATTCGAATGTTTAAAAATTTCATATGTAGATGCATCACACGTAAGGTAGGCAGATTTCAACGGTTCGGATTCGTCATTTGAAATCGATTTTATGAGTTTTAGAGTTGAGCTCACCAAAACTTTGGTGAGCTTAATAGCACCCTAGTTCTACTCTAATTAGAAATCGTGATAGTCCGATGGACAAATTTAATCAGATATTCAGTCAGAGCTATCCGATTCGCATTAATTTTAAAATTTATGTGGATCAAGTGTGTACAAATCTTAATATATAATTTTGTTGTAAAGGTACTTAGTATTTTTTTTTCTCGAAAAGAAAATTACTTTATCAATTCAAGATATCCTTAATACCATTATGTAACTAGAAATTAGGGAAAATTCGGTCGAGCTCTGCATTAAAATTCACATTGATAACTTTAAAATTCGCATATAAATTTTAACGCCGATTTGTCCCCCGGTCACTGTAACTAACATTGAGGTAATTAGATGCATTTATGGAGTATGTAGGTAGGTACCTCGTCGTTTCTCATTATATTAATGATAATATAATTCCAAGAAAATATTCTTTACATGGACCTACAACAGTGTTTTTATTCCAGGCGAACGGTGGTTATAAATTATAATCCATTCTCTGCCTGACTGTCAGGTTGGCATCTGGCGACCAACCAATACAACAATTGACATCGCTAATTTCTTTTTTTGATGGTCATTGACATCGCTAATTTCCCCAAGATTTTGTTGCCATGCAGAAAAAATATACAAATTCCAATGGGACAAGGACCCAAAACAAACAGCTATTGCTTGGTGATTTCAAATGCATGAATGTTTGTTTGAGCAAAGCAAAAGAGAAAAATAATAATAAATATTTCAAAATGAGACAAAATTGTACTTTTTATCTTTATTTTTTTTAAATTTAAACAATCTATCTTAACCAATTTTTATATGAAAATATACCTGAAAAATGAATTTTACTTTTTAAAATATTTTTAATATTTTCTAAAATAATTAGGAAATTATTACTTTTGAATAGTTCTTGGACTATTCAATGCCTGTGAGAATTTATTCTCATTTTGTTTTTATCAATTTCAATTAAGCTAAACTTCAATTTAGAAGCTCTGATTGGAATATGACAGGTGATATGGTTCCTTTTGTTTAATCAAATATTACATGGTGTCAGCCTAAAATGCACTTAGGTTGGCGGTGGATTTGAAGTTGAGTATGTTGAACAAACCTTTACCTAATTTTAAACGGTCAAGATAAAAAGGACAGCACATGGAAATCTGTTAAAAGGTTCATATTCGCTTGTGAAATTTTATATCCAAAATATATATTATTTTGCATTTCAAACGACAGATTGTTTCTACTTGGCACTTGTAACTTTTGTATTATTAGAAGCATACCTACAATGGGACCTACTCTGACCTAATTGGTCTCATTGGATTCATTCCCAAAATCAGATATCTGACCCTATCAGAGTAGATCTGGACCGTTCAATATAAATTTGCACGAACTTAAAATAAACCTTTTATATTTTAACTACGAGACTTCATTATATCTTTTGCGGTACCGCAGGAGATATGCATTAAAAAAAGGAACTTTGATTATTAATTTATTATCCTTCAATTAATCTTGGTCTTGTTTACTCGTCAATAAGCTATCCACATGTTGACTAAATACATCATTTAAGTTATCAATTCAACGATAATTAGGAATTTAGATAATAAACTAAACGCTACAGTGACAATTTAGAAAACAAGTACGCGTATTATTTAATTCCTGTAATCAATTACTTGTCTTCTTTTAATTTTTAATTTTTTGGAAACATTGTTGAAGTATCCGAAAAACTGATGCCTTTACCTTCATTGGAAAATTCAGGTAACTTGAAATGTCGCAAATAACCTGTCACCTAGGTCCTTTTTATTGATGTATTGCTTCTACAATTTTATAGTAAACTATATTTCAATTTTTTTTAAAAAAAATTTCGCTATTTTTTAAAAAAGGAAGAAAATTACTGTAAAAGATTCTGAAAATGTGTTTTTTATTTACAATTTTTAGATTCGTCTATGAGACTGAACATAAAAATAAAATATAAAGCTATAGCACCACAGCTTTTATTCAATAATTATCAAGGTTATAAATAGCGCGCTATAGCGTTTTCAGACCATAAAAGCTATGGCGCTATTTTTTTTTAATCAGTCCGCTATGACACGATAAACGCTATTTAAACATTTGATAATTATAAATAGAATAAAGATAATGTACAATTTTTATATATAATTTGGTTGTTACTGAGTTCCTAAAAATTACAATGCCTAGCTTTATCTAATGTTGCTTACTAAAATAGAAAATATTATAAATTTAGTGTTACGCAAGTCTCATTAATAAAAGATAAATATAATCTCCTACTTTGAACAGAGGCCAGATATACAGATATTATTAGTTCATTTCCTTTTCAGCATTGCACGCGTCCAGATACGCAGATATTTTCTTTTCAATGATAAATTTATTTAACATGGGAGATTTTAAAATTCAAACTCGTGGAATATTGGAATCAACTGACACGCCGCCGTGTCGGTAAACGTGGCAGGTCTACTTCTCGAGTCAATTTCAACACAGATCCATCATTCAATTCATTCATGCAAAAAATGTAGAAAAATCAAACACAAATTAATAACAGAACATTGACACCGTTTAAGAAACAAGTTTATTTTTATTCCTTCTTAGACTGGAATGAAATCTGCTCCTTTTCTTGAGAAAAGGAGGACCCTCCTATTCTCTAATCCGAACCGTTTAAAATCGATCAAACGGTTTTAATTACATCTGATTTATTTGTGCTTTGAGATTCGTGCCATGTTAAAAAAAATTGAAGCCGTTTGATCGATGTTGAACGGTTCGGATTGGATAATAGAAGGGTCCTCCTTTTCTTGAGAAAAAGTAGCAGATTGGCTTCCCTTAGACGCGTTCGCCGATTTTCCAGAAGACCAGTGCGACTTCACATGAGACTTCCTTCGTGTGGAAGTAAATCCCAAGTCTTTTCTAGGAATTAATGGATAGACCGCCACGTAGCATTGATACCAGATTTGATTGGATGTTTTTGTATTTGCTGTTTTGGGTCGACAGAGGATTCCTATCGTCGACCTCTCCTTTGTCCCCTTCCGACTCCAGGCTCGAGTCAAGTTGTTGTTCCTGTAATTAAAATCTCAGAGGATATCACATTCAACAAATAAAAGCCAGATTTTTTATTTATTTAAGGAAAAGGATTATAATTAAATGAGGAGGGATCTAATTATATCTTTTTTAAGTGACACTGAATTATACTATATATTTTTAAAGTTCAAATAATCGATTCAAACCGTATAACATGATGAATATGTTAAAAGAGGAGGGTTCTAATGCCTCATGTCTTTCATATCTCATATTTTATATCTTCGTTTATAAGATTCAAATTGTCAAATTTTATATTTTTTTAATATTTTTACTATTTATTAAGATGGGTATAAAAATTCAATGGTCTAAATATAGCGATTTTGTTAAATACTTCATAAATAGTAAAAAATTAAAAAAAAACATAAAATTTGATCTGCAAACACATTTTAATATATCCATTATGTTGAACAGTTTGGATTGACTATTTGAACTTTAAAAACTTTGAAAATCGAGAATGTAATTCGGTGTCACCAAAAAAGTGTAATTAGATCCCTCCTCTAATTAAATATATAGACAAAATTTTGCTGAATCTAGAGACCGAAGCATGACGTTTAGAATCAAGTATTATTATAGTTAAAGATGAATTTAGTAAAAAGCTAATATTTGATAAAATATATTTATAATGAGATATATTTGTTACTTTAATTGGAAAAAAACTTTATTAATAGATGAACTAATTACATAATTTATTAAAAATAGTAGAAATTATGGGCGAAATTTATAATTTTTTTAAAACTATAAGAAGCTCTCCGGTCCCTTCTTAATTTTGCCCCCCGAGTAATTATATTTTAAAATATATTGTAGAAAATTTATATCTAAATAATTATTGGAAAATCACTAAACATATAATTAAGAAATAAATTATACATAAATACAAGACATTCACAAATTCATAGTCCATGGAAAAAAGAACAATAAGTAACAAAAACATTATTTTTCACATTCTATTTTAAAATAATAACACCTTCACTACTTAATTAAATTCAAAAGACTATGCAAAGTTCTATAAATCTCCAATTAAAAAAGTTTTATTATGTGTAAATTTATGATGTTAATGTTTTTAAAGTTCAATATCATCAAATTTGCTTAAATGGATATTATCAAAATAAACAACAACAATGTATAGTCCGCCAAAATATGTCTAGTTTCTATAAATTTTGAAGATCGGTTAATTGTGTTTATTTAGCTTAACTAAAAAAAATAAAAGTAAGAGCATGTGCATTTCAACAATAAATTAACTTTAAATGGTGATATGATAATTATATCATTTATTACAAGAATATAAATCAACATTAATTTAAAAGGCTTGCTCATGTAACAATCTTATTAATATTCACACATTAAAGATTGCAATTAATTTCTAAGACTATTATGAGTATGTCAAAGAATTATATCAAAAATACTAAATGGATCCGGCGATTTTTATTAATATCCCTAAAACAAATCAAAATTTTAAAAATGCCCCTGCTCCCAATTTTTTTTTAAAAATGCCCTGACCGCCTGGGCTTCGGGCGGCCCAAAAAAGCCTGTGAGGCGCCGGCCCAAATGGCGGCCCACAACACCAGTGAGGCGCCCCCCCATCTGGCACCCCATGGTTTTTTTTTTTTTTTTTTTATATAGATCTGATAATTTTGATTTGAAGAATTTTGTGAAGAAAAACGTATTAAAATTCATAATAAATCCAGGAATTTAAAATTCAAATACATTACTAAATAATACAGTACCGTCGAGTCCATAGAATAAGGTAACATAAAATTCATACAGCAACAACCAGTTCAAATATCAATTATACAAACCGTTACAGTTAAAACATAAAATACTACAACAACATACAATTGGGGTCTAAGCCTTACGAGACGAGGAGCTTGCTCCCTTTTTTTCCTCAGCCCGACGGACGCACGCAGGACACTCCCACGTAGTGAGACGAGCGTCGTTCAGCAGATCTGCATGCGGGTCCATGCAATTGGGATGAACAGCTTTGCCACATTTATAACAGAAGAACATATCCACCATATCTCCGTTCAGCTCACATAAGCAGCACTGTCCCCATCCAGGTGGAGGGACCCTGTCCACCCAGCCTTCCATCAGCATTTTTCTAATTGATGGATCAAGAGTGCTCAGAAATGCTTCTTTATTTTTGGGTGAAAACAATCTTTCCAAATTCCTCATCGCGTAGGCTTCAGCCGTCCAAAAATTATTAATGAGTGCTCTTTTTGCTTCGCGTTCGGTTTCAGTTCTTCCTCTATTTTTTCCAACTTTGGGTGCCATTATAACTAGGGTTTGAAGTGACAGCAATTGATTAGGAAGGCTAATTATGTGCGTAATTAAATACTAACTGTACAGTAATCAACGGCTAATTAGAAAATAATTAGAAAATATATAAAAAATAATTGAAATAAATATTTTAAAAATAATTAAAAGAAATATTTAAAAAATAATTACCAAAAATATTTAAAGAATAATTTAAAAAATATTTAAATTACCTGTAGCTGTAGTCGCCCAGAAAATCGCCCGAAATCGTCCGAAATCGCCTGGAGCGCTTTCTCCCTTCTTTCTGCCTTTGAGGTGGAAGGTAGACTGATGTTGGCGTGAGAAGAGAGAGAGAAAAAACGAATAAATAGGCATCCCTAGTGGACCGCCCGTGGCCCAGGCGGTCAGGACCCTAGCAAACCGCCCCTGTCACAGGCGGTCTGCTGGGAGTGTGGGTCGCAAATAGTGAAGAAATTGTAATTACTTGAATATAATTTCTTAGTTTGAATGTAATTACTTGAAGTATACTGTTAAGCTTTTAATTATATTGTTGAACTTTAATTGTATTGTTGAACTTTAATTGTATTGTTGAACTTTAATTGTATTGTTGAACTTTAATTGTATTGTTGAACTGTGTTATAATAATGAAATGCAAAGTGCAAACAACATAATACCAACATTAACATAAAATAAAAAAACGTAATGTCAACATAATACAGCAGTCCCATAGTCAAAATACTACAGTCAGAAATATATCACAATAAACAAAAACTCTACAATCATCATCTTCGTCTCCTTCCGGATAGAGACAACCTAGGAGCCGCTACGCCCTTGCCATGCCTGTGCGGCTGCACGCGCCTCTGCGGACTCACATCTCGGAGTGCATCCTCTCCCAAATCCTCCTCATCGTCCCCCATATCCTCATCCTCGTCCTCCGTATACATGTGCTGCGTACCTGTCCTGGCTGCCCGTGGATCAAATCCAGCAGCTGACTCTGCATTGGCGGGCTGTGTACGCAGCTCCCATGGATCTTGCTCCCAGCTTGCAGAATACGTGGAAGGAGGCGGTGCGCCAAATAATGCAGAGACAAAGCCATCTGCAGTCTGAGATGAACTCCCACCAGCCTCAAAGTCATGCTCCATCTCCACTCCATATCGTGGTCTGTGGGAGCCATACGCCTCTGCATCTGTATCTGCCGGGTCCAGCTCATTTATGCTAAATATGGGATCGGCATTCCAACGAGGTGCTCTATCCTAGATTAAAATAATGTTAGTTTTGCTACATACAAAGAACTCTGCAACAAATAATGGTATAATTGGCGATTGACCGTGCCAAGCTCTACTGCAACTCCGTATTTATTTTTATAAGCATCCCATCCTTGGGTATTCAGCACCCAGTCGTGGAACGCCCAACCTGAGTCATCAGCTGCATAATTGGAAGTTAACTGAGTTAGAACGAACAATTCAACGGAAATAAGAATACTGTGTGTGTCGTACTTTAAATATTAACTTGTAATTACCTGCAGGAGCTTGCGGCATCTCATCGCCGTAGACAGGGACTCGTTGATAATCTGGATTTCGCGGTGCAGACTGTATCTCCCGCCAATTGATGTTCTCCCCAGCATCGTGCAGCATGCCAACGAGGCGGCCTTCAAAACTGCCTGTCTCCACGATTGGTGCAGTGTGCTCGAGCATCTGGCATCCTATATATTGCCAAGCATCCTTCGCCATGCACGCCAAGCTGTGTCCAACTCCTCTCATAGCGGTCAACAGCTGCACACAACATGATTATGCCTACAGTAAGTAATCTGGATTTGCACTTTAAAATTAAAGTATGTTTCAGTTTTACTTACCGCGCGAGCATTGATCGGACCCCAGGGCATATAATTGCTGGATGAATCCATCAGCCTACGTCGTAGGGTCTCGCCATAATGGCCTGTCAGGTAGACTGACGGCATGCCCCATCTCTGGTACCATACGGCATATCTCAGATCCCCGGGACCAGCACCCAACGATGTAGTATCTGGCGGGCTCCATAAGTGCTGCTCCGGATGTCGAGCCCAGTTGTACTGCATGACGAAATGCTGGCTCCAGTCGACTTTAGCCTTAGTGTGCGCCGTTCTGCAAGTGCAATTAATTAGAAAGTAGAGAAACAGTGGATATATTAAAGTTAAAAATTAATTAAGTAGATGGTACTTACTTGTGGAACTTGTCGGTAGCATCCTTGCCCATCAACGGGTGCTCCGGGATGAAAGCATCCAAGCCAAACTGCCGGGATACCCGATCGGGGTAATGGTACTCCACGATCCAGAAACAGACGACCGGTCCCCGATAATACCATAGATGTGTCTGCTCTAATGTCGCGGGCTCAGCCATCTGCGCTGATACCATGCACGATACGGAAACCAATCGATATTCCATCAGCTGATACCATCTGCGCTGATACCATCAGCTCGTACTCCCCACCGTCTAACTCTAGGCATACTACATTTGCCAAAAAATATTAATCAAAACATACAATTTATATAAATTTTTTTTAATAAGAAGCATATACAATTCTGGGTTTACTTTTTTAATAAGAATTGCATGTATATAATCCAAAAATAATTGTATGTAAATAAATTGCATTTATATGATGTTCAAAAATATACAATTAATTTTATTGCATGCATATGCATTTGCATGTATATACAATTAATTTACACTTTGCATGTAAGTAAATTGCATGCATACGCATTTTTTTTTTACAAAAATTAATTTTGTTGAAAATAAATAAACTTTACAAAAAAAAATGCATATACAATTCTGGGTTTATTTTTTGGGTGTATATGCAATTTGTTTACAAAATTAATTTTGCATGTACATGCATTTTTTTTTGGTAAACAAATGCATGCAATTTACTTACTATAAAAAAAATGAGATATAGATGCAATTTACTTACAATAAAAAATATATATATATCATTTTTAAACAAATATTGATATACTTCAAAATAATTAGTTTTACTTCAAATCTTTTATATTCATATATACATGTTTTTTATAAACTATCACAAAAATAATTTTCAAAAAATAAATATGCATATTTTTAAATCATAAACCCTAAATTGAAGTGTAAACCCTAAATTTGTAAGTAATTCACAATTGACAACCATAAACCCTAAATTTAACTATAAACCCTAAATTTAAAAAAAAAAATCACAATTCACAACTACAAACCCTAAATTCAACCATATGTCATTCAAGCAATTTTACCATAAATCATAATCCTAAATTCGAGCAATTGCACCAATTCAAGCAATTCAAGCATCCAATTCAAGCAATCAAGCAATTCAACCATCTAATTCAAGCAATCAAGCAATTCAACCATCTAATTCAAGCAATCGAGCAATCAATCATCTAATTCAAGCATCCAATCGAACCAATTCGACCAATTCAATCAATTCAACTAATTACTAACATTTCACCCTAAACATCGAATCAAACAAAACCGAATCACATTACATCATTTAATCACATTTAACCGAAACCCTAAACCCTAATCAAATCGAAAAAAAGAAAACTCACTTGTTCGATCGAGAGAGAAGCGAATCGAGGCGCGAGGCAGAGAGGGGTCGGCTCGGAACGGCTTCTTTCTTCTTCTTTCTTCTCTTTTTTTCTCTTTTTTTCCTCTTTTTTTCGGCAGAAACAATGGGGGAGAGAGAGGAGGGGCGGCTCAGATGGTGGGGTTATAGTTGGGCAGTGGGGCGCCAGATAGGGGGGCGCCTCACTGGTGTTGTGGGCCGCCATTTGGGCCGGCGCCTCAGAGGCTTTTTTGGGCCGCCCGAAGCCCAGGCGGTCAGGGCATTTTTAAAAAAAAATTGGGAGCAGAGGCATTTTTAAAATTTTGATTTGTTTTAGGGATATTAATAAAAATCGCCGAAATGGATCTTACAAGTTAAAAAATAGATATAATTTTAAAAACAATTGTTAAAGTTATTTATATTCGAATAATCATCAATTATACTATAATTGGAATATGCATGCTCTAAAAATCTCACAAACATACCAACAATCTCAAGATTCTCAGAAATAAAATGGGAAGACATTAGAATTACAGCACTAGTTTTTGAGTTCTTATATGAATGGAATTCTTGCTTTGTTGGCATTTCCATAAAACCCTGCTTTTGAGGAATTCGGATCCAGTAGGGTACCGCACAAGGGAATCTTTTACAATGATTTCCTAATTGGTGGATCCGGACCGTTCTTTTAACTTGGCACAAATCTCAAAGTTCAAAAATATTGCCCCCTATTGCGACCCGAATCTCAAACCGTAAAGTGAGGGTGATCCTCTACAATACAGATTCGCTTTTGAGCTGCACGCGTGACTGGAAAGTGGAAACAAAACAAAATAAATAAATAAATATTAGCCAGAGAGTTCTTCTAGATGTGCTGCAGTGTGATACAAAAATGCCCCTGTTGGAGCTTATCTATTCCTTTCATTTCAATAAATAATTCTACCGAGTAGATTGTAGAAGAACCGGTCCCGCCACAAACGGCTCTTTCTTTTCCTTCTATATTTCTCACTTCCATTTTCTCAACTTCCATCTCTCTTTTTCCTCTCTACTTCGCCGCACTTTTTTTTTTCTCTTCTCTGTAGGCGATAGAAGAGAGATTCCATATAGTTCTCTGTCCATTACACAAGATTCTAGAAAACAATGAAGAAAGGATCAACTCAAATTCTTATCTTTCTCTGCTTCTTCTACTTGGCCTTTCTCTTGTTCTATGAGTTCCCCTTTCTCTCTCACCGGATCCAGCCTATATCGGTCGGAACCACCACAACAGGAAACACAGTTATAAGGCCACTACTACTCGCTACACAAAAGGATACACAATCAGTTGCCTCCCCTGTTCGGCCTCACAAGCTCCCACGCCGCCTCCACCTGCCACATCAGAGCCAGACCACACTCACGGTCTCTTCTCTCCAGTTTAATCGAACTGGACATGTCTCCTCTGGTCTGGAAAAATCTGCACTTGATGCCTGGCAACTTGGTACTTCTTTTTTTTTTGTTTGCTTTTTATGAAAAATTTCATTATACCCCTGCAAAATCCCAAAATTATTGTAGTAATGCAAAAAAATCAAAGAATTTTCGTGTATTTTATTTCTTAGTATTCTTCCTTTTTTCCTTGCATGATAAGAGAAAAAAGTGGGTCATATCATAGTTTGCTTCTAATTTTGGAGGGTGTTTGGCAATTTTATTCATTCTTTATTGAGCATGCACATGGTGGATTTCAATGTTTACCAGGATTATAAAAACAATTTCTCCTGTGTGCACGGAATTAGCATATTTCCAGATTTAAGGTTTATTTATTTATTTCACAAATAATTTTTAAATAAAAGTACCAAGAACAATTTTAAACCCTCATCATTATATATTTTAATTTAATATCTTTTTTTTTTTGGGCATTTTTTCTCAGGTTCCAAGTTGTTATATGAATTAAAATCATCTCCATCATCGGCCTCGCCATTGCCACAGACAAACGAACCTCTGGAAAAATGCCCCGCTTCAATATCCAGCACCGGGGTCCAGTTAAGAGAGCAAAAGAACCTCATGGAGCTCCCATGCGGTATGACGCTCGGATCCCACATAACACTTATTGCAAGACCAAGAGCTGCACATGAAGAGCATGATCCAAAGATAAAAGAATTGAGGAAGGGGGAGAATGCAGCATTGGTTTCACAATTCAGAATGGAGCTTTTGGGGATGAAAATGGTAGATGGTGAAGAGCCCCCAAGGATTTTGCACTTTAACCCTCGGTTAAAAGGAGATTTCACGGGGAGGCCTGTAATTGAACAGAACACCTGTTATAGAATGCAATGGGGTGTGCCTCTTCGTTGCGAAGGCTGGGGATCAACTGCTGGTGAAGATACTGGTAAATTACAACTTTTTTTTTTGTTTTTGTTTTCTCACATTTCCTTTTTCTGTTAAATTGAACTCAAATGTTGGCTTGGTTGTATATTTTACCATTTATCCAACCCGTATTGTATATGATAAGACAGGGTTGGGTAAGTTTTTTTCGTTAGCTTATTGGGTACGGGTAAAGGTAGAGTTATTTTTCGTTAACATAACGGGTAAGGGTATGGATAAAGATTATTTCCTACCCGTTACCCTATACGGTAACTATTAAAAAAAAAAATGAAATTATATATATAGGTATAATATTTATATGGAGATGATGCATGATGTGATGGAGTTTTATTCATGGTCCATATATATATATATATATATCAATTCAATGACACCTAATCCGTTTAACCCGTACCGTATTCGATAAGATGGGTATGACTAAGATTTTTTATTGTTAGCTTATCGGATACGGGTAAAGGTAAAGTTTTTTTTGGTTAAATTAACGGGTAAGGATATAAAAATGCTTACACCCAACCAGTTCCTTACCCGTTGACACCCCTGGGACCATAGTGTAATGTGTTCTTCTTTTTTAACATTTTTAATGTATTGCAAATGGTTCTCTGAGTTGGAATTGGATCCTCTGAGGTGTGACCAGTAATGTGTCTGTTAAGTGGATTATTAGTTTTTAATTAAACTTATTGAGAAGCTTTATTGATAGGGGCAATTCACAAATATTTTAAGAATATTATTGTACTTCACTTTAGTAAGCTGCTTGCCTGCTTCTCTGGATTGCATTTGCAAAAAGTAACACAAAAGAAAAGGCCTCTTTTGCCTTTCTAAAGAGAATATGCCTTACCAAACTCTGGTCAATTTTGCCCCTTATTTTATTTGCCCTTTTCAGTTTGCACTCTGAAGTATGAACCCACTTTCATGATTATGACTTGTGATATAGCTGGTATAATATTAAGTACACAATAATTTCTCATATTCTCTTGATTAAACGTGAATTGTTGAATTATCTCAAAATAATAAAAAAAAACAGATCCTTAAGAAAATATAAATAAGAACAAAATAATAACAAATTTCATTTCTTATTACGAACTTGAATTAATGCATGTTACTTTGTTTACCTTTTACAGTTGACGGGCAATTAAAATGTGAAAAATGGGTTAGCGGTGAAGACTACCTGTCGAACGAGCCGAAAAGTGCTTGGTGGTTAAAAAGGATAATTAAGAGAAGAACCGATAAAATTAAGGTTGAGTGGCCATACCCACTTGTAGAGAAAAAATTATTTGTTCTCACTTTAACAGCCGGTCTCGAAGGCTATCATATCAATGTAGACGGCCGCCATGTGACTTCTTTCCCGTACCGTACTGTAAGTATCATTACTTGGCATCAATTTATATGTAGCCACCAGTCTGACTGTAATTTAAACATTATTTTACTGTTTGTTTTTCCTTGTTTTGTTTGGTGTTTCCTTGCAAAATTGAGGGCAAATTGATCATTGATCTGACATTTAGTTGGTGTAGAAGTTTCGGAACTGGCTAGGAAGTAAGGTTTAATTGTGGAGCTTATGTTTTACAAATACAATTGGGTTGAAGTGGAACATTGCATATTTAACATAAAATATAAGCAAAGTAAATTTCCCAAGGTTATTGAGAAAATTTGGGAAAAATTGCACAGCAATTAGTCAATTCGCACTTATCCGGATTAAATCAAGGCTTAATTACAAATGTGCTTTTCATATTCAGGGGTTTGCACTTGAAGATGCAACCGGGCTCTCACTTGGCGGAGACATAGATGTTGAATCTATATACGCTGCATCTCTTCCCAATTCACAACCGAGTTTTGATCCACAAAATAACCTCGATATGTCGCCTCAGTGGAAGGCACCGGATTTGCCTGATGAACCAGTTGAGTTTTTCATCGGGATTCTCTCGGCCGGGAACCATTTCGCAGAGCGCATGGCCATCAGGAAATCATGGATGTCTTCTGTAAGAAAATCAAAGAACACTGTGGCGCGCTTCTTTGTGGCACTGGTAACAATTTATATCTATTTCATTCTATTAGTTCTATGATTAGTTCATTTTCTATGGTGTAAATTGCTCATTACTTTAAAGATAATCATACTAAACTAAGAATATTACATTCTTTAAATTTCTAACTTGCTAAGTTCATTTTGCGCAGAACGGAAGAAATGAGGTGAACATGGAGCTTAAAAAGGAGGCCGAGTTCTTCGGTGACATAGTCATAGTTCCATTTTTAGACAGCTATGACCTTGTGGTCTTAAAGACCATTGCAATATGTGAATACGGGGTAAATATAACTCTTGTGTGTTCCATATTAGGGTAAATTTTTTAAAATAAATTTATGTATTTTTGTTTATACTCATCTAATTCATTTTTGTAGGTTCGAGTTGTTTCTGCTAAGTATGTCATGAAATGTGACGACGACAACTTTGTCAGAATCGAGTCAGTGATGGGTGAAGTGAGAAAAATACCAGAAGGTAGAAGTCTGTATATGGGAAATATTAATTATTACCACAAGCCTCTACGAAATGGAAAATGGGCTGTGACATATGAGGTAATGATTATTTTTTTCATTTACATCCAATGCAATATGAAGATTATGTACTACATCATTTCTTATTAAAATTATGTTATAACTTCTTATTTTTTTCCACTTTGGTTTCAGGAATGGCCCGAGGAAGATTATCCACCCTATGCTAATGGGCCGGGTTATGTCGTATCGGCTGATATTGCACGTTTTGTTATATCAGAGTTTGAAACTAACAAGCTCAGGGTAAGAATTTACTATTTCCAGAGTAATAATTTTTGTCATGTCATTGTACTACGTGTCAGATAGATATTCATCTCATCTTCCTGGTTTGCACAAATACCTAGTCGTATGCTTTAATTCCTTATTATTTTATCGGCTGGGGTTTGGTATTTGATGGGCGAAGTAGAATCAAACATATATTGGGAGTCCATCAGATAAAAATTTTCAGGATGAGTATGAGAGTCAATTTTACGGCACCCAAAGTATTTTACTCTAAACTATATATAAAATCATGTATAAGCACATAATTTTTGAAAATAGACGGGTCAATTGAGTTTAATTCCATGTAGATCCACCCTGGTAACAGCCTAATCGATTATTATGCTATTTTATTAATTGAGTTTAATTCCATTATACTACTAAATTGTGATGTGGTATTGGAAATTTAATGTTTGTGATGTGTTGTGCAGTTATTCAAGATGGAAGACGTTAGTATGGGCATGTGGGTGGAGAAATTTGGTATTACAAAACCGGTACAATATATTCATAGCTTCAGATTTTGTCAATTCGGTTGCATAGACGAATACTATACCGCACACTACCAGTCACCACGTCAGATGATTTGCATGTGGGAGAAGTTACAAGATGGAAATCCTCAGTGCTGCAATATGAGATGACACGGAAAATCCATCGATCGATTGATTGGTTCATTGGTATTCACATTTTGGGACGAAGAGCACACGACCGTGTGCTGTATGTTAGGTACAGTATATCAATGTGTCGATGCCATCTTAATAATTCATTTGTTATTCATTAGTTAGAGTTTAGAAATAGTGGTAGGACAGGGTCGTTCCACAGCAGATTCACTTTACATCAGAAAGTATGATTTTGTTTTTTGGTTTCTATAGAACTCATTGTTGTATATAGAAAATATAATCTAAAGTTTATCTGTGCTGAACTGCTGATTATATGTTATTATAAAACTAACACTGTAACTAAGCGGAGTATTTTTCTTGTTAGAATGGAGTGAAGTGGAACCACAACACAAAAGACAAACGAGTCTGTGGTACTTTGCAATGGGCATATAGATCCGTACTATGGATTTATATTTTTACTTTGGAATGATTTTCTAACTATCTAAAAAGTAGTAAAAAATTCTAAAATATTTCAAATTTGATTGGAAAGTACATTTCATATGATGATCACATTGAGTGGTTCAGATTATTTGGACTTTGAAAATAGTAATATAAATCCATAACACTGACTGGTATGTTGTTCATTGCAAAGTACCATAGCCTCACTCAAGACAAATACATAAATAAAATAAAACAAAACAAAAATGAAAGAGAAAATGGGAGGGGTAGACTAGACAGAGATAGTATATATAGTATATATATATATAGTTGTTTTTTATTATGTCGGCACCGTTGTGGATACAGCTTCCGTTGCCAATACCAATACCTTTGGGAATAGAAATAGTCGGCTTACTCTCAGCAATAGTCATTAAGCAAATCAGTCAGATTTGGCAAAAAATGGGGCAAGTTTGTGTCAATGAAAAAGAAATTTGATCCGAGAAAACTCTTTATCTCCAAGACAACAGATATTTTCCCTAAGCAGTAATTTAGGAGGGCTAACTTTCATTATTTATTCATCATTTTGGAATAAGAAAATTGTGTAGTTTTGCACCATTTTTTTGTTTCTTATTTCGAACTATTGCATAACAAGAATAAAAACTTAAGTTTTCTTGTTATTGCTTCTATGTTTGTTTTCATTATAAGTGTGAACCCTATTCAAATTTGTACGCAATTTACAGTTTAACGAAACTATTATACAAACCTCATACTTAATTATGCTCTTGAAAGAATTGAGTTATCTACAAATTTACTTCAAGCATATATCATTGCCGCAATATTATGGAATACACTAAGACATTCTGCGTCAATATTTAGCACATGCTTTCAATTAACACAGTATACAATTGCACTACCTCAAACTATCTCATCAACTCTATCATTTATACAACCCTAGCATATGTAGAAAAAGCCGAAAAAAGAAAAGAAAAAATAATAAAGAAAATAATATCTGGCAATAATCATATATAAAGGAATATTTAGCGTTGTCGTTCACTTTTATTGTACCTCGTCTTTCTGTACCATGTAATTGTGCCAATTTATGATTCTTTATCTGATGCAATCAGCTCTTCACAATTCTCGCGTTCACTGGTACATACCTTAGTAGCACCAATGCTTTCTGGGTATGTTTTAGTACTAGTCTCTACATGTGTCTCATGAGAACTGTTTCCCAAACTATCAAAAGACCCGACGCGAATCCATTTTGGAGCCGACCATTTTTCACCTTTTAACACAGGACAGCTGGCATGGAGACTCTTGGGATCTGGTACGCCATTTGGATGGAGGCTATAGAAAAGCACAGCATCACCTTTAACTGGTTTCACTGCATGGAAGTTAATACTTAATGTTTGGAAAGAAGGAGACATCTATGAACATTCTATTGAGCATAAATGTGAATGTCAAGAGTCTTATTTACAACAGATATGATGTGATTTTATTAGGTACCTGCAAGACCTCCTTTTGCACAATCAGAGAACGTGTTGTCCTTAGGCTGAGACTCCCATCCCTAAAAGAAGAAATATATCACTGTTATCTTAATATATTACAGTCATGCTAGTTCCAATAGCAATGATTTCTTTGTGATTAAACGGATAAATTATGGCATCATTAATCAGGCTTTTCATAAGATGCAAGTGTCTAACAGCATTGCCTCTCTTACTGGTACAATTATATGTCCCCATCACCATACTGTATACTAATACTGATGAAGGCGAAATTTGGAATATTTTGGTTTTCTAATTTGATCATTTGTTCTTATCGATTAATCATCCTATAACAACCCCAGTGGAGATGGTATCATTTTAGAAGAGAAGCATTTTAGCTCTTGCTAAGACAATTACTACATAAATCAATGCAACTAATTATCGGTAGCATAAAAAATAAAAACAAATTAAACTCATACCATCAATCTCAGCAAGTTTCGTTTAGTACCAGGACCGCTGAATTATTCAGCGGTTGAAATCTGGGTTATGAGAGACCTGTTTTTTTTTTCAAAAATGATACATAGATTTCAACCGCTGAATTATTCAGTTTTCGTGATAGTTTCGTATTAAATGAAATTTGCTGAAAAAGATGGTATGGGTTTAATTTTATTATTATATTATGCTACTGATAAAAAAACTGGGCAATACTGTAATCCTAAATATACACAGTATAAGTGACATTCATTGAAACTAAAGTAGAAATAAATAGCAACCAAACAAAACACGTACCTCAGCATCAGGAAACACAGTTTCGCCACCCATCTCTACATCTGATAGGTACATGAGAAGAGTGGCATACCGATGGCCACCGCGTGCTTGATTGTGCTTGTCACTGAAATAGTCAAAATGTGCATCATACTTCTCAGTTATCTCATAGCGCAAAACCTGGATGTTCTCAGCATTCTCTGTTCAACAAAATTTTTCAAAACGTTAGACAAGGCTTATATGAGTCCAAAAAAGTTTAATAGACAAACGGTACATCCTAGGTAACTACTACTGATACTGATGCTCCCTTGTCTTTTGATAGTATTTACCTGGTACAGATTGGGCAGAAATGGTATCAAACTGATACAGGTGCTTATTGTTACGGGAACAGAAACACAAGACTGAAAAGTCCTTGACATAAAAGTTAATTTCATTTGGAAAGAAACATTTAGAACCAGGTGTAATACCTGAGTGATACATACATAGTTACAAGTGACAGATCAATGTATTATTGGCTTTTGGAGATAATAACTATACCTTCTGGAAGCAAAGTCCAAGTTGCAATCCTCTTCTCAATTCTAGCAATAACTTCATCCTTCAAAAGTCCAAAACTAGGACTTAGATATTTAATGGTGTTGGATTCAAAAAGCTAATTTGTGATCTAAAAAGAGAATAACAAGAATTTAGAAGTACCTGACGCTTATCCAAAAACATGCCAGAGCTTGTTCGTACTTCACTCATCACGCTGTTTCCAGACTCACTATCTACCACCATCGATTTCCCAAGCTTATTTTTTGACTGTATCAAAAAGAGAAACCACAAATCAATCAAATAATAACATATCTTCGTCCCTTTTATCAATTAGAAATTCCAAAACAAATGAACTTACCAATTTTATAATGTGATCACACTCCTCATTAGAAAGGAAGCCCTTGTACAAGAAAATCCTGAATAACCAAAAGAACCATATATTTTAGAGAGAAAAAACTTATCCCAGTAGTAGACAATTTTGTTATTGTTAATCTGATACTGGGAATTAATGAGCATACTCCTTCAACCATAAGCAGACAATACTTCAAAAATTAAACCCTCTAAGTAAACAATTAATCTGAATCATTCAACATGATCTTCATAAGAAAATGTACTTGTAGATCAAGTTTTATATTTTTTTAGAAACTTTTTACTATTTTATTTTATAGGTAGAAAATCACAGCTTGTTGCTTCTCTACTACATCGAGTACACTAGAAACGATAATATGCGAGGAAAAAAGAGTAGAGTTGATCTAAAATTTCTAGACCATTCAAAAGTAAGAGTGAGTCTATGGTACTATGCATATCACGGGTTGTTACTGTGCTACGGCTCTATATTTGATTTTTCAAATTCTAACGGTCGATTCGAACCATTCATCTTGTTCTCCATATTAATATGTGTTTGGAGACCAAATTTTATATTTTTTGAAAATTTTTTACTATTTTTTTAGATATTTAGAAAATCACTTGATCTGAAAATTCTGGACCATCCAAAAACAGTGATTTTCAATAAATCTAAAAAAATAGTAAAAAAATTTCAAAAAATGTAAAATTTGGTCTCCAAACACATATTAATATGGAGAACAAGATGAACGGTTTAGATCGACCGTTAGGATTTGAAAACTCGAATATAGAGCCGTAACACGGTAACAAATCGTAATATGCATAGTACCATAGACTCACTCCAAAAGTAATGATTTTTTTACATATCTAAATAGTAAACAAATTCTAAACAATATAAAATTTAGTCTGTATGCACATTTTCATATGGAAATCTTAATTTCGATCCGTAGTACAGACTAATCTGTACTATGCATAGCACCGTACCAGAAATAAATCTGCTGTGATTCTAAAGGGATTGCAGGACCATGTGATTCCAAATCTAACATTTCACTTTTTGGAATGCACAAATTTCAACAACACTTATTTTTTAAGCACGAATCTCTAGACAGATAAATGGATGGATTTGAAATAACATGGTCCTGCAATCCCTTTAGAAATCACAGCAGATTTATTTCTGTACCATGGTCTCACTCAAAAAATTATATATATATGAGGAGGGTTCAAATGCCTCCATTTTTTGTGCCTCTATTTTTAAAAACTTTAATAATTCAAAATTTAAAACTTAAAAGTCAAAATAAAACCGTTGGATATGATCTACATCATTTTATCTATGAACGTGTAAAAAATTATGACATTTTAATTTTATTTTGATTGTTATCAAGAGTTTGTAAAAAACGTACTAATTTGGATGATTTCTAGACGTTGATTTTTGAACTCATTGATTCACATAAAAACAAAATTGAAATGTGATAATTTCTTATGAGCACATAGTGAAAATAAGATAGATCAAATCTAATTTTTTTATTTTAATTTTTAAGTTTTAAATTTTGAGTTATTAAAGTTTTTAAAAATGGAGGCACGGTGGAGGCACAAAAAATAGAGACATTTGAATCCTTCTCTATATATATATATATATCAGAAAAAAAAAAAAAATTACCTGGGTTTCCATGAGAGAGTGACAATATGACCAGGGTTAAAAGAACTCGGCGCCTGAACCGTTTGGCGAGGGAAGAACCAAAAAGAAGGGATGGCAGTGATGGAGAGGAGAGAGAAGACAAGAAAGACCCAGCGGAACTCCATTTTTTGCGATAACGAAGGAGGCAAATGGGAAGAAGAAGTAATAACATCGACATTCTAAAATGGTTGAATTCGAAGGGTTTTAATAGGAGTATAAAAGGGAAGAGGAAGAGAGAGAGAGAGAGAGATTGCCATGCCCATAGGATCATTTTCCATGGACTCTAATTGTTTTTCCTTTTCTTTCCTCTCTTGCCCGGTGTTTTTTCAGGCAGAGACACAGAGTGAGAGCAAGTCGCGTTGTTGGGTAAAAATATTAACAACTTTATTGTAGTTTCATGCAGCGCACAGACAGTAAAGTCGAAAGGGAAAAATATATCACTTATGCTCTGCTGGAAGGCAAAACAGCACTGGTAATATATCATCTACGCTGTTTGTTTGGTGGAAGAGTGGTTTTTGACTTTTCAATTTTGAGATGTACCGTTGTATGCATTTTCTTTTTCCCCGAACTTGCCAGTAGGCCGTAGGATTCGTTGTACGCAATTTATTAACAGCGGTAATCAGAATAAGTAATTAACATCCCTTATCGCTCATTCGCTCTCTTGCCGTATTCCTCACAGAAAAAGAAAAAAAAAATGTTTTCTATCAAATACATCATCTTACGGCCATTTTTATTAATACCTACAAAAAAAAAGTTAATTTTAAAAATACCCCTGCCATTTGTTTTTTTTCAAAACTGCTCCAACCGCCAGACCCACAGGAGGCCCAAAAACCCACCAGACCGCCTCCTGCAGGAGTAGGGGCATTTTTAAAATTAACTTTTTTTTCTAGGATATTAATAAAAATGGCCAATCATCTTAGTCATAGACTTTTCTTTTCCGTACAAGCGGTTCATATTTTTCTCGCAAAAAAGAAGAAAAATGAAAAGGTGCTGGTATAGTCATATCTCCGAATCGTATCCTCTTGAATCTTAATACTTCTCCTTAGAGAGTGGATTCATACCGTTTTCTTTTAACGGAGAGCGCTATTTTTGGCCATTTTTATTAATACTAAAAAAAAAATATTTTTTTAAAAATGCCCTCGTGTTTGGTTTTTTTTTTTTTTTTAAATGCCCCGACCGCCTGGGCCAGGGGCGGTCCACTAGGGACCTAACCGCCTGGGGTCCGGGCGGTCCTCTATTTTTTTTTTTAGAGAGATCTTAATATTTTGATTTAAATAATTTTGTGAATAAAAATTTTTCTTCTGTAGAGTGTATGCCAAAAAAAATAAGATATTTGATATATTTATTAAGTGATGTCGTAACTCTTTATAAGTTTGATTTTATTTGTTAGTTGGATATCACAAGTCTAATGATAACACTAAGGACTTGGCCTTGATTCTTGTCAATATATACCATTCGCTTATTATCAACATATACCATTTTTTTAGAGAATAATTGGATTATTTGATTATTACATATACCATTTGCTCGGAGATAGGCAAACGAACACAATAAATAGTAAATGCATTTTAAAATAATTATATGGATCATTCTTGAATAATCCCTTAGACTATTGACTAAACAAAATACCGATCGTTATATGCCTACTGTTCAACGAAAACTTAAACTGAATTTTTGAGGTACTAAACGACATTTTCTTGAAATTCTGATGCTTCAGATGCCCGATAGTGGGCTCCGGGCAATATTTCGATCCGTCTCGTCCCCCCCTTTCCGAAAAGTGGTAATACGTGCAAATCCGACTTTCCTAGCCAAAGTTATGGCTGTTTAAATTTTTTTCAGAAGCCAGATTTTAGAAATTCATAACTAATTGTAGAAAAATCCAAATAAATTTAAATTTGTGTCAATTTTGTGTATTTTTGAATGCTCTACATGCTGATATCATCACTTTTGCATTTTGGTCTTTATATCAGTCCAGACTTGTTGATTTACCAGAAGAGGTCAAATTTAATGTTTTTAATGCATTGCACTATACCAGTGGCCTTTTCTTAGTGCTTGGTTGCTGAGTTTGGACTTGGTACCATACCAGATGTTAGTCTAGGGTGTATTGTGCATGGACATAAATCAAATTTGAGATTTTAATATATTTTAGTAGCTCTAAACTACTGTTTTAGTACCAGAAATAAAGATAAGAAGATCAACAAGCTGTCAGAGGCTAAGTCCTTAATTAGTGTTATATTTAAACTTGTGATATCCAACTAACAAACCAAATCAAAGTTATAAAGAGTCACGACATCACTTCACAAATATATCAAATGTCTTATTTTTTGACATACACTCTAAACAAGAAAACTTTTTCTTCACAAAATTATTTAAATTAAAATATTAAGATCTCTCTTATTATTATCTATCTTAATTAATACAAAGGTAACAAAAGTAAACAATTAATAAAATAAAGAATTTTCTAAAAAAAAATATGTTTCAATTTTTTACTTACATAAAATAAAAACTAAAAAAAAACATAAAAAAAAGAGTAAATAAGAAACAGGAGCTAAGTATGTGGGATGTAAAAAACAAAAAATAATAAAGTATTACTACATTCATTTTGAAATGACATAGGCCAGTAGTTTCAAATTGATTCCGATAAAAATACAATTACCTAAAAAAATGGATTTTGATTTTTTTTTCTGAAGATGATAAAAAAAATGGATGCTCAAGACCTATTCATTACTAGGGCGTTCTAGCACATTTGATTCATTTTTATTTTTATTATACATGTTGGTTGAATGATTAAGGGTGTGCTCCAGATGAGTGGAACCGAGGGGAGAGGAAGGGAGAAACACGGGCGGAGGCTCGTGGGTTCACCTTGCTCCAGAAGAGGTGAAATGGAGAGGGAGCGGAGGGGAACGCTACAGTGCGGAGGGGAATGCTATGTGAAATTTTGACGAAATCTTTTACTTCCAAATCGGGGTGGAGACAAGGTGAAATAGCATCGTTCTCTTCCCTTCTCTTTCCATTAATGATAGTTCCACTCGTTGTTGTGGCGTACAGCCTAAGGGACAAAGGGAACATGAAGGAGAAAAAAAAATATGGAGATAGGAGAAGGAGAGAGATGCGAGATTGGAGTAGATTTTTTCTTTTACAGAAAGTTCTTTCTTTTATCAATTGTTTTCTTTCTTAAGTTTGTATTAATTGAGATAGTTAATGTAGAAGGAGAGTAAAGAGTAAAATAGGTATTTGATGAGAAAAATTTCTCTCACCGCTCAATAATATAAAAAGTTGGCTGAAAATAGTACTCCCTTTTTTAATATGGCACGGATATTAAAGAGGAATCCTATAATCTAAGTAGACACCAGATTGAATTTGACTCAACTGAAAGTAAATCTAAAGCACAATGCGGCACTATAGAATTTCGGGTCTGTCATATCTCTGTTTCCACAGTATGAGATATGACAAACTATCTTGATATATATATTTACTCTTTGAAATAATGAATTAGTTCTGAATTATATTCGTATTATACTCAAATTATAAATTATAAATTTATCCAATTATTTACCGAATCACAAATTTATCATTACAGCGGTCACTGTCTTAAAATAAGTTAACCACACAAAATTGTACAGGACTGTGGCTTTATACAATTAGAAGTTTAGGCCTAGTCTTATCATTTCTTTTAAATTGGTGGTAAAAAAGCAACGTTTATTACAATCGAACTTTAACCACTTTTGAAAATGAAAACATCATATGGAACGATCAAAGTATAACTATAGACAGAGTCCTATAAAACAGATATCCAAGTCAAAATAGAGGCTTTGTTGATTTCATATACTGACAATCATAAACAATTTTACAGTGAAAATATGTGCATACTAAGAACTCTTAAAAGCAATTCAAAAGGAGATTAGTTTATGTGGCTCCTCTAGTGGCAAGATCAATAACATTTTCACAAATTATAATTCACAAAGAAAATTAATCAATGCCATCACAAAAAGATCCTTCATATGATAAGCAAAATCTGAAACATGTCCAATGTGTATATGAATATCTTGCTATCTGGAGACACTACTAGAGTGCTCCAAACACCACCAATTAGAGTGTTGTACTAGGGCTGTAAATGCAATATTATCTAGTCATATCGAGACACTACTAGAGTGCTCCAAACACCTTCTATAGGAGTGTTGTATTAGAAATGTAAATGCCCTACTATCTTGCCATCTAAAGACACTACTAGAGTGCCCCAAACACCTTTAATTGGAGTGTTGAATTAGGGTTGTAAATGTCCTATTATCGTGCCATATGGAGACACTACTAGAGTGCTCCAAACACCTTCAATTGGAGTGTTGTATTAGAGTTATAAATGCCCTATTATCTTGCCATCTGGAGACACTACTAGAGTGCTCAAAAAACCTTCAATTGGAGTGTTGTATTAGGGTTGTAAATGTCTATTATCTTTCCATAGAGAGAGACACTACTAGAGTGCTCCAAACACCTTCAATATGAGTCTTGTATTAGGGTTGTAAATGCCCTTTTATCTTGCCATATAGGGACACCACTAGAGTGCTCCAAACATCTTCAATTGGAGTGTTGTATTAGAGTTGTAAATGCCCTTTTATCTTGCCATATAGGGACACCACTAGAGTGCTCCAAACATCTTCAATTGGAGTGTTGTATTAGAGTTGTAAATGCCCTATTATCTTGCCATATGGAGACACTACTAGAGTGCTCCAAAGAACTTCAATTTGACAGTTGTATAAGGGTTGTAAATGCCCTATTATCATGCCATCTAGAGACACTGCAAGAGTGCTCCAAACACCTTCAATTGGAGTGTTGTTTTAGAGTTCTAAATGCCTTATTATTTTGCAATCTGGAGACATTACTAGAGTGCTCCAAACACCTTCAGTTGGAGTGTTGTATTAGGGTTGTAAATGCCCTATTGTCTTGCCATATGGAGACACTACTAGAGTACTCCAAACACCTTCAATTGGAGTGTTGTATTAGCGATGTAAATGTCCTATTATCTTGCCATCTGGAGACACTACTCGAGTGCACCAAACACCATCAATTGGAGTGTTATAATAGGGTTATAAATGCCCCATTATCTTGCCATATGGAGACACTATTAGAGTGCTCCAAACACCTTTAATTGGAGTGTTTTATTAGGGTGACAACAACCCTCTTATGTTCTCATATGGAGACTACTAGCGTGCTCCAAACACCTTCAATTTGAGTGTTATATTAGGGTTGTAAATGCAATATTATATTGCCATATGAAGACACAACTAGAGTGCTCCAAACACCTTCAATTTGAGTGTTGTATTAGGGTTGTAAATGCCCTATTATCTTGTCAGATAGAGACACTGCTAGAGTGCTCCAAACAACTACAAATTGAGTGTTGTATAAGGGTTGTAAATGCCCTATTATCTTGTCACATGGAGACACTACTAGGGTGCTCCAAACATCTTTAATTAGAGTGTTGTCTTAGGGTTGTAAATGTCATGTTGTCTTGCCATTTGGAGAGACTACCAGCGTGCTCCACCTACAACTGGAGTGTTGTATTAGGCTTGTAAATACCCTATTATCTTGCCATATAGAGAATACTATACCACTCCAAACTCCTTCAGTTGAAATGTTGTATTAGGGTTGTAAATGCCTTATTATCTTGCCATATGGAGACACTACAATAGTGCTCCAATCACCTTCATTTTGAGTGTTGTATTAGGCTTGTAAATGTCCTATTATCTAACCACATGGAGACGCCACTAGAGTACTCTAAACACCTTCAATTTAAGTGTTGTACTAGGATTGTTAATGCCCTATTATCTTTCCATATGGAGACACTACTAGAGTGCTTCAAACACCTTCAATTTGAGTGTTGTATTTGGGTTGTAAGTGCCCTATTATCTTGCCATTTAGAAACACTACTAGAATGCTGCAAACACCATTAATTGGAGTGTTGTATTAGGGTTGTCAATGCCCTATTATCTTGCCATATGAAGACACTACTAGAGTGCTCAAAACGCCTTCAATTTTAGTGCTGTATTACGGTTGTAAATGCCCAATTATCTTGCTAGATGAACACACTACTAGAGTGCTCCAAACATCTTCAATTTGAGTGTTGTATTAGGGTTGTAAATGCCCTATTATCTTGCCATATGGAGACACTAATAGAGTGCTTCAAACACATTCAATTGGAGCCTTGTATTATGGTTGTAAATGCCATTTTATCTTGTCATACAGAGACACTACTAGAGTGCTTCAAACACCTTCAGGTCGAGTGTTGTATTATGCTTGTAAATGCCCTATTATCTTGCCTTATAGAGGCACTACTATAATGTTCCAAACACCTTCAATTGAAGTCTTGTATTAGGGTCGTAAATGCCTTTTTGTCTTGTCATATAAGGACACTACCACAGTCCTCCAAACACATTCAATTGGAGTGTTGTATTAGGCTTGTAAATGCCCTATTATCTTGCCATATAGAGACAATACTATACCGCTCCAAACTCCTTCAGTTGGAGTGTTGTATTAGGGTTGTAAATGTCCAGTTAACTTGCTATTTGGAGACACTACTAGAGTGCTCCAAACATCTTTAATTGGAGTGTTGTATTAGGGTTGTAAATGCACTATTATTTTGCCATACAGTGTTGTGTTAGGGTTGTAAATGTCCAATTATCATGACATCTGGAGACACTACTAGAGTGCCCCCAACACCTTCAATTGGAGTGTCGGAGTGTTGTATTAGGGTTGTAAATGCCCAATTATTTTGCCATATAGAGATACTACAATAGTGCTCCAAATACATTCAATTGGAGCCTTGTATTAGGGTTGTAAATGCCCTTTTATCTTGTCATATACACTACTAAAGTGCTTCAAACACCTTCAGGTCAAGTGTTGTATTAGGCTTGTAAATGCCCTATTATCTTGCCATATAGGCATTACTAGAGTGTTCCAAGCACCTTCAATTGAAGTCTTGTATTAGGGTCGTAAATGTCATTTTATCTTGCCATATAAGGACACTACTACAGTCCTCCAAACATCTTCAATTGGAGTGTTGTATTAGGGTTGTAAATGCCCTATTATTTTGCCATATATGGACACTACTAGTGTGCTCCAAACACATTCAGTTGGAGTGTTGTATTAGGGTTGTTAATACCCTATTATCTTACCATATGGAGACACTATTAGTGTGCTTCAAATATCTTCAATTTGAGTGTTGTATTTGGGTTGTAAACGCCATATTATCTTGTCATATGGAGACACTACTAGAGTGCTCCAAACACCTTCAATTTGAGTGTTGTATTAGTCTTGTAAATGCCCTACTATCTTGTCATATGGAGACACTACTAGAGTGCTCCAAACACCGTCAATTTGAGTGTTGTATTAGACTTGTAAATACCCTATTATCTTGTCATCTAGAGACACTACTAGAGTGCACAAAACACCTTCAATTAGATATTTGAATTAGGGTTGTAAATGCACATTTACCTTGCCATATGAAGACACTACAAGAGAGCTCAAAACACTTTCAATTTGAGTGTTGTATTACGGTTGTAAAAGCCCTCTTATCTTCTCAGATAGAGACACTGCTAGAGTGCTCCAAACACCTTCAATTTGAGTGTTGTATTAGGCTTGTAAATGCCCTAATATCTTGCCTTCTAGAGACACTCGAGAGTGCTCAAAACTCCTTCTATTGGAGTGTTGTATTAGGGTTGTGAACACACTATTCTCTTGCCATATGAAGACACTACTAGAGTGCTCAAAACACCTTCAATTTGAGTGTTGTATTAGGGTTGTAAATGCCCTATTATCTTGTTAGATGGACACCAGTAGAGTGCTCCAAACACCTTCAATTTGATTGTTGTATTAGTCTTGTAAATATACAAATTTGCTAGCGTGCACCAAACACACTCAAATGCTCTTTTATCTTGTCATATAGAGACACTACTAGAGTGCTAAACAAACCTTCAGTTCATGTGTTGTATTACGGTTGTTAATGCCCTATTCTCTTGCCATATAGAGACACTGTTAGCGTGCTACAAACACCTTCAATTTGAGTGTTGTATTAGTCTTGTAAATGCCCTATTATCTTGCCATATGGAGACACTACTAGAGTGTTCCAAACACCTTCAATTTTAGTGTTGTATTAGGCTTGTAAATGCTCTATTATCTTGCCATATGGAGACACTACTGGAGTGTACTAAGCACCTTCAATTGGAGTGTTGTATTAGGATTGTAAATGCCCTATTATCTTGCCATATGGAGAAACTACTAGACTGCTCGAAACACCATCAATTTAAATGCCCTATTATCTTATCAGATGGAGACACTACTACAGTGCACCAAACATCTTTATTTTGAGTGTTGTATTAGGCTTGTAAATGCCCTAATATCTTGCCATCTAGAGACACTACTGGAGTGCTCCAAACACCTTCAATTGGAGGGTCGTATTAGGGTTGTAAATACCCAATTATCTTGCCATATAGATACACTACTAGAGTACTCCAAACTCCTAGAGTTGGAGTGTTGTATTAGGGTTGTAAATGTCGTATTATCTTGCCATATGGAGAGTGCTCCAAACACCTTCGGTTGGAGTGTTGTATTTGGGTTGTAAATGCCCTATTATCTTGCCATAAGAAGACAATACTAGAGTGCGCAAAACACCTTTAATTTGAGTGTTGTATTACAGTTGTAAATGCCCTATTATCTTGTCAGATTGAGACACTACTCGAGTGCACCAAATATCTTCAATTTTAGTGTTGTGTTAGGGTTGTAAATGCCCTATTATCTTGCCATATGAAGACACTAATAGAGTGCTCCAAACACCTTCAATTAGAGTGTTATATTAGGGTTGTAAATGTCCTGTTATCTTGCCATTTGAAGACACTGCCAGAGTGCTCCAAACACCTACAACTGTAGTATTGTTTTAGGCCTTTAATTACCCTATTATCTTGCCATATAAAGACAATACTATACCGCACCTAACTCCTTTCGTTGGAGTGTTGTATTAGGGTTGTAAATGCCATATTTTCTTGCCATTTGAAGACACTACAAAAGTGCCCGAAACACCTTCAATTGGAAGTCTTGTATTAGGATTGTAAATGCCATTTTATTTTGTTATTTAGGGACGCTACTAGAGTTCTCCAAACACCATCGGTTGCAGTGTTGTATTAGGGTTGTAAATGCTCTATTATCTTGCCATATGGAGACACTACTAGAGTGCTCCAAACCCCTTCAATTTGAGTGTTGTATTAGGCTTGTAAATGCCCGATTATCTTTCCATATGGAGACTAGAGTGCTTCAAATACCTTCAATTTGAGTGCGGTATTAGGGTTGTAAGTGCCCAATTATCTTGTCAGATGGAGACACTACTAGAGTGCTCTAAACATCTTCAATTTGTGTTTTGTGTTAGGGTTGTAAATGCCCTATTATCTTGCCGTATGGGAACACTAATCGAGTGATCCAAACACCTTAAATTGGAGTGTTATATTGGGGTTGTAAATGTCCTGTTATCTTGACATTTGGAGACACATCAAGAGTGCTCCAAACATCTTCAATTTGAGTTTTGTATTTGGCTTGTAAATGCCCTATTATATTGCCATCTAGAGACAATGCAAGAGTGCTCGAAACAGCTTCAGTTGCAGTTTTGCGTTAGGGTTGTAAATGCCCTATTATCAAGCCATCTGGAGACACTACTCGAGTGCCCCAAACACCTTCAATTAGAGTGTCGTATTACGGTGGTAAATGCCGTATTATCTTGGCATATGGTGACACTACTAACGTGCTCCAAACACCTTCAATTTGATTATTGTATTAGGGTTGTAAATGCCCTATTATCTTGCCATATGGACACACTACTAGAGTGCTCTAAACACCTTCAATGTGAGTGTTGTTTGTAAATGCTCTATTATCCTGCCATATGAAGACACTACAAGAGTGCTCGAAACACCTTCAATTGGACTCTTGTATTTGGGTTGTAAATGCCATTTTATTTTGTTACATACGGATGCTACTAGAGTGCTCCAAACCTCTTCAATTTGAGTGTTCTATTAGGCTTGTAAATGCCACCATTATCTTGCCATATGGAGTGCACGAAACACCATTGATTTGAGTGTTGTATTAGGGTTGTAAATGCCCTATTATCTTGACATCTAGAGACATTTGTAGAGTGCTCCAAACACCATCAATTGGAGTGTTGTATTAGGGTTGTAAATGCTCTATTATCTTGCCATATGAAGACACTACTAGAGTGATCAAAACACCTTCAATTTCAGTGTTGTATTACGGATGTAAATGCCCAATTATCTTGTCAGATGGAGACACTACTAGAGTGCTCCAAACATCTACAATTTGAGTGTCGTATTAGGGTTGTAAATGCCCGATTATCTTGCCATATGGAGACACTAACAGAATGCTCCAAACACCTTCAATTGGGGTGTTATATTCGGGTTAAAGGTCCTGTTATCTTTCCATTTGGAAACATTACTAGAGTGCTCCAAACATCTTCAATTTGAGTGTTGTATTAGGCTTGTAAATGCCCTATTATCGTGCCATCAAGAGACACTACAAGAGCGCTCAAAACACCTTCAATTGCAGTGTTGTTTTAGGGTTGTAAATGCCTTATTAACAAGTCATCTAGAAAGACTACTAGAGTGCTCCAAACACGTTCAATTAGATTGTCGTATTAGGGTTGTAAATGTCCAATTATCTTGTCATATAGAGACACTACTAGAGTGCTCGAAACTCCTTCTGTTGGAGTGTAGTATTATGGTTGTAAATGCCGTATTATCATGCCATATGGGGGCACTACTAGCGTGCTCTAAACACCTTCAATTTGAGTGTTGTATTAATGTTGTAAATGCCCTATTATCTTGCCAAATGGAGACACTACTAGAGTGCTCCAAACACATTCTATTTGAGTGTTGTATTAGGGTTGTAAATGCCCTATTTTCTTGCCATGTGAAGAAACTACAAGATACTCGAAACACCTTCAATTGGAGTCTTGTATTACGGTTCTAAATGCCATTTTATTTTGTCATATAAGGACGCTACTAGAGTGATCCAAACACCTTCTTCGGTTGGAGTGTTGTATTAGGGTTGTAAATGCCCATTGATCTTGCCGTATAGATACACTACTAGAGTGCTCCAAACACCTTCAATTGGAGTGTCGTATTAGGGTTGTAAATGCCCTATATTCTTGCCATATAAAGACACTACTAGAGTGCTCCAAGCACCTTTAATTTTAGTGTTGTATTACGCTTGTAAATGCCCTATTATCTTGCCATAAGAAGAAAATACTAGAGTGCCCAAAAGACCTTCAATTTGAGTGTTGTATTACGGTTATAAACGCCCTATTATTTTGTCAGATGGAGACACTACTAGAGTGCTCGAAACATCTTCAATTTGAATGTTGTATGAGGGTGGTAAATACCCTATTATCTTTCCATATGGAGACACCCATAGAGTGCTCCAAACACCTTCAATTGGAGTGTTATATTGGGGTTGTAAATGTCCTGTTATCTTTCCATTTGGAGACACTGTCAGAGTGCTCCAAACACTTTCAATTTGAGTGTTGCATTAGGCTTGTAAATGCCCTATTATCTAGCCATATAGAGACACTACAAGAGCGTTCGAAACAACTTTAATTGGACTGTTGTATTAGGGTTGTAAATGCCTTGTTATCATGCCATCTAGAGACATTACTGGAGTGCTCCAAACACCTTCAATTAGAGTGTCGTATTAGGGTTGTAAATGCCCAATTATCTTGCCATATAGAGACACTATTACAGTGCTCCAATCACCTTCATTTTGAGTGTTGTATTAGGTTTGTAAATGTCCTATTATCTAACCACATGGAGACGCCACTAGAGTACTCTAAACACCTTCAATTTAAGTGTTGTACTAGGATTGTTAATGCCCTATTATCTTTCCATATGGAGACACTACTAGAGTGCTCAAAACACCTTCAATTTGAGTGTTGTATAAGGGTTGTAAATGCCCAATTTTCTTGCCATATGAAGACACTACAAGACACCCGAACACCTTCAATTGGAGTCTTGTATTAGGGTTCCAAATGCCATTTTATTCTGTCATATAGGGACGCTACTAGAGTGCTCCAAACACCTTCAGTTCGAGTCTTGTATTAGGCTTGCAAATACCTTATTATCTAGCCATTTGAAGACACTACTAGAGTGCTCCAAACACCTTCAATTGGAGTGTTGTATTTGGGTTGTAAATGCCCTATTATCTTGCCATAAGAAGACAATACTAGAGTGCACAAAACACCTTCAATTTGAGTGTTGTATTATGGTTGTAAATGCCCTATTATCTTGTCAGATTGAGACACTGCTAGAGTGCTCCAAACATCTTCAATTTGAGTATTGTATTAGGCTTGTAAATACCCTATTATCGTGCCATCAAGAGACACTACAAGGGCGCTCAAAACACCTTCAATTGCAGTGTTGTTTTAGGGTTGTAAATGCCTTATTATCATGCCATCTAGAGAGACTACTGGAGTGCTCCAAACACGTTCAATTAGATTGTCGTATTAGGGTTGTAAATGTCCAATTATCTTGCCATATAGAGACACTACTAGAGTGCTCGGAACTCCTTCTGTTGGAGTGTAGTATTATGGTTGTAAATGCTGTATTATCTTGCCATACGGAGGCACTACTAGCGTGCTCCAAACACCTTCAATTTGAGTGTTGTATTAATGTTGTAAATGCCCTATTATCTTGCCATATGGAGACACTACTAGAGTGCTCCAAACACGTTCAATTTGAGTGTTGTATTAGGGTTGTAAAAGCCCTATTTTCTTGCCATATGAAGACACTCAAGATACTCGAAACACCTTCAATTGGAGTCTTGTATTAGGGTTCTAAATGCCATTTTATTTTGTCATATAGGGACGCTACTAGAGTGCTCCAAACACCTTCGGTTGGAGTGTCGTATTAGGGTTGTCAATGCCCAATGATCTTGCCATATAGATACACTACTAGAGTGCTCCAAACAACTTCAATTGGAGTGTCGTATTAGGGTTGTAAATGCCCTATTTTCTTGTCATATTGAGTGCTGTATTAGTGTTGTAAATGCGCTATTATCGTGCCATATGGAGACACTACTAGAGTGCTCCAAACACCTTCAATTTGAGTGTTGTATTACGCTTGTAAGTGCCTTATTATCTTGCCATAAGAAGACAATACTAGAGTGCGCAAAAGACCTTCAATTTGAGTGTTCTATTACGGTTGGAAATGCCCTATTATTTTGTCAGATGGAGACACTACTAGAGTGCTCGAAACATCTTCAATTTGAATGTTGTATGAGGGTGGTAAATACCCTATTATCTTGCCATTTGGAGACACCCATAGAGTGCTCCAAACACCTTCAATTGGAGTGTTATATTGGGGTTGTAAATGTCCTGTTATCTTTCCATTTGGAGACACTGTCAGAGTGCTCCAAACACTTTCAATTTGAGTGTTGCATTAGGCTTGTAAATGCCCTATTATCTCGCCATATAGAGACACTACAAGAGTGCTCGAAACAACTTCAATTGGACTGTTGTATTAGGGTTGTAAATGCCTTGTTATCATGCCATCTAGAGACACTACTGGAGTGCTCCAAACACCTTCAATTAGAGTGCCGTATTAGGGTTGTAAATGCCCAATTATCTTGCCATATAGATACACTATTACAGTGCTCCAAACTCCTTCAGTTGCAGTGTTGTATTATGGTTGTAAATGCCGTATTACCTGGCCATATGGAGACACTACTAGCGTGCTGCAAACACCTTCAATTTGAGAGTTGTATTAGGGTTGTAAATGCCCTATTATCTTGTCATATGGAGACAGTACTAGAGTGCTCCAAACACCTTCAATTTGAGTGTTGTATTAGGGTTGTAAATGCCATATTTTCTTGCCATATGAAGACACTACAAGATACCCGAAAAACCTTCAATTGGAGTCTTGTATTAGGGTTCCAAATGCCATTTTATTTTGTCATATAGGGACGCTACTAGAGTGCTCCAAACACCTTCGGTTGGAGTGGTGTATTAGACTTGTAAATACCTTATTATCTTGCCATTTGAAGACACTACTAGAGTGCTCCAAACACCTTCCATTGGAGTGTTGTATTTGGGTTGTAAATGCCCTATTATCTTGCCATAAGAAGACAATACTAGAGTGCGCAAAACACCTTCAATTTGAGTGTTGTATTATGGTTGTAAATGCCCTATTATCTTGTCAGATGGAGACACTACTACAGTGGTCCAAACATCTTCAATTTGAGTGTTGTTTTAGGGTTGTAAATGCCTTATTATCTTACCATTTGGAGACACTACTAGAGTGCTCCAAACACCTTCAATTGGAGTGTTGTATTTGGATTGTAAATGCCCTATTATCTTGCCATAAGAAGACAATACTAGAGTGCGCAAAAGACTTTCAATTTGAGTGTTGTATTACGGTTGTAAATGCCCTATTATTTTGTCAGATGGAGACACTACTAGAGTGCTCCAAACATCTTCAATTTGATTGTTGTATTAGGGTGGTAAATGCCCTGTTATCTTGTCATATGGAGACACTCATAGAGTGCTCCAAACACCTTCAATTGGAGTGTTATATTGGGGTTGTAAATGTCCTGTTATCTTGCCATTTGGAGACACTGCCAGAGTGCTCCAAACACCTTCAATTTGAGAGTTGTATTGGGCTTGTAAATGCCCTATTATCATTCCATCTAGAGACACTACAAGGGTGCTCGAAACAATTTCAATTGGACTGTTGTATTAGGGTTGTAAATGCCCAATTATCTTGCCATATAGAGACACTATTACAATGCTCCAAACTCCTTCAGTTGGAGTGTTGTATTAGGGTTGTAAATGTCCTATTATATTTCCATATGAAGACACTACAAAAGTACTCGAAACACTTTCAATTGGAGTCTTTTATTAGGGTTGTAAATGCCATTTTATTTTGTTATATAGGGACGCTACTAGAGTGCTCTAAACACCTTCAGTTGGAGTGTTGTATTAGGCTTGTAAATACCTTATTATCTTATTATTTGAAGACACTACTAGAGTGCTCAAAATACCTTCAATTTGATTGTTGTTTTAGGGTTGTGAATGCCCTATTATCTTACCATATGGAGACACTACTAGAGTGCTCCAAACACCTTCAATTTGAGTGTTGTATTTGGGTTGTAAATGCCCTATTATCTAGCCATAAGAAGACAATAATAGAGTGCGGAAAACACCTTCAATTTGAGTGTTGTTTTACGGTTGTAAATGCCATATTATCTTGTCAGATGGAGACATTACTAGAGTGCTCCAAACATCTTCAATTTGAGTGTGGTATGAGGGTTGTAAATGCCCTATTATCCTGCCATATGGAGACACTAATAGAGTGCTCCAAATACCTTCAATTGGAGTGTTATATTAGGGTTCTAAATGGTCTGTTATCTTGCCATTTGGAGACACTGCCAGAGTTCTCCAAACACCTACCACTAGAGTGTTGTAATAGGCATGTAAATACCATATTATCTTGCCAAATAGAGACAATACTATACCGCTCCTAAGTCCTTTCGTAGGAGTGTTGTATTAGAGTCGTAAATGCCGTTTTATCTTACCATATAGAGACACTACTAGGGTCCTCCAAACACCTTCAATTTGACTGTTGTATTAGGGTTGTAAATGCCCTATTATCTTGTCAGATGGAGACACTGTTAGAGTGCTCCAAACAACTTCAATTTGAGTGTTGTATTAGGGTTGTAAATGCCCTATTATCTTGTCAGATAGAGACACTGCTAGAGTGCTCCAAACAACTACAATTTGAGTGTTGTATAAGGGTTGTAAATGCCCTATTATCTTGTCACATGGAGACACTACTAGGGTGCTCCAAACATCTTCAATTAGAGTGTTGTATTTTGATAAGCCGAAATTGTATCTATTGAAACTTATGGTTTGTTATGAAAATTAAGCCAAGTTTTGTTGCAATTAGGTTTGATTAGGTTAGAAATGTCCAAAAGTTCAAGTTACTGCCCTAGTTATGTTTATCTTGCAGGTAATCAAATGTTTGGAGCTTAACAGAGCAAAACGGGTGATTTGTAGCAAGTCAGCACGAAGTTGGAGCAGTTTCACTTTCATTGCGGTCCGAAATGATTTCATTGCGGCCCGAAATCAACCCAGCAAATTTCCAGCTTTCAGATGGTTTTCCTGGACTCTCATTTGCGGTCCGCAATAGGTTTGATTGCGGCCCGCAATGAGTTTACAGTTTCTGCACGACAAAGGGTTAACTGCCTGCACTCATTGCGACCCGCAATGGGTATCTTGCGGCCCGCAATAAGGCGGTTCCAGAGCCTGAATTTGCTATTTTTAGGGATTTATTTCTGGGCTTCGCTGGGCCATATAAAAGGAGACCTGTATAATAGATTAAGGACGGTTTTGAGAGAGAGAATTCTAGTTTTTACAAATAGAAAGGCAGGAGAGAAGAATGAAGAAGAGAACATCATTTTCATCGATCGGTTTTATTATTTTCTTTCCTTTGGAACTCCTTTACTTGTTTATTCCATTTGTGCTTTAGCCATGAACGGCTAAAAGTCTTTCTAGGGTTAATTAGGGTTGTACTTGAAACTTTTGTTATGATTTAGTTGGTTTTATCTCATATCTTCTTGTTCTTTGTTATGACCAATTCTTTATTTTATTTGAGTGTGAAGACTTAATCGAAATCGCATGAAATCTTAGGATTTGGTATTAGCAATTGAGAAATTGAATATTAAGTCCAGACCATAAAGAATTGAGTATTTGATAGGCTAAGTACCGAGAGGTGACGCTTGTCTTATACGGGCTTCACCTAATAGTTTAGAAAATTATGCCAAGTACCGAGAGGTGAAAGATAGCTTTCTAGATCAATTGGGACAGTAAAGAACTTAATGACTTTAGATTAGCGTAGCTAAGTACCGAGAGGTGACGTTTATTCTAATTTAAAGATGGTATTAATATAGAGATATCACTTTGTACCTACAACATCCAACTGTGCCTTCATAAATATAAGAACAAATTTAACAAACCAATTAATCATAACACTAGTGGATAGGAACCCTAAGGAACCCTAATTTCTCATACTTGTTAAAAACCATATTTCGCTTTAAGATTTTAGTTTAATTCAGTTTAATCGCAATCAAACCAACCTTTTGAACAAACAAAAACTTTTTTATTTTCTTTTACTAAATTAAATTGTTAGGTTAGATTTGATATTCCAACTTGTCCCTGTGGAGACGATCCCTAAGTACTACTCGATAAGGTTGTATACTTGCAACCGGATTGAGCGCAATTTAGGATTTATTACTTGTATTGCAAACAACACATCAAGTTTTTTGGCGCCGTTGCCGGGGACAACGGTGAATATTAATTCAGACCTAAGTAATTTAGTTAGTAATTGTTTAATTCCCTTTTGCTTTCTTTCTCTCTCATTTTTAGGTTGAAATCTGGCAGAGGAACCTCCAACCCCGCACGTCACAGATTTGGTTGAGTGGTTTTCTAGGTGAGGGTCAACCCGTCTCTTCTACGAGAGAAGGAACAAACACCCAGCAAGGGGACCTTTCTTGCACTTAAGTCCACGCCGGTTAGACATGTCGACCGGAGCCGAAGAAATTCGTTTTGAAAATATTCAGCGAGAACGGGATCAGATGGCAGCTGAACTTCGACGTTTACAGGCAGCTGCTGTTGAAAGAGAAAACAATGAAGCGGCTGATGCCAACCGCCCCTTGAAAGACTTTACAGCACCTAAGGCTGAGCAAATCCACCTTGGTTATACGGCACCTACTATCAATGCTGAAGAATACCATATTTGGGTAGTAAATGCCCTATTATCTTACCATTTAGAGACACTACAAGAGTGCTCGAAACACCATCAATTGTAGTGTTGTTTTAGGGTTGTAAATGCCTTATTATCATGCCATCTAGAGACACTACTGGAGTGCTCCAAACACCTTCAATTAGAGTGTCATATTAGGGTTGTAAATGCCCAATTATCTTGCCATATAGAGACACTACTAGAGTGCTCCAAACACCTTTAATTGGAGTGTCGTATTAGGGTTGTAAATGTCCTGTTATCTTGTCATCTAGAGACACTACTAGAGTGCTCCAAACACCTTCAATTGATGTGTTGTATTAGACTTGTAAATGCATTATGATCTTGCCATCTGGAGACACTACTCGAGTGCTCCAAACTCCTTCAATTGGAGTGTTGTATTAGAGTTGTAAATGCCCTATTATCTTGCCATATAGAGACACTACTAGAGTGTTCGAAACACCATCAATTGGAGTGTTGTATTTGTTGGTCCCAAAGGCACTTAGAGGGGGGTGAATAAGGTCTTTTAAATTTTTAATCTAAGCTATTGACAGTGGTGAAATAAGTCGTTCTTTTTCTTATTACTTAGCCTAAATTATTGCGATTTATCGAGTTGCAATTGCTTGTTTTTTAGAGAAACATATTACTTTTTGTTATTTCACTTGATTTTAGATAACTACATATTTTCAATGATATTGGAGCAAAAACAACCATAAAACGATGCAATTATGACATTCAACCTCAGCTGCACAGATCTCTTCATCCGCATGCGACCCAAAAGTGCTACCGCATACATTTATGCCGTTCGTGCGATTCACAGCCAAACCGCATCCGACTCATGCATCCACACGTAGAAACTGCCAGAACAGCAGTTACAGATCTAACTTCCCAGTCAAGGCCTATATAAGCACATGGACACTAGGACTCAAATTCTTTATGTACTTTGTCTCTTTTGTTGTTGAACCTGCCATGAGCGGCTAAGCAACCATTTTCTAGGGTGAAGACATGTAATCTTGAATTCTTATGAGTTTAATCTAGTTGTTCATTTATATTATCTTTGCTTTATGATCTGAATTGTTACTTAGATTTATGCCTTATGTATGGAGTGTACAATCCATTCGTACCCTTAATTGGGAGGTTAACCAATATTCTAAGAATATAAGTATCTTCGATACAAGTAGAATAGACTGACCGGTTGACCACTTGTATTCAAACTATAGTAAGGAACCTATTAGGATATGGTTTAGCAGACGAACGTCGCATTCTATGACTAATAGTTGAGTAATCTTGATTATTGGTATTGTGAAATATTAGTAATTAGGAGTTATCATTAATCTTAATGCAATTGCACTAAGTACCTGAGAAGTACTTACTCAGTTAGGGTGTTGTGAGACTGACGGAGATCAACACTAGAATATGATTAGCAGCTCTCAGATTGCAACTGATACCAGTGCAGGACGTGTGCGGTTAAGGCCAAACCGTGTGTGATTCCGATTGGAGTAGAAACCAGTCCTTGTACGGTTTACCCAGTCGTGTGTGGATGGTGACAGAGCCGCATGCTACTGAGTAACTTTACAATTGATAGGTATTAGCAGTACCATGCGATTGGTGACAGACCATGCGCAATTGTTATGACAACTAGAACCTAGATTAAACGAGTTTCAATGATAAAATGTCTGATTCTCTAGAAGCATATCTTCTAAACACTTAATCTACTACTACTTCTCTGTTGTAATACAACATTACAACCGAGCACCCAACAATCAACCAACCTAAAGGAACCGATAACCTAGAACTTAATTTACATCTTAGATCTCTTAATACACCATTCATGCCAATCGACACCCCAATCTATACTATACGATAGATTTATACTCTTGTGAATCGACAGTAGAGTAGGCATTAGGGTTATAAATATTATTAGCATTGATTTCCCCTATCAGCTATAAAGTTCTAATGTGTCATAAAGTTATTCTTGGCGGAAACTTAGAATAACTTTGTTCTAAACTAAAATATAAAATAAATAAAGTAAATAGTAGAATTTAGAGACACGTGATACGAGAGTTATTTACAGAGTTCAGCACTAACACCTACGTCTCCGGGGCTCGCGACCTTCGAGATGGGGCACCTTTCGTTACCCAATGAGAAAGGATTACAAGGTGGAATCGGTGAGCCCTTACAATATCTGGGAAGTCACACGGCCCGAACATGAGCACTCAAGGCTCAAAAGAAGACAATCTGATTCGCGAGGACTCAAGGATTGCTAGGTAAGTACAAGGCTCAAAGTAGTAATTGATTTGATCACGCAGGATCACTCTATGAGTTCTTGAATTGATTGAATAAGCTTGAGATTGATTGTGAGTATTGAAGTTTAAGCACACAAGCAACAATGGCTTTCTCTAGATCTGAAAATACGAAATATTAAAGTTTAGGGCGGCTAGAGTGTCAATCCAAACCTTGGTATAGCTTGTGTTTATATAGAGCTGATAAAAATGAAGTATTTGGTGTTGACCGTTGCAACGGTACAGGGATCATTACAACGGTGTAATTTGAACTAGTTTGGATTGCAATGGTAGAGGACCATTATAACGGTCTCCATAACGGAAGTCTCTATCTTGTCTACCGTTCTATGCCGATTGATATCGATTTATTCCGGCGCAGCAATTCTGTGAATTTATTTATTCCGTTACAATGATATTAGAGTGCTCCAAACACCTTCAATTTAAGTGTTGTATTAGGGTTGTAAATGCCCTATTATCTTGCCATCTGGAGACACTACTCGATTGCTCCAAACACCTTCAATTGGAGTGTTGTATTAGGGTTATAAATGCTTTATTTTCTTGTCATCTGGAGACACTACTAGAGTGCTCCAAACACCTTCAATTGGAGTGTTGTATTAGGCTTGTAATTGCCCTATTATGTTGTCATCTAAAGACACTACTATACTGGTCCAAACACCTTCAATTGAAGTGTTGTATTAGGGTTGTAAATGCCCTATTATCTTGCCATCTGGAGACACTACTCAAGTGCTCCAAATACCTTCAGTTGGAGTGTTGTTTTAGGGTTATAAATGCCCTATGATCTTGCCATCTGGAGACACTACTCGAGTGCTCCAAACACCTTCAAATTGGAGTGTTGTATTAGGGTTGTAAATGCATTATTATCTTGCCATACAGAGAACACTACTAGAGTGCTCCAACACCTTCAATTGGAGTGTTGTTTTAAGGTTGTAAATGTCATTTTATCTTGTCATATAGGGACACTACTAGAGTGCTCCAAACACCTTCGGTTGGAGTGTTGTATTAGGGTTGTAAATGCCCTATTATCTTGTCATCTAGAGACACTACTAGAGTTCTCTAAACACTTTCAATTGGAGTATTGTATTAGGGTTGTAAATGCCCTATTATATTGCCATATAGAGACACTACTAGAGTGCTCCAAACACCTTCAATTGGAGTGTTGTATTAAGGTTGTAAATGCCCTATTATCTTGTCATCTGATACATTACTAGAGTGCTCCAAACACCTTCAATTAGAGTGTGGTATTACCTGATGCAACCACGCTTTCTGGTTCTATCTCTGCTGAACTTGGAGCTGAAGGGATAGTGTCGAAGGACCCGAGATGCATCCATTTTGTCACTATCCATTTCTTGCCTTTGATCACCGTACAACTCGCATGAAGGCTCAGTGGATCCGGCACGGCATCAGGTTTAAGATTAGCTTCACTGTAACAATGAAATATAAGATAAGACCAACTAAAAGGGGAAATTATGTTTCCAAACTTCATTTGTGTTTTTAGTTAAGATCAATTAATAGTTTATTTTAATATATACCTGATCACTATGAAAGTAACTCAGTAAGTTATTATCAGACTGATTTTGTTCATCCTCAAAAGTAAAATTATACTATTCTGCCAAATTAAATTGAAATATCAGATATGACCAACTAAAAAGAGAAACTATTATTTCCAAACTTCATTTGTGTTTTTAGTTAAGATCAACTTCTTCTTCTTTTTTAATATATACCTTATCAGTATGATAGTAAGTTCTTATCAAACTGATTTTGTTCATCATTAAAGCATGATTTTCATTCTCAGTTCAAAGAAAAAAAAACAAAGTATACTATTTTGCTATTAAGTAGCTGCTAGGTCATTCTTTGCACATTCGGAAAAAGTTTTGTCTTTAGACTGAGATTTCCATCCCTAAAATAAGTAAAAAAAAAACTAATCCTCTGTATAAAACATAAAATTATGTTTTATCAAGGAGAACAATTCATGAATTATATTTGCACCTCTGCATTAGGGAATATAGTTTCACTGTTGTCCTCCACATCAGACAGGTACATGAGAACAGTTGTGTACCGGTGATCACAACGCAACTGGTCTTTCTCATCATAGAAATAATCTAAATGTGGCTCGTACTTTTGAGTTTTGAGTGACCTCATACCGTAGTACTTGAATGTTTTCACCATTTTCTACCAAAAAAGTTCATTATTTTTAAAACTACCGGTAAATTATGACTAGAGGAATTTTCATTATTAACAACTAACTAGTTACTAGTATCGAGCCCGTCCGTTGCAACGGTGACATATTATAAGAAAAAAAATTATAAAAAAATATATCAATGAAAATAATAATCATCCAAAAATTAAGAAACATGTTAATAAAGAATTTATATGATTATGTATTTTTAATTAACTTGAATCATGATCTCTAATAATAATTTGATGATGTGATTATTCTTTATTAAGTACCAATGATATCAAATAATAGCTCAATTCGAATCTAATATCAAATATCGTACAACAATTCAATATTGACATATAATATGATATCAAAAAACATTAATAAAAAGTGTTATCGTGTATTCGTGTGTATATATAGAATATACACACACACACACACATTATAAGAGAAATATATATATACACACATGTTCCAATTTATATTATTCTTCTTCTTTGTTTCCAATCTAGAATACATACACACACACACATTGATATATTCTATATTGGATTAATATTCTACAATAATATGTATAGAAACAAAGAAAGAGAAAGAATGAAATAAAAAAAAAATTGATCCCATTGTGATCCATATAGAAAGGAAACAAAGAAATAAGAAAATGGAAGATGAAGTCTACTCAATTGAAGAGGAGAAATATAGAAACAAAGTAATAAGGAAACGGAGAAATATATCGTTAAATTTCTGAGTCTATTCAATTTTAATTGTAACGTATTGTGTGGCAACACATGTGGTGAGTATGTGTTCAACTAAATTTAGACTACTATACATAAAACATATGCATTTAATCAAAAGAAGACAAATTATGTAATTGGAGGACTGAGATTAAATCTGAAGTTTCATCGTTCAATCGTAGCTGTTGGCGGATCGAACACCCAACGTGCTTAATAATAGAAAATGGAGATTATTATTAGTAATCATGAAATCTTCTTAAAATATTATAATAAATAAAAGGAACTCGGTTACCTTGTGGAAGGAATGTCCAACCCGCGAGCAAAAACCTGCTATCTTTTGCTCGATCCTAGCTATAATATGATCCTTGGAAAAAAAGAAGTGAGAAGAATTCACTGATGAAATTGTATGTAATCCAAAATTATCAAGATTAAATTAATGTAATATGAATAGAACCATAATAGAAGTTCAAAACCTCAAAATTATATTACCTGGTGTTTATTCAAGAACATACCGGAGCTAGTACGCACCGCACTCTTCACGCTATTTCCAGAATCTGTATCAACCACAGTTGATTTCTCAAGCTTACTCTTTGTCTGTCTCAAAAAAAAAAGCACCATAGAAGATACATTATTGCAAACTTGTAAAATAAGGTGTAACACAAATTCATGCTGTGTAATAGTATATACAAATCGTGTTTGGCAGGATTTGCAAAAGTAATTGATTCATAATTCATGCTTAATTGGTCCTTGCATGAGTGTGAACCGGGGGAGGTACAATTGTGACACGAGACTTCAATAAAAAAAAATTATACAAACCTAGGAACCAGACAGATCGATATTTTGGTTAAAAAAAGGAGTCTTAGAGAGTTCTGACCAGTGTTATAAAAAACATCCGTTTAGGCCGAATAATCGGTCAATTAGTTGTTAGTGGTGACTAAATTATCATAGATTTTTTTTAACTAGTTGGTCGATTATTTTCGATTAATCACTTGGTGGTACTCTGTCCGTCCAACGACCGCATACCATTATTTACGGCCATTTTTATTAATATCCCTAAAAAAAATCAAAATTTTAAAAATGCCCCTCTTCCCCATTTTTTTTTTAAAATGGCCTGACCGCCTGAGCCCAGGGCGGCCCAAAATTCCCCATGGGGCGCCAGCCCCTGGGGCGGCCCATAGCACAAGTGAGGCGCCAGCCCCCAGGGCGCCTCATGTGTGTGTGTGTGTTTTTTTTTTTTTTTAGAGAAATCTTAGTATTTTGATTTGAATAATTTTGTGAAAAAAGTTTAGGGTTTATCTATATGTGCATGTCAAAAAATAAAATATTATGTGTATGGCTACCGGAAGCATTTCGGCCGAGGTGCTTCCGGGGTTATATTTTAGTGTGTATCAAACAACAAATCTAAACCGTTAGATGTTCAATCTATTATAAAATATGCTTGGAGACCAAATTTTACATTTTTTGGAATTTTTTTACTATTTATTAAGATGGTTTGAAAATCGATGTTTTTATTAAAATTCTGCACCATTAAAGCTTATATTCAACATAATGCGCGCCAATGTAATACAGCAGTCCCATAGTAAAAGTACTACAGTCAGAAATATATTACAATAAACAAAAAAGTTCACTCAAGCAAAATAGCAAGTTTATCTGCCCCTACCACGACGTCTCAATAAACCTAACAAACGACTAGTTGTACTGGTATGAGCTGCAGGTGCGGCATTACTTGTAGAGGCTTGGCAACTAGATGATTGGCTCGGAGAAGGGGGGGTTGTGTTCTACCAGTTGCTTCAGCAACAACTCTAGCATTTTCTCTTTCGTTGTGCGCATTTATGGCATCTGAAAATAAGAATACAATTCAGTTAGTAATATAATAAAATCATAAATGAATTTCGTACAATGCTACATACCTGCCGTGCGCCTGTCAGAAACAGAACGGCGAGCCCGATTTCCCGACGGTCGCCTACCACCCATCTCGTCCATGGTCATTACAATACGCTTGTGTCTCCTCCTCCCCTTTCTTATCCATCCTTCTGAAGGGAGTATTCTATCACCGACATATGCAGGCCACTCGTGCTGATCGGGATAAGAATGGAAAGATCCACCCCAAGTGGAAGCAAGGTAATCGGTACGGTACATGTCAGCAACATAGTGATCCTCGCAGTAGTTCCTCACTCGGCATACCGCCATCACGTGACTGCAGGGTATGTGACTTAGTTGGGGTCCCTGGCATGTACAGGTTACCGCCCTGGCATCTCCGAATTTAACCACGTACTTGCAAGCCCTCTTGACAAACGCCATAGTCCCATCTGGTTTATGGCTAGTAGGAACGTACTCATTTGGATTTTTCACTTCGAATTCTGTTCCATCATTACCCATCGGGATAACGGTCATAGTTGCACCTTTGTCCCTGTGTCGTCTTAGTTTCTCCTCCACCCTTGTTGAAAATGACTGGTTCATCCTTATTAATTCTGCAGCCTTAGCACGCCGTTCCTGAAACCAGGCATTTAACTTGTAGAATGTGTCCTCTACAATTGCAGCCACAGGCAACATCCGGCTCTGCTTGAATACTGCATTCAGCGACTCGGACCCATTGGTTGTCATAATTCCCCAACGCCAACCTCCATCACGGGATTGATATATTTTCTCGTATGCTGGATCTTCGTTGACATCTCGGGGATTATTTTTGCCCACCTTCATTAGGTAGAGATTTGCCTTTGGCATGTACTACAAAAAAAATAAGGAAATAGAATAATGTAAGTAAACAATTGTACTAAAAAATCATTTTCTTAAAGTACAATAGTATATGTAAACAATTGAAATACATGTACCTTTGCAAAACTGCTAGTCATCTCTACCACCCTTCTCGGTTTTTTCTTTCTGCAATTCCATCTAAATGTATCAGTAACCCACTTGTCACCCCCGGTTGCCTTGGAAAGGTTCTCCGCAACGTGTTGCATGCACAACCTGTGCACACACTGGCCAGTACGGGTTGACCAACCGTAATCTTCACGATCAAAAACATATTTTATTCCTTTGTGCTGGTCTGATATCACGCAGAAAAACTTCCCTTCCCCAATCACCCGTCTTCTTAAAAACTGCATAAAGAATCCCCAGTTCTCGCCGTCCTCTTTATGAACAATTGCAACTCTTCAGTATTTTCTGGGGAGTTGTGGTACCCCTGGTTGTCATAACCGGGGCTGTGGTACCTCTGGCTGTCATAAGGGGACTGCTGGTGATATCCCTGGTTGTCATAAGGGGATTGCTGGTGGTACTCCTGGTGGTCATAAGGGGAGTGCTGGTGGTACCCTTGGTTGTCATAAGGGGAGTGCTGGTGGTACCCCTGGTTGTCATAACCCGAATTGTCATAACCTGAAGGTCCGGCCCTCGTTCGGGGAACCCTCTTCGAATATATGTCCATTACCGGGACCCCACAAGCTACAAATTGAGTATACACAACTCTCCACAAATTGGCATCTGTTATTGGAAACTTAACAAAGTAAGGTCTACCCCCCCCCCCCCCCCGCGTGAGTTGTCAATCCGTGTAGCCAATTCTATTTCATACCTGTTGGGGTTTACAGATGTCTTTTCGTATATTAGCTGCTTCAGTTCCTCAAATGTAGTATTTTCATTAATCTCGAAGCCAAATGCGACTTCTTTCGTGTAATGCACGCCATCTTCATCTCTTTCTAGCTTGCCGCCGACATACAGTGCAACTAACATCTCTTCTTTAACAAACTACATTTTAAAAAAAAAATTACAAGTATTACATGACATAATAATGGATACAGTAATAAATGACTAACTGAAAAATAATTTAAAAAAAAATTAAAAAAATTACAATTTTGCTACAGTACGATACAGTAATTACAACAGTCATATACAGTAAATGTACAGTGCGCTACAGTAAATGTACGGTACGCTACAGTAAATGTACAATACGCTACAGTAACTACAACAGTCAAAATTAACTACAGTAATGACTAATTATTATCAAGCTTCTAAATAGCTAGCTATAGCGGTTTTGGACCCAGAAAGCTAAGCTACGGGCAAAAACTGCGCTAATCAAGCTACGACCGCTATAGCGGTAATAGCGGTCCGCTATAGCGCGTAGCGCGTAGCGGCAATAGCGGTAATAGCGGTCCGCTATGCTACATGGGTTATGATTTTGCAAAAAAAAATTCTGAAAACATGATTTTGCAATTTTAATGGGCCTTAATATCTAGATTGGTTTTTTTTTTTACTTTATTAAGCTATATCAATACAATGGAACATGTGCGGGCTATACCGCTATATCAATTAAATTTTGTATCATGCATTAATATATGGTAGTGGTATATTTTGAATATAAAATATATCGATAGTTTTTGAATTAGGGATATTTTGAATGACAATTTGAACTTTGTATTGGTTTAATATGAATAATATTAGAACTTCTTAATTAATTTGATATTTTTTTTCTTGATGAGACATTTTTACTAGGCAAAGCCTTCTATGGACATAAGGACCTATTTGTAAAATGAACATATTTTTATTTTTAAAGTTCAAACAGTCGATCCGAACCGTTCATCTTGTTCTCCATATTAATATGTGCTTGGAGACCAAATTTTACATTTTTTTGATTTTTTTTACTATTTATTAAGATGGGTACAAAATTCAATGGTCTGAATTTGATAATTTTTATACCCATCTTAATAAATAGTAAATAAATTCAGAAAAATGTAAAATTTGGTCTCCAAAGATATATTAATATGGAGAACAAGATGAACGGTTCGGATCGGCTGTTTGAACTTTGAAAATAAAAATATATTCATTTTACAAATAGGCCCTTATGTCCATAGAAGCATCACTCTTTTTACTATTAGTAGAAATATAAAATATAATTTTTGAAATAAAAAAACGCTATTTATAATAGCTTTCGCTATAGCTCCGCTATTCGCTAAAGCTTTTTTTTTTGTCTCCCCGCTACACCGCTATAAACGCTATTTAGAAGCTTGATTATTATAATTAAAAACATACCTATTCACTCAGTTTCTCGCCTCGAGCGAAATTCTCAAATCGGGAAGTGACAGAGGCAGAAAACGAAGGGTTTAAATCAGATTAAATATGGGGCGCCCGGCTGTGTGGCGCCTCACTTGGCTTATGGGCCGCCCCAGGGGCTGGCGCCTCACATGGTTTTTGGGCCGCCCTGAGCCCAGGCGGTCAGGGCATTTTTTAAAAAAAATGAGGGACAAGGTTATTTTTAAAATTTCTATTTTTTTTAGGGATATTAATAAAAATGGCCGCATTATTTACAACACTAATTCTAACTACATGATAAAAAATTATGTATTTGTCATGTCAAATATCATATTCTCTTTTTTAGAAATTAAAATTGAAATGTTCCTAACACTAGCTAGCTAATGTCAAGATTTACAGGGCCGATAAACATCCTTCGTGATTTTTTTTTTACACATCTTAAAATGCATACTTAACAATCGTGCCAATACATGCACACTTATCAATTTCAGTTAAGACATTATATAGACAACATTTATATGATTTTCCTCAAGTCAAAATGCATTTTAACAGCTTAAAATGCACAATTGTTTATTCATTTTTTTTCTGAGAAACAGCAAACGGTGCTGCATTGTTGCAAGGCAAGTTCAAAATGTGAAGAAGGTAGAGAAGAAATTAATTCTGTAAATTTCATCGTGCAACCGTTTACTTACGGGGTTTTATTAGGACCAATAAACAAAGTACAACCAATAATAGAACGACCTTGGTGGATTTTCATTTGCTTAATTAAAAATATATAATTAGATTCCATGTTGTCAATTCTATTGGACTTGTATTTTTCAGGTTTCAATTGTTTAAAAGATTCGCGCCAATTGTTTGAAACAGTCCCTGTCCCACTGATTCGAATCGAAATGTTTTTCAAGTTTCAACATTTTTTTTGTTTATTAATTTCTTTTAGCGTGAAGTGCAGTGATTTTTAGTTAGATTTGAGATGCGGTGTTGACCATTAAAATAATCAGCGATATACCGGTACCTCCAACTCCAAGAGAGCTCCCATATTAAACTATTAATACGCAGTTATGGCCGTCCGATCAAAATCTAACGACTCATATCATATCACATTTTGATTTCTCAAAAGTAATTTTTTCTTATGATCTGATTTTGACTTTTGATGATATATGTATAAAATATGGCATGCATGTTGCAGCCATTGCCTCTATGTACATAAATTACATCTATTGTTTTCTTATTGTATATATAAAAATTGCTTCTTCTTTTTTTGTTTTTGTTTTCAAAGAGCTAGGCTAATGTAATTCATGAGTAAATGTCATGTTTTATTTCATACTCAAATTTTTAAAGTTCACATAGTGGATTTAAACCGATATTATCTTCATATCAAAATGTGCGTGAAGAACAAAATTTACATTTTTTGTAGAATTTATTTTAATATTTTTAATAGGTTGAAAATTTATTGATTTAGTAGATTATGGATCATAAAAAATGGATATTCTACCGGGCAGATAGTTTTAAGATTTCGAGCTGATAACTTTAAAATTTGTGCAATCAAGTGCACACAATCATGATGCAGATTGAATGACATTGAGCGGGCATCATATTAAATTTGGTCTAATTAGGAGTGCCAATGACTCCCTTTTATTTGTTTATCTGATCAGTATTGTATTTGATAAATCAATTACGCGTATGGCTTGAGGGTAAAGTTTATTTTCGTTAATATAACAAGGATATAAGTAAAAGGTATTCCTTGCCTGTTATTCTATATGAGATATGACAAACTATCTTGATATATATATTTACTCTTTGAAATAATGAATTAGTTCTGAATTATATTTGTATTATACTCAAATTATAAATTTTAAACTTATCCAATTATTTACCCAATCACAAATTTATCATTACAGCAGTCATTGTCTTAAAATAAGTTGACCACACAAAATTGTATAGGGCTGTGGCTTTATGCAATCAGAAGTTTAGACCTAGTCTTATCATTTTTTTCAAATTAGTGGTAAAAAAAACAATGTTTATTACAATCGAACTTTAACCACTTTTGAAAATGAAAACTTCATATAGAACGATCAAAGTATAATTACAGCCAGAGTCCTATAAAACAGATATCCAAGTCAAAATAGAGGCTCTGTTGATTTCATATACTGGCAATCATAAACAGTTTTACACTAAAAATATGTGCATACTCAGATCTCTTAGAAGCAATTGGAAAGGAGATCAGTTTATGTGGCTCCTCTGGTGACAAGATCAATAACATTGCACAAATTATAATTCACAAAGAAAATTAATCAATGCCATCACAAAGAGATCATTTATATGATAGGCAAAATCTGAAACATATCCAATGTGTATATGAAAAATAAATTAGAAATACCAACAATGTCTCTTTCAATTCTCCATTACAGTTCTTCCTTTTCTACTAACTCATCACTTGATGCAACCACACTCTCTGGCTCTATCTCAGGTTCTATCTCTACGGCACTTGTAGCAGAAGGGATAGTGTCGAAGGACCCGAGACGCATCCATTTTGTCGCTACCCATTTCTTGCCATTGATCACAGGGCAGCTTGCATGAAGGCTCAGTGGATCCGGCACGGCATCAGGTTTAAGATTGTAGAACATCAATGCATCACCCTTGACTGGCTTCACTGTAACAATGAAATATAAGATAAGACCAACTAAAAAGAGAAATTATTTTTCCAAACTTCATTTGTGTTTTTAGCAATGTTCTAAATAGCTAGCTATAGTGGCGATATAGCTTTTTTGGACCATAAACACTAAGTTATGAGATAAAAGTGCGCTAACTCAGCTACAACCGCTATTACCGCTATGCTACATGGGCCTTTTTTACAATTTATATGGGCTTTTGTACTTCTATTTCTATTTCTAATGCTACATGATCTTATACGATAAGTATGCTAAATCAAATTATATGTTTCTGTTTTTATTTGTGATTTATTCTTTCATTCTATATCGAGAAATATTCAAATACTAATTCTTCCTTTTGATTGCTCTTCGTATAGTATTTATTTGTAAAATTATTATCGTTCATTTCAATTGAAAGCTAATTTTGATTATTATTATAATATATAAAATATTTAAATATGTATACTTACTTCATTTACCTTATAAAATTAATTGCTCTTCGTCTATTATAAAATTACTTTTTAGATCTTTTTTTCCTTCTTATTTGCGTAATTGATAAAAAGTATAGACTTAGATTAGTTGTCATTTAGTTGTTACCTCAATTCTCCAATATTGATTATGTTGATAATTAGTATAGATATAAAATATAAAATTTGAAAAGGAAAAAACGCCATGTATCATAGCTTCCGCTATAGCTACGCTATTCGCAATAGCTTTTTTTTTGTCTCCGCGCTATGCCGCTATAATCGCTATTTAGAACCTTGGTTTTTAGTTAAGATCAATTAATAGTTTATTTTATTATATACCTTATCACTATGACAGTAAGTTCTTATCAAACTGATTCTGCTCATCCTCAAAAGTAAAAATTATAATATTCTGCCAAATTAAACTGAAATATCAGATATCACCGTCTAAAAGGAGAAACTATTGTTTCCAAACTTCATTTATGTTTTTAGTTAAGATCAACTCATTTTGTTTTAATATATACCTTATCAGTATGACAGTAAATTCTTATCAGACTGATTTTGTTTATTATTAAAGCATGATTTTCATTCTCAGTTCAAAGAAAAAAAAACAAGTATATTATTTTGCTATTAATTACCTGCTAGGCCATTCTTTGCACACTCAGAGAAAGTTTCGTCTTTAGGCTGAGATTTCCATCCCTAAAATAAGTAAAAAAAGAAACTAATCCTCAGTATAAAACATAAAATTATGTTTTATCAAAGGAGAACAATTCATGAATTGTATTTTCACCTCTGCATTAGGGAATATAGTTTCACCACCGTCCTCCACATCAGACAGGTACATGAGAACAGTTGCGTACCGGTGACCACCACGCAACTGGTCTTTCTCATCATAGAAATAATCTAAATGTGGTTCGTACTTTTGAGTGACCTCATACCGCAGTACTTGAATGTTTTCACCATTTTCTACAAAAAAAAAATTCATTAATTTTAAAACTACTTTTAAATTATTATGAGAGGATTTTTCATTATTAAAAACTAACTAGTTATTATTATTAGTAATCATTAAATCTTCTTAAAAAATTATAATAAATGAAAGGAACTAGATTACCTTGTGGAAGGAATGTCCAACTCGCTATCTTTCGCTCGATCCTTGCTATAATATGGTCCTTGGGAAAAAGAAGTGAGAAGAATTCACTGATGAAATTGTATGTAATCCAAAATTATCAAGATTAAATTAATGTAATATGAATAGAACCACAATAGAAGTTCAAAACCCCAAAATTACATTACCTGGCGTTTATTCAAGAACATGCCGAAGCTAGTACGTACCGCACTCTTCACGTTATTTCCAGAATCTATATCAACCACAGTGGATTTCTCAAGCTTACTCTTTGCCTGTCTCCACCAAAAAAAAAAAAAAAACATACAAGATACATTATTGCAAACTTGTAAAATAAGGTGTAGCAGAAATTCATGCTGTGTAATAGTATATACAAATAACAAATCATATTTGGTAGGATTTGGAAAAGTAATTAATTCATAATTCATGCTTAATAATTGGTCCCTTTCTTTTTTCACTCTTTTCTTATTGTATGAGTGTAAACCGGGGGAGGTATGATTGTGACACAAAACTTCAATAAAAAAAATATTTATACAAACACCATATTCCAAAAAAAAATTTGTTACCACACTAATAAATCAAAATTAATTAATTAGCATCTGATTAGTTATATCTCAAAATCTACTACCCACGCATACCTATTCGGCGCACTAAATTGAACAAACACGCAGACTAATTATGCACACCAATTGATTTGCATTCTAAGTTCGCGCACCGAATGGTTGTAGCCGTTGACTTTGAGTTTGATTGAAAATTAAAATAATTTAATACAGCATTCAATGATCTTTTCTAGGGACTTGTTACACACGCATTGTACTATTAGAAAATGATTAAAACCTAAAAAAAATTGGTGCACATACTAAGGGTGCGCACCGAAAAAAAAAATCAATTTTGGTACTCATACCCAGTCTGCGCACCAAAAAATTTGGTGCACGGACTTGGTATGCGTTCGTGGAAAAATTCAAATTTGAGAGTTGGGTAGTAGTTGTTTAATTCTGATTTATTAGATTGCTAACTAAAAAAAATTTCGGTGTCAAATACCATATTTCTCTTTTTTTTAGAAAGTAAAATTAAAATGTTCCTAACACATGCTAGCTAATGTCAAGATTTACAGGGCTGATAATCATTTCCATAAACATCCTTCCGTGACAATCGTGCCAATACATGCACACTTATCTATTTCAGTTAAGACATAATTATTGACAACATTTATATGATTTTAAACAAGTCAAAATGCATTTTAAAAGCTTAAAATGCTCAATTGCTTATTCATTTTTTTTTTCTGAAAAGTTTACAAAAATAATGGGAAATTATTAAAGAAAAAGAAAAAAAATTGGAGGCTACATATAATATTTTTAAGATATAAGTGGAGGACAATAATAATTCGATCTGAATAGATTTCAGACAAACAATTACCAGCTCAATTAGGTGATCACATTCCTCTGGGGAAAGAAAGTTCTTGTAAAGGAATAACCTGAAGAACAAAAACCAACCAAAAACATAAAAAAACAAATAAACAAAAATGTGTTTACTTCTGTAATCCAGTTAGGAATATTACCTTGGTTTCCACGAGAGTATCATAACACGAGAAGAGTCGAAAGAAGACGGCTCTGCAATCCGGTTACGTATTAACGGTAACACGAACAGTGCCTTGGCCGTAATGGTGGTGATAGAAAAGATGAGAAACAACAAACGGTGCTGCATTGTTGCAAGGCAAGTTCAAAATGTGAAGAAGAAAGTAGAGAAGAAATTAATTCTGTAAATTTCATCGTGCAACCGTTTACATATGGGGTTTTATTAGGACCAATAAACAAAGTACAACCAATAGTAGAGCGACCTTGGTGGATTTTCATTTGCTTGATTAAAAATATATAATTAGATTCCAAGTTGTCAATTCTATGGGACTTGTATTTTTCAGGTTTCAATTGTTTGAAAGATTGGCGCCAATTGTTTGAAAGTTGAAACAATCCCTGTCCCACTGATTTGAATCGAAATTTTTTTCAACATTTTTTTGTTTATTAATTTCTTTTAGCGTGAAGATGCGGTGTTGACCATTAAAAATCAGCGATATACCTCCAAGAGAGGTTTCTTTTTAAAATAGAATCAATTTTAATTATTTTAATAAAACAAGTATTATAGTATTATTAGTTTGATTTTTATAAAAACTCTTAGAAATTGGTGGAGTGAAAATTTTAATTTAATTTTAAGGAATTTGCAATCTCTAGGATCAGTTGAGCTGTTTTTTATAAAATTCAAATTAATAGTGCTTGTTTCATTAAAATAATTAAAATAGATTTTATTTTAAAAAAATCTTCAAAAGAGCCCCATATTAATAGTTTAATACGTAGTTATGGCCATCCGATGAAAATCTAACGACTCATATCATATCACATTTTGATTTCTCAAAAGTAATTCTCTTATGATCTTATTTTGACTTTTGATGATATATGTATAATATATGGCATGTTGCATGATTTCTCAAAAGTAATTGTCTCTTATGATCTTATTTTGACTTTTGATGATTATGCAGCTATTTTTATTAATACCCTAAAAAAAAAAATTAAACTGTCTCCGCATTGGGTTTTTGTTTTAAAACTGCTCCGACCACTAGGTCCACGAGCGGCCCACCCCTTCTAGTATATCGCCCGAATCAGGGGCGGTCCACTAGAGACCAGACCGCCTGGGGTCCGGGCGGTCCTCTTTCTTCTTTTTTTTAGAGAGATCTTAATATTTTGATTTAAATAATTTTGTGAATAAAAAGTTTTCTTGTTTAGAGTGTATGCCAAAAAAATAAGACATTTGATATATTTATGAAGTGATGTCGTAACTCTTTATAACTTTAATTTGATTTGATCTTCTTCTCTTTATTTCTGGTACTAAAATAGTAGTTTAGAGCTACTAAAATATATTAAAATCTCAAATTAGATCTCTATCCATGCACAATGCACCCTAGACTAACATCTGGTATGATACCAAGTCCAAACTTAGCAGCCAAGTACTGAGCAAAGGCCACGGGTATAGTGCAATGCACTAAAAACATCAAATTTGACATCTTCTGGTAAATCAGCAAGTATGGACTGATACAGGGATCAAACTACAAAAGTAATTATACCGGCATGTAGAAAATACACATAATTGACACAAAATTCAATTTATTTGAATTTTTCTATAATTAGTTATGAATTTCCAAAGTTCGACTTTTGAAAAAAACTTTAAACAGCCATAACTTTGGCTAGGAAAGTCGGATTTGTGCGTATGACCATTTTTCGGAAAGGGGGGGACGAGACGGATCTGAATATCATGTGGGGTTACCCCCGGACATCCAAAGCATCAGAATTAAAAAAAAACGTCATTTAGTGCCTCAAAAATTCAATTTAAGTTTTTGTTCAATGATAAACGTACAACTATCGGTATTTTTTTTAGTCAAAAGCCTAAGAGATTATTCAAGGATTATTCATATAATTATTTTAAATACATTTACTATTTATTGTGTCTCTTTGCCTATTTTTGAGCAAATGTTATATGTTGACAATAATCAAATAATCCAATTATTCTCTAAAATAATGGTATATGTCGACAATAATCAAGGCCAAGTCCTTAGTGTTATCTTTAGACTTATGATATCCAACTAACAAATCAAAGTTATAAAGAGTTACGACATCACTTCATAAATATATCAAATGTCTTAATTTTTGGCATACACTCTAAACAAGAAAAAAATTTATTTACAAAATATTAAGATCTCTCTCTAAAAAAGAAGGACTGCTCGGACCCAGGCGGTCTGGTCCCTAGTGGACCGCCTCTGGTCCGGGCGGTCTGCTAGGAGTGGGCCCAGCGGTCGGGGCAATTTAAAAAAAAAAAAATTCAATGCGGGGACAGTTTTAAAATTTTCTCTTTTTTTAGGGTATTAATAAAAATGGCTGTGATATATGTATAATATATGGCATGTTGCAGCCATTGCGTCTATGTACATAAACTAGATCTATTGTTTTCTTATTGGATATATAATTTCTTTTTGTTTGTTTTTTTCCAAAGAGCTAGGCTAATGTAATTCATAAAGTAAATGTCATGTTTTATTTCATATTCAAATTTCTATTTTTAAAGTTCAGATAGTTGATCTAAACCGTTAATATTTTCTTCATATTAAAATGTGTGTGGAGATCAAAAATTAATTTTTTTGTAGAATTTATTTTAATATTTTTTAATAGGTTGAAAATTTATTGATTCAAGAGATTCTGAATCATAAAAATAATGAACATTCTACTGGGCAAATAGTTTTAAGATTTCGAACTGATAGCTTTGAAATTTGTGCAAATCAAGGAATTTTTTTCATAAACCATAATTAATTAATTCAATTTTACTGAACCAGCATGATTGCATTTTTTTTTTCAAAAACCATAAAGACCGAATTGGCAATTCGGTCTGCCCCTTTTTTTCAGTTTTTTTAACTTTCCGCGTGTGGCTGTTCGTGTAATAACTTTTTCCTACAGACCGAAATGGCTATTCGGTCTGTGAGATTTTTTTTAATCCAGACCGAAATGGCCATTCGGTCTGGTTTTTTTTTTTTTTTTTTTTTTTTAAATATAAATATTCTTCTCTCCCGACGTCTAATAGAAACTCAGAAACTTCTTCTTCTCAAACTCTTCTTCTATTTTTAGCTGAAAATCAAGTTTCAACGAAAGATTGTGTTTTTACAGATCAGCCTCTTCATTGTGTTGGTAGCTTTCATTTAAAGATTGTAGTAAGTTTTTTTTTTCAATTACGGTCATAATTTAGGTTGTAAAATTAAAAATAATATCGACGATTGATTGTGATTGAAATTGTTTGATCCACCTATAATTATGCTGCTCTTCATCGAGCATTCCTGTCAAATTGGTACTGATAGTGCAATAAGATGCACTTCTCCATTTTTATTTAGAACCCCCTCAACAGTACTCGTATTTTTATACGAGGTCAATTAAAATATATCTAACTTTGAGGCAATTTAGATGGCAGCCACAACCCACTCTCTAATAGTATAAACATCAAACTTGTAAATATCAATGACAAGTGGGACCCACTTAGAATAAACAACACCCTTTGTAAACTTAATCCAACATGTCAATATCAATCAATCTGTTAAAACACTATGGCAGCCGATGCAGACTCAAATGTTTGCATAATTTTACTATTTAATCAAATATCCTTTAATGTTTACCATAAAAAAATTAGGCAATTTTTATCAAAAAAAATACCGTGATTCAATAAATAATGAAATATACATCAAACCTCATTATTCATATATAAATATAACATATAAATCATACCTCATTATCCATGTATTATTTTTTTTTACTATAAATAATTTAGGTTATAAAATTAAAAATGATATCGACGACTGATTGTGAATTTTTTTTTTCAGATAATGTCTGAAGTGATAATAAATGTTTATCATAAACGCGAAATTTCAGACGCACTGACCTGCACATTTCCTGTTTCAGACGCAACGAGTCTTGATGAGCTAAGAAAACATATATACGTTGGCATTCGTTTGCTCCCTAGTCAGTTCGATCTGACAATCAGGGCTCGTTTGAACACGGCACCACCTGACTCAGTAGAAAAATACCAGTTATTCAACATAGACCACGAAAGGATATGGCACATGGTGCTTGGACTTGCCACTCCGGTACTAAATTTTAAACTTCTTAAATTAGTGGTTGAGTCAGTACCAGTTGTTAGTCAGACCAATTATGACCCATATCCTGGTAGTGTACCTGGAAGTAGCAGAGACACAAGGGTGTCTGATTCACCCATATATTCTGATGACCCTCCCAAAATATCGATAATGGATGATATGGTAACTCGTTTTGACGAGCTGAATAATAATACTAGCTCAGACACAAACTCTGACCTTGGTGGCTCAGTTGTCGGGGAAGATGATATGGCTGAAATGGAGGATCAAATTAGAATACAAGATGTAATGAAGGAGTGGGAAATGTCTATTCCCTTTATTAATCGAGGATTGCAACATCATTTTCCGGCATTTAAGGACGATGTGCCGATGCCGTACAAGGATGAAGCATTTTTTGGTTATCCACCCAGAATTGACGGTCAATTTTCAGTGGGACAAATGTTTGAATCCAAAGCCGATCTTAAATCCCAGTTGGGTGAATTTTCCCTAAATCATAACTTAGAATTACAACAAACCCATACCAATCGTACTGGCTATATAGTTATATGTAAAGCAGAGGGTTGTCCATGTAAAGCAGAGGGTTGTCCATGGAGGCTATATAGTTATATGTAAAAATCATTATCATCATCCCATTCATAACCATCATATACTTCATGTCCTAGGCAATCTAGGATCAACTGTGAATAATGATCATCAGTACATCCAGAGATAGCCTTCCCTGTAGACATAGATGTTAAACAAAATTATACTAGTACAAAATTTCAATTAATAACAAAAGTATAAACTAGACCAAAAAAATATGTTACCAGTAATAGATAAGCCCCACAAACAGCTAACATCTTCCAATGTCACTGTGCACTCCCCCACCCGAAGATGAAAACTATTCGTCTCGGGCCTCCACCTCTCAACGAGAGCAGTTATCAATCCTTTATCAATCAGACAATGGTGGACATGAACCATCTGATACAAGCCTAAATTCTTCAAACCTTCTTTTATTTTTTCTTGGTAGTTAACGCCCATTTGGCAACTACCAGGACGCAGTGCATACTTAGGCTGGAACGATAATTGCCATGCAAAAACGGTTTAACCAAAAATTAAATTCGAACCCTCGTATAATTGCCATTCAAATATTTAATAAGTAAATTTAAATCCAAATCGATATTAAACAAATACCCTCGTATTCGCCGCAAATACTTTATGTTGTGCATCTTTCAACTGCAATAAAGTTTCTTCACCTTGCCCTTCATGTTGCATTTTTCACTACAATATAAATAAATACATACAAAAAAATATTAATATTAACATTCATTCTATTACTTTACATTATTCTACAATTACACTACAAAAATCTAAATTACGTTGCATTCAACAATTACTATATAAAAAAGCCGATTTTTTATACTGCATGCAAATAAATTACTATATAAATCATTCAACAATTATTACATGCATGTACACTAAAAAAAACTACATGCACATAAACCATGCATCTACATAAATCATGCAAATAAATAAATCATTCAATAATTACTACATGCATGTACACTAAAAAAAACTACATGCACATAAATAAACCATGCAAATAAATAAATCATTTAATAATTACTACATGCATATACATAAACCATTTATACTGCTAATAACCCATTTATTTATACTACATGCAAATAAATTACTACATAATCCATTTATTTATACTACATACAAAATAAATTACTACATGCAAATTAATTACTAGATAAACCATTTATTTATACTATAATTACTATATAAACTATTTATACTACTAAAAAAAATACACATAAACAATTTTTTAAATACTACATGCAAATAAATTACTACATAGAATATTTTTTTATACTACAATTACAATATAAATTATTTATACTACTAAAAAAATACACATAACCCATTTACACTACACAAAGAAAAAATTACACAAAAACCATTTATACTACACAAAGAAAAAATTACACATAAACTATTTATTTATACTACATGCAAATAAATTATATACACCATTTATTATAACAATTTATTCATAATTTCGGATTATTTATCAAAAAATAAAAGAATAAACTACATACCTAACGAAATTTGTAGATCTGAAGCTTTTCTTGTTCTCCTTTCAAAAATATACAAACCTATATAATTAGAATAAAAATCGAACTAATTTTGAGAGTTAAAAAAAAAAAATTTGATGAACTTCGGTTTTAGAAGAAATGAGGAAGGAGAATGGGGAAGGAAGAAGGGAGCCTCTGGAGCCTCTGCGCAGAAATATTCCCGTTATGGAATTGAATTGAGCAGACCCTCTGCTCATTTCGGTCTTAAGAAGTAAATTGAGCAGACCCTCTGCTCCATTCGGTCCCATGTGTTGTGGGATTTTCTGTGGCCGCCTCGCACCAAAAGTTAAAAAAATAGTGAGACCGAATTGCTAATTCGGTCTGGAGGAAACGCATATGGAGAGACCGAATTGCCTACTCGGTCTTTGTGGTTTTTGAAAAAAAAAAATGAATCATGCTGGTTCCCTAAGAATTGATTTGTTAATTATGGTTTATGAAAAAAATTCCAAATCAAGTGCACACAATCATGATGTGGATTGGACTATTTTGAGCGGGCATCATATTGAATTTGGTCCAATTAGGGGTGTCTATTTATTGTACTTTTTTTTATTTGTTTATCTGATCCTGTATTCAATAAAATGGGTACATATATTTTGTTTTCATTTAGCTTATTAGATACGAATAAAACTATAAAAATATAAAAATCCAAATCAACCAGACTGGATACTGGAGCACGAATATAAAAAATGCAAATATAAAATATAAAAATACTTTCATCCAATCCGTTTTGTATCTGTTGACACCGCTAAATCCAATGCTCATCTGACCGGAATTCACATCCTCTCCAATACTTCACGAGGGAATCTTTTACAATTAATTTATCTGGATCGTTCTTTTTAACTTGGCGTGAATCTCAAAGCCCAATAATACTACCCCCTCGTGCTAGCTTGAATCCCAAAACGATGAGATTTAATCTCAAACCGTAAAGTGAGGCCCATCCTCTAGAGTATTGGAGAGGAGTTGAATCCATCTGACAGTCTCCACTCTCTTATATAAAATCCAAATCAATCGGACTGGAACTGGAGCATGAATTTTTTAAGTTAGTCTCCTCGTAAAATCAATTTAGTGTTTTTTTTTTAAAAAAAAAAATTGTGCCTTGGCCGTATTGGTTTTAAATAACAATAACACAACACTTTGAATTTCATATAAGCAAGCTACTATGGCATGAATTGATCACTTCCAAGTTCCAACAGTACCAACCATGTCAAAATTATCATTCATCGTAGAAGCTATTTTTACATTAAATATTTTTTATATCTTCAATATATTAGAAGTAAAGAAAAAAATATGATAGAGATATAATTTTGAGATTTTTGTCATTGCCTCTTCTCTCTTATGACTTGCCCGGAGGTTTTTCCCCGTTTCCTGATCTCCTGAAAGAATGATTAATAAAATTAGACCTGACAAATAATTACATACTTTTTAAAGTGAGGCTATGGTAATATGGATATTACGAATTGACCCATACTATAAATTTATTTTTTATTTTCAAAATTCAAATAATTAATCGGAGCATATAAAAATGTACTTGGAGGTCAAATTTATGTTTTTTAGAATATTTTTACTATTTCTTCGATAGATAAAAAATCACTAGTTTTGGATGGTCCGGAATTTTTAAATCAAGTAATTTTCTATCCATCTAAAAGTATAATAAAATGATTTAAAAAATATAAAATTTAATCTATAAGTACATTTTATTTGGAGATTATTTGAATAGTTGATTATTTCTACCAAAATGGTGAGTGTGTGTGTTGGGCCTTGGCACTTGCTATTTGCTAACGACAAAATAGCCTCCCAAAATGGATGACTGTGTTGGCACTTGCTAATGGGTTCACAAAATATCCTACTGTCAAAATTTCTAAATTGACCCTCTAAAATGTGCAACATTTGTAACTTGCGCAAAATGCTGATCCTAATTGTATGGTGTTTGTTATTTTTTAATCAGAATATTGTTGTGAACTATTATCATTCTTTCCTCTACACTTGAAACTATCTTTATCTTTCAGTTTATTTTGCTTGGATGAACATAAATTTTTTGTAACTTTTAGTATATACAAAATTGCATGGATCAAATAATAATTAACAAAATGGTCCTTTAATTTCTTAAGTAACGTCCAATACGTTACTCGATTCTAGTATCGATTTGTCAATAATATTTTATGGTTCAATTGTTTTTTTCTTTTCTAAAAAAATGTACTGACATATTTTCATTTTCAACATATCTTAATGGTAAGGTATATCCCATCAAACTCACACTTTCAATTGGAACAGATAGTATGAAAATGGTTTGGTAACAATTAATTGGAAACACTTAAAATGTGAATTATCATTTATGTAACTAACTTAAAAAATAAAATAAGTTACCTATTGTGAATTGGATCAGGACCTTTGGGCACCCTTCTTTTGCTGCTCAGAAGATTGATTTGTGTACTCTCCATTGATCTATCTCTTGATGAACCTCTTTCCTCCATTGAAGAACAATCACCTTCATGCAAAACCTTTGTAACAAACTTATTCTTCTCGTCTGTGTGTAAAAACACCAAGAGAACAACACAAAGCAACAATGCAACGCACTTGAACAGTACTCTTGTGCTACCTAAACCAACTATCCTTCTCATTTCTCTCCTTTTTCTTTCTTCTCTGTCTCCTAGAATCGAATTTTATATGTTAAGGATATAAATCACGCCCAATTTGCACTTGTATGCACAAAGAACAAGATTTATCTTGGTTCATAGGGTTTCTTTTAACATGAAAAGCAACATAGAGAGAGAAAATGTACCACTTTGGTTAAGTTTTAACTTGGTGCTGAGGCACCTTTTGTTCATATTTTTCATGTAGTCTAGGTTCTTGGCTTCCTGTTTTCTTTTTCTTTTTGTCTGTCTTTTGGCAAAGAATGAGAACAAAAGCAAAGGTGGTTCTAACTTCTAAGGTAGATGCTTTGCTTAATTTGAAATCTTTGGGCCGGGATGCATTTTTATTTTTATTTTTTTTATTTTTTGCTTTGAGCAAAAGGAGATAAAGGCCAGACTGGGCTTTGACCAAGCCCAGCCCAGATTTGACCACAGAAATCTGTTAATAGACAAAATTCACTGGTGGCATTAATTATTTTTTCCTGTTCAACTTGAGCCGCAAAGGTAATTTTTTTCAAGGGATCATTTCACAATCAATTATTTTTAGAGCATCTATATCCTTGAAACTCTTTGAGTTTCTAATCTGATGTGGCAGTTTCTAAACCAGTTTCAGGGATGCAGATGAGTTTCTTATTTAGCAACTTTGCTCCAAAGTTTCTTAATAAGAAACCGTTTATAAACTCTGACGTGGCCAAATAATTTGCTGAAATTATTTTCTCTTGTAATTTATTTGCTGATGTGGCAATTAAGAAACTCTAATTTTGAGTTTCAGGGATGTGAGGGTTTATAAACTTTCAGAGATAAAGTTTCTAAAAATTAGTTAACAGTTATTTAGAAACTCCAAGAGTTTCAGGGATGTAGATGCTCTTATAATATTGAATAAATAAATTAAAAATTAAAAGATACAAACTATATAGATACTCCCTTGACCTCGCCCTTAAATATTCATAATGTAGCCTTTAATACACCATAAAATGCATACTCAAATGTTAGGCTGACTATAAATTTAGATATATTAGTGTATATAGAGTGAATGGATATGATAGAAATTATCAGACGAAAAACTACAAACTTTATATTGGAGGGCAGCTGTAACAAAAAATTAAATATATGAAAGTTGGAATTTGAAATTAAGTTTTCACGATAACAAATAGAATTAATTATAACCACTAAGTATGCAAACATTAGCGATTTTAAAAATAATCAATTAAATTTTAATATACATAATTAGAAAAAAAATTATCCTGGAAATGAAAATTAAGCAAGAAGAGAATGGATATCATCCCTAGATATATCGAGTTTTGCAAGATTTGACCTAACCTGGTCTAAATTTGTTTGATAAAATTTTGCAAGAAGAGAACTCTCTTTGGTCTAACAAGTAAATATTGCATATATATTATGCGAGGTAGGTCGTCCATCCAAAATTTAAATGAATGATTTTCCGTGAATATTTAAAATTAATATACTTTTTGTAATTATATTCAAGTAAGCGGAGGAAAAGAAGGGATGGCGCTTCCAGGAGCTACAAGCGGCGACTCCAATGGTGATTGGCAAGAGGTGAGAAGAAGAAAACCCTACCCCAACAATTGGCGCCACTCACAGCCCTCCAAACCAAAAGCCACTCCTTACCAGCCTTACGCCAAACCGACCTACGCTCAAGTGCTCCGCCGTTCTCCACCGACAAACACCATGGCCCAATCAAATCTAACCTCCCCGGCTTCTACTCATCCCACCTCACCAATCTCTCAAACACCAACAGTTTACTATGTTTCTCCTCATAGCCCGTCTCGCCTACGATTCCCACCGTCACATACCTTCCCGGAATGGAAAGGACGCTCCTTCCGTTGCTGCCGTACCGGCCATTCGGCTGCCAAGTGCCGTAACCCGAAGAGATGCGGTAGATGTTGGTCTTATGGCCATATTGGATCCAAATGTCGACAGGATATTGTCCCACCGCCGCTCCCTGCTAGACCGGCAGCCAATCTGACCACCTTACAAACAGAACCAAAGTTTGATGAACTTCTCGTCGGTCCATACCCGTATCAGACTCCAGAGATGCCAAAGGAGAGACCTCTCCGTCTTCACTGCTTCATTCCCCGTGATGCAGAATACTTTGCCGAATTGGAGCGTCTCAAGCAAGCGGTAGTTATGCATACTAGAGGTTTCCAGTGGGATTTGAGCGTAGACAATGTCTGCGATTATGCATGCCGCACTAAGTTGGTCTCCAAAGAGGAGATTCAAGTTTCTGCACTTAGTGGGTCACGTTTTTTAATCATGCTTCCAGAGGGTCTTGACCCAGATACATTTATCAACGCAACTCCACAAGAGGCATGGGATGAGGGCCTGACATTTCAACCATGGACACCATTAGAAGATGCGGCAATCAGCATACCGGCTTATAAAATACTACTTCGATTAGTCGGTATCCCTCCACATATCTTCAAAGAAAGACATGTTGCTCAAGTTGTTTCTCGTTTTGGGGTCTTTCTAGGATCGGTGGCTCCGGAAAATTCATCTTCGTTGGCATCCTGGATGGTAGCTGTTGGTGTGGATGACCTCACATTGGTGCCACCGGAGCTAGTGATACATGTGGGCGGCATGATTCATACGGTGCAGGTCCACACCATTACATATCACAGGGCACCTCTATACACAGTGGATGATATGCCCAAGCATCCAAAAATTTATCGCCGGCCACAACCACCACCTTCCTCTTCCGATTCTTCGGATAATGAAAATATGAATGATGATTTGCAACTCATTCCAATGAGTTCTCAGGTGTTGCGTGAGTTGTGCCGAGGAAAAACAGCTGAGACCCTGCCGCCGGAACTCCGGCAGTTTGCCACAATGGAGGAAATGGACTTAGATTACACACACATGGCTACACAAGGGGGTGCCACAACAGATCCGACTGCACAAAATCAGGGAGTTTCCCAGAATTCGCAACCAGTGAGACAACTGTTGGCAGATCAGGTCGGGCCAACTACAACAAAAGAAGGTGTAACGGGTCAGGGGATGGTGCTATTAGATCAGAATAAGGCAAGCACATATGCTACACGCCACAGTCAATCCTCTGGTGTATCGCCACCAGTCCCAATTTTTGGGCAATCTTTGAGGCAATCAGAAGGGAATGAAGATGCTGGATTTAATGCAATCCCCATCAGTGCAACGGGTCCTGAAGAGGCCCAAAATACACAGATTATTCATGGTGCACGCCGCTCGAAGCCACAAAGAATCCTAATGCAAGGGGATTCTTCCAAATCTCAATCAACAGTTGTCGCAAAAATAACTGGCGGCGCAGAATCAGCACGCACTCAAAGGAGGATTCTGTCTCGAAATGAGAATACTTCCAAAAATATGACTGAAAAGCATAAAGGCATTAATCGAGGTGTGATTATTTCCGAAAAAGCAGCTCCTAATTCTAAAGAATTTAATAATGATGGTCACGGGTCTAGGAAGAAACAACCAGAAATGATTTTCCAGTCAAAGGGCAAAGCCCAACTCGGAGGCCCATTCAACAATGGCCCTTATGCAAGAAAATATAAGTGGACTAGGCCAGTACCACCGAATAATGCACAGATCACTAAGAAGATTATTGCAGGGGCGGGTAATAAAAGGAAAAATCACAACAATACAACAACCGGTCAAGCAAAGAAGATAGCTGTTAAGGGCAAAGGAAAAGAGCAAGCTGAAGTTTCTTTCAATTCAGAAGGATTTTATGAGGTGAAAGTTCAATATGAGCACATTTCCAAGCTGGCTGCGGGGTGCGGCTTCGCTAACGGCGTAGTGGAGGAGGTTATTAAAACAGATAATGCACAGCGGCAACATGCAGCAACTAATGCAGCAACACCAACAACAAATGAAGAAGATGAAGCCGATTTATCTCGGTTTGAACTTGATCCTAATGATGAGTTATCCTCAGAAGAGGAGGAAGCTTGAGATAGCAGTTATCTGTTAATCAAGATGCATGCTGTTTATGCAATTTTTAAATGTTAAACAAATTCAGAAAATTTAAAATCCTCTCTTGGAATTGTAGAGGTTTGGGAAGTTTGGAAAAATGTGATGTTGTTAAGAATGTAATTAGACATTCAAGATGTGATGTTTGTATTTTACAAGAGACAAAATTAAATGAAATTAGCTTGAATTATTCGAGTGTTCTTCCTTCTTTCTTTGAAAAAAAATGTGTTGTTGGTCATGCGAATAATTCAGCAGGGGGTCTCTTAATTGCGTGGAAGCATACTTATAAGTTGATGAACTCGTGGGGAACAAGACACTCTTGCTCGGCACTCTTGCAACAGATCAGCACGGGAGCAGTAATACTTGTGTCAAATGTATACGGGCCTTCAACGGATGATCTTAAACCAGCATTTGTTGAGGAACTTCGAAGCATTGCTTCACTAGTTCACTGTTCTTGGATATTAGGGGGAGACTTTAACCTAGTAAGATGGTTAATTGATAGGTCCGGAAACCAACGAAGTTTCAGGTTGATGGCTCTATTTAACGACTTAATCCGTGATCTGCAACTAGTAGATGTCCCTTTGACTAATAGGAGGTACACATGGTGCAACAACAGACCCGATCCGACACATTCAAAATTAGATCGAATTTTCATTTCACCTGATGTATCACTGCAGTTCACTCTAATTTCTCTTAAGGCCTTGGAAGTATTAGCCTCTGATCATGCACCACTTTTATTATCCTTTGCAAATGAGCCAACTAGGAAAAGGTCGTTCAAAATGGAGTTATTTTGGCTCACAAACCCATGTGCTACTGAAATAATTCAATCTACTTGGAATGAAGTTTCAAAACATCATTATTATCAAAGTGATCAGAGGTTTAAAATTTACTGTCAATTGGTTCATGAAAGGCTCAGGGAATGGCATTGCGCCAATTTTGATGAGGTGGAACAACAGCTTTGTTTTTGCAAAAAGACCCTACTCTTTTTTGATCAAATTGAGGAGAGAAGATCTCTAGAGAAGTATGAGAGACGCTTTCGAATTATGGTACGGGAGCGAGCATATAGTTTGGCATGCATAATTGAATCTCGTTGGAAACATAGATCTCATTGTAAGTGGCTAAAAGCGGGAGATAAAAATACCCGATACTTTCATGCAATAGCTTCAGCGAGACATCGCCGAAACAGAATTTCATTTATTAATCACCATGGCCGAATATTAAATGATGAAGACTCCATAAGAAATGCTTTCAAAGGTCAGATGGAACTTTTGTTAGGTCAAGAAAATTCTGTCTTGCAGTTCAAACCGGATATGCTATACACAAATAATCCAGATTTGACCTCACTACAGAACCTTTTTTCTATGAATGAAATTGAGCTGGCGGTACGACAATTGGCAAAAAATAAGGCATCGGGTCCGGATGGGATCCCGAATGAATTTCTCCAATTGCATTGGTCTACTTTAAAAGAAAAGGTTTGTAATTTAATACACAGCTTCTATCATAATTCACTTGATTTATCAAGCATAAATCAGGCCAACATTATTATGATTCCAAAGAAGGAGAATGCAGTTCAAGTGGGAGATTTTCGACCTATAAGTGTGATGAATGCTATTCCCAAACTAATATCCAAGCTGCTAGCTAATAGGTTGCGGTGTCATCTGCCTGATTTAATTGCCTCGAATCAGACAGCATTTGTTCAAGGGCGACAAATTACTGAGAATTTTAACTCGACTAGAGAAATGTTAAATCACATTTCAAATTGTGGGAGACCAGCTTGTTTTATTAAAATAGATTTTGCCAAAGCGTTTGACTCGGTCAACTGGGATTATCTCAAACGGGTTTTGGAGTCACGGGGTTTCCCGGAAAGATGGATTAGTTGGATTGAAAGTCTACTAAAAACTGCTTCTTCGCGAATTGTCATGAATGGAGGGGAGTCAGAATTTTTCTTTCATAAAAAGGGATTAAGACAGGGGGATCCACTGTCCCCCATGCTGTTCGATATCGCTGTTGATGTTCTTAGTAAAATGGTAGGGGTACTTAATCACTTGGTGCAGTCCAGGTTATCTAAGAAATTGAAACAAGCAGTTGTTATTCACCAATATGCAGACGATACTGTTTTCATTGCTAATGCAGAGCCGACTACTATTATCACTCTAAAGGTAGTATTACGATTATTTACCGCAGTGTCGGGCCTAGAAATTAATTTTGATAAGAGTACATGGATTCCTCTCAACATCAGTGCTAATCATGTGCCGGTAATTTCGGCTGTTCTAGGATGCTCCTTATCTGATTTTCCAGTTGTTTATTTGGGATTGCCATTGACTTTGAAAAAACCCAGTAGAGAGTTGTTCATGCCTTTAATTGAGAAAATTGAGTCCAAGTTGGAAGGATGGAAAAGCCGTCTGATCTCGAGGGGGGGTCGGCTACAGCTCATGAACTCGGTTTTAAGCTCAATTCCTATATATTTCATGTCTTCCTTCTTACTACCAAGTTGGGTAATTAAAAGGATTGACAAAATCCGAAGGGATTTCTTATGGGGAAAATCTGAAAATAGAAGTGGCATATCATTAATTAATTGGGAATTAGTTTGTCATCCAAAAGAATATGGGCGTTTGGGAGGGGCAAATCTGACTGTTCGCAATAAATCTTTATTTCTGAGATGGTGGTGGCGATTATACAAGGTTCCAAACTCTTTATGGACTCAGACGGTTCTACAACTATATAATTTAGCAAAAGTTTCAGAAAAACACCACATCTGGATGAGACAAGGGTCTTTCTTTTGGCAGCAATTGTTAAAAATAAGACCTTTATTTGATTGGAGTGTTACATGGGATATAGCTCAGGGATCATCGATATCTTACTGGTTTGATTCTTGGACATATCCAACATTGAATACCCAATTTACCCCTGATCCATCTACCAGAAAATATTCACTGCAAATGGCCATTAGCAGAGGCATGTGTTTGGTACACCGGGTAGGGCATACAGAGGATCGAATATTATGGCTATGGTCAAATAACAAGGAGTATTCTGCCAATTCTTTCTATCAACGGGTATTAGCTGCTGATAAAATCCGATGGCCCTACCGATTCATTTGGAAACTCAAAATACCACCAACGGTTAGAGTTTTTGTATATCTTTTATTACAAGGAAGACTTTTAACTCATGATGTCATGTTCCACAGAGGATTACAGTGCAATCTACGCTGTGAAGTTTGCCAACGATGCTCATTTGAAACGGCACTGCATTTATTTTTCCAATGCAATAGGGCAAGGAGATGTTGGACAAAAATGAATGTTCTGTTGGGAATTAATATTTTACATTTGGGGAACACAGTGCAAAGTACAGTTGATAAATCTTGGAGGGCTTGTAAAGTACAGATGCCAAGGCAGGCATGGGCTTCTTATTTTTTTGCTATTTGTTGGTTTTTGTGGAGGGCACGCAACAGGAAGATTTTTGAAGATTGTGAAACAGACCCGGTTTGGATTGCATACCATGCCAGTAGAGAAGTTAAGTTGTGGATGAAATTCTGTTAATTATTAATAGTGCAGGTGTTCTGGAGGATAGGTACCAGTAGTTTAGTGTTTGTTTTATTTTGCTGGTAAAGTGGAATTCAAGGTGGATGTAAAGGTTGTGTAATAGGCAGTATTTAGCAACTACTGTAATGCTAATTCTGATAGTCACTATCGGAAATTTTCAAAAAAAATATACTTTTTGTAGACATTTAACGTTACAAAAACTTTCTTTTTGGATGAAGATTAACAGATTTTGAAGCCTCTATCGTGACTAGCAAGACAGACACAATTGTACTATTATTAATTATATCCAGCCATCTAACTAAAATTAGATAGTTAAAAAAAAAAACCATCCTTCTATTTCAAATTGAATGGTTGAGATTAAATCCAAACAAATTCAAAGACCGTTATATGTGATTGAGGCGCAATACTTAACCATATCAATTATCACCATTTTTTTTTTAGAAATTGAAAAATCAAATTATCCAAAACAAGATTTATTATATTTTTTTCTCTTTGATAAATAGATAAACTAAAACATTGATTCGGTCCCACCAAAGGTAGGCTAATGAATTACCGAACTAATAGATTGGTCTTATTGTTCCACAACTTATCACATCAACAGCCACACACACAATGTGAAAAATTAATAATACTGAACCATGCATTATCCTATTGTGTTAAATGGAAGAAAGAAAAGGAAGAAGATAAGCGCTGATTTTACAGCTCCTATAGAACTGGATTATCAGTTCAGTCTAAACTGTTTTATAATTTTTTATGACAAAGATGTTGGAACTTTAGTTCTAAAAACTCAAAATTCACTCTTCAATAAATTTGCTTAAAATCTCCATTTGTGATATTTGAAAATTAGAGGGTTAAATCGAATATGTATCTCTTTAATTGTGAGTTATTTTGTCAATAACAACTTATTATTTTATTAATGATATCTTTCCGTTGCATCTATTCATGGCATTTTATAATGCATTTCTTTTATATTTAAAGCTCTCATTAATCTCTTTTAAATCTCTTAATTAGCGCACCCGCCAATTACTAATATTTCAATATTATATATGGGCGCATCCCTTCTCTGTTAATAGCATCTGAGAAATAAAATGAAAAGGTGAAAAAAAAACCTTTTCTTTGATTTACTCCCACACAAAGTCCTCTGATTAATCCTCCATTTATATTTTATCCCAATTATTCAAATTCTGATCTATGCTGGATATTGCGAAGCTATAGTCAGTTGCTTCCATGGCGTGTCTAAGGAGGAGCAACCCCGGATTATCTTGGTTGCGGTTCCATCTTGCACGATGAGACGGAATACGCTTAAGGAAAGTGTTTTGTACACGATCCAGGTAACTCTATTTCAATTTGATTTATTTTAATTAATTTCTAACTATCCGAATATTCTGAAAATTTATACCAACAAAAGACACAATGCAACTTATAAAAACTTAGGATAATTTGATTTTTAAATTTTAAAATAAAAAAAGGGTAAGGCTAAGGTGTTATGGGTTGCATAGAGACCTAGAGTGCTACGGCTCAATATTAGAGTTTTCAAAATTCAAACGGTCGATCCGAACCGTTTATCTTGTTCTCCATATTAATATGTATTTGGAGACCAAATTTTACATTTTTTTGGAAATTTTTTACTATTTTTTTGGATAGGTAGAAAATCACTTGATCTAAAAAATTCTACACCATTCAGATATTTGATTTTCTACTTATCTAAAAAATAGTAAATAATTTTCAAAAAATATAAAATTTGGTCTGCAAACACATATTAATATGGAGAACGAGATGAACAGTTCAAATCGACCGTTTGAATTTTTAAAACTCTAATATTAAACCGTAGCACCGTAGGTCTCTATGCAACCCATAGCACCTTATCCTTGCCCTAAAAAAAATTATCACAGCAATAAGTTCAGCAGATACGAGTCTTTTCCTGTGTAGATACTACATATAGTCATATAGCAACAAAACAGTACTTCGGCTTCCTCTTAAAGTGCAGTCAAAGATATCTCCATCCTTAATTTACTTCCTCTGTGTACTCTTGTCAGAAGTCAGAATACACTCCAGATAGCTTCTCATCACTTCTCGCCACCTCATGACACCACCTTGTTTCTTTTATTTAAACCTAATAATTGTTGCACAGAACAATAAAAATTGCATGCAGAGTAATAAATTCTCTTGCATTTACACCTCTCTAGATAACTATCATCCATCCTGAACTCTCTAGATAACTATAAGGCTGTCAACGGTGTATGTTTACTCATTTTACGGGCCGGATCGCTATCTATAACTTCTTTTGTTTCAAATTAAATAAGCATAATTAATTAAATATTTTATTCTTTCTTGTCGTCATGATTAATGTTATTATGTGACTGTATTTTGACTGTCATACTAATTAAATTCTTTATTTGTGAATGACATCCTCTAAGTAAAATTTAACAACTAAAGAATATGCAGTGATAGAATTATTAATTCTGATAGGATCATATAGCTAGGAGAGATGAATAAAAGGTTCAGAGCTTAGAGATGGCGTTCTTTTCACCGTAGATTAATAAATGATAAAACGAATAAAGATATGAAATAATTAACTTTGGTGGGGCAGTAATTTTTTTTTTCAAATTTCACAGAAACTGCAAATTTGTGAAAGAAGTTCGAATTCTCAACTTTTAGGTAGGTAATTAACCACAATTCTAAAACTTCTTTTACTAACAAACTATGCTACTGCCCCATTTTTAATAGAGTATAAAATAAACTCATGAAGAATACAAAATCAATACAAGAGAGATTTATTATTTAACTATATTAATTTACTTGTTTTATAAAAATTAATTTGAGTTTATTAGTTGCCATGTATGAAATAATGAAAATCAAATTTATGATTATATCATTTATATTTGAATCATAAATACAACTATATCTTAACCTCATTTCTAGCAAGACAACAACTTCCTCTGTGGATTGTTCTCACAAAATTACTTAAAAGTTCTATAAACTTCTAATGACAATATTACATACAAACATATATGTGATCCGGTTATCTTAAAAAGTACGGATAAGACATGAATATATATAGGTAAGGCTACGGTGCTATGGGTTGCATAGAGAGTTATAGTGCTACGGCTTAATATTTGAGTTTTCAAAATCCCAACAGTTGATCCGAACCATTCATCTTGTTCTCCATATTAATATGTGTTTGGAGACCAAATTTTACATTTTTTGAAAAAATTTTACTATTTTTTTTAGATAGGTAGAAAATCAAATATCTAAATGGTGCAGAATTTTTTAGATCAATTGATTTTCTACCTATCTAAAAAAATAGTAAAAAATTTTCAAAAAATGTAAAATTTAGTCTCCAAACACATATTAATATGGAGAATAAGATAAACTGTTCGAATTAACCGTTAGAATTTTGAAAACTCAAATATTGAGCCGTAACACTATAACTCTCTATGCAACTCATAGCACCGTAGTCTTACCCAATATATATAATTCATTTTTAATGAGTAAAACTAATAAGGGTATGAAAATAATTGCACTGTTCCGTACCGTATCCTTAAATATACCCTCCTACCCCTCCTCTATTCTTCTCTATATAACCCCCAAAGAAGCTAAAACCCTTGCCAAACACAGCAAAAAACGTCACATCAGAATTAATTCAAAAATGGAGAGGTGGTTCAAAACCTTACTAACCCTAACGCTAGCCCTAGTCTTGCTCGCTCAAACAGAGGCAAGGGAAATACCAAACCCTAACTCCAACCCCAAAGGCCTCAATGACCAAAAGAACTTTGTAGTCGGTGGCGGTACAGGGTATGGTGGCTATGGCAACCTTCCCGGGCTGCCAACTGTCGGTGGTGGTGCTGGTGCGGGAAGTGTAGTCGGTCTCGGACCGAATGGTCGCCTCGGAGGAATGAGCGGTATAGGTGGCATTGGCGGTGTTAGTGGTTTTCCTGCTGTTGGTGGTGGGATTGTTAGCACTTTCCCTGGCACCGGTGGTGTCGGTGGCTTTGGTACTATACCTGGTGTAGGTGGTTTCGGTGGCGGCGGTGGCGGTAGTACCGGTAGGACACTTCCTTGAAAGCATGGATGAGGAGTGCATATGAAATAATGAAAGCCTGTTTATTTGCAATCTTCAGTGAATTTGTGTGTGGTTTTGGTCTTTTGGGTTTGAATTAGGCTATGGGTCTAGGTTTATATCTTTTGTTCAGTGTCAACTGTCAACTAATTAGAGTTTATAAAGGTTTGTGATTTTTATATATGTTCATTTAGGTTTAGATAACTAGTGTGTTTGTCTAGTAAAATGGTACCATGTAACATGATTTGGTGTTGCTTTTCTTCTGTTAATTATATCTGTTTGATGTTTGTGTAATGTAATTGGTGTTAAGTAGAAGTTAGTCTTATAATACATATCTATCATATATATATATTCGTTAGCAGAAATATTCTGTTTTACATTTAGACTTGGTAGTCCCAAGCTATTTTTTTGTAATACATAATTAATACGCATGCATGATGTGTTGTAGGTTTTGGCACCGTTTTAATTATTCTGTGGAAAATTAGGTCTGTGTGTGGGTGAGATTAATAATTTACTATCATAAGCTTTTGTTTGAATGTTTGAATGTTTGTTTGTTTGTAAGCTTTTGTAGTCAGGAGATTTAGAATTATTATTTTACTCGGTTTGACCGAAATTTCGGATAACTGGCCCATTTAGAATTGTTTTTAGATGCTATATTTAATGCCTCAAATTTTTGAGTTTAGATGCGAACTGTTCGGTCAAAAATCAGACAGCTGGCTGATCGGACCAATTCGCTTCGAAATAAATAAACACTGAACCAAATATAAACTCGAAATCTAAGTTACTAGGTGATATGAATTCAACTTCAACATCAGGTCACAAACAAATTCCGGATATCCCTTGAATTCAAATTTTGAGTTTGAATCAGGACCATCCGGTCAAATCATTTTATGGACAAAATTAACGGAAAATTTTACAACTATTATTTTTGAAATGTTTATATAAAATACACTTTACTAATGATTTCAAAAAAAAGGTCCGTCCTTGTATGAGATATCAAATTATTTCACATTGAATTTTGAATAAAAATAATATTGATTCATAGCACGGTCAATTCCGCACTTTGTAAAGTTGCAGAGTTGCTTTATTTTGACAAGATGTGAAAGATTTTTTTGTCGTTTAAAACTTAAAAAAAATTTGGAGTTGGCAATAAATAAGTGCTTCCTCATTTATGATAAAATTAATCCGGTATCCGGAGAGCATGATGGTAAAAGATATCATCATTAATAATAGGCACAGAGAGGAACATTGGTGATCTTTGGATTCCCAACATGCGGCAGTAGTGCCAAACTATTTCTTTTGAGTGAGTCTATGGTACTATGCATATCACGGGTTGTTATTGTGCTACGGCTCTATATTTGAGTTTTCAAATCCTAACGGTTGATCCGAACCGTTCATCTTGTTCTCCATATTAATATGTGTTTGGAGACCAAATTTTACATTTTTTGAAATTTTTTTACTATTTTTTTAGATATTTAGAAAATCACTTGATCTGAAAATTCTGGACCATTCAAAAACAGTGATTTTCAATAAATCTAAAAAAATAGTAAAAAAATTTCAAAAAATGTAAAATTTGGTCTCCAAACACATATTAATATGGAGAACATGATGAACGGTTCGGATCAACCGTTAGGATTTGAAAACTCGAATATAGAGCCGTAGCACGGTGCCAAATCGTAATATGCATAGTACCATAGACTCACTCATTTCTTTTTAATAATATTTTATCTTGTAATTCATTGTTGGAAATTTGAAATATACGTTTTGGAAAATAGATATGACATAGGCAAACAGCCGATTTTTTTAAAAATACCCAAAAAAATGATTTTATTAAAAATAATCAGTTTTCAACTGAAATTTTAAAAATACCCCCCTCGCAGAAAATATTTGCGCTTTGGAATTTTTATTCCCGCCCGCAGATAATATCTGCGCTCCGACCTTGAAATTACAGATCCACTGCACGTATCTTGAAGCAAATGCACGGCCCGGAATTATTCTTTGGAAGCGCAGAAATTATATGCGCCTCAGATTAAATATTCTGCCCCGCAGAAATTTTATGCGCTCCAACCTTTAAATTATATATCTGCTGCACAGATCTTGAAGCCCCCTTTCTTCTCCAAACCCCACCCCCGTGAAAGCTCTCTCTGCCCGTGAAATCTCTCCGCCAAACCGTACCTGCCACTGCCGCTCTGCCCTGCTCCGTTCTTGCTCCGCCCCGCTCTGTTCTTCTCTTCCCTTCCTCTCTACTGTTGAGACGACAGTGGTGGCCGGTGAACCAGTAAATACCATCCCGAAATCAGGTTAGGCATTTCAATGTAATCAAAGGTATATTAATTGATTGTACCAGTAAATACCGAGTCATCGATTGTACCCGTAATTAATTGATATGCACAACTCTGAAATAATTGAACCAGAATGGGTCATTGGAAAACAACACAAATGGATGGTACCGGTACAAATCAATGAACTTGAAGGTACCAACGCAAATGGATGGAAAACTAGGTTTAAATTGTGATTTAGATGTGAAACAGAGATGTCATGGCATGGTTAATCTTATACAGTCCTCAGTAGCCAATTTTAAAAACAACATCTGGATTAGTCATAATGCACTTATGCACTTAATCAAAAGGTTAATCTTAAAGCCAATATACTATAGCAACTGTGTTTGGAAAAGCAACACCAATTATATGGGACTAGAATGAAATTGTTGTAGGTAAATGAGGGAATTCATTTCTTTATAATAAAATTGTAAGACTCTTTTGTTTCAGTATACAATTTACTTGACCAAATCAGTTAATTTGTATCTAAGATTGAACCTGGATCCAAGAAAACACAGAATGGTAGGATATAGAGGGCATTAAACCACCCAAAAAAAGGAAAAAAAGAAAAAGAAAAACAAGTATTAGACTGACAACAAACTAACATTGCCTGGTGTAGGGAAGCTTTTAGAGTTAAAGTAGAAATAAGACACTAAAAATTCGTAAAAACATGTCCCCTTTCATTTCGGAAGCAATGGATTTTAGTATTTGGACACAAACTTTCTAAACAAACCGCTTCACCAAAAACCCTAAAAATCTCATAATTACGGGTTTTTAGTGTCATGGCATGGTACTGGTACGATTCAAGATCATGGGCATGACACTGTTAACTGCATTAGTCTCCTTTAGACTATCTGGTTTTTACTTTTTTTTCTATGAATTAAGTGAAATTTCAGATTTTCTACTTTTCTGGTTTATTGCATTAGGCTAGCTTGAAGTATTGTTTTCTATTTCTCTAAGACTTGGACTTATGCTATGTAATTTTTATTGATTAGTGAGCATACCTCTGCTGGCCTTTCCCTAAAAAAAATGTAGGATGTCTAATTTAGCATATTGTAGCATGTCTAATTTTTTTTTTAATGTAGGATGGCGGCTAGGGGAATACCACCACCCGACCCTGATCTTGAGCCAATTCCCGAGGATAGCACCGAACATTTCAGTCCTCTATTATGGATGACTCACACAGAGCACCGAGTCTCACTGGCATCTGTTGAGGTACTTGATTGTTTTTTTAAGTTTAAATTTTGTCGAGTTCTCGTATTTTCAGTTTTTTATGTTGTTTATTTTTTTCAACGCAGAGTGAGGACACTGTAGATGCCAGGAGTCGGCATCCTGGTATACAGTACTACCCGTTGATGGACCGGTATCTGCAGAATTTGAGATTGCACCATTTGGTCGATATTATGGAGTCGGAGACTAAGGCCATTAATGGGTCCCTCATTGCAGGACTAGTAGAGCGATGGCGCCCTGAGACTCAGACGTTCCACTTACCATTCGGAGAGATGACAGTGACTCTCCAGGACGTGAGTGTCCTATGGGGTCTGCCCATCCAGGGCGAGCCCGTTGGTGGCATATCTGACCCCCCCCCCCCCGAGGAGAATGACGACATGATTAATAACAGACTCGCAGAGCTATTGGGAGCGGAAGGAGATATACGAGATAATAGTGGGAAGTCCAGGTACGCTCTGAAGAAGACGAAGCTGCGAGCTCTGCCCATCCAGGTATGAGGCTTGGTTCGTACGTGTCGGCATGGCCTCGGTGTATCTCGAGGGGCATTACGGCAATTTTCTTCGCGCGAAGATATTCGCAGATGATGATTATACTCCCACTGGCCGGAAAGGTGCTCGTCAGGTAATGCATCTAAAACAACACATTATTTTTTAACAGCCTGAACCTTTTTTCATAATTTTTTTTCTAACCTTGTTTTTTTTAGCTGCTGGTAGCGCTTAAAGGCGCCGCACGTTCAATTATTTGTCTTGGAAAAGTAGGCTACAGAGCGGTCGGGCATGCGATCTTGAACTTGGTTGCCCCCTGCATTGAGGACTACGGCCACGAGGCAAAGCTAGTCACCATGCTACGAGACGCCGGAGAGGATATTGATTGGCGCAAAATAAAGGCGGACGAGCCTGACGCGCCACCTGTTCTGAACAGTGAGATGCCACCGACCCCCACAAAGCAGCCAGAGTGGGACTATCATCCTTGGGTACTACGTGTTAGTTTGTAATAATCTAGAAATCAATAATACGATAAATTATCATAAAGCTTTGTTTATGAATTGAATGTTTATTTATATATCATTTTGTTGCCTTGAGTATTATTGAATTTATGGATCATTTCGAGTTCATGACTGAAATTGTGAAACTCCATAATATAGATGATATATACTCTTAAAAAGTCACTGACCAAGGTAATTAGCAGGAACACTAATTACCGCGATAAGGTTAGTATGTGGATTAAAAGATGGTTAAGTTTTACAAACCACCTGACACGAGATGTCATTTTAATCACATAGATACATGTTCTAGGAACATGGTATTTGACAGACCCCGAATGAAACATTAAATAGAATTGTGTTTGTGTCATTAATGTTTTAATTCAGTGTCAGGTTCTACAGTATGAGGTATTTATCGTTCCCATTGAGAAATATGTATGTGTGATTGTTATCTAACGCTGTCCGTAAAAAGCAGTCATAACGGTAGCTTTTCCATATGTATAGCTTAGCTGAGGAAGTGATAGTTTACCAAGAATACTATTTGTCCCTCGTATTTTATATGAGCTATAGCATCATTGGGCCCCTTGATAGAGTAAGATTATTTGCTAGCGGTATAATTACAAGAGTAATTATATTTGATAATCTGCTCAAGATCAAGAAAATATTCAGTTAGCAAGGATGACACACATCAACCTTGAAACTAATCTAATAGCTATGAGACAGAAGAACAGACACAAGTAAATTGTTTACTGGATCGTGATATTGTACTGTATAGCATCATCTGTGTAATTGGATGGTCATGATGTATACTGCCAGATACCGCTCATGATTATAGAAGTTAAAACAGTTTTAACTCTATTTACCAACATAACACAGATCCTATTGGGTCACACCATATAGGAGTTAATCGGAGAATCTTATTGTGATTGATTATAAATTGATTATGATCAATAATAAGATGGTTATAATTAATTATATGTGTTATAATTAAATTATAAATGTTATGTAAAAATAACAAGCAAAAACATTGGTTAATTTATAAACGTGTGTGACACGTTGTATAAAAGTTAACCGGTTAATTTATAAATGTGCAGGACACGTTGTACAAATTACCGAAACAACAACCGCAAGAAATATAATTGTTCAAAATAATTATACGAATATTATTTGTATTCGGGCCGAGGGCATTCGGGTCTTTTCAGATTCGTACTTATCCGCATGACATGTCATCGATCCTATCCAGATGACACGTCATCAATCCTATCCACATAACACCTCACCCCCTAGGTGGCATGCCTTGTCATAGGGGTATTTTGGTCTTTTCACATCATTTTAGAGGCTATAAATAGAGGGGTGCATGGAGAGAATAAAATACTAATTCACTCATACCGTTTCGTGTCGAAACGAATCGGTATTTTCTCTCTTTCTCGGTTTCTCTCCCAAATAGTGTTTCGGTTGAGAAAAGAAAGTTAATCGTAGTTGACGTATAATCTTGCGGGTTGTTGTGAAGTATATTTACGGGATCGATGAATAGTGTTTTCTCGAATTTTGCGGTATGTCAGTTTTGCTTATTGATGAAACTGAGTAACCGAAAATTCGTGTTTACCGGTTTTCGTCTTTTTCTTCGTGAATAGTGTTTTTGCATAATTCTGCGGTTTATAGTATTTCTGGCAAAAGAAATAAACCGCTCTCCGGTTAGTCCTGGTGGATAACCGATAGAGGCACCATACGTTTGGTGCTCCGAGGAGAATCATTCCCGTGATCTAGCTCTACTCGCTCGGTCTGCATTCCAACTGTGATTTGAAAACAAGGTATAAATATGCTATATTAATCTATTTAATTGGTAAGTAGATTAAAGTTTTAGAAATCAATCATGGAGTAGATCTGTAAAATGATTAAATTGGGTTTTGATGCCAAAGGAATACTGAAGGTGGACCGCCTTGGAAAGTTTTCTGACATACCCCGTTTAATCCTGAGCTTAAGTTGGCCGTAGAAATTTTTGTTCTACGGTTATTCCGCAGCTTAAGCCTAAACGGGTTTTGGTTACCCTGAAACCCAACACTACGCATGGCCAGTTGGCACGCCTACCGTAATATAATTGTTACAAAATATAATATAATTGTTAGAAAACTTTATATAGAATAATAATAAAAAATAAAAATAAATGACACCATAATATAATTGTTACAAAACATCACAACCCACAACAATATACACAAAAAAAGGACAGGAAAAGCTGTGTAAAGTAGAACCGGAGAGAATAGCGCCAAATGTCTGGCGAAATTAAAAGCCCGAAGCGCATATATTTTCTGCGCTTCCAAAGAATAATTCCGGACCGCTCATTTGCTTTAAGATCCGTGCAGCGGATCTGTAATTTCAAGGTCGGAGCGCAGATATTATCTGCGGGCGGGAATAAAAATTTCAGAGCGCAAATATTTTCTTCGGAGGGGTATTTTTAAAATTTCAGTTGAAAACTGGTTATTTTTAATAAAATCATTTTTTTTTTGGGTATTTTTAAAAAATCGGGGCAAACAGAGAATAAAACTAGTAGTACCGTCAACAAAGGTAATGTTTTTGTGTAAAGGAAGCACCAGTTTTAAAAAATAATAATAATAATAAATAAATAAATAGATCTGAACCCTTCCTTTGACTCAGAAAAAATGTTTCTTTTCATCAATTTTCTCACGATACCAACGGAAAGCAAAAAAAAAAAAAATCTTGAGTAGAGACGGAGCATTTTTTTTTATGAGAGAGCATTGCTATCCCACCTTAGGAACGCCTAACTGGATATCTAGAATAAGCAAACGAATTTGGATCCTTTGAATTACTTCAAAGTTCGAGTTTAGATCCGGACCGTCTAATCAGAATTTGCACAACTATTAAAGTGCTCTATGAATGTCAATATGGCCCGAATTGGTCCGGATCTAACTTAAATTTTAAGTTATTTTAAAGGATTCGGATCCACGTAAAATAGTTTAGAGATATTGACATTGGTGTTTTGACTGTGTAGTATTCAAGTTATTTGTTTTTTTATTTATTATTTTGACTCTATTGTTCTATTGTTTGTAAGATACATAAATTAAAATACCAATATCAATATCTTTTACCCATAATTTTTTTTTTACGTGATGACTTATTTATTTTCCTTGGCTGCTATCAGATGAAAAAAAAAAGTAGGTGGATGGTTTCTCTATCCTATTTTTTTTTTCGAAATCTAGCTTTCAAATTCATAAAAGTTCTAATTATTAAATAAATAAATTCAGCATAAAGTAAATATATCACAGCTGGACATCTGCCTCCATCTTAGCCGTCCAAATGAGATCTGCCACATCTGCAAATCTTGAACTGATACAATTAATGGATCAATGCATTGAACAGCTCAATGCTGCTGACACTGTTTCTAACTTGTTCTAGTGCAGGCCAAGTGGCAAAAAATTTAAAAAAGAGAACAACTGGTTGCAGCTGGCCAGAATTCCTACACTAATTAGCATCAAAATATTCTTTGTAGATTAAAAGAAGAAAAAAGAAAGGAAAAATCGCACCTCTCCGCAACAATAGTACAGAGAAACCATATTTTCTTGAGGTAACAATATTTCTCTTTGGATCACAGCTGTCCGATGGGACCTCGTGCCTTTCATATCTCACTGTGACTCATGTTTTATATTTTTATTTTCAAAATTTAAACTATCAATTCAAACTGCTTAACATAATATCAATACTAAAATACACTTGAGATGAAATTTTATATATTTTGAAAATTATTTACTATTTTATAAAAATTATAAAATTTGGTCTCCAAAATATCACTAGCAGTAAATACAGAACTCGTTACAATTATTGACTAACTTCATTTCAATTAAAGCAAACTATTTAAATTGATATATTTTTATTCAGTTCAGGGGATTTATTTATTTCTTATTCAACAAATGAACAAATAGAAAATAAAATAAAAACTAATGTTGCCGTATCTGAATTGAAAGCTAGTTATTAATTAGGAATAATATCCCTTTCATGTTTAGAAATATTGTTATTGTCTGTCTTTGTTCAATTTAGTTTCTTCCTCACTGCTCAGAAATAATTATCTGCGCCTGTTGCTGGTCCCACGCTACAGAAACTAACTACATTATCTCAAGTCCTCAACTATTTACTAGGGAATTCGTATCTTCTGAAAACTAAAAATTCTGAGGTACTGCAGAAATAATTTGCACCGTTTGATCCACATCGGCACGAATATTTAAAAGGTTTTTGTAAATTTTCAACTTGAGGAGGTCCAGATGATGATGGAACAAAATTTGAGATATGTAGAGAACAAGGACTCATTCACTTGGCCACAGAATAATGCCTAACTGACATCAGCCTTTGTAGGCCCCATACCATAGGTATAAAAGTTTGTTGGGCTGGCCCACATAACTGTAGACAATTTTTTCTAATATATCCTCTGTCAAATGGTCTCTTATTGTAGACCCCTTTTTTTTTATAATATATTCTCTGTGAAATAGTACTTTGGATAACTGCTTTTCTCAATCCGACAGGATAAATCATCCTTAAAAAGGGGGGAAAAATATTTATAAAACGACTGAACTACTCGTTCTTTTCTGTATACTAATAGTTTGGGAATTTTACAAGAAAATAGATTAATAGAATTAATGCAACAAGAAACTACAGCCTCTACAATTATGTCACACTTTAAAAATAAATAAATAAATAACATTAGCGCATTAGGCCCTTGTCCTTTGTCCTTTTTCGTTGTCTTTTAATATTCCTAGTTTCCTACCTTGCAAACTTCTACCTTTTATTTTTTTAATAAAATGTACACAGAGCTTTTCATACTAAAAAGTTAATATTAATATTTATAATAGTTTGACGACATCGAGCCTAAGCCTAAGAATTAATGCATTCCGATAAAAGATTATTTAAAGGATAGTGTAAAACAAGGGCCACACATAAGAATTCAGATCCACTGCAATACCTGGCCATATAGAATGAATGAGATATGAGTTGTCAGCTTTAATCTGGCACAGATCTCAAAGAAAAACCTCCTCCCCCTGTATTTCAGATAGACGCCTGTATATACATAGTCAGTACCTCAGATACATCATACATGAATCAAAAAAAAGATACATCATACATCACATCACATTTAACAGCTCTGGAGACGATATTTAGTTGATCTGCTTTAAGTTTGGCTACACGGAATCACTGTGAAGGATTCCTATCCAAAAAGGAGAAACCTATTATACAGAGTTAATTAAGGAGATCTTTTCGCCATTTAAGTAAGAGTTGAATATGTGGCCATGTATTAATTTGCTTGTTAATCGTCCTTTTTGTGAGAGGTCCCCGTAGAACATTAGCGTGCTTCTGAAAAACCGTTGATGGTTGGTGTGACACCTTTGAGTTCTACTTCACGGATTGCCAGAGGGAAATACTTTCAGAATCGCAATTAACAATTAACCAATTTCTATAAATTTGTATCTTCTGCATTAATGCACCGTTTAAGTTCAGATCAGGTCCGTTTGTTAAAGAAACCTCGTGCATTACAATGGTGGACCAGATTTGCCCGGATTCTGATCGGACAGTTCGGAATTAAACTCAAACGATGTGTTAATGCAGAGAGGATGCGGGGACAATATTTCAACTGGACCAGACCTCGACAGTTTAAAGGCATCGAATGCCGTTTCCCCGTATGAAGCATACCTGGCCCCCGGACCAGTGTTTATACGATATTTTTCAATTGAATTTCTCTGATCCTGATATTTTACATCTTGTTTGGATGGAGAGTAGAGGAAAGAAGGGAATTGAAAGAAAAGAAAATATTTTATCGAATCGTATTTAGTTAACAAAATTATGTCAAAGGTGCAGAGTATAGATTTAATATTGTATCATTATAATTAATAGAATCGATTTTGTTACAAATATTTAAAGTGCACCAGATAGAAAGAAATTTTGTTACAAATATTTTAAAAAAAAAACACAAACACCTAATCTTATCTTACATATATAATTCTTAGACAATTTCTTTTTTTTCACAATCCTACAACAGCCACCGAATATCTCATTAACTTTCTAAATTTTATTCAGCCAAACAAAAAATAAGATTAAACGTTAGATTTATTTTTCCTTGTTAATCATCTAAACACAAAAAAGTTAAATATGTTAATCTTTCTTTCTATTCCAATCAATTCTTTATATTCTTCACCTCCCCTATCTCTACTCTCCATCCAAACAGGGTCTTAGTGTTGCCATTTTAGTATGTTTTAGCGCACTCAACACAAAAGGGAAAGGCAATGTCCAGAGTCCAGAGATAATGAGATATACATGCACATCCAGTGTTACAAGTAAATTTCAACTCAAAAAATGTAGCAGACATAACAGAACACACACAACACATGTGAAACTCACAAACGCATACAGACAGATAGAGGGGGGAGGAGAGAGATAGAAAGAGAGACTAACAAACTAGGCAACATGAAAATATCATCAATATACCAAACAGTAATGTAATATAACAAAATGTTCTCAGTTCTCAGTAGGAGGCAATGGCCATATAAAGACAGCAAGAGTTACTTCAAGATCCGCATTTGAATCCATGGCAAACTGAGAGGATGATGATGAGGATAAGGGCGATGATTATGCCAAGCACAATGAGCTTGATTTTCATGTTTTGGAGCCACATCTTGCGTCGCACCTGGGTTCCCTGCTGTCTGAAGTCTTGTGCCTGAAAACATTCAAATAATTAAAATGAAGTTAGAAAACCTAGTAAACCAATGAGATACCGAGAAAAGAAAATAATGAAAAGGAGCAACTTCACTAATTCCATACTGTCCAAAATCCAACATATACTATGCCTTGAAAATTCAGATTATACTGAATTTCTTTTTTTTTTCTTTCTTTTTTTAGTTTAAGCCACTGTAGGCAGATTATGCTGAAGTTCAAATAACTGTACCCTTCTATTAACCAAGTTCCCTCCAAATTAAAGAATCATAAAATAAGCATAGTATAAAGAAAATGATTAAAAAAAATGGTATATAAAATATCACAAGTAGTTGGTTATATCATTTCATATATGGACACAATAGGATAATGAGTTAACTTACCAATATGGTGAGTCAAATAGAGCTAAATGGCATAAATCAAATAGAGGTAAACCCTAACCATTCTCAATGCCACATGAGAATCTTTGGCCAATAGAAACATATTATGTCATAGCAGTGCATCATGGCCTAAAGAACTTAGTACAGGAATCATTTCAAAATACTGGGACAAAGGATAACATGGTATATCATTGATAGAAGAGAAAATACAACAAAAAAAAAAAAAACAGACAGTGCACCTGGCCCAGTCAATTTTTAGGTGCAGGAATTAAAAGGTTAGTGTCAAAACATTAAAAAGAAACAGTCTGTGCATCTCTACGCAACCACATGTGTCATGACAACAAGAAACCGTAAAAAGGAATAGAAGTACAACAGCATGAAGAACCAAATTTCTGAAGCATGTACCTGGGAGCGAAGGTTCTCTGTTTTGTCAACAAGCAGCTCAATTTTCTCGCCTCGATCAAGAACCTGAAATGGAAAGTGTGTGAGAAAATTAGAATTTAACTATTGACAAACAAGTGCTCCTCATAAACTTGATTTTATCACCTTTTCTATGTTCTCCATCATGACCCCTTTGACTTCTGAGACTTGTGCTTTGACTTTAGCCATCTTGCTTATCTCTTCTGGGTGATCCACACAGTACTGCATGTGCTCCTTCAGTTTTGACCTAATAAAAGAAATAGTTGTGTTATAAATTTATATGCTACGCTTCCAAATTGGTTAGAAAGTTCCAACTCTAGTGCCTGTATGTATTCTATTTGCACAATGACATGTCTTTAGGAAAATAATTCGCACAAGTCATCGTCAGAACCTCAAGAATCCCAAATCTGCTTATGCCACTAATATACCAGTGCAAAAACCTTAACACCCCCCCCCCCCCCCCCCCAAACAAATAAACAAACAAACAAAAAAAAAACGACCTGACAGTAGGTTTAGGAAAGAGTGTGTCTGTTCTTTTTGGAAGCGAGGCGCAACCAATGACCCAAACAGTCCGATGCCCGCTCAGAACTGTCCGATTCGCTTCATGATTCATGCATGCTTGATCAGCACAAATATTGGAGCTGCGCGCACGAATCATGAAGTGAATCGGATTGTTCCGAGCAGGCATCGGACCACGGACCAATTTGGGTCCGGTGCCCATCAGACGCACCCCGCTCCCATTCTTCTTACATGGTGTATATATTCAGGGGTGTACAGGTTCTATACTTGATTCTTTTTTGAGGTTTCTACTGCTGTTTTGTCCAAAACTTCACTAGACAGAATGATAAAACAAAGCCTATGTTATCAGCTTATGTTGGTATAAGAACGAGATATTATAGAGCTAAAGCTAGAAATAGAAATATGTATGTATAGAGCTTATATTTCCTTTTTTCATGTTATTCTTTTTCATTTTTAGATTACTTATGTGCATAGTATTGTAAATAAACCTTTGATTTTCTTATCAATATATTGTTGGCACTGCCAACCTTCAAAAAAAAAAAAGAACGAGATATTATAATATTATACTCTGAACACCATGCTTCATAAGAACCTCTTTGTAAGTGCAGCAACTTACGCAAAATCACGGTTAAGGCCATTGGCTTGGGCACTTGCAGCTTTGCCACCCCCAAATCGCTTCATGAAGTCTTCCTTGACTCGCTCGAGAAATGCGATAGGAACTTGCCTACCGACTGACTCAACCGCAACCACACAATAAGCTACAAAAAGAAACATAACAGAGGAGAACTTAGGAAAAGTAGATCTGGCAATATGTAGAAGCAGGTCTATTCACTTGATTACAAATGGCTGAGATTTAAATTATTTCCCAAAATACACAGGTAGGCCATGGATGACAGTGCTTATTCATCCACTTGTCTATTAAATTTGTTCATTTCTATGCTCTCTTCATTCTATTTTCACTCACAAGGTGGCCATGGATGAAGCTTTCAATTCAACCCTCCTAACTGGAAACATCTTAAAGAAATGAAGAGTCAGCACTAACACGAGTGCAACTAAAAAACAAGTACTAATTGCAAATTTTCAATCATTAAGGGTGACACTAAATACAAATACTCCAGGAAAGGGGCCATAATGAGAAAGGGGAGGTAGCACAATTGGCTAGGAAAATGTTCTAGAGTTGTTATACCCAAAGGTCGAGAGTTCGATTCCCCCTCACGAACCTTGGTAGCTACTACCAAGTTTTCAAAAAAAAAAAAAAAACAAATACTCCAGGAAAGGGGCCAATAATAAACAAAAGTAAACCCAGAGCAGAAGTATTGTTTGTTAATTATATAAACTTGACAAGTGAATACATACTAAAATTTATTAGTTTATAATGGAAAAATATGAAATTAAACATAATATATGCATAAAGTGGAAATCTTATGAAAAACTACAAAATGATACCCATAATTTGGAATAAAGACGTAACCAGGGAACAAGTGCCTAGTCAGTTGCATCGCAAAATCATTAAATTGCGAGTTATGATATGCAGACCAGAAGGGAAAATTTGGTAAATCCCACTCTGCTGACTGAAAGAACTAAAACAGAGGCAAGTTGAGGCACTCTTATCCTCATAGTTACCGAATCTTGGTAATCTACATTTACTGAATAATACTAAAAACAACATATCTATTACCAGAATCAATAAAGGTTCATATAACTAACTTCCTCTATTGCTTTGTCACTATTTAAGAAATAATATATAACTACAGAAAAAAAAGCAGAAAAGAACGGATGGAAATAAAAACTGAAGGATCAAATTGAATTATACGAACTAATGTAGACAATACAGAAAGCAAAACTAAGGAAAATGTTTTAGTTCAGTTCTGAAAAAATAGCAAAATACTAATAATGATATTTTCATCATTAGGGAAACTCAATCAATTAAGATCCTGAAAAAAAAAAAACTACAAAGAGGCAGAGATTGATTATATACTGCTAAATCATAACTCGCATATGGTAGTGAAGACAAAAACCAATCTTCAATAAGAAAATGATAGATCAGATCATTAGACGAAAGAACATGATCCCTGGATACGACCAGATCTGGATTAAATTTGATGAAGAAAATAAGGAACAACAATAACAATAGTACTACGACAACTGGATCTGAACCACATATACCAAACAAACACAAATCAGACCAATCAAAACCCTCCTAATCAGCTGAAGTAACCATCAACTTTCAAACTGCACATAATAATGAAAATCAAAGATAGATCTGGATCGAAGAATTAGAAAAACTTACTGAATCCATCCTCGACGAGGTAGTTAAAAGTGTGGCCATCGCAGTTGTATGTGAACTTGTTGTTGCTAGCAGGAAGCTTCTGGAGGCACTGAGAGGCGATGGTGGTGAAGTTTCCGCTGAACTCGGTGTACTCCGCCAAAATCACCGTGCCACGCGCGACGAAGCTGTAGATCAGCGATTGCTGCCCCATCTAGGTTTCGCTTGCTCTACGACTGATGGATTGGTTATTGCTCACTTCTCTGCTGCTTCGCTCTCGCTAGATCTAGCGAGAGAGCGAATTTTGGGGCGGTGGAGGTTATAAATGGAAATCGACACTTTTAATTTGCTTTTATTTCTATTTACGGGTGCGGGAGAGGGGAAAGGAACAACAGTACGAAATGGAGATCACGATTGTTAGGATACTGGAAATGAGGGATGGACGCTTGAGCTTTGGTTTTGTACTGTGCTAACGAGTACTGATTCTCTAAGGTAACTCAAATTTTGAGTTTAAAAGAGGACCGACGACCGAGGACCGTTCGATCAGAATCCGGCCAGAGGTAGAATGCCCGGGACTCTATTAATATTCGTGTCAAACAGATCTGACGGTTCCAAACTAAAACTCAAAATTTGAGTTGCTTTAGGTGATATTGAATTCCTGTATAACCGTACAAGGCTCTTAGGATAATACGCTATACACACACATACGCCTTGTATATTTTAAAATATAACCCCGACAATTTCGTCAATTTAAAGCATCTTGTCAGCTGTGGTTAGATTATTAGTTAGGTATGAAAGTTTTTAAATTACTTGCATATGAAGATAACACCTTATTTATTAAACTAGATATAAATTTCAAAGAGTGAGTTATGGTAATATGCGTACTACACCACGGCTCATGTTATGCACTTATATTTTTAATTTTAAGTTTAAAACAATTTTTAAAAAAAATAACAGCCGATTTAAACCGTTTAACGTGATTTTCATATAAATTAAAGTTTATATTTTTTTTAATTTTATTTATTACTTTTTTAGATAATTAGAAAATTACTTGATTTGAAAATTCTGAACTATAAAAAATATAACTTTTTTCTACCTATCTAATGAGATAGTAAAATAATTCTAAAAAAATAATATTAGTCTACAAGTACATTTTCATACAACACATGGTTCGAATCCACTATTTAAATTTTTAAAATAGAGATGGATCCATAACACGGGGCAATCTGCCAAAATTTTTATTAATATCATTTCAAAAAAAAAAAACCACTGAAATTGAAAAATTCAAAAAATACTAAAGTCTCCAATTCAATCTGCGATTGCAAAAAATAGAATAATTAGAAGGAATAAAACTCGTAAGATATTTAGGGGGAAAAAAAGGTATTGTCAATAAATTTCTCAGACAGAACGATTAGACAAAAAAAGGAATCGGCGCTGAAAAGTTCTCCCCCACGTAACCGTGTTCCTCCTGTCATTAAAAATTGGTTACCGCATAAGAATTGTGACTCAGAAACTTCGACAACATAGCTAAATTTCTGCTGCTCCTTCTAGATGAGATATCTATCCCTTCTAATTATTCTTTCCCGTCCTTTTCATTTCCTAGCAAATAGAATACAGTTATAAAAATTTTAATTGCACAAGGTCGGGCTACGATAATATTCTATAGGGGGGATTTCACGTATACCCCTCAAAAACTTCAATATTACGTATTTCCCCCTCTAAATTTTAAAATTACATATTTCCCCATCTAAACTCCAAAAACTCACATATTTACCCATTTTATGGTATTTTATATTAAAACACATTCTAAATTTATAAAATACCTATTTTACCCTTTTATTAAAAAAACATAATATGCCCATCTGACTCCAATTTGAATCTGAAGGTTCCTCTACCGTCATAATTGCTTTAAGATCCGTGCGCGCTACATCAATACGAATCTTGAAGCGAACACACACGGATATTGAAGCAAATGTGAACAGATTTTAATGTGTTGCATGCGGATAAAAATTGCTTTGAGATCCGTACAGACTAGATTAACACGAATCTTGAAGCGAACACGCAATAATCTTATTGCGATGCGCTCGGATCGGACAGTATAGGAACCCTTCAGATTCAAATTTGAGTTTAATGGGGCATTTCATACTTTTAATGAAGGGTAAAGTAGGTATTTTATAAATTTAGAATTAGTTTTAATATAAAAGACAATAAAATGGGTAAATATGTGAGTTTTTGAAGTTTAGAGGGGGAAATATGTAATTTAAAAAATTTGAGGGGGAAATACGTAATATTAAAGTTTTGAGGGGTATACATGAAATTCCCCCTATTCTATATTACGAATTGATCCGTATTATAAAAATGTATATAGAGATCAAATTTACAGGTATATTTTCATATACATATCATGTTGAAAATAATTAAACTATGAGTCTATAACAAATGCACAATCATTTTGGTGCTCCCATATGCTCCACGTCCTTTATCTCTATTTTCAAAGTCGAACAGTCGATCCGAACCTCTCAACGTGATCTTCAGAATAAAATATGCTTGGAGACCAAATTTTATATTTTTTAATATTTTTTAACTATTTTTTTAGATAGATACAATATAACTTTATCGGATGGTCCAGAATCTCCTTAAAAAAATAATTATGTATCTACCTTAAAAAATTACAAAAAATTTGTAAAAAATATAAAATTTGGTCTCCAAGCATATTATGTTATGAAGATCATGTTGACCGGTTCGGATCGACTGTTCAGACTTTAAAAATAAAGATAAATGATGTAGTCTATATGGAGCATATTGGAACATCAAAATAATAGTGCATTTGAACCCTCCTCATTAATTATATTACATTCTACCTTAATAAATATAATGAACTTGTGTTTTTTTTTTTTTTATCAGTGTTATCTAAGTTTTCTCACGGATAGTTGGTAACATTTTTTTAATCAAGATTGATAGGAAGTGTCGCTTGACTTTTGTGTGCCTCTGATCCGGGATTTTCCCAATTTCTTTCTGTCCCAACACGCCGACTCAACCTTTTTTCAAAACTAGTCAACTAACAATAGTTGTTCTTGGAAAGAAATAAATTATAGAGGAACATTAGTTAATTAGATGATGCTTAGAACAGTTCTTTTATTGTAAAGAAATAAGTTAGAGGACAACAATAATTAATACAACAGGGAGAAAAAAAAAAAAAAAAAGCAAAAGAATAACTCTAGCGTAAATTTAACTTTTATGGCATATATATTTTTAAAATATATTTTTCCAAATTAAAAATTGAAATTGCATATGTTTTCTCAATTATTTAGATAGAATGTATATTAAATTCGAGTCAATTTGAGATTTGATTGGTCATTAATCATAAAGTTATTAAATCCTCTGTTAAAATTTTTAGTTGCTTCATGGAAGGCTCAATATCATTCAATCAATACGGTTCAAATTTAATACGTACATGTCATATCTAAGAAACTAAGAAGAAACTATGAAGTATGAACGCATTTATTAAGTTAATTTTTTTAAATATATATAATATTTAGTAAGAGTTTAATATGGAGTATGACTAATATAACATCAGTGTCATTTCAGTCTATATAACACCAATTCCAAAATCTATTAAATCGAGTTCAAATGGTGAATCCAAACCGTTCAAATCAAATTACTTTATGAGTGATGCGTTTACATGCAAACTTTTTATATTTTCAAGTTATTTTAGTATCAAATCAAGCGGCAAAAAAAATGAAAAATGAATGTATTAAAATTAACTTAAAAACTCAAACATTTGACTGCTTGACTTGATATCAAATAAACTCAAAAGCTTATAAATTTTACATGTAAACATACAATTAATGAAGTAGATTGGTTTGAATGGTTTGGATTCACCATTTGAACTCTGTTTGATAGGTTTTGGAGTTGGTGTTATATAGACTGAAATGACACTGATGTTACATTAGCCATACTCTTTAATATGACGTAAAAATAGGATGTCCATTAGAATTATCAAAATGAATTACAAAATAATCTGAGTTCCAATTCTGAAATTTAGATTCCAGTTTAAATTAATTACCTTCTTATCTGGGAGCAACAGAAAAGTTGAAAAGTAAAAGGAAATGAGAAGTCTCCCTCTCCAAAAAGATTTCCGCGTTGCATGTTTTACCATTCAAACTTGGAAATAAATGCCTCTACAAATTTGACTTATGTTCCAAAAAGACCTTACCAAATAAAATCCATTCAATTTGGATGTAAACCTTTTCCGCGAATGGGGTGGTCTACACGCTCGAAGTCGATCGTTCGTATTAATATCAAAATTCAAATTTATGCGGACTTGATTGGATGAATTTCAAAATTATTTATGATGAATTTTGATGATATCAAATTAAATTTGATCTTATGACTGCGGACCGCCCCCGATTTCTTTTCCATAATGCTCCGAGTTAATTTTTATTTTAAGAAAGTAACTAATTGTCTTATCTCATATATGTCATCCACGAGTTCATAAATTTATTTTTTGAAAAATCAAATATATACATCAAGAACTATGCATTTAATCCTTTTAGAATATATTTACAAAAAAATGTTCTAAAAATATAAGTTTCAGCCTTCAAGTATATTTTCATATGGTGATCACGTATGACGGTTCAGATTGACTTTAGAAATTTTAAAAATAGAGTTACAAACTAACAACTCAGGTCGATCTGTAATATTTATACGAGTGAGGCTATGGTACTATGCATAGCGCATATTGACTTGCGCTATGGACTTAAATTTTCGATTCGAAAGTTTTAACAGTCAATCCGAATCCGAACCATTCAATAGGATCTCCATATAAATATATATCTCTGTAAACTAAACTTTACATTTTTTTTAAAAAAATTTACTACTTTTTAGATGGTTACAAAATCACTGTTTTTGGATGGATAAACTAAATTTTACATTTTTTTAGAAATTTTTTATTGTTTTTATATGGATAAAAAATTACTTGGTCTGAAAATTCTGGACCATTCAAAAGCAGTGATTTTCTACCCATCTATTTTTTTATATAAAAATTATGTTAAAAAGTTCATATCAATTGTTAAAATTTTGAAAACATAAATATTAATATGTAGTACGGATTAATCCGTGCTATACACAATAACATAGCCTCACTCTGTTTATATTACCATAATCTCACTCTTTGACACTGTTTGACTTTTGACAAACATGATATTTCCAAATAATAAAAACGTGTTAGCCTTGTAAAATTATTAAGTGCATAGTTTTGTTGTTTCTAGCAATAATTATTTTAGTTTATTTGACTAATTTGTAAAATATATCATTATTGAATTTTACGATTTATTATGTTTTAGAGTTATGCAGGCTCAAGCCAATTAAAATTGCAATATGGATTGCTTGAATTAAAGAAATTATGAAGACATTTATCAAGAATTTAAATTGTAAAATTGAAAATTTGGTAAAGTGCTTTTGATGTTGTTTCAATAGGGAACAAAAGTTGGTAACGTTTATAAAACGATTTTAGCATGTACAACATGGAACAAAAGTTGGTAACGATTTTAGCATGTCAGAAACACTAGAGTACAGTTTGATCAAACTCAGAAGGAATCACAAGCGTTGGTAACGTTTGTCAATCGTTACAATGATTTAATTAAATCTGCGTTGTAACGTTTGACAAAAGTTGTAACGTTTTAATTAAATTCAACCTTCAGAAATTCTTATTTTTGATCAAGTTTTTACAGTGCAAAACGTTACGCAACGTTTTACAATCGTTGGTAATGATTTGATCAATCTCGCAGAAAAAGAAAATCTAGAATTCAAAATTGAACTAAAACGTTGGTAACGTTTTAGGTCAATTTGCTCTTTCTAGAGTTGTTTTTTATAAATAGAGCTGTGGGGTCTCTTCCCCACTTAACCTAGCTGCCCCTAACATTGCAAAACTCTATTTTCGGTGGGCTTGAGTTCCTCCATTGTTGTGAGAGCTTAGAACTTTTTTTTTTTTTTTGAAAACTTGGTAGTAGCTGAGAGCTTAGAACTTCAATATCCCTCAAACAACATTAAATCCACTTCGCTAATTTTAAGTTAGATTAGGTTAGAGTGAGCTTTTGAGTGTTTCTCTTGCGAACATTGATAGAGACTTCGTTCTCTTCTTGAGTTGTTCGTGTGATTTCCCTTGGTTGTAAGGACTCGCAGGCTCTTATCTCTAGTTAGCCGTGTGACTTTCCTTGGTTGTAAAGGCTTATCGGTTCACAAGTTATAAACTTTTCTCGTTGGGTATAGAAAGACGCACCTAGAAGAGGTTGCGAACTCCGTTATCATCCCACGTGTCAAATTTCTCTAAACTCATCTATTAACTTTTAATCGCAATTATTTTTCAGTTTTTAGACTAATTAGCGGTGCATTTAGTGTAACAAGTTTAGTAAAAACGAATGGTGCACATTAATTATGTACGTGTATACTGTCAAAATATGTAACAGTTTAAATAACTATTAACAGGTGTTAATTAAAGCCGTGTGAAAACTGAAAACTTATTAAAAGGAATTAGTCTTATATATCATCTTTATGGAAGAAAGTGTGTATTTTGATTTTAAGGCAAACGCTATTATCCATAACAAATCGATGCTGATGGCTGATGCACACATCAACAATTATTCTTTATTGAATAATGGGCTTATTTTTTCTTTTGAAATGATTGAATAAAGGGACTAGCCTCTGCATCTGAACAGTAGACGGCAAATCATCACACCTCCAAATATAAATAATAAATTGATAAAATAAGTATTACACTGACCACAGTAACGCGTATCTACTATCTCCTACGTTATTACCGCCAGGGGCGGACGCATGATTTTTGTCAGGGCGGGGCAATAATCGGATGCAAATAGCTTATCGGGTTCAAATCCAATAGTTTATCGGGTACAATTCAACATAACAAAAAAAATACCAATCAATATAATAAAAATCCAAAATTACTTGAAAAAAATCAACAATTCAACATTTATAGGGAATTTTGGTTCAACTAATTTTCGCTATTTGGGATCAGCGCCTATTTGGGCTATGCTAATTTGTTTCGCTCAGAGTTTATATGGGCTCCGTTCCGTCTATTAGAATTCCAGAATGGGCTATGGGGGGCAATTTGAATTCCAGGGAGGGGCAGAGGTCCGAAAAGCAGATTTTTAGCACTATTTTTGAAAATCCAGCGGGGGGCAGCTGACCCCCCCTGTGCTACAGTGGATCCGCCCCTGATTACCGCACCGGATTTATCAATAGAAATTGACAAAATAAGTATTACAAAATAAAAAGAGTATTTGGTTTGTAATATTTAAAAAAAAATTAACATTAACGGTCTCTATTTAAAAATTTGAATCAGACTCAATAATATTAACACTTTAGATCGGGATCAATAATTCTGATCGAAAAAATTTGGATAGGGACTGTTAATTCCGATTTCTCTAAAAATGTTACGAACCAATCACTCTTTCTGTTTTCGTGCATTTTATTTTATTAAGTTCTATGAATAACAAGTTAAAAAAATATAATCTAAACTGTTCAAATTGATAACCATATTAAATTGTGCTTGGAGATCAAATTTTATATTTTTTTGAATTTTTTTTTTACTATTTTTTTAGAATTCGGTGATTCTAGACGAGTCAAATTTAACATGACCATGTACGGAACTCTTTAAAATTTGTGTCGGATTAAAATAAACAGTTCAGATCAACCAAAATTTACAAATAACAATAAGACTATTACAGTTATGTCCTTGAATATGAGAAAGAGAAAAAAAAAAACATGTCATCATCCAAAATATTTTTGTAGAGAGTGGGGGCGATCATTTAAATTTGTGGACTCCTCATTCGCACCAAATTTTACGAGAAAGAGAAAGAAACATGCCATCATCCAAAATACTTTTATAGACAGTCGGAACCATGATTTAAATTTGTCAACTTCTCATTCGCATCAAATTTAAAACTGTCCCATGAATCTTAATACAATATGAGTGATTCTGATAAGATATTAGATCATATTTGATTTGATGCTCATGGCACCGCCTTCAATTCCTTTTTGTAGATATTTTTAATTATTAGTGTTTTAAAGAAAAGAAAAAAAAGGATCAAATTGCACAGGGAAAAGTCTAGGCGACAGCTTTTCGCTTGGGCCATAGCTGTTGTTTCCTTTCTCCTTTCTTTCAACTTTTGTTTTTCTTTTACTCTATTTAGTTTTTGAAATTGAGAGAATGGGTGTGAGTAAATGGAGAGGATTGTTATTATGTGATGGATATGCAGAAAACCGACATTTTTATTTTTACCCACTTATTAAATTATTTTATTAAAAATAACCAGAGTCTGATCAGAATTTTAAAAATGCCCATACCGTGAAAAAAATTCACGGTTCTGATTTAAAATTCAAAACCGTGGAATAAATCCGCGGTTTCGAATTTTAATTCATAACCGCGGATTTATTCCACGATTTTGAATTTTAAATCAGAACCGTGGATTTATTCCACGGCCCTGAACCGATCCTTTTTAACCCGACCCGATTTGCTTCCTCTCCTCTGCTTCCTTTCCTCTTACGACAAAGAAAAAACAAATTCGGTCTCCTATTCCCTTCACCACCGCCTATTCCCTTAAACCGATCCTGGCTCTCTCTCTCTCTCTCTCTGCCGCCTATTCCCTTCACCGCCGCTGCCATCAGCGCCCCCTCTCTCTCTGCCCCTTGACCACCTCTGCCTCGCGAGCTTCTCTCTTGCTTGAACAAGTATTTTTTTTCTTATTCGATTAGTTTAGGGTTAAATGTGATTCGATTAAATTATAGTTTAGTGTTAAATGTGATTCAATTTGATTTGATTCGATTAGTTTAGGGTTAAATGTGATTCGATTAAATTATAGTTTAGTGTTAAATGTGATTCAATTTGATTTGATTCGATTAGTTTAGGGTTAAATGTGATTCGATTAAATTATAGTTTAGTGTTAAATGTGATTCAATTTGATTTGATTCGGTTATAGTTTAGGGTTAAATGTGATTAATTAGTTGAAATGTTTGAATTGGTCGAATTTCATGAATTGTGAGAATTGTGATTGATTAGTTGAATTTCTTTATTTCTTACATGTTACGGTAAAATATTAAAATTATGTTGTTGAGTAATTATTTTTAAGAGAATTTGTTGTGCTCTTATTAAGTGTAAGATTAATTAAAATGACTTCTAATTTATTATATAGTTACAAATATTTATATCCTAACCGTGCGACTGTATATATATAAACCATTGTAATAGTTAACTAATAAATTAAAAATATTGAATTCTCTTAAGGACAAACTAAAAATCATAAAAGAACCATGGAAAAAAATGAGTTCACTTGATTGTTAACAGAAATTTGTATGGAATAAAAAAAATTTAGTTGAACCTTGATTCTATCTACATAACAAATAGCAAATACAATAACTCTTTAACATTTTATTTAATAATAGTTAGGAATGAAATGACCCATATTTATATACATAACGATGTCTAACGTAGGATGGCTAGGGGACGACCTAGGAGACCACCACCACCCGACCCTGTTGATGAGCCCATTTCCGAGAACAGCAAGGACCATTTCAGTCCTTTATTATGGATGCCTCACGATGAGCACCGAGTCTCACTGGCATCTGTTGAGGTACTTGATTACTTTTTACTTTTGTTTTTTTAAGATTAAATTTTGTCTAGGTCTCGTATCTTCATGTATTTATGTTGTTTATTTTTTTCAACGAAGAATGATGACATTTTAGATGTCAGGAGTCGGCATTATGCTATGAAGTACTATCCGTTGATGGACCAGTATCTGCAAAATTGGGGGTTGTACCATTTGGTCAATATTATGGAGACGCAGAGTAAGGCCATTAATGGGTCTCTCATTGCAGGACTAGTGGAGCGATGGTGCCCAGAGACGCACACGTTTCACTTGCCGTTCGGGGAGATGACAGTGACTCTCCAGGACGTTAGTGCCCTATGGGGTTTGCCCATCCAGGGCGTGCCCATTGGTGGCATATCTGACCCCAAGGATGAGCACACGATTAATGCCAGACTAGAAGATCTGTTGGGAGCCTCGCCAGATATACGAGATAATAGTGGGAGGTCCAGGTACTGTCTGAATAGGAAGAAGTTGCGAACTATGTTTGCGGAAGGAATTGATTGGTCTTCTACGCCAGACGAGGTTCATAGGTACTCATACAAACTATTCTATATATATTTATTTTGTACCCTATTTCAGAGGTACTCATACAAACTTTATAATTTCGACATTATAGATACACACGGGGCTTCTTGATGGACCTATTTGATTCTGTCATGTTCGCTGATGCAAGTGGTGATGCCATCCCGATGATGTATCTAGAGCTGCTGCGAGATCTTCAACCGAAAGAAAAGTACAACTGGGGTGGGGCTGTCCTAGCACATCTTTACTCCAATTTGTGCCAGAGTTGCAAGGTCAGTATGTTCTTATGTTAATTATTTCACTTGTCATGCACTTACTGTCTTATTTTAATTGTTGAACTTGTCCTTGACAGCTAATATTCTTTAAATTACAGCCGAAAAGTAAGGGCATACACGGGCCGGTACTTCTACTGCAGCATTGGTCATGGTCACGGCTACCAGTGGGGGTACCTGCACCGAATGTCTCGCCAGAGTGGGGAGAGCCCAATGGTTTTGAATGCCCGGCATTTGGCAAGAAATGGCACGGAAAACACGAGTTCACGAACCAGCCTCATGGAAAGCCAGTAGGTATCAGGCTGGTCTGAAGTCAGATTCAGAGCCTGGGTGACACGCAGGTGATCTGGACTCCGTACCAGGAGCTATACAATGAGGATAATCTGCCGCATATTGTAGCGGAGGATGAGGAGGTGTGGCTCTACAGGGGTCCGCTGGTTTGCTTCTGGATAGTGGAGCACCACTATCCAGACAGGGTGCTCCATCAGTTTGGATATGATCCACTCATCCCTGCAGATCCAGACGTCCCGAGAAATGTGGTCAGGAGTCTACACGGGTACGGGTAAGTTATGGTTTTTTAGCATTTTGTACTTAATATTAGTTCTTGCATTTAAATTGTAACTAACATATTAATTACAGTACGGCCCACGCTCATTACCCCGATAAAGATTGGAGTTCGCATTACTTGGTACACTACGATAGGGCAGCGAATATGAGGGACAACTTGTGGCAGATGCCAGCGGATGGGATACAGTTCCAAGGACATCCCCTATTGAGATATCAGGCTTGGTACCTGCGGATCTGCATGGCATCAGTATATTTAGAGGGAGATTACGACAATTTTCTACGCTCGAAGATGATGGTTATACCCCCACTGGTCGGAAAGGGGCTCGCGATGTAAGTAATGCACCTAAGACAACACATTTTTTTATCAACTTTTTTTTTATCTTAACTTTATTTTTTTTAGCTGCTACTAGCGATTAAAGGTGTCGCGCGATCAATCGTCTGTCTTGGAAAACGTGGCTACTGAGCTTTTGGACATGCGATGTTGAACTTGGTTGCCCCCTGCATTGAGAACCACGGCCACGAGGCAAAGCTAGTCACCATGCTGCGAGATGCCGGAGAGGAAATTGATTGGCGCAGAGTACAAGCCGCCGAGCCCAACGAGCCATTTGTTAGGGCTAGTGAGATGCCACCGGAGCCCTCAGAGCAGCCAGAGTGGGACTACCATCGTTGGGTACTGGGCATATCCGGTTGGCACGCCTTCCTTGATGAGCATGGACGTCCAGTTCTTCCCCAGGTATCTCATTTTTAATTTTATGTCAAATTAGTTAAATTAAGTTAGTTAAAATTTTCTCATTCGATAAATTAAGATTGAATTATTGGTATCCTTGCAAGGTCCTGCCTTCATGCCGCCACCGCCTCAGCCGCATGAGCTGCATGAGTTTTCGGACCCCCAACCTATGCATGAGTCTCCGAATTTCCAGATCAGCGTTGATCCATCGGTGTATCCATTTGAGCCCACAGACACATCCCCGCGTCAGCTGTATCCGGCGAGGGCTCATGATTGGGAGGCCTCTGGTAGCAGAACTCAGCCTGACTATGCGTCCCAGTTTGTGGATTCCGTATTCCATACCCCCCCCCCGCCACCGCCAGCTACCCACGAAGCCGAGGATCCATGGAGTACAGCACTCGCGATGAGCATAGAGGCCCAGCCCGAGGAGGAGATTACACCAGCTCGTAGAGCGCAGGAAGGAGAACCACAGTGGAATGACTGGCATGTCCGGAATTTTAGTAAGGAAAATAGGGGTAGACCACCTGACCGATATTCGCCTTAGGGTTTCCATGGATAGAGAGTTTTCTTATAGTTTTAGTTCAGTTTATTTATGTTATGTTTTATTATGTTTGAGTTTAGTTTTATAGTTTTTGTTTAGTGTAGTTTATCGTTCTATGGTAGTATTTACACAAATATTAGTTCAACTATTATTTCATTTGGATTGGTAAGAAATTATTGATGTTTAGAATGTTCAATTAATGTCATCCTTTGTATAGAAAATGAAATCTACCATAAATCAATGAGCATATTTTAGTATCTATATAGGCCCCTGGCATTTTTTATATTAATATAATAGTCTTTTTCGGTTAGCAAACTCATTTGTAATTTGAAAAATAATATACATGTATGTAGAATTATAGATAGATCAAGCCATCTTGTTATACATTAATATTTTGGCAAATATTTTGTTTCATTGTAGAAACTTAGAAATACAGAGATATGAAAATTATGAAATATTTTGAGGTTATCCAAGGAAATTGAATCCATTTAAAAAAATAAATAATCGTATTTTTAAGTGCTCATTTATTTTGGCCTCACTAAGAACAGATTTGAGGTGCCTTGGGACATCAATGCTATGATTTGGTCTATCCGATTTTTTATTCAAAACCGTGGAATAAATCCACGGTTCTGATTTTTAATTCGAAACCGTGAATTTATTCCACGGTTTTGAATAAAAACTCAGAACCGTGGATTTATTCCACGATTTGGGTATTTTTAAAATTCTGATCAGATCTTGGTTATTTTTATTAAAATATTTTTAAAAATGGGTAAAAATAAAAATATTGGTGCAGAAAATGGAGGATAGTTAATCTCTTCATAATCGTTTCTTTCCTTAACTTAAATTTCATTTCAATTCCTTCAATTAGGAGTAGGTCTAATCTAATTTTTAGTCACGACAAAAAAAAAAAAAAAAAAAAAAAAAAAAACACAGCAGTAACTAACCAGGCAGCCATGTTCTTTCTTTTTTTGATGTTTAGATGTGAGTGCTGGTGGTTTCGAGTTGGATGTAATTTATATTTCAACAGTTTCAGTAGTCTACTGAGTTTCCAAAAAAGAAAAAACTAACGAGACAGGAAAAATAATGGATATAAGATACTGACAAAACTGGTTTGGCTTTAAGCAACATACTAGATAAAGTAGACATGTAATTTTTAATCAGTGATCTATTGATCATACATGGATCGCATGTTGCGTAAAGCTAAAATAATTCTGTCACTGTTAATATCTTTATCCAAGACGGTAAACAATAGACACTCTACAACACTTATTTCTCATAATTATGGAGAAATTTCATGTAATAGATCTCCAAAAGAGAAAACCCCAATATTTCTTTCCTCTGCACCATACCAGAGAAAATTGATTTGGATTGCTTGCAAGTACTGGACCTTTATTGCTCCTGTTTCATTTCTTATTCTGTTCGTCTGATCCACCAATTAGAACTCTGTGATTGATTATAATCGAAGCCATAATAAAGATGACAGACCGCGTGTGTTGACAGAGAAATCTTGCAGACGGATCGGAAGGCTCTGATTAGATATCCAACCGAATTTTCGGTCCGATGGGCCGATGACAGAGCTGTTTTCAAATTCTGAGATAATCAATTTTCTCTGGTATGGGCCGATGACAGAGCTGGTATGGGCCGAAAACAGCCCCAATATTTCTTTCGGTCCAATGGGCCGATGACAGAGCTGTTTTCAAATTTCTGTAAATTTTGGTTCGATTTGTGCTTTGCATTCTAAACCATTCTTAACCAACATGTAACCTTCGGTAGTGTCTTGACTTCTTTTGTCGTATCAATTATTTTAATTAGTATTTTTTAAACAATTTCATATTTTTCTATTTCTACAATTTATTATCCTTGGTTTGCTAACGCGGTGTGTTCATAATTATATTAAGTTAACTGAAGCCGAGCCGCCGAGGACATGTGCTGCTTTAGTTTTACTTATTATTTTATTTTCTTACAATAAATTATATTGCCGAGAGTATCAATATGTTCATATAACGATATTTTTTTCCTAGAAAAACGCACCAGATCATAATAGTGGTAATTTTTATACAAATAACAGCAGCTTTTCGTTTACTCAGTCTCCAAAAACCATAATCCATAAAAGTAAGAAACCGCATCTCCATGTGATCTAAAGAGTGGAATAAGAAATTTAGTTCTCGTTATTTCATTAAACGAGCGTTAATTGAGTCGAACTAAGTTGAACTAAGATGGCATAAGCCGATATAAATTAAATCAGTTCACATAATGATTTAATTTTATTGCACATCATGACCTAAGTTATAATAAATATATTATTACTCATATACCGTCCGATTGAAAAACAACAAAAATATGTAATTTGCACGTTCAAAGTATCATAAAAAACCTATACAATCTGATAACTATTTTCAAATTTTAGATTACATAGTTCTTGACAGGAAAAGTTCGTTCCAATAAATTCTATAATAAACAAAATAAATAAATTATCTTACATACAGCTTTTCTGTTATTCAACCAATATCAATCAGTAAATTAAATGCATTTTTTTTGGATAGACCACAATGTCCGAAATTTTTATGAATATCCAAAATAAATATTAAATTTCAAATCTACACCCTGTTTGACTAGATTTTGAAAACTATCCAAACTGCAAATTTATTTTCTGATTTTATTATTTTCCGATTTTAGGCCTAAAACCGGAAATTTAATTACCAGTTTTAAGTTTTTTTTATATTTTTTTTCTCTCTCTTTAATTAAACAGAATTGTTTTTAATTTAATTTTTGTTTTAAAATATTAGAAATATTTTATATATTTATTTGAAAATAGGTAGAATACTATATAATTTGATTTATTAGAAAGATTGCGACAAATAATTCGGATCAACATTTTTCAGATCGGATTTTTTTAGGCTGTAAGAAAAATTAAAATATTTCTTTGCTTGTTATTAAAAAAATAATACAAATATTTTGAATATGATTTATCGATCACGGTTCAAAACTTACTTCTAGATAAATATAGAAAATATTTGAATTCTTCTATTTTTTAAAAGAAAAATCTGACATTTCTCTGACAAAAGAGTTTCGGTGAAGAACTTTTTTCTCAAGTTTTTTGTTTTTTCAAAAATAGAAAGAATTCAAATATTTTTTATATTTACCCAAAAGTTATTTTTGAACCGTGATCGATAAATCAGATTCAAAATATTTTTATTATTTTTCTAATAACACACAAAGAAATATTTTAATTTTTCTTACAGCCTAAAAAAATCCGGTCTGAAAAATGTTGATCCGAATTATTTGTCGCAATTTTTCTAATAAATCAAATTATATAATATTCTATCTATTTTCAAATAAATATATAAAATATTTCTAATATTTCAATTAAAAAATAAATAAATTATAAACATCTCTTTTTAATAAAAAAAACTTACAGCCGTTAATTAAATTGCCGGTTTTGGAATTCCAAAACCAAAACCGGAGATTTATTTTCCGGTTATGAAATTTGAAAACTGGAAAATAAATTTCCGGTTTTACGGCTTAAAACTAGAAAATAAATTTGTGCTTTGGGCAGTCTTTGTAATCTAATCAAATAGAGTGTAGATTTTAAAATTTAATATTTTTTTAAAATATTAATAAAAATTTCGGCCACAATGTCCTTCTCTCTGCTCATCTCAGACCTCACGACTGAGGGTTGAACACAATTTTTTTTCATCTTTTAATACACTACTTTTAGAAACGGCAATCTTTTTTTTGAATTCTTGGCAGTGGTTGTCAAGTATAATTTTCATTAATTAAACATAAATTACATTCATCGTTCTATATTCAGAACGTCATCCACATTAAAATCCATTAACATCTAAACTCAATATCTAACAACTAAAATAACAACATGAAATAAACCCTTCCCATCAGTAGCGGAGTTATACATGAAACTAGAGATGACACTTGCGATTCAAAAGATTTTGATTTTGGACTAAGATGCTAACGCATGCTGTTTTGGGCCGCTAGAGAAATACAACAAATTTCCGGCCCCAATTTTATATCAATATATAGGTTGGAGAGTGGTGAATGATTGGTGCTATAATTGGATCAAATTGACCTTTAAAGGATTCGGGTCTCTTAAGTTTGACTGCCCGCTAAAAATCGCTAAATTAATGGAGATTGGAGAGCATCGCTCCCATCCGTAGACCATAGCTCCTTGTTGTTCGGATCCGGCTCCTCTAGAATGTTAACTCTCAATCCTCTGCAATTAAAAAATTTGCTTCTCTGCAATAACTTGTTAACTATGCTAGTCATGAATTCAACTCTTTAAGTTCCCCTTTCTTGTGACAAAACTATTTATTGAAAATTCAGAACTTGCTGCTCACAAAAAGAAAAAAAAAATACCGGAAGTTAAAAATTTGACTTTCATCAATGAAAATAATAACTACCAGCAACAAATCTAATAATTTTAATGTGCATCAATTGGACAACTAAAGAAAAAAAAAGTTCGTTCATTGATAAAAAAAAACTAAACTTTTGTGATCCAGCATTGAAACTTTAATATTTAGATTATTGCATATAATATATTTACATTATACATAGAAAAATAATGATATTGTAAACTTTTGACAATCTTTAAATTTTATCCATTTTATTGAAATAAAATAAAATTATTAAATAGATTATCAATGCCTCAATGGTTTCCTAATCTAAAGAAGAAATTAAGAATTGTAGAGGAACGTGTTTACTATAACCGCAGAGATGCCTGAATCTTACTAAACTTTTATATAAAGATACTTCCAAAAACAGGTTAAAAAAGTATAATATAGTATTATAGTATGGTTAATTCAAAGGAAGAGGGAGATCCTCCAGGCTCCAGTCAACTACAGCGCCCCCGCAGCGCTAGTCACGCATTACTCACGCCTCACCGTGCACTGTTTACTATTCTATAATAATCCAATCCAAATCCAAATCTCACCCCTTGCTTCAATTATGGGAGAACAACAACAAAAATCAATTGCAATTTAATACTCGAAAGCGATCCAAAACCACTTGCCTTTTAATATAGGATTATAGGAAGCTTGCTATTTGCACGGATAACCTTGTATGATTTAAAATAAAATATCTGTTGTATGTGGTTATATAAGCCAACATGAGCATTATTTTACAATGTAGGATCTGGTTTTTTTTTTATTTTTTATTTTTTTATAATTGATTTGTGTTTTAGTTTAAAAATGCCAAATATATATGTTTCTATATCAAGACAAATACAAGTCATATTTTGACACGAGAAATAAAATTAGTTAATATGTGTGTGCTTTGATATGCTATAATTTTGGTTTCAATGAAAATACAATCAAATATCAACCTGCGAAGAAAAATAGCACGTGTGAATAATTTAAACCTTCAACGATTAGACCACTAATTATATTCATTCTTTGTTTGATAAGTTAACTTGCAATTTTACATATACAAAAAAACGTTTAATAAGTTTTAAATAAAATAAAAATAGACACGTTGTAGTAAGCAAAAATAATAAATAAATATACACTTAAAAATAAAATTGACAAAGTTGTTCCTAGCACCCTAGAAATCCGGATCAAGACATGCAAATCAAAATAAACAATATTTTAAGGTCACTTTGAAAATAAACAAACTCACGGTCACCGGGTTACGGTATCTCCGTGCCACAAAGAAGAAAAAATTATTGAATTACTAAAACAGCAATATACTTTCCTACTGAGTAGCAGCGACCGAGTGCGGACCTCTGAAGTAACTTAAATTTTGTGTTTATATATTGACCGTCCGATCAGAATCAGGACCAATCCTGCCAGAGGTGGAATGCACGGGTCCTTCAATATTCGTGTCAATATAGATCGGACAGTCTTCATCCAAAATTAATATTTCAGTTACTTTAGGGGATTAAAATTTGCTAGTGGCGACCCTACCAAGTCTCCCTCTCACTGCCCATTCAGCTCTCTCTCTCTCTATCTCGCCTCAAGATCTGCTCCTTTCCTTTCGGAATCCAGGCCAACTAACCGCCATTCGCGCCCCTTGCGTCAGATCAAGCTGGGTTTCGCCAAATCTGACCAAGTATGGACCCCACATCACTGGTCTCCAACATGTGGCACCAGCACCAGCAACAGTTCCCGCCGGTAGGGTTACCGCCTGGTTTGGTGGCCAGGGGCGACGCCTCGGTCGAAGGATCCATTGTGACGGATCAGAGTGCGGGTAGCCGTGGTGCAAATGCGAGGAGGAGAAGGCGCGGTGAGGTGGCCCCACCTGCTTCAGAGGACGACTCGTCTAAGCTTGTGTCTACTAGTAGTGGCAACGATTTGGTTCGTAATTTGCTTCTTAGCTTAGCTCTGTTCAATTTCTCACTTCGTTGTATTGTATGATAAATTGGGTTTTGGAAATTAAGGCATGTTAGTGACTAGAGGAGCATGATCTGATAAATGTTATTTACTCTACAAGCTGCATTTCCTAATTGTTTAGCCTCAGCCCATTACTTAGTGGCTTAATTTTAGCAACATTAGTCTATTTTTGGAATATTGCAAGTGTTAAGCTTTGGATGATGTATGTCTTGGTGTTTGTTTTGTTGTTGCTGTTTTTTTGTTGACTCTAAAACTGGAACAACTGTGATGATGTAATTATCCATATTCCGATCAATGGAATGGGCATTTTGCCTTTTTTAAAAAATAAAAAAAAAATTGTTTAGTAATTAGTATCTCTTTTAAGTTAGAATTTTTTTTTTTGTATTTTTATATGGTTTTTGGTCAGTATTCACGGAGAAATTTAAGTGTATTGTATTTCTGTTACATGCAGTAGTAATTGGACTCAAATAACTATATCACATACAGCAATGTGTTAGTTAAATCGGGTAGAATGGAGATTAGTTTAGCCAAGTGCTCTCTCTGTCTCTCCACCAAAAATATGTACCTGTAAATCTTAGTGTGGTCGTATTGGCAATTCTTTGAATTGGATGAAAGTTTTTCATCTGGCTATGTTTAGCTATAATTAGGTTAATTTTAGGTCCAAATGTTGTAACCTTTAGCTTTGTCATATAAAATCAGAGGCTTAGTATCAGTTTTGTTATCTTCTTCTCTTTCAGGAAATAAATGATTTTTTTTTTGTATTGTCAATCTTCTCGTCCTCTAACCAAATCATAACAAGTCACTGCTCAGCTAACCACTTCACAGTTTTCTTTATTTTACTTAGATATATTCAGTGCTACTCATTTTTGAAAGAAAATGTCTCAAAATTTGATTGCGGTACATAATGAACTGCTAATGAGATTTCCTTCTTTTGTTGTAGCAGACTGACTCAGAAGCAAAACGTATAAAGGTCTTGAAATCAAATGAAGAAAATGCGAACACCTTAAAAGTCGAAGCAGAGGCAGATTCAGAGCCTGATAATAAGCCATCAGAGCAAAATACTGCACCCTCTGAGCCACCTAAGCAAGACTACATCCACGTACGCGCCAGGAGGGGCCAAGCCACTGACAGCCATAGTCTTGCCGAAAGAGTAAGTACTGTACTATTATGAAATGTCAAAATAAGAGGTGCAGTATATAGAAACGAGAAGTACCTTGCATGTTCTCTGGTAAATTTGATCTGTATACTTCAAAGTTACAATGGGGCTTCTTTGAGACTGATCCCTGCTGAAACCTCAAGTGAGCAGTGAACAATCTATTACAAAGATAATTGTAATGAAAGCATAAGATAGAAGAAATTTGCTAGAATTGATGTACTTGGTTGAAGTAGCAATCATCACTTAGCTGTACCTATGGATCAATTCCTTTGTTCCTTTTTATTTGTATTGTTTGTATTTTGTTGTTGAAAACTTACAAAGGCCTTCAAGTCTCCTATCTCACTTTGTTGGTTAACTTTTGATTTGATGTCAGGCGAGAAGAGAAAAAATAAGTGAGAGGATGAAGATCCTTCAAGATCTGGTCCCAGGATGCAACAAGGTATCATAACTCCAAATATTTTCATTCTATTTACAACATTCGCCCAATTTTATTGACATGTGATTGAAGTTATATGCATTCTGTTATATGTTGGCAAGTTTTCCTCCCACTTGAATAAACCAATTTTGTAAAGCTAATTCACCTAAAATCAACCAAAGAGGGATTACCTGCTGGCTTTGTAGTTTTTGGTACTGGTTAGAAAGTCAGTGATTGAGTCGAGACAAAAAATTCGGGAGCAGTTTAGCCATGAGGGAGGAAGACATTTATAAGTAGTTGAAAATATGAGATTGTGGAGTACTTGTTGCAAATGTCATAAAAAACTGTTGGTCTAGGTTGAAATTGTGTTCTTCATGTAATCAGGTGATTGGCAAGACTGTGGTTGAATTACTAACTGGCTTATTTTTAATAAAACAGGTGATTGGCAAGGCCTCGGTTCTGGATGAGATAATAAACTACATCCAAGCTTTGCAACGTCAAGTTGAGGTATACATATACTGTTAAATTTTTTATAATATTTTCAGACTAAATATTTCTGTACTCGGAGTCGTGATACTGTAATTAAAATAGTGGCCACATTTTTTTTCTTAGTTCTTATCAATGAAGCTTGAAGCTGTGAATACTCACATGAATGCTACTGGCATCGAAGGTGGCTTTCCTTCTAAAGATGTAAGTTGATTGTATAAAATTATTATTATTATTTTTTTTTTTAAATTAGTGGTATATCCACCTGTTTCGTTACTGAAACAAAAGTTTTACAACCCACATATTTACAAACCAACCCCTCACCTACTACATCACATTTATCTCCCAAATGCACTCACTATTTCCGTATCAATCCCTTTACATCATTCAATCTATTTACTCCTACAGTTTGATTATTTAGAACAGCCAAAAATAGCCAGAAAACTCTTACATTTTAACGTAAAAGGTGACAGAGATAGAGATATCAGAAACTTGACCTTATCTATACTTGGGACCAATTCAAAACACAAATTTTAGTTTAACATACCATTTTTTTTAGTTTTTACGATTGAGTTTTGCACAACAAACCTTCCAAGTTCTTTCATAATTTTTTAAGAAAATTTCTACAGTTCCACACTTAGCATATCATAAATTTGCCAGATCAGTGGAATAATAATTTTTAGTACTTGATGCTTGGAGATGCAGTGTTCAGTTGTATTTACTATTCAAATAAATAGTAAAAAAAAATATACATTATATCTGTGTTTATTTATGTATTATTCTATTGTATTACAGTTTGGTGCACAAACATACAATCCTGCTCCGAGTTTGGCATTTGAACCGCAATCTTCAAGAGAATACAATCAGAACTCGGCACCGGAGTGGCTTCATATGCAAGTCGGAGGTGCTTTTGAAAGAGTCACATAAATTTCAGAAATAATAATAGTACCAAGATATGCTTCGGGTGGTAATAATAATTTAAATTAATGTACCAGGGTCAATTTAGTTCCAAGGCTGTAGGTTACGGATCTTTAGTTTAGCTATCTTGTTGTGTTCCAAATGCCGTTTTAATTATAGTTTGGAGCTTTCGTGTTGTTGATAGTCAATTTGTTATTTAGAACTAAACGAGCTTTAGTAGCTTCTATTGTAGACACAAAACTGCTGTTCTTTTGTACTCTTGTCTATTTATCCTTAATTATTTCTTGTGGTAAAGAAGCGGTGGTGGTACTAGAATTCGATATATCATTTTTTTTTTTTTTGGCTTTCTGATGCATTTGTGTTGCTACTTTTGACGAGGGATGCAAATTAAGGACGGTTTGCAGCACATTTATGTTTAAAATGAAAAATGCTGTGACAAGCCATGAACTTACAATTTATGACAATTAGCCCTCCTATTTTTTTAAATTTTGGCAGTGAGTCTTTGGACTTCTAATTTTTTCATAATTTTTTTTTTTGACAATAGTGAGTGAAAGCCCCCCTGTTTCATTATGAAACCAAAATTATTTTTACAATGTTATTTGGTGCACTTATGTACCAATCAGCAAAAGAGAAGTTAGAGGATTACATTGTCATCAGGCATCAGACAAGCCTGGAATCATATATCTAGAGTATTAATCAGCATATAGTTTGCTAGGTATTAGAGATAAAAGTCGTGCTCCAGAAACAGTGTGTCAATCGAGAGGAAGGTGGTCAGCATGTTGCTCACCTCCGCACACTATTTCGTACACTCGAATTTGAGAGTAACAAATCTTAACAAAATACACAGTGTAGTCATCTCCGAACAATGTCAGTTCCTTTCCGTTCCCTTCCTCTTTCTCTTCGCGGTCTGGTCACTCTTCACCTCCTCTCCTTTTTCTTTCCTTTAATGAAAATCTCTTCTCCTTCTCTGGAGCACGGACTAAGACAACACATTTGGAAGCAAGAAAACAATAGTCAACTCCTACAACGAGCGCAATGAGAAGCACTAGAGAGACTTTGTGAATGTGGACTAGAGGTAGTATTATATGAGTCAGGAGGAGAAGGAAGACCTCCTGCCTCATCAATGGCCTTGATCTTTCATCATTTGTAAGTGCTCTTCTAAGTCAGTTTCCTCTAAACTAATTATGTTTGGTTGGAGTAAAAATAGGTTATTTTTAGAACAAGGTTATTCGGATGTTTGGATGTGTCAAGAATAAAGGCTATTCTAGAACAGCGGCTATTCGGAATAGCAATGTGCATCCAAACAATATTTTTACTATTCGAAATAGTTAGAATAACCGCTATTCTCTATTCCTTGTAAATGTTGGAATAACTACTATTTGAAAATGTGAAGAAAGAGGAAAAAAATGATTCTTTCTCGGATTTTCGTCAACATACTCTTGAAATGACAAAATTGACACTAATTGAATGTAGTTGAATAGCTAGAATAGTGAATTCAACTCTTTTATCTTATTAGAATAGCATATTCTTATATAAAAGTTAGATTTGACTATTCTAATAAGACAAATGACAAAATAACTATTCTAGCTTCTTTTTTTCAGCCAAACATATACAAGAAGGAAGAAGGGTTCTCCTCGTTCACGGATGAGGTAATATTTTCATAATTGCACGTAATATTTTTCTGAGCACAGCTAATACATAATTTTATTTTCTTTGAATATATGAATAATTAGTATTTAGTTATCTAAGTACATTTCATATAGAGGTTGCGTTTTGTTTGAACTTTAATATAGAGATATAGATCCATAGGCCAGCATGAGGCCATCCATAATATATTAATATGCATATCACCATAGCCTCACTCATTCCAGAATAGTAATACTAAGTTACCTGCGTGATGCTGCGGGATCATTATTAAATTTATGTTATATTGAATTTTTTAAATATTTCAGAACGACGGAGCAAAAAATGAGCTTTATTAGCGAAAGGATACAAGTTAATAATAAAAAAATTCTGAGACTTCACAAAACTCTAATCACCTTTTTTTTGCTTCGCTCAAACGTGATTTGGAGTCAGATTTGTACCAAATTCGACGGCTAATGGAGTATGATTTGTGCAACGTGTTTGTTAGAATAAAATTTCTAGCACTATTGGTTATTCAAATTAAGGTCGAGAGTTCAATTCTCTTTCATTATTTTGCAGCATCTATAAAGATTTTAAAAAAGAAACTCAACAAAATTGATGAAAATTAGTTTATTACTGGTTAAGTACTTCGTACAGGAGCGGAAATGACACTAGCACAATTAGCTTATTCCAAAAAATGACACTAGCACAATTTTTTTTTCAAAATATGTTTCTTTTTCATATTTTTTATAAATAATTATAAAAACATAATTGTTTTTAACATAATTATATAATTATGTCATATTCTGATAATTTTATTGTATCCTGTGCTATTTTTTTTAGGAAAATTAATAGTGTATCCCTTCAAACTTTCAAAATAGCTAATTTTTCTATCAAAACATTGAAATTTCTTACTTCTCCATTCTTAGTTGAAATCCCTTCTTATTTGTCCATGCAGTGATTAAATCTGAAAATTTAAGTTCAACTTTTAATTTTATTTTATTTTGAAGTTTAAATGTCTATTTTGCTCCTCTTCTAAAATTGAGGTCTCTGTTATTTTTTATAAGACAAGAGAGAAGAGAGATTATGAAAACTAATTATTGCAACCAATTTTTGAGCTTTACATGTATCTCTATTTATAAAATAAATTTAAAAACTAACCATTGTACTATTAATTACAACTACCAACTACTAACCACTAACCACCATCTCCTAGCAAATTAATTATAAGACACTACTCTCTAAACTAGCCGTTACAATTCAAAAATTATAACTAGCTATTATTTTTAACACTCCCCCTCAAGCTAGGAATGTATATATCGTACAATCCTAACTTGCTTGTAATTTTTTCAAATGGACCCGAATCCAAGTCTTTAGTGAATATATCCGCGAATTGATCTTCACTTTTTACGTATGTGTTAGTTTGTAATAATCTAGAAGTCAATAATACGATAAATTATCATAAAGCTTTGTTCATGAATTGAATGTTTATTTATATATCATTTTGTTGCCTTGAGTATTATTGAATTTATGGATCATTTCGAGTTCATGACTGAAATTGTGAAACTCCATAATATAGATGATATATACTCTTAAAAAGTCACTGACCAAGGTAATTAGCAGGAACACTAATTACCGCGATAAGGTTAGTATGTGGATTAAAAGATGGTTAAGTTTTACAAACCACCTGACACGAGATGTCATTTTAATCACATAGATACATGTTCTAGGAACATGGTATTTGACATACCCCGAATGAAACATTAAATAGAATTGTGTTCGTGTCATTTATGTTTTCATTCAGTGTCACGTTCTACAGTATGAGGTATTTATCGTTCCCACTGAGAAATATGTATGTGTGATTGTTATCCACCGCTGTCCGTAAAAAGCAGTCATAACGGTAGCTTTTCCATATGTATAGCTTAGCTGAGGAAGTGATAGTTTACCAAGAATACTATTTGTCCCTCGTATCTCTATACGAGCTATAGCATCACTGGGCCCCTTGATAGAGTAAGATTATCTGCTAGCGGTATAATTACAAGAGTAATTATATTTGATAATCTGCTCAAGATCAAGAAAAGATTCAGTTAGCAAGGATGACACACATCTACCTTGAAACTAATCTGATAGCTATGAGACAGAAGAACAGACACAAGTAAATAGTTTACTGGATCGTGATATTGTACAGTACAGCATCATCTGTGTAATTGGATGGTCATGATGTGTTGCCAGACGCCACCCATGATTATAGAAGTTAAAACAGTTTTAACTCTGTTTACCAACATAACACAGATCCTATTGGGTCACACCATATAGGAGCTACTCGGAGAATCTTACTGATTAATTATAAATTGATTATAATTAATATTAAGATGGTTATAATTAATTATACGTGTTATAATTAAATTATAAATGTTATGTAAAAATAACAAGCAAAAACATTGGTTAATTTATAAACGTGTGTGACACGTTGTATAAAAGTTAACCGGTTAATTTATAAATGTGCATGACACGTTGTATAAATTACCGAAACAACAAACCGCAAGAAAAATATATATATAATTGTTCAGAATAATTATACGAATATTATTTGTGTTCGGGCCGAGGGCATTCGGGTCTTTTCAGATTCGTCCTTATCCGCATGACATGTCATTGATCCTATCTATATGACATGTCATCAATCCTATCCACAAGGGAAAAATGGTCATTTCACACCTATGCCACCTTGCATGTGTAGAAACATGGAGAAGAGTGTGGAAGGGTGTGGAAGGGGTATTTTGGTCATTTCACATATAAAAGGATGAGGTGTCAATGGCATACCTTGTAAATAGGCCGAACTTGGAGGGCATTTTGGTCTTTTGCAACCGACCCTAAACACTATAAATAGGGGTGGAGGGGTAGAGAGAAAATAACTAATTCATTCGTACCTGTTTCGTGTCGAAACGGATCGGTATTTTCTCTCTTTCTCGGTTTCTCTCCCAAATAGTGTTTCGGTTGAGAAAAGAAAGTTATACGTACTTGACGTATAATCTTGCGGGTTGTTGTGGAATATATTTACGGGATCGATGAATAGTGTTTTACCGAATTTAGCGGTATGTCAGTTTTGCATATTGATGAAACTAGGGCTGTAAACGAGCTGGCTCGGGCCGAGCTGGGCCTTGGCTCAGCTCATTAATTCTGGCCCGAGCCTGGACCGAGCGAGCTGGACCTAGAGGTCCCGAGCCAAAAGTCTTGGCTCAGCTTGTGACGAGCCAGCCCGAGCTAGCTCGCGAGCTGACGAGCTGGCTCACTGGGCTTTATTGGGCTCCTTTGCTGCTTTATTGGGCTGCTTTGCTATTATACAAAGGCTATTTCTAATGATTTATACGTGTACCCAATACATCATATGTACTCTCTAAATTAAATCAGCTTTAAAACAGCCTTAAAAGCAATGTAATAACAAAATAAAGAAAAAATATATTGAAATGAGCATAAATTCATAGAAAATAACATAAATTTATATGAATCCACATCAAATAACATAAATTCACACAACTAATTAATTTAGAAGATAGAACAAAAAGGCAACATGCCAACATCCAAGCCAAAATACCACAAAATTAAATTACTAATCAAGTAGTCAACAACCAAGCCAAGAAGAACACCAACAGCCATGCAAGTATCAGCCCCGCACATTTAAAACTTGCTGAAAATACACAAACAATTAATTAACATAGGAATAAGAGACATTTTTGTATAATTTCATACAAGCATAATTGAAAGTATTCAACTCACTCGTAAATTGTAAGGATTGAGATCAATTAATACTAAGATTTGACATTGGAAACTGAATTTCCAAACTCTCCTCCACACTTGCAGCTTGCTGAAATTTAAAAATTCAATATGTTATACATTAAATATATTAATACAAGCTAAAACATCAACTTAAATTAAAAGAATGAAGAACTCACTTGAAAAGTTTGCAATTCGGCCTTTGTGCCTGCTCTAATCCAATCACCCCCACAAACTAACATCTCAACTGTATCCTTCGTAAGAGAACTTCTATAATCATCTAAAACACGACCACCAGCACTAAAGGCCGACTCGGATGCGACCGTTGAGATTGGAATGGTAAGAGTATCTCTTGCTAGTTTGCTTAAAATGGGGTATCTCCCTGCATGTACCTGCCACCATTTCAATATATCGAAGTGTGTATGAAGCCTATGCTGAAAAACATCATCTTTTAGATAGTTTTCCAGATCTGAAGTAGATTGGCTTTCATTCCATGTGGATTGTACAAAACGCCACATATCAGTATCCTCATTACCACTGGCAACACTACTTGATGCAGCTGAAGCACCAGCAGTAGGAATCAGTATCACACCTAGCTAAAACATATGTTAACAAATGACAAAGAAAGTAAAAAGATAAAATATATGTTGACAAATGACAAAAACAGTCCCTAGCACGAGCTAGAGAGACAAAAACAACAACAATCAAGGAAAAATCTCATAGAGACAGTCAAGGCATCTAAGCCGGGAAATGCAACAACCCGCGCAAGGATGCGAAATTAATCTACACACATCCTACTTATCAATCACAAAATCAGCAAATAGAAAAGAGAAGGATTGCTCATAACTAACCGAGAACAGAAAAGAGGCGGAATAGAGGCCGGTACCAAGGAAGCACCTCGCTTCACGCCATTAACTAGCAAGTTGGGAGACAACAGCTTATGCCCTAATAAAGTTGGATAAAAAAAAAAGTTAGACATTACATAGAAGGCTTACAAATTTCATTAATCCCCGTTTGACATTAAGCAAACAATTTGTGCAAATGATAAATTATATTCTAAGATAATTATTATCAAACAAAATACAAATTAAGTGTAATAAAGCCTGATTCCTTCTTCACAAGCCAAGTGTAATAGATGCATGAATCAATGTTACCATTCTCAGTTTTATATAAAATATGAGACATCTTTGTATAAATTTTCATGAAATTCAACAAATATGACTCAAATTAATCAACAATTCTGAAATCTATGTAAGAACAGACGGGTAATCCTAAAAACTAGTTCTAACAAAGCACAAAAATTGCTTCCTGGAATTAACTATCAGAAGATATTTTGTAAGCTGACAACAGAGGGAGCCGTACCAGAGAATTAGAAAAAAGAAAAAAAATAGAAAAAAGAGAAAAAGATGGTTACCAAATAGGTAGAGACAGAATCAACAAAGGTGCTAAATTTCATGATGGTTACCAGAAATCGAATATCTGTGCAAAAATTAACAAAGATGGTTAGAAAATTAGAAAAAAACACAGAATCAACAAAGGTGCAAAACAGATCTGTTATATGCTGTTACTTGTTAAATTCAGGGTCTCTTGTCGTCTGGAACTGGGAGGTCGGAGGTCAGAGCTGGCTCAGAACTGGGAGGTCGGACGTCGGAGGTCAGAACTGGGAGGTCAGAGGTCGGAGGCTCAGAGCCTCGGAGGTCAGAACTGGGAGATCGGAGGCCAGAAGCGAACAACGAAGTCACGGAGGTCGGAGGTCAGAGCGGCGAAGTCACGAAGCGAGCCTAGAGGAGAGGAGGTCGGGAAGTTGGGAGCCAGATGTGCGCCGCTAGAGGAGAGAAAAGAGGAGTTTGAACTGCTAAACCTAAATCTAAATGGGTCGTATCTGTAATGGGCTGAGAAAATGAGAGTTGAATAGCCTACAGTGTATAGCTCGTTTAGAGCAGAGCTGGCTCGGTCTGAGCTGGGCCTTGGCTCAGCTTGTTTATTTTGGTTCGAGCCTGAGCCGAGCTGGCTCGTTAACAGCTCGGTCCACTATCGAGCGAGCTGTTAACGAGCGAGCTAGAGACGAGTCACGAGCGAGCGGCGAGCCACGAGCTTTTTTGACAGCCCTAGATGAAACTGAGCAACCGAAAATTCGTGTTTACGGGTTTTCGTCTTTTTCCCGTGAATAGTGTTTTTGCAAAATTCCGCGGTTTACGGTATTTCTGGCAGAAGAAATAAACCGCTCTCCGATTAGTCCTGGTGGATAACCGATAGAGGTATCACACGTGTGATACTCCGAGTCGATTCCTTCCCTGGTGAGGCTCTACTCGCTCGGTCTGCATTCCAACTGTGATTTGGAAACAAGGTATAAATATGTTATATTAATCTATTTAATTTGTAAGTAGATTAAAGTTTTAGAAATCAATCATGGAGTAGATCTGTAAAAGGATTAAATTGGGTTTTGATGCCAAAGGAATACTGAAGGTGGACCGCCTTGGAAAGTTTCCTGACATACCCCGTTTAATCCTGAGCTTAAGTTGGCTGTAGAAATTTTTGTTCTACGGTCATTCCGCACCTTAAGCCTAAAAGGGGTTTTGGTTAGCACCGCGAAACCCCAACAGTATGGTGTCTCTATTTCTTTTGCTTGAAGATAAAGTGGCAATCCACTTTTATATGCTTTGTTCTCTCATAAAACACGGGATTTGAAGCTATATGTCGTTCGGAATTGTTGTCGCAATACATTTTCATTGGACCTTAAGTTTTAAATCCCATGTCTAATAAATGTTGTTTGATCCATGTTAGTTCGCTTACGGTTGATGCCATGGCACGATATTCGACTTTGGCGCTTGATCGTGCTACAACATTTTATTTCTTACTTTTCCATGTGACTAGATTTTCGCCTACAAATGTGCAAAAACCGGTTGTTGATTTTCTATCGAAGCTTCCGGCTCAATCTGCATCGGAATAGCCACATATATCATTAGAATTATTATTTTTCATCCAAATATCTTTGCTGGGATTATTTTTTAAAAATCTCAAAATTCTATTTACGGCTTCTAAATGTGGTGTTTTCGGTGAGTGCATGAATGTACTAATTTGGCTTACGGAAAAAGTAATATCTGGATGTGTAACCGTTAGATATTAATTTTTCTACAAGTCTTTAGAATTTATTTATGCCTTGTAAAAGTTCACCTTCTTCACTATTTAATTTGCATTTGTTGTCAATTGGGATAGAGGCCGGTTTACATCCTAACTTACTGGTATCTTTTAACAAATAAAGTGTATATTTTATTTGAGAAATAAAAAGCCCTTTATCCGAAGTGACTACCTCTATTCCTAAAAATATTTAAGATATCCTAAATCTTTTATGTCAAAATTTTCTTTTATTTGTTTCTTAATTTTTTGAATTTGCTCGAAATTATTTCCGATAATTACATATATTAAAATGAGAGTTGTATTGATACCGTCACATTTAGTAAATAAAGAATGATCGGAATTACTAATTTTAAATTTTTTAATAAATTAAATAAGAGCTAAGTTTGTCATACCATCCCCGTAGAGATTGCTTCAATCCATAAATTGATATAAGCCTACAAGCCAAGTTAAAATTGGTTTCCAATTTATGACCGGTGGTAATGTCATATGCACCTCTTCTTCAAGTGTTTCTTGAAGAAAGACATTTTTGATATCCATTTGATAGAGGTTCCAACCATTGTTTACAGTAATAGAAAATAAAATTCTTACGGTTTTCATTTTTGCAACCGGTGCAAAGGTTTCATTATAGTCTATGCCATAGGTTTGGGTAAATCTTTTAGCTACAAGTCTTGTTTTATATCTTTCTATGGTACCATTACTATTATATTTGGTTTTATACACTCATTTACAACCAATCGATTTTTTATTTTTTGGTAGGGAAACAATTTTTCAAGTTTCATTTTGTTCTAAGGCTTTTAATTCCCCGTTCATAGTCTTACACTAAATTGGACTTCTAATTGCTTCTTGGTAATTTTTTGGTTCTAATTCTTTTTCAATACTAGTAATAAATGTATGGTATTTAGGGGTGCAAACGGGTCGGATATTACCCGTCCGAATCTGGATCCGTATCCGAATTTTTGTGGATTCGGATATGCGAATACGGATAGTTGCAGATTCAGATATGGATACAGATATTTTTTATGCATATTCGGATATGGATACGGGTTGAGTTTTGGAATCGGATATGGATACGGGTTGAGTTTCGGAATCGGATATGGATACGGATACGAATAATTATCCGTATCCGCATAAATTACTTTTTCGGATATCTGCATAATATACTCCTGTGTTAGTGTGTTGGATAATAGTTTTACATGTTTTGATTCTGACAACTAAGTTTAAAATAATACTTTTTATACATTGAATCTGAGTCATCTGACATATAATATAAACCAATTTCACTTAAAGACAAAATGTTTGGCATATTATATATGCATAATTCTGACAACTGAATTTATTGTTAGGATAAATTATTTAAAAGTTTGGATCATTCAAAATATAGACTAACCTTAGTTTCTTTGAACAACTCAATCCTAGCTTTGACATTTTAAATTGTTTATTTCATAAATTTGATTAATCTTGTTTTAAAGATGCTGATAGTGATTAATGTGTTAAGACTTGAGAGAATATCTTTAGAGATTATCTTTTGTGTTGGTATTTTTAATTAAAGGCATAGTTATGTTGGTGAATTTTAGTTAATAAGATATATATTTTGTAATGGCGTAACAAGTTAATTAGATATATATTTTGAATTAGAAATCCAAATTATATCTGTATCTGTATTTGCATCCAAAAATATCCGATCCATATCTGTATCCATTTAATATCTGATCCCTATTAGTATCCAATTACTATCCGATCCCTATTCGTATCTGAAAAAAAATACGGCTACGGATATGGGTTGAGCACTATCCGATCCGTATCCGATCCGTTTGCACCTCTAATGGTATTTGGTTGAGATGTTGTCATATGAAACAAAATCATCTATGTATTTGGTTCTAATTCTTTTTTTGGGTATTGTACCGAATAGGTCACATAATCTCTAAGTCTAGTTGATGGTTGTCGTTCCCTAGATGATCTTCTTATAACCGTTAAATTTTCTTCTATTTTATTTTCATTTATGTCGCTATTAGTTTCATTTTCTTGATTATTAATTTCAACTTGATGGTTATTTCTAGAAATAAAATTCAAATCATCTAAGTAAGACAAAACTATGTTGTCATTTTCATTATTTGAATATGTTTGATGAAATTTTTTTTCTCTCTAAAATATGATTCATTTTCAGAAAATGAAATGTTTCTAAAAAGGTACATTTTTTTATTAATTGGATCATAGCATTTATAACATTTTTTATAAATGAGTATCCTAAGAAAATAGTTTTTTGTGATACAAAATCAAATTTATCATTTTTTTGATATGTACGAAACTTGTGCAACCAAATACTCTCATATGTTCATGAGTGATTTTTTGTTGATAAATAATTTCTAATGGACTTTTGTTTTTTAAAATAAGTAATCTATTTATTAAATGAGTGGCACAAAGTACTACATCCGACCAAAAAAATTTAGAAACATTATTTTGAAATAGTATAGATCGTGTCATCTCTAATAAATGTCTATTTTTCATTTCCGATACACAATTTGTTCGGAAGTATTTATACAAGTTGTTTGGTGTATAATATATTTTTCTCTAAATAGACTTGAAAATTTTCTATTTATAAATTTGGTTCCATTATCCGATCTAAAGGTTTTTCATTTTGCATTAAATTTTGTTTCTATAAGTCATAAAAATTCATAAAAACAATCAAACATTTATTTAAGTAAAAATAACCCTTTTCAAAAATCATCATTAAATAAAACAAAATATTTGAATCCATTATATGAATCAATTGGAGCCGGTCCCCATATATCAGAATGTACTAAATGAAAGACAACTTTACTTTTGCTAGTAAAAAGAGAAAAATGAAGGTTTGTTTGTTTTGCTAACTTGTAAATTTCACAATTAGTACATTTCAAAATTTTAAAATCTAAGATACTATTTAAAATCTTGTCGAAAGGATGCCCAAGTCTCTTATGCCAAAGGTCAGAGTTAACAGCTTTTGCGGAAGTACAAAAATTTATTTTGGAGTTTAAAAGATAGCATCCATTTTTAAGAAATCCTTCACCAATCTTGATGCCGGTTTTTCGGTCTTGAAATACAATTTTATTGCATTGCAATTTAATTCTTGTGTTAATTTATTTACAGAAATTAAGTTTACAGGAAATGTTTCTAAATATAAAATATTTTTAATTTGTTTATTGCATAAGTTAATTTCTCCTATACCATTTAATTTTGCTTTCATACCATTTGCAACTGATGCATATTGATTACCATTGGTCAGTTTAAGGTTTGACAATAATTGTTTGTTACCAAACACATGGTCTGTTGTATCACTATCTATAATAATTTGATTGAAAAAAAAATCTTTTGAGTTAGAAGCAATACCACATAAACTCTTATTTTGAATTTGGTTAACAAGCATTCCGAGAATTTGTTGGAGAAGATGTCGTGGCACCGGAATTGAATTGTTTGTGGCATGGATTTGTTTAGCAAACATTTCAAGAATTTGTTGGAAAAGATGTTGTGGCATCGGGTTTGAATTGTTTGTGGCACATGAGTGAGAAGCAAATGCATCTCTCCTAGTCCGATCCAATTCATCTCTCCCTTTTTTCTCTACTACTTTTCACCCTTTCGGCCCGAGATTAGGATACAAGAACCAATATCGATCTTGGGTGTGACCTTTTTTTTTTTTTTTTTTTTTTTTGCAATTTGTGCATCTATTGGGATAACTTTGGTAATTTGGATCTAAATTTATATTGTTGATTGAACTTTGTATCATGGCTGTTCAATTTTTTTTTTTTAATTATATAGGTACGTAATTATATAGGTATGTAATTAAAAGCTTACAGAAGTAAAGTCATGACAAATGAGCAAAGATCCAAAGCTTACAGAAGTACGTAATTTATTTTTTTGAAATTATATAGGTATGTAATTAAACGAGCAAAGATCAAGGGATGACAAATGCAAAAAACGATTAATTGCTAGAAAGATCTGTTTTTTCTTTAAGAAATATTTTTTGAAAGAAAGATTTTTCAAGAATATTGTAAAAACAAATACTAGAATATTGTTATCGGTTTTCTAGTATAAGCAGAGAGATGACTATTTTGACTCTTTAGCTCTTGTCCTTCTTTCTCTTGATCACTTGTTTAGTTATTAGCTCTTTGGATCGTAACTCTACTTTCTTGATACTGATTGAGTTCTTGGCTCTTTGGCTCTTGACTCTTTTTTCTTTTCTTCGCTAGTACCGACTAGTTTTGCTAGTTTAGATGATACTTGTATAGAATTTCAAATATACAGCTCTGATACCATGTTATTTTTTATAAGACGAGAGGGAAGAATAAGAAAACTTATTATTGCAATCTTATTTTGAACTTTATATGTATCTTTATTTATAGAAGAAATTTAAAAACTAGTCGTTATACTATTAATTACAACTACCAACTACTAACCATTAACCACTATCTCCTAGTCTATTAATTACAAGACACTACTCTCTAAATTAGCTGTTACAATTCAAAAATTATAACTAGCCGTTATTTTTAACAGTCTCCTTTCTTTTTCATTCCATGGCTGCTAACGGTGTTTAAGGATCTCTTTCGAATCCAACGGAGCATTTTTTGAATACTCCTTTCAAGTACCAGTGAAATCTTTACTTATCTCACCTGAGAAAAACGACACCGTCAAGACCAACTACAAATTACTTTAATTGATGATTTGTAGTTCTCTGTTTGATGATAATAACTTTCTTCTTATTGTAACTATTTATTTTAATTGATGATAATACCATCTCTGTTTCAAATCAAAGTATCAGAGACTACAAATTAAAATGTACATCAATCGCAATTGAATTGATTACTTGTGCATAGTGTTAAATTAATGTAACGCGTGTGAGAAACTTTGTGCACACTACAAGCTAAAGTTTCAATTTCAACAATCTTGCTTGAGATTAAGCAGACTATGTAATTGGTTTTATTTTTTGAATGTGGCGTATTGACAAAAGAGAAATGATATTTTAATATTATGTGACATATTTTATTGGGCCTATGATTAGTAATGGTTTAAATTGCATCTTGTAAGTTTTCATGAGCTTCAAGTTCTGTTATCCAAATTCCACCTCAGCTTTCAAAATTTCCAAAAAATATAAACAAATTAGAACTGTCTGAGGCTGTTAGTTTCCTTTTGTTTAGTTATTCATAATTTTTTTAACATGTCTTCATAAACACTACTTGTATGCATCAGTAGTTATTGACTATATTAAGTTTCTGACAACACATTTATGCCTTTTAGGTTGTTCTAATTAAATACTACAATGCTCTATTAAGTTTTGCAATTAAGTACATATGTCATGGGCTTATTTCTATATTAATCTTATTTTTCTAAAGAAAAAATAATGGAGAGACAGAGAGAGGACTTCTCTCTCTCTGTTTTTTTTTTTCTATATTAATCTTCATGTCTAAGATAAATGCCACAGTAGCTTTAGATGAAAAAAGAAATAACGGAATGATCAAATTTGGATAATTATTAAAGTTCATTGTCTAAAAAATGAATAAATATAATATAGAGTGGCTAAAACGAATTAGAGGTAAATTCAGTGACCTCCGACAAAACTATTCCGAAGTAAACAAATATTTTCATAAATAAGGGTCATTAAAAAGAACGGTTTATTAATCTTGGAAATCAAGAAAAGAAAGGATTGAACACAATTTGAAGGATTTTAATTTGGAACGGTCAAAATCTTCGGTGAAATTGTGCGCAAAAGCAAGGTTTTTGGCAAGACATTCGGTGAAAATGTCAATCGTATCCTTTTTTTTTTTTCAAGTGATGTAAATATTAAATTTAGCTCCGACGAAGTAAATCTTATGTTGCTTTCATTGTTAGAAAGATATGTGTCAATTTTGTTTTATTTGTTAATCTCATTCATTTAAAAAAAAAGTAAAACCCTAATTTGTAGGGTTTTAATGGCAATTGAAATAAATAAAGTAAAATATAGCGATAATTATTTTATGTATATAAAATAAATGAATTCTTTTGGTGCAATTTTACGTTTTAATTATTAAAATTTAATTTAAAAATCAATTACATTGATTCATTGAGTTATATTTTTATCAGAAGTAAGCCACTCCTAGCTCCACTGTTCTCGCCAGCAAGTCATCTCTTCATTTTCATTCCATGGTTCCATCGCAACTTTTGCACCTCCTCGTTGTCCTTTACACTCTTCAGAAGAAGAGAGAGTCAGCGACGATAGCCCTAGCCGCTAGCTCTCTCGTCCCCTGACACCTTAGTCGAGAGTTTCAGGAAGAGGTCGCAACAATATCCCTAGCCGTCATCTCTTCCGTCTCCTAGCGCCTCCAACCATCCTATCAACACCCCCTACACAAAATCCTTGATTGGGAAGGGAGGCCGAGGCCGCGCTGGCCTCTTCCACCTGCAAACCTAGTGGAAAAAAGAAAAAGAAGAAAAAGATGCTCTCTTTCCTCCAGTCACTGGCCAGTCGATGTTGAAGGTCGTCGATGTCTACTACTGATGGAGAGGGTTTTTTTTTGTTATTTTAGTTGTTAAATGTTGAGATTTAGATGTTAGGGGATGTTCGGATGTTGATATTGATGAATTCGAGTGGATGACGTTCTGGATGTAGAATGATGAATGTAATTTATATTTAATTAATAAAAATTATACTTGGGAGTCACTACCAGGTTTTAAAAAAATCATTTATCTTTATAAACAAGGTTCTAAATAGCGTTTATCGCGTCATAGCGGGAAGCCTATAAAAAAAACTATAGCGAATAGCATCACTATAGCGAAAGCTATGCTACATAGCGTTTTCTTATTTTTATAAAAATTATATCATATATTTGTAGTTTTGTACTAAATATCAACATTATCTAAGTTTCATAGAACAATAAATAATATCAAATTGATTAAAAAATTATAATATTCATATTGAACCAATAAAAAGTCCAAATTGCGACTCAAAATATCCATAGTAATACTAATATCATAAACTATCATTCTTTTTATATTCAAAATATATTCAGCATCATGACATAATATATTTTTTTTCTATTTAAATTTCAAAATAACTTAGACATCATGGCATAATTAACTATCTTAATATATTCAAAATATTCAAACTACTGTATAGTAAGTATCATTTTGTTACTTCAAGAAATATCTTAATATATTCAATCTAAGGCTTTATTTAAAACTCATATAAATTGGAAAGAAAAAAAAAAGCTCATGTTGCATAACGCGTTGTAGCTTCCTTATTTTGATTTCGTTTGATGGATCTCTCATTAAATATTTAATAGTTTAATATAAAGCTTAGTACGTCAATTGCAAAAAAAAAAAAATTACGGTTAAAATCCAATTTGAGCCTTTATTTAAAGTTCATATAAATTGAAAAAAAAAAAAGCAAATGTTGAATAGCGGATGCTATTTGCGCTACATGCTATAGTGGACCGCTATTACCGCTATAGCGTCCGTAGCTCAAATAGCATGTTATTATGTCATAACTTAGCGTTCAGGGTCCAAAAACGCTATAGCGCGTTATTTAGAACACTCTTTATAAATGAAAGGAAGAATCTTAACTCGTACAAAATGAACTTAATACTAGCTCAAGCATTTAATGGTACAAAAGGTGTAATCTTCCTTGGAGCTGGTCTTCGTCATGAGTTTGTTCCCATGTTTCTGTTCTCGTACTTACTTTATATGCAGCAAGTCGCGATAATCGAGTCCGGATCCTCTGAAGTAACGCAAAATATTCAGTCTAGATCCAAACCGTCCAATCAGAATCCGGACCAATCCGACCCGAGATGGATTGGAAGGATCCCTTTAATATTAATGCTAAAGCAGATCGAACGGTCCAGACATAAACTCAAATTTGAGTTAAAACTTATTATCGGTTCAAACACGATAGTAAACCAGTAGGAACTAGGAAGCAGTACGAAATCAGAACAGTATGCCACGCACCTCATCTTCCTCATTCACGTAAAATCCCCATATTGCCCTTTTCTCTCTTTCCCCTTTCTGTTCCCATTTCCATGGCTTCTCTCGTCTCTTCCCCCTCTCCAAACCCTCTTCTCTCCTCTTCTCAGCCCGATCTCCCCTCCATGCCTTCTCCCTCTCCACGATCTCCTTCTCCTTCTTCCCCACCCGATCCCCCTTCTAAACCTAACCCTAGTCCCTCCCCAGTTCCAAGTACAGAACCCTCCCCCTCCCCAGCTGGGCGAAGACAAAGGTTACCGCGCGCTTGCACAAGTCGATCCCGGATACGTGACGCGGAACCGCCGCCACCTCCGCCGCCGGAGCGTCGTCGGAGAGAGAAGACAGAGGAGGCGGGGAGTTCGGTTCGGGTGGTTACCCCACTTGTTCCCGATCCGGTTCCCGCTGACGACTTGCCGCTGTTTAAGCTGAGGTCCATGTGGCAACTCGCCTCTGTGCTGAACTTCCTACATGTAAGAACTTAGAAAAAGAAAAAGGATGGTTAAATTAGTTGCGTTTCTTTCACAAGGAGGAAGCCCTAGGAGATGGGAAGTTGTGGGGAAACCCTAATTTGGTTACTGTTCAAAATGTACTATTTGGTTAGCAATATTTGGGGAGGACAAAGGAGATGAATGAGAAATGTGAAGAACTTTTGTGTTAATCTCCTCTCTAAACAATCACTGGATGCTTGCTTTGTTCTGCATTCCTCTCTTCTTCCCAATTTTCTCTTTTTCTTTTTTCGTGCTTCATTTCATATGCCTAGTTTAGTTTTTACTGGAATTGAGATGGTAAAATGGAAGTTTGATTATAGGTTTTCCGGTCGCTACTGAACATAGCAGCTGAATTCACGGCAGAGGAACTAGAGTCATCATTGATATCTCCTAATAACATACTTGATGATATTCATATGCCGTTACTTAAGGTTAGTGCTTTCTTATTATGACGGTTTCAAGCTGTGGCCATTTCAGCTCATCAGCTTTTATTTTCAGATTATGTACGTGCGTATGAGAGTACGTTTGGATGGGAGCTAGAATAGCTAGAATAGTGAAATTTGAGAATAGTAAATGAGAATAGAGAAAAAATAGTGATTTTTAGAATAGTGTGAAAATGGTGCTATTTGGATTAATAGAAATGTTGTTTGGATGCACATTGCTATTCCGAATAGCCCCTATTCTAGAACAGCTTCTATTCTTGACACATCCAAACATCTTCGTACTTAGTGCAAAATCTATCTTTCTTTCTACTTCTCTCTGAGGTCAAATAGTTATTCTGCAGTAGCTTAGCCCTTGTTAGAGCTTATATTGGACTTTAGAATGTCACGAGTTAACATACTTTAAACAGCTTATTTTTGGGAGATAGTTATACATGCCACAGACTGGGAGACTAGCTTGTAAGATTATGCAAAATGATAGATTGAGCATTTTAATTTTTTTAGACCTGATATTATGGTCCTAACGCTAGCATAGCGGCCTATATGCTAAGGGGTCATATTTTATCTTTTCATGTCCGAACGGTAGATCCAAGCGGTTTAATAAAATGTAGGGTTAATTTTCTTTTTACCCTCAAAAAGTTCTTCATTTTTCTATTTACCCTTGTACTCACTATTATATCTCATATATCCCTTGACTCTTTTTATCCTTTTCTATTTACCCATGAGTTAATTATCCACAGTTAGTATTGTCAGAATCTACATTTTCCCATTATACCCTTACTCTTAGAGTTTTCTGCCATCTTATGGAAAGTGTGAATCACCCGTAACATACTCATGAGTAAATCAGATACTACAATGGTTAGCTAACTATAAGAAATGCTCATTTCTTTTCTGCTGAATTCAAGAGATATGGAGATCAATCGTCAGCCTAAAAGGCCTTTAGTGAGTAAGAAATGTTTTGGTATCATTTTTGGTGTTATCTTGTGGGTGTTTTTGGTTAAAAAGAAATTAAATGTGTTTTAATAAAAGACACCAATATATGTTGGCGCTTTTTGGATGCTATTATAATCTCACTAGTAAATTTAATTGCGACAATTACATTTATTCAAGTTTTTATACCAACGTATCAACTGCTGCACTTAAGACTTTGTCCCACAACTTTGACTATTTTTTTTTAAATTGCCTTACTGAATCAACTAATTAAGGCTAGATGTTAAAGTATCACTCATACTTTTTGGAATGTCTAAGGTAGCAGAAAGAGGTTGATATCATGTGTCACCCGAAGTTAAATGGAGTAATAATTGAAACAATGGACAAGAATAGTGGAGACCATGTTTTTTGATGCTATCAATTAAGTTTAATTTTCTCAATACATATTGCGGTGGTTTTGAGTGGGATAACGGACAAAGATGCTGGGTGATATTAATTGGGAAATAGTTGATCGCAATTGTTCTCGCCTTGTTGGTTGATTGGAGAAAAGAGCGAAGTCGCAAAAGCGAAGGTTGAATAGGATAGAGAGAATAGGGTAAATTTGTCAATTACTATTCTAAGCCAAAGATAAATCGTCATTTCACTAGAGTTACCTTAACAATAACAAGTTAAAGTGGCAAATAAGATAGAGTTAGAACAGTCGAAAGGTAAATAAAAAAATTAAAGTCTCGAGGGAGAAATAAGAAAACTAAGATGCGTTGAAGGGCGTATGGAAAATTAACCCTAAAATCTACATATTACAATCTTGTAGAATACCAAAATTTATCATTTTTTCGGATTTTTTTTACTGTTGTTTTATTATTTTAGGGTATCTTTTAGAAATCATAGAAAATAGTAAAAAAATAATTCTAAAAATGGAAAATTTTGGTATTCTATATGATTTTGTTATGAAGATTTAGAGAGCCGCTTGGATCGACCGTTTGAACATGAAATAATAAACTTTGAACTGTTATTATATGCTAATGTTATTACATTAGCATAAACTCTTTAGACCTTATCATTGTTCTTTCTTTCTTTCCTTTTTCATGTTTAGTTAAAATTTTGGTTCTTGGAGGATACAGAAGATGAAACTTTGTCTGGGCAAAGAAAATGCAAAATAGAAAGAACACTTCATCTTAATCACATATTAGTCAATCTGATAATACGTGATGTTATATATCTGACATTTGCAAATTTGTTTTGTATGGACAGTCAATCCCTCCTGTAACACGCATGGCCATGGGACGTGGAACTTGGGTTACAGTGTTGTGCCGAAAACTGAGAGACTGGTGGCATTGGGTACGTGTACCAAATTATTGTACCAGATTTAGTTCTTTTACAAAATATATATTTTTTTATGTTTGCACCAGATGATTCTTGAACTGAATAATCTTTTTCTCTCACCTTTCTTTTGAGTTTTATCATATATTATATGAATTGGTTTAGTAGTAATTATGTTTTCTATGTTACTGTCCTGAATACCCCTAAACATATAAGTTGTACAGTACAAGTTGGTCTAGTACTGGTGTGATAATTCGCTTCATAAATCATGCAAAAACTCACTCAGTTCCATACATCAGGTCGGAGAAGGTGAAGTGCCGATTGTTGCAGATCACGGGTAAATATTTAAATATAGTGTGTCTTTTCAGATCAAATAGGATTCTCTTATATTTTGATGTAATCCCAATCTTGAGTGTATGTGTTTTTCTTAGTGCGGAGATTGAGGCGTATAAAATACTTGATCCAGCCACTCGTCTGGTGGTTTTGAAGGCAATATGTGATATTCGAGTTGAGGTTTGTTTATATATTGTCAACAATTTTTTTATTTCATAGATTTGGGATTTTACAGTTTATTGGTTGCCTATTATGTTGTTTTCATGTCAGTGATGAGTACCGGAGTTTGATATAGTATTACAGTAATCACTATCTGGAAGTTTCTGATGCTGCTTAAACTTAAGACAAATAAACCATTAAAATCCACAAAAGTAATCATCAGATTTGAGAATGAGGTATAAATTATTAACTGGTATTGTACTATCCTGTGCTAACCGAGTAACCAAGCAGGCAGATCTATTAGCTTATATGGTTATTATGAAATGTGTTGTTTTCAGCAAGAAGATATTCGGAATTACATTGACCATTCATTAAAACGTGGCGCCCATCTGTCGTTATTTCGTAAAGAACGGGTTGGTGGTGACTCCTATGGAATCTCCTATTGGTAGGTACCAAATAATTTTTAAGAATAGTAACTATTCACACCAAATATGTTATCATGCCTAATCTCAAGTATAATTATACTTTTGACTGGTGAGTTTTCCGTAGCTTAAATGGTCACCTGCGGTTAAATGTGCTTGCAGGTTGTACTCAATGAACTCTGTTGGTTGTTTGTCTATAAATTGTTCTTTTTCTCACGCTTTTATTGACCAACCATGTCCGTCCATATCTACAATTATGATCGTGTGTGTGTGGGGGGGGGGGGGGGGGGGGGGGATTCTGATGTCAATCCGTACTTTTAATTTAGTTTATAAATTCTAATAAATTTGAGGGTTCATATGCCCATCTCTTATATCTGATTTCAAAGTCCAAATAGGCGATCTGAACTGATCAAATTTTATATTTTTTGGGAATTTTTTTATATAGGTTCAAAATCATTGTTGAGTGGTCCAGAAACTTTGATTTTGTACCTATGAATTTTAAAAAATATAAAATTTGGTCTCCAAGAACATTTTAATATGGAGATCATGTTTAGAGGTTCGGGTCAGCTGTTTGGACTTTGAAAATGAAGATAAAATGTGTGAGGCATGAAAAACATGAGGCATTTGAACCTTCAATAAATTTTCATCTTCGTCATCTGGTACTGAACCACTCCTGAATTAAAATGTACCACTTGTATGTGCTTATAGGCACTAGACTGGGTATTGGCTATAACATTCCTATAAACTGTGCTTATGGAAACTATATTGTTGTTATTATTATTTTTATTAAGGTATTACTAAAATACATCTGGTGCTATAATCCATGTTGTTACGTGTTTATATTTAAATTATGAGATCTGTAATTTTGAATTTCAATACTACAGGTACGAGGATGATCCTATGCTTGGTCATAGGCTGTACCGTGAAATAAGGAAAGTTGAGACACCAACAGTTGAGGCTAAGAAGCCCGATACAAAGAAAAGGAAAGGACGACCTCCCCCTCCACCGCCTCCTATTGTTACTTACCAATGGGAAACAGTTGCAACCAATTTGGATGAATTTCAAGAAGTTTCGGTACGTTATTTGTGCCTTTGTGTATACTTATTATTTAGCATGAGAATTATCATCTAGTAAGTAGCTGTACTCAGGGACGGAGGTAGTAAGAAGTAATGCTAGTAAGTAGCTGTACTCAGGGACGGAGGTAGTAAGAAGTAATGGGGGTCAATTGACCCCCATTATTATTTTCAAAATTTTTGTACTTGCATACGATTTTCTATACAGTTTAGAGCAAAATACTACCGGTACTATAAATTGACCCCCATTCGCAGCATGAAAATTTTATATGAATGACCACATTCACGACTGACCCCCATAGTCAAAAAGTCTGGCTCTGCCCCTGGCTGTACTGGTTGTGACTACAATGTTTCCTTTGATATGATGTTTTCAATTAGATGTTCACGGCCAATAAATGCTCAGTGAGTACCTTCATGTCCACATCTCATATTGAAAAGTGATAGTAAAATAAATGAATGTTAGTTTTGTTTATGAGGTGATTTTGTCGATGCTTAAATGACCATAGCATTTTTTTTAATATTCACATTGCGTAAATGACTGTGTGTTATTTTGGAATTTATACATTAGTTAATAACCTAAATCACATTTTATTCAATTATTTTAGTTTAATTGGTCCGCAAAAGTAGTATTGCATGTTATTTAGCAAAATATAAAAAGAACCTATTATCTTATTTTGCAGGATAAGCTTTTTGCAAGCAAGAATCGGACGGAAGTCTCACTTGCTAAGAAATTGAAGATTGATTTTCTTCCCGAGATAGAAAAAACTCACAAAGTAAATCATCTATCATTATCCAGCAAAGGAGTGAATAAAATACCTACCATGCACTAATCTAATCATATATATTTTGTGTAGATGAATATTGCACTAATGCAAAAGAAAGAGAAACTGTTAAAGAAGCAACAAAGGGAAGCACTTCTTCTCAACAGCTATTTGACAGCTGATGGTGTTACATCTGGTCGTTCCCTTCGCCATAGGAAAAGTGTTACCTACACTTTTGGTAAGAGTTTCAGGTTTCAAAAAAAAAAAAAAAGGTGTTACCTACATTTTTTGGTTATTTTTGTGAGGTTTTCGTAACTTTTTTCAGATCTGCACATTGTCTTTTTGAACAGCCAAGTCTTGTTTGAAAAGTAATTATTTGGAAAACAGATTCTTTTTGAACTTGGTGTAATTTAACAGACAAATGAGGTGATAAAACTAAGATCACATTGTTACCCCAATATCAGTTATGACTTATGAGCCTCGTTATATTTATTTTGTCTATATAGTTGTGCTATGTCCAATTTCTTTACTAAACTAATAGTAATTTTTTTGTGTAATCATTTGCAGATGACTATGACCGGTCAATCAACGAGGCAATAAAACTTACAAAGTATGCACATCATGCTCAAACCACAAATTTATAATTAAGAATAGACTAACTTATACTCGCACTCTACAAATTGTGTATGATTTTAGGAGAAGTCAGGAGTCACCTGAGCCTGCTGTTGGTAGCAGCACTAGGAGAGTAATGCCAAGACACGAGGCTTCTGCCAATGGTAAATCCAACGGACCATCATCTCCGCCTGACGACTTTCATGATCCTGCATCTCCTAAGTCTGAGGATAATTATGCAGAAACGGATCATGAAGGTGACCCAGATGAGTCTCTGGACAGAAGGTCAGTTGCCATTGTGCCTCATACGAGATTGTACCATAATTGCACATACTAGTATAACCTTTATAGTAAATGTAAAAAACTTTAATACCAATTAACCTTGGTGACTCTTTTTCTCATTGTTGTCTGGCTAGAATTTGAATGTTTGAGCCCCTCATTTCGAAAAAAATCAAGCCAGCTGACCAGAAAGAAATGAATGTTCAAATACCTCCATTTTTAGAACTACAATAACTTAAAAATTTTGAAAACTTAAATAGCAAAATAAAACCGTTAGATATGATCTTGTATCATTTTCTCTATGCACACGTAAAAGATCATGAAATTTGAATTTTGTTTTGATTAGTATCAAGAACTTGCAAAAATACATTGATGTGGATAATTTTTGGATGTTGATTTTGAACTCATTAATTCATATAAAACCAAAATCGAAAAGTGATTATTTCTAATATGCATGTAGAGGAAAAAAGATATCATCTAACTGTTTTATTTTGACATATAAATTTTATAATTTTTATTATTAGAAAATTTAAAAATAGAAGCATGATGGAGGCACAAAAAAATGAAGGCATTTGAGCCCTCAAAGAAAAAGTAGTGAAAAGAGAAAATGATCAAGTAAAAAACTTTGTTGGATTTATGTACAGTACAACCCTGTAATGGACCTGACTAGTCCTGTTCAACCATACAATTTTTTTTATGTTGTTATTTCTAATCTCAGCAACCGGCGAAGAAAAAGACCTAGAAGATATTCCGAGGACTTTGTGGACGCGGTTTCCTATGATGTTGATGCGACCTTTGAAAGTGATGATGACATTGTTGGCGAGGCTGTCTATGACGATGAGTACCTCAAGACACGCAAGAGCAAGTCCGCCTCAAGTGGCTCTGAAGGAGATGAAGAGTACAAACTTGACGATGAAGAAGATGATGAAAATCCCGAAGAAGACGAATCCGGTGATGAAGAAGAGGATTACTCCATTGGTTCAAGTGAAGAAGAATTGGAGATGAGCCGCCGGTCAAGGCGGCACAAGAAAGAATCTGCGAGGTCAAAGCGGGGTGGGAGGAAACTGAGGTCGGTTGGTGAGATTGACACAGGCCTCAGGAGGAGCAAGCGGTCTACCCGGCCAAAGATTAATTATAGGAAGTATGAGGTGTCTGAGTCGGACACGGATTCCGATGCGGATGCTGATGGGGCATATTCGGAGAATGATCAGGAGGTTTCGACATCAAGCCAGGATCGGAATGAAGAAGCCGGTGAAGAGATGGAAGAGGATGTTGATTATGATAATAATTATAATAATGGTGGCGAGCATAGTAATTATGATAGTAACGGTGGCAATGAAGTGACTAATAAAGAATATACAGAGATGGTAGCGCAAGAAGAGCAGAAGCAAGAGTCATTGGACAAGGAGAGGAGTCCAAACGAAGAGAAGGATAGCTTGCCTAGAAGGTTTCTAGACTTGAATGATCCTGCACCTGACATGGGTTTTGATGACGGGCCCGACATGCCAGTGAAAGATGAGGATATGGATGATAGCTAAATGAGAGTGATATTATTGGATATGAAATTATGAATCTTTGGAAGCAAAATAATTGATAATGGTCAGAAACATAGCTACTGCTGTCGGAAGGTAGAGAACTTTCGAGTCCCTTCGTTTTAGTACCGAAGGATTGGATTTATAGCACTTAGTAGCTAATGTTGCGAAGTTTTGTATTCATTATGTATCACTATGCATATCAGGTGTAGAATGTACAAGTAATGCTGGTTATTGTTTGCAACTAGATCTGCGGTTTTTAGTTACTGCCTCTTTTAATTAGGCGTGACAACCCTAGTGTAGCTCTTAGTGTATTTTATTATGTCGGAGAAAAATATCGCCCTGGAACTAGCATGGTTCTTATCTTATTTGAACACAGTGTAGCTTGAATGGGTTTGAGCAACTAATTTTTATAATGTTGATGCTGAAAGGTAATATCAGATACGTGTATCTCGGTTTATTATTTGGTTTTTTTTATCTGCTTAGGTAAATTGTTGGTTCAAATCAAGCATACCAAGTTTTAATTAGAAGGTAGCAACAATTGCATGAAAAGCAGATTAATTTGAGAACATAATCATGTTTCTTCGCTTTTCATCTCCTGTACAAGAAATTTTCTTTAAAGTTTAACTCCTTGGGATCCAAACTTCACAATTTACATTACTCGTAAAAAATTATGATTCCAATTACTTCCATACATCATATCATTAACGAGTGATAACTCCGAGTTATCTTGATGGTGATTCCAATTATCTTGCATGTTGAATACATAATACGGTTAAATACAATAAAGCTATCCGAGTAACAAATTGCTGATTATTAATTTTATTTTATTTTGCAGCAATCCGATTTAAATTTATTCCAACACGTTCTCCATCATAAAAAAAAGATACCAATGTTTGCTAGATTTTGATTATAAATAAAGAAGTACGTCTGTGTGGCCTAATCGTTCAGTTCAAATTTTCTTAAGGGCATGTTAAGTTTTATGGATTTGTGCGGGATATGAGTTTTGGATACAAAAATTCACAAATTAATTTATGGGAATTCATACTCTTGAATATGTGCGAGAATGATCATGAGAATGTGTTAAAATTAATGTTATTGATTATTAGTTAATTAGATGAATTCAATATTCAGAAACATGTGCTCAATTTAGGGCCTAGTCTATTCCCATACTCTACAATTGGGAATTATTATTATTGAAACATTCAGCCATTGAAACATTATTGTCAAATATGTAACACTAACAATAATTAAGAATAACAAGTACATGTTTCAATGGTTGAATATTGATGATCAATCATCTACTCCCAAGAGAATTCGCAGTTGTACACAGAATACACAAAATACGACGTACAGAAGTAATTGTTGGTGTTAACTTTTGTTGAAATAACAGCACCGAAGACAGTATACTGAGATGGCGAAGTAAAATTCAGTGACTTGCTGCAAAGAAACCAGTAACGACATGATTAATTTCCTTCATTAATCTATTAATCTGTACATTGTAGGCTGACGGACTGCAAACTATCTAGTGTTCTAGATCCAAGACCCAACTTTATAGAAATGAAAATATAAACCAGACACGAGGTTTTATTTCATAACTTAAATGTGTCAACTCCAGAAATGGTTCACTTCACTAAAACGGGATTTCAAAACTATGCCACTGCTAGAAAAGGGCTGGTTTAATTCTAACCAAGTTTGACTGTTTGAGAGACCAATGCTTAGATTGTAAAACTAAATACCAAATAAATTGCAAAAACATCTGACCATAAATCGTTCAAAGATTTACATCGTATAACAATGCATCTACTGAGCAAAACATTAAATTTCCTAAACATCCCATTACAAAACTGGTATCCTCAACGTCAAAATTTAGTATTAAAAACATAAATGAGGTCATAACCCTGTTCTAAATTCTAGAAAGCTGCCTGTTATCCTTGTTTTTCCCATAAGGATTTCTGCGATTAATTCCATGCCGGTTGCCTTCTATCTGACGCATCTTCTTCCTCACCTTTGAGGTGTTGCTTTCCAAGTCTAAATTTACCTTTGGGGGGGTGCTAAAGCAAAATGACGAAGCAATATCCTGACAAAAGCATGTCAAATGATCAACAATGGTTCGTTATTTTCTAAAGACTGCAAATCTAAATGCTCAGTACAACCTGTACCAAGTGGGACACTAGTACCAGTATGTTTAGCATCTAAACTAACAGTAGCATCTAATTAGTAAATGTTAATTTCCAGTCACCTGTTTAATTGCTGTTTTGGTGATTGAAATACAATTTATATCTCTAATCTCATTGCCAAGAATAAAAATAATAACAGGTGTGCAGTCAGTATCATACCTTAAGGTTGAGGCTATGCACATCGAAGATATTTTTCATGGAATGTGAATTGTACGCGAGAATGTAGGACCTATAGGCATCTTTTGCAGATTGGTTTAAATAGTAGTTTTCTCCCACTATCTTTTCCTGCATTGCTCATCTTTCATTAAATCTAAAATTCAATAATTTGCAAGTCTAACTGAACAAGGGTTAATATAGAAAGAACTTACCAGGTGGGATTGCAAATTTTGCACCTTTTTCTCATTGAACTCGTATTCTTTCAAAGGAACCTTTGCTTCCTGCCAAAACATTAGAATAACAATCAATGAGTTAGTTAGCACAAGTCACAATACCAAAATGAAATAGCATTTGATGGAGGCATAATGCTCCATATATCAACAATCACTGAACTCAGCAATTAAAAGAATGACACCTGCTTTTATCAATTCATTACACAAATCCTTGAATTATAGCAATTACTGAAAACAAATGAGTAGATACCATACCTTCAGATAGGCAAGAAAGCTTATCTCCTCTGGTAAGAGAAACAAAAGAGCATGCCCTTTTGCACCTTCGCCACGAGCAGTTCTCCCGACCCTATGAATATACTCCTGAATGCACAATTCGATATTATTAGTATATCCCTACAAACAGTAGTAGAAGCAAATTTAATAAAAAATAATAAGCTGAAATAGATGAGCTAACAACCTTCGGCTCGTCTGGTGGATCGTATTGCACAATCCAATCCTAAAAATAAGAAAATAATTTTGAGAAGTTCAGTACTTGATTCCAGAAAAAGTTTAATTGCAAGCAAAATTAATTTAAGATCCTTACAGAGTGATTTGATTAGTTTATAAAATATTTATGGTGCATATGCATGGTTTCAATTCACAACAATGTTCTATATTAGAAGGGAAATATAAAAAAACAAGTCCGGTTAACTAACCACAGCAGGTATGTCAAGCCCACGTGCAGCAACATCAGTACATAATAAAATACCCTTTCCGGCCTTGCAAAATTCAAAGAAGGTGGATGTACGCTTCTGTTGCTTTTGCTTTCCATGAATGTCCATGCAGTCTACCTGAATGTACCTGGTACCAATCAAACATTATAATATTACAACACAAATTGGTGATAACCAAAATAATGCATGGTCAACATTTTTCATTTTTTTTTCTTACAATCTAAAGGTAAGAGATGAGAGAGCATAAAACATTGAAATAGAGTGACAGGGGGTTCTCCATCAGAGAAATTTTTTATGTTTCATGTATTCATATGGCACATTGCCAATATTTATTTTGTTAATTTCAGTAATGGTAAATGCAATACTTTCCCCCATAATTGCACTTGCATGTTCATATTCAGATTCTAGCCTGTAGTCTTCAGGTCATGAGCCTGATAAATTTAGGAGATCATGAGCCTGATAAAATTTAGTTATCTCATTTAATGTTTCTATTTGAAAAAAAAAAAAAAATCTACTCCCACTAAGTTCTAATACTTTGACACTTTTTGTTATTAATGAGAACAGCAACAGATAACAACTTGAACAAAAATTGCATCTCAGAGTGCCGAGTGGTAGTTGCCTGAGTTGCAAACAGAAAAGAACATGTAACCATTTTATAAAAGGAAATACTATTCATTACCACCCCTATGTTCCAATAATTTAACACCATCACATAAACCACATTGGATAAGATAACAAGTAAAAAAAAGATCTTACGTCAAAAGCTCCGAGTGGAATTTGACCGAATTGCAGGAAGAGAAGAAAACCATAATCTTCTTGTTGACATTTCTTTTTAGAAAAGCGTACAAAACTAGAAACCTCTTGCTGCTAGGGATAATGCAATAGCCCTGCTCCAATCCTTCTACAGTCATCTGCAAACAGTGTTGGGATAAACTCAACAATACTGCACTGCTTTGAGCCAGTATGCAAAAGATAGAAGAGAGAATAATACTTCTGAATAGACACAACACTTTATTTTCTCTCTTATAATTACATTGAGTTCTAAAGTATTTAAAACACAACAACATACCTAAATTAAACACCCACAACTTTTCTAAAATAAGCACAGACAACACAATATGCTGAAAAACAACTAACCACTATGCCAACTATTCCTAAAATAACTATGCTTAAAATAACCAATGCAGTTTTCATACGTCTCAAAACTGCTTCTAAATCAACTCAACTTATGCAGAGATCTAAAAAAAAAATTTATCTAATTTTTAACATACAGTAGCTGGTACCCCCATTGCTAGGTGTGTTCATTGGATCCGGTTTATTTGGTTTTCAACCAAACTGACAAATTTAGGATTAAATGATTTGTTTTTTCCGTTTAAATGGATCGATTCAGTTGAATTTTTGAATTACAAAGGTTTTCTATATTTGGTTCAGTTTAGATTTTCCAAAACCGAAAGTCCGAAGCGACAACTCTATATGGTTCAAATCCATGCTTTATATATAATGTATGCAATATCAACAACTTATATTTTGGTTTGGATATTTTCGAACACTTATCTATTTTCTATGGAATTGAACAATGTAATATCAACAACTTATATATATAATTCATATCTATTTTTATGATTATTAAATGTATTTGTGTATGTATTGAGTTTTGACCTTTTAAAATTAAATCTCTCTTATTTGTATATATGTATTTCATATCTATTTCTGACCTTCGTTCTGGAATCATCAACTCCTATATAAACCGGCTTTTCCCCGCCATCTTCTTTTTTATTAAAGGATAATCTTGCAAAATCTTCAACCTGAATAAAAATAAATAAGTAAAACTGGGTCATGTTCAAATTACAAATAATTACCACATAACAACAGTAGCAATAACAATGTTAACATCAAAGATTATGTGCAAACCTCTTTTGTTTGTGTAGCAGAGAATAGCACCGTTTGTCTTTTCTGCATGCGAACAAAAAACATGAGATTTGAAACATGATTATTGGTGATCATAAATGAAGTATGTGGCATGCCCTTGTAAAACGGCAACGTCTTATATTAATTCAAGTGCAACAACTATCTAGCAAGAATCATACAACTGCAAATATAACATATCCACTCCATTTTCAGCATACAGTAGAAGTTTGGTATTTATGTATTAATAGAACGAAGAGCACTTTTGTTGTCAGTTTTATGAGGACACAAAAGGTATTTTGCATCTATCAAGTAACAGATGTCATAAATTTTCAACAATTAGAGAATACTAACTGCACTTTTTATGAATCCAGATTAAACAGTTAAAAGGGATAGTATAGAGAGAACAATATATCGACCTGGGGAAGGCGCTTAAATATTTGTTTCATGTCTTCCTCAAAATTAGCCTCCAATATTCTATCAGCTTCGTCAATTATAAGGCACTGCCAAGCATAAAACATATCATGCATCAATAAACATGTAAACTTTTTTTGTCAAACAAATCATCACAGGCACAAGAATATATACCTTAAAAATTAACAAAAACCAAAGGAGAGAAACCCATAACAAAATCAATATTTGAAGTATTAAATTTTGTAGTTAGAAGCACAAACACAAGATAGACCGCTAGTAAGTCATACAATACTGTTCTTACTGAATATAAATTTGAAGTCTTAATACGTTCTAAATTGGTGTAACATATCCAATAGCTAAATACAGAGAGTGAAAGGTAAAAGTTGTGCTCCACTTCCCCGCCCATTCCCCAAAAAAATTTAACAATAAAAACAACTAACCAAGGTTGTACACTTACCTTTAGGTTTTTATAGATAAAGCCCTTTGTGGTTTGAAGATGGTCCAAGAGCCGGCCTGGAGTGGCAACCAACAAATTTACTCCCTTAGCCAGAATCTCAGCTTCGGTTCTTCGCCCGCTACCTCCCATAACCAAACCGAGTGTTTGTGAGTGGTACTTTAAAACCTCCTTTGCCACCGCATGGGTCTACAAGATAAAAACAAAATTTTAAATGTCGAGGAACTGTCATATTTTAAAATCGCATGAAGCCCAAGGAAAGTATTGGCCAAAATAAAAAGAGTGAAGTCACACTAAAGCATACCTCAAATTCCTAAATGAACACACCAGTACTGTTGTCATTGACTTATTGCTATGTTCTCTATACTTACTATAATGTAAAATTACTAAGATTTGAATTAAGCTATTTTGTAGGATAATTTTTCCATTACTACAGTCTAACTCAATAAGTATTTCTTCTCAAAATAACTTTTCTGCTAAAATATAATCACAAGAACACTCCAAACATAAGATTATTTAGACAAGTGCAATATAAAACTCATTCGACTTGTGAAGGGCATTACAGAATTGAACTAAAGGTGGAAATTTTTGATAAATAGATAGACACCTGGATAGCAAGTTCTCGGGTTGGGCACACTATGATAACACCTGCTCCATTTCTTGGACTGAAGCGACTAGCATGCAAAAGCTCAATAGCTGGTACCAGAAAAGCCAGAGTCTTTCCAGAACCAGTTTGTGCTGCACCCATCACATCTTTTCCTTCCAACAGAGGCGGAATTGATCTTGCTTGAATCTGTAAAGTTAAAACAAAACCATCATTAATTCGGTCAAATCGCATTTCTAGATAGTTCGTGGACATAATGTTTTTAAGGCATAATATCAGATGCTTGCAACTTCCATTACTAACAAAACTACAATAGTATGTTCTACAATAGAAAACAACATTTTTCCATCTCAATAGATAGTACCTGAGTCATGTTAACAAATTTCATTTCTTCAATGGCTTTCATGGTCGCTTCAGAGATCGGTAAATCAGCAAAAGGTTTTTCAGTCATAATGCCAGAGCCCTTATTCCCCTTTTTCTTCTTAATCGACTTCTCTTCTCCTCCGCTCTCTCCTTCAGTTCTCTGTTTCTTCGCCACTGGTGTTTCCTCTCGTTCTTCTTCATCTCCAGTTACGTTCCTTTCTTCCCCCTCATGAGCGACAATCTCACTCTCTTCACCACCAGGAGACCTGGTGGTGGCGTGCTTCTGCTTCCTTTTCTTCAACTTTTTGTCTTTGTTCTTCGCTACGGTGGTCGCCGGAGACATGACGGCGCAACAGAGAGTGGAGACGGGGGCGGCTGTTTTTTTTATTTCTCTCTTAAACCCTAGAGGAGGATTTTATTTTTTTCTTGTAATAGTTCGGATTTGTCCACTGGTTTTTGTTGGTTTGGGGAGATTGAAGAAAGGGTTTCCAAATTTTAATCGTTGCACGAATCTTAGGGTGAATGTGTGTGTGCAGCGGACGGCGGTTCATGATGCCTGGGACTGGGACCCAACTGGTTAGGAGTCCGTATCCGTCCAGGTACCTGAGGTGCAATTAAAAAAAATTAACGGTCCAGATTAATTCTATTCAGATCAAAATCAATTCGGTAGCTATTGTGACTCTAGGAGATTGCTTTAAGATTTGTGCCAAGCTAAAAGAACGGCTCTGATTTTCAGCTTGCACCTCAGGTACCTGGGGTGATTCGGATTCACTGGTTAGGATTAGGACAGCTATTTTGAGAACAACAGTTAGATTATTTTCTAGACAAAAAAAGTTATTGGAGAGAATTTTTCTCACTCATATTTAATTTGTTCTTCTATAGGTTATTATAATTATAGTAAAAACTTAATAAAAAAATTTAAATCAAATATTTATAAAAAAAATATCAAATGTTGTTGAAAGAATGAAAAAAATAAAAATATAACTCGACTTGGTTTTATATATATATATATATATATATATATTTTTTTTTTTATGGTGATACTATTATTTTGAGAGCTAAATGCACAGCTCGAAAAAAGATTATATATTTTTATATCAAATTAAGTAGTCATTACATGCACATTCTTAAAATTTATATTTTGATTAAATGAGAGAAAAATACAAATTAAAATTTCTATGTTGATGTCAAAAAGTAAAATACTTTATTTGGTATATCATACTTCACCTTCTTCTTTTTTAAAACGATGATCGTGAAAATATCAATAAATGTATTCATATTAAAAGTTATCAATAAAATTTATTATGCAATGCTAGACTTTGACATCTAAATTTCATAGATAAAGTCATATTTTTTACTATTTGTAGCAATATTCATTCAAATCATTATTTTTTAAAGTTACTTATTATTTTTTGTTCAATTCATTCAATTTATGCAAGAATAACTTTTATTCAATTCAACTCTCGAAATAACAATGTCAACAAAAAAATAACGAAAGGCAATAATAAGTAGTCATTTTTGCATTCCCCTTCAGTAACATTTAATATATAGTTTGTTTATTGATACAAACTTTTATTAAGTTTGTAGTATAATTAAATTCTATAAAAGAATAAACTGAGTATAAATAGAGAAATTTCTCTCCGCCTAATTGTTGCTTTCAATATTGCACTGGACATTAACATCCTCTCCATTACTTGAAAAGAGAATCTTTTATAATTAGTGAATCCAGACCGTTCTTTTTAACTTACACAAATCTCAAACCGACTGAGATTTGATCTCAAACGGTAAAGTGAGGAGAATTGTCTACAGGTACGATACCTGAGAGAAGCTGGATCCGAATTCAATGAGAGTCATTTATAATTTTATCATAATAAAACTAGCGTCTGATACACTCATACACCATAACATCGGTAGATATTATAAAATTAATTCTTCATAATTTTCCACGAAGCAAAACTATAAATAACATATCACTAAATATATATATATATAGCATACTAAAATATCATTCTGCTATTATAATTTACAATGCAATAAAGTACTTAAAATAAAACTAATCAAAACAAAGTATTACCAACATAGTCCAAAAATAAAGGTGCCATACTGTCATATATCATATATAAAATATGAGTACAATATGAGTACAATTGAAGTGTAACTCCAAAATATATCAAATTAATTTAGACAAATTCAAACTGTTCAATTAACATGTTAAATTAGCTTCAAACGATGAATTTAAACAGTTGAAATCAATTTACCACACGAGTGATGCGTTGACACATAAAATTTATAAATTTTTTAATTCATTTAGTATAAAGTCAAGCGGTAAAAAAATAATAAATTTTTTTTATTAAAATTAACATATAAACCTTCTTCTAATTTTGTCAAGTTTTAGGTTTGAAAATTCTTGAGATGTGATCGCATGTAGACATACGGTAGCGGATGGAAAAGAGGGTCAGGCTACCCCCTCAATCTTTATAAATTGAAAATTATAATTTTGTTTATTAAATTTTGTATTTTTTATATGTATCAATAATTTTCAATCCTCTTTATAAAATAAAATTACATTATATTCAATTTTTAAGCCCCTTAACTTCAATTTTTAGTGATGTTCCTGACTCCTGAGTGATCGTATTTTTTTTCTTCTCTTAATTAGCACCACATTAACATTAGTTTTTTTCAATCACAGCTATTCACTGTTCTAAATGTACAATCTATATAATATTTTTACTAATCCAATTAGCATCATTTACAGTTTTACACACTAATATAGAAATCACTATTTTATCTCTATTCCCATGTATAGTAATCTCAATTTCTCTATTTTTGCACTAATTCTTGCATGATCTAAATATAAATTAAAATTACTCTTTGATCTAGTGACAAAAACAAAAACAATATGTGAGAAATCACATGTTCGAAATTTGAATAGAAGATTCCTTGTAGATATTAAACTAATTGGATAGTTTGACCTCCAACTATACTTAGAAAAAAAAGTAGCTTTCATATTTTAGATCCCTACATTAGAGTATGAACAAAAACAATATATATATATATATATATATATATATATATATATATAGAGAGAGAGAGAGAGAGAGAGTGGCTAATATCAAAACGTTTGCACCACGCCTCCCGTGCAACCAAGTTATTTTCCGATTTTTAAAGTCTAAATGATCGATTCGAACCGTTAGATGTGTTCTCCATATTAGCCACTCTCTCTCTCTCTCTCTCTATATATATATATATATATATATATATACTAGTATCATATCCGTGCGTTGCAACAGGACATACTATAAGAGAAAAATATATATATGAAAAAAAACATTCAATAAAATTATTAATTATTCAAAAATTGAGGAACATGATCTTTGAATAGAATTATATGATTCTGTATTTTTAATTACTTTGAATCATGATCTCTTATAACAATTTGATGATGTGATGATCCTGTATTTTAAGTACCAATGATTTGAATTAATAACTTTCTAATTTTAAATTAATTTATACAAAATAGAATATATGATACAGCTGATTAGATATAATACTCATGTCGTAAGCAAACTGAATGAAGAAATCTGAAATTACAAATACAAATTTTAAGTACCAATGATTTCATATTTTTGGTGACCTTTCCAATTTTGTTTTCTTTCCCTTCTTTCTGTCCCACTGATTTGTGCTTCTAAGATTTTCAATTGATTTTCATTGTGATCTGTATAGACTTGTATAGAAACAAAATTGATAATATTTCTAGAATTCTTACATCAATAGCTATATAAACATAGAAGAAAAATAAGGAATAAAAGAAATAAGGAAACATAATTATATCGCTAAATTGGAAAGTGAGAAATAAGGAATAAATGAAATAAGGAAACATATTATATCGCTCAATTTCATAATTTATTTAATTTTAATTGTGATGCATCGTGTGACAGTACATGTGGCAAGTATGTTTTTAATTTAATTTAGATTTCTACACATTATTCAGATGCATTTAATCAAAATAAGACATATTATGTAATTGGAGGGCTAAGATTAAATCTGAAATTTCATTTTTCAATCGTAGCCGTTGGCAGATCGGACACTCTACGTGCTTAATAATGGAATGGAGATATATATAGAGGGAGAGAGAGAGAGAGTAAAGCTAGGGTGTTCATCGGATCGACTTCAAACGTCAAATCTAAACCGTTGAAATCTATGTGCTTCACGAGTGATGGCATGCAAAATTTTGAAAGTTGTGAGTTTATTTGCTACTCGGTCAAGCGGTCAAAGAAATATATAATAAAAATTCACTATATAAAACAACTTATAAATTAACTTAATAAAATATTTATTTCTTTAACCGCTTGACCGTATAGCAAATGAACTCGAAACTTTCAATATTTTGCATGCACATGCATCACTCATGAAGCACATGTATTTCAACGGTTTGGATTCGGCATTTGAAGTCGATCCGATGAACTTTTGGAGTTGTGCTCACCAAACTCTCTTGATGAGCACATCACACCCTAGCTTTACTCTCTCTCTCTCTCTATATATATATATATATATATCATGCAATTAATTACCACAAACGCTAGTAGGTACATATATTATATATATACGGAATAGGATCTTAGGAAAAAAATAAATAAATAATGAACCACTCGAAAATAAATAACGGGACAAGGTGTTGTACTGCTTAATTTGAATTAAGTTAATTAATATAGCCAAGAATATCTAACCAGAGTACTGTTTTGTATTTTTTATTTCTATTACAGAGAACAATAATATAAGCCAACATATCAAATAGTGACTAATAAAAATTAATCCTACATTTGGAGATATTTTTTTCCTTGTGTTTATTTGTTTATATCTTATTGGCAAACTAGTCATGACTAATGAGGGCTATTTTTTTTAAAGTAAAACAGCCTGTCTTTACAAAATACCAGATCGAATATTTTGATTCCCTTCATCTACATTGGTATTTGTTACACCCCAAAGGGGTATATAGAACAAAGTTTCAATACACCAAAAGATGTACAGTTTAAACCTTGACCTAACTATGATTCAGACTGCAAGTGCACAGTCCTATCTTGGTAGTAAAGTCAGGTATCGATCCACAGGGACGGGACTCAATTACTAAACTTGGCTTAGACTCGAATTGGTTAAGTACTAGAAGTGAGAAAGGGGTGTTTTGAGTATTTAATGTTCCTAACAATTCAATCAATCAATTCTAAGTAAAGAAAGCGATATAAACTTGGTTTTGGTTTATGGTAAGAGGCGCTTCATGGATTTCGGATTTCATTTCTGTTTTGCCTCAGTCTGTCCGACCTAAGAGGTCCGACCTTAGGTCCGACCTTGGTTGGTCCGACATTAGGTCCGGCCTTTGTGGTCCGAGTCGGACAATGAGGTCGGACCAGACTGAGTTAATGTACCAGATTGCTGGTACCAGGTACAAATCTTGTGTGTAGGGTTCATCTGACCATACCTAATGTTCCTAAACCTCAACTATCGTATATTGGTTCGTTAACTTGGTATAGAACTGCAGTTTTTACCCTCTAAGGTCTCTAATCCTCAACTTTCGTGTTTTGGTTCAATTCACCTTAGTTGCTTGTTGGAATTCTAAAGGTATCCTCTAATCCATCGATTAGAGGAGATGTTCACCTGTCGGTTACAGATCGGGTTCACCTTTCGGTTCACTACTCCTACCTCAATTGCTTGGTTTGGTTCAAGAAAAGGTAATGGTTACATAACCTTGGTAGATGTGATCAAGCATCCATAGGCACACCATATACAATCAAGAAAGACAGATCAAGCAAGTAAAATCAGTTCAATCACAAGCAAACAAACACAATCAAGATTCAATACAAGGATTCAACAATTCAATACAATACAAAACAAGAAAATAGATCCTAATCCATGAAACTAGGTCAACTACTCATCCATAGATCTAGAGATCAAAGAAAGTAAAGAGAGAGGGAAAGCCATGGCAGAATGGAGATGGAGGAGGAGAGAATTCGCAATCCGTCGATCTCTTTGAGCTCCCTTCCTTCTTCTCCAAGTCTTCTCCAAGATTCCTTCAATTGCTCCTTCTCTTGCTCCTCTCAGATCTCAATTTTTACTGGAAATGGTCGTTTTTTTCTCTCCTTGGAAAGAGCGAATCCCGCCTATTTATAGGGTTTGAATCGTCCTGACAGCTGTCAGCTGAAATAGAGCTGTTCTGCGAAGGCTGGTCCGACCCGGACATAACTCTGGTCCGACTCGGACCAAGAGGGTCGGACAGAGGCGGTCGGATCAGGGGTCGGACCATGGAGGTCGGACAAGAGAGGTCGGATCAGGGGTCGGACCATGGAGGTCGGACCGAAAGGTTGAAGCGCTTGTTTCCACCTTAATCTTGCTCGTATCCTGCAAAACAAGAACAAACTCACAGCAGTACCAAATCTTGGCATATTTCAATGAAACACAGCTGATTAAACAGTTTAAAGCAATTGTCTGGTATGAAATCAGGACCGAAATGTAGATATATTTGCGGGATATCAAACTCCCCCAAGCTGAACCTTTGCTTGTCCTCAAGCAAAAGATTCAAACTTAGGTAGATGGCTGGACTAAATGACCTAATATGCAGATACAATCCTAAATGTGAATATTTACGTGAGTTTGCTAAAATCGAGAACTTTTAAAATCATTTTTGTCAATAACTTGGACATCCCTTAAATAAATTCTAATTCACCCCACGAATTGGCCAATCGAATGTCATATTTTGAGATGCTTTAAGGGTTGTAAAGACTAGTCATTTGAAATGATCAATTCTTTCATTCTACTAAGCCTATGCCCTCATTTGTGGTGATTTTATTTCATTTTCCCTCCCCCAAGCTTGGAACAAGCTTAGGATAGAAAGTTGCGAACTTTGTGTGTTGGTACATGCAAAATTTTCTTTATTTGGGAGACGAGCTCAAAGGCGCCCAATTGGACTTATTGCCAGTACCCTTATTTTCTCCATCTTTTCATTTTCTTTTTTTTTCTTTTTCTCTTTTTTTTTTTTTTTTTTTTTTTTTTCTTTTTTTTTTCTTTTTCTTTTTGCACGTACCATGAATACACACATCCATTGGTATTCATTCATACCAATGGATACTCCAATCCTTCTATATTTAAAAATCCCATTTCCTTATTTAAAAGGCACAGTTCAGTTCTAAATGATTTTCCTTGATACAAGTCTAATGTTTCATCTTTTCAATCGCTTTAAAACATCTCATCCTAAGCAATTCTTTGGTCAACTATGGGGTTAGTTCAAATCATTCAGGGTTATCCTAATTAAAACAGAAATTTTTCTAAAAATTCTCAATTCTAGCAATCCAAGCAAATTTTCACCTAAAAATGCAACTGAAAAACTAAAAATGCAACTAGAAAGTGCAACTAAAAAGTAAACATGATCTAATATGATAAAGCGAAAGTCTTCCCCCCCAAGCTTAGTCTGAGCATTGTCCTCAATGCTTCAAGACTGAAAGATAGAAAGATGTAAAACTCGGGGATAGGAAAGCAAACCTGATCAGTAGTCATACTCGTCATCTGGTGGTGGCATGCCTGGCCAGTAGCCATACTCCTCATAGTAACGCCAGTCCCTCAGCTGGTCCTCTACAGACTCGAGGCGAGATCCCTGCGCGCGCAGCTCAACCTGAATATCGACGAGTGTGTCGCTCTGCGCAGTCTGTATATCTCGGATGTCACTGAAAGCGGCACGCTGCTCAATCCTCATGTCTGAAATGAGGCGGTACAAGTCGTGGATGGTGGGATCAGGTGGATATGAGGGTGCGGCAGTAGAGGTAGAGGCACCGGCAGCAAAGGAGGAGAAACCTCCTACAAAAGTGGAAGGGCCGGTGGCGAAGGTGGAAGGGCCAGCAAAGGTGGATGGGCCAGCGAAAAGAGTGGATGGACTGGCAAAGGTGGGTGGATGTGGAAAAGCACAGGTGGATGTGCCAGCAGCGAAGGTGGAAGGGTGAGGAGAAACGTGTGACCGCAGAGGAGAGCGCGGGTGGGTCGGCAGAGGAGACTGAAGAGGATCAGCTGGACCCTCATCGCGCTGAGGAGACTGGTGTACATCCGCCATCGCCACATCAGTATGTAGAGGAGAAGGGGGTAAGGGACGAGCAGCTCGAGATGGTCTGCGGAAGAACCAGGTGCTGCTGTCATCGAAATCGAGGGAGACAGGGAAAGGCATGCGATAACTGGTCTTAGTATCTGGCATGACCCAGGCATAGTAGGGTCCAGTAGGTCCTTGCTCGATCTGGATGAACTTGTAGCTGCGGAAATTCTCGAGGGTGAAATGTCCCGGACCTTTGCATAGCTTATCTCTGGCGATCTGAAGTCCCAATTTCTCCGCAATCAGGGTGACATATGCAGAGATAGTGATGGACCCACCTCCCTTCGTGGCGCTCTGCAAATGAATCCAGTGCTTGATCATGAGGAGCATTAGGTCGGGCCGCTCTAGCTCGTCGGCAGGACGGAGCATGTGATCCAGCAACTGCAGATCGTCGACATTAGCACGGGCTAAAGTCTCGCCACGTGCAAAGAATGTGCCGCCAATAATCCTCAGGATGCAGCGGAGAACAGGATGGGAGACGTTGAGGCTCTTGTACTGCCTATTGATCACAGATCCTGCCCTCATACCAGAGATCAACTGCCAGAAATGGTCTCTATCAAGGTCCCCAGAGAAGGAGAGAGAGTCGGTGGTGGGGTCCGCCTGGAAACCAAACCACTCACGCATGGTGGAGAGCCATACACGGTGAGTCTCGCTGCAGAGACGGAACTTGATGTAAGGGATGTCCCGTCTGTTGTACTTGAGCTCGAGAGAGGAGAGGAACTCGAGGGTGCTCAACTCGTATCCTTTCTGAGCGATGGCCCAGAAAGCGGGGGTAAACCCGATCCGACCGGTAAGACGAAGGAACTCCTCCTCAAGTCCCAGAGACTGCAGCGCCGTGAAGTCTACAATCCTAGTATTGACAATCTCCTTCTGGCGCAGAACATCAAAGCGCTCGAACTGACGACGTGAAGTGATGGGGAAGTACTCAGCGATGTACTCATCAGCCATAGCAGTAGTGTCAGAGGAGACGTCGTCGGTGCCAAAGGAGCTGGAATGAGAGCCCGAGCCAGAATGAGCAGGCTGAGCGGGCTGGGCAGGCTGAGAAGAAGCAGACCCTGAAGAACGAGAAGAAGTGGCAGAAGGAAGGTAGTCGGACGCAGAGGCGGTACGCTGACGGGACTGAGAGCCGACTGTGGCGCGAGATGGAGAGTGGTCAGCGTCGGCGTCAGATGGAATGCTAGCGGTCTCACCGTCGCCAGAACCAGAGGGCGAAGGCGTATGTGTGCATTGCGCGGCCTCTTCTTGTGCTCGTTGCGCGGCCTCCGCGAATTGAGCACGAATGCGTTCCTGCCGCTGCAGTTGAGCGTGCTTGGCGCGGCGTTCGTTCAATGGGTCAGACATGGTTAGGGTTTGACCAGACTTTGGTTTGACCAGACTTTGGTTTGACCTGTGGTCTGACCTAATGTGGTCCGACCTACTGTGGTCCGAGTCGGACAAGGGAGGGTGGGACAGGGGGTCGGACTGGTTGAGGTCAGACAGGGGGTCGGACTGGTTGAGGTCAGACAGGATTTTGGTCCGAGTCGGACTGGTAGAGGTCGGACCAGATCTAGGGTTTGCAGTTCCTTGGTACCAGAATCAATGGAAAACCAGTTAAACCGAAAAATCTAAACTACAACCTAAATCTAAACCTAAAATCTAACGAAATGATGAAGAAAAGGAGAAGAAAACCTACCTCGGTCCTGCGGCGATCCCCTTTGTGCTGTGCTCTGGTGCGTGAAAGAGAAGGGAAACAGCGGAGAGGGCGGAGAAAGAAACAGAGGCGGCGGCGCTGTGCTTCGCTGGTTCGGCTGGTCGGACGAGAGAGAGGGCTTGGTTGGGTCGGACTGAGTGTGAGAGGGAGAGAATGAAGGGACGGACGGGTGTTAAATAGGGAGTCCGAATTAAATGCCCGAGCGGACGCGTCTGTTCGTCTGCACAAGTCTGGTCCGACTCGGACATAAGTGTGGTCCGACTCGGACCAGAAAATGTCGGACCAGAGGTTGGACCAGAAGGAGTCGGACCTCAAGAGGTCGGACCAGAAGGGGTCGGACCTCAAGGGGTTGGACCAGCTTTGATTAAATTAGTTCTTCTCTCTTTTGATCGTCTCAAATCGTCAAAATGCAAATGCAAATGCACACCTATCTAAAATGCAAAAACGAGTAAAATGGCTTGGGTTGCCTCCCAAGAAGCGCTCGTTTTAGGTCTCGAGCTCGACCGTCTCTTTTTTCAATTTGCAGGTGGGGCAGGATCAGAAAGATCCAATTCCATGCGCTCGTCTTGAGGATGGTCAGCAATGTAATGCTTGAGACGCTGACCATTGACCTTGAATGTTTGCCCTTCCTTGTTCTCAATTTCAATCATGCCGAATGGGTACACCTTCTTCACACGGAATGGGCCAGACCATCTTGACTTCAGCTTCCCAGGAAAGAGCCTCAATCGAGAATTGAACAAAAGAACAAGGTTCCCTTGATTGAATTCACGAGGCATGATGCGCTTGTCATGGATTTGCTTGGTCCTTTCCTTGTAGATTCTCGCGTTTTCATAGGCGTGCAGGCGCATTTCCTCCAACTCATGCAAGTCAAGGATGCGCTTCTCTGCAGCTGCAAGTAGGTCCATGTTGATTGCACGCGTGGCCCAGTACGCTTTGTGTTCGATCTCCACAGGTAGATGACATGGCTTGCCGTACACCAGCTGGAAAGGGCTCATCCCAATCGGCGTTTTGAAGGCGGTACGGTAAGCCCAGAGTGCATCACTCAGCTTAAGCGACCAATCCTTTCTCGTCCTAGCCACAGTCTTTTCCAGAATTGACTTGATCTCCCTGTTGGAAATCTCAGCTTGACCGTTGGCTTGAGGATGGTAGGAAGTGGTTACTTTGTGAATTACCCCATGACGGCTGAGAAGATTGTCGAACTGGCGGTTGATGAAGTGCTTGCCTCCGTCACTGATGACGGCTCGTGGCACTCCAAAGCGAGGAAAGATGATGTCTGTGAACAGCCGCTTAACTGCATTGGAGTCTGCCTTCTTACACGCCACTGCCTCAACCCACTTGGAGACATAGTCAACCGCAACCAGGATGAACTCATTCCCACATGAGGGTGGAAACGGTCCCATGAAGTCGATACCCCAGACATCAAAGATGTCAACCTCTAGGACAGAGTGAAGGGGCATCTCGTTGCACTTGGTGATGTTCCCGGTTCGTTGACACTTGTCACAAGCTGAGACAAAGGTCTTTGCATCCTTGAAAAGAGAGGGCCAAAAGAAGCCAGATTGCAAGACCTTTGAGGCAGTCTTGGAGAAAGAAGCGTGTCCTCCATAGGCTGATGAGTGGCAGTGCTCGAGAATGGAGCGCACTTCGTCGTATGGCACACAACGCCTGTAAATGCCATCGATGCCTGTCTTGAAGAGATAAGGGTCATCCCGGAAGTAGAACTTGGCATCAGATCGAAGCTTCTTCCTCTGCTGGTACGTCATGGTGGGAGGTAGCACTCCTGAAGCGAGGAAGTTCGCAATGTCTGCATACCAAGGCACTGAATTGGTGTTGACGCGGCTCGTGTTGATATCCTCCATTGCAGAAACTGAGTGGAATTGATCGTCGAGAAATGAGTCGTTGATTGGCAAGTTGGCAGAGCCCTCATCTTCCCAGCGAAGCCGGGATAGATGGTCAGCCACAGTGTTGTCGACTCCCTTTTTGTCCCTAATCTCAATGTCAAATTCCTGTAGTAGAAGAATCCATCTGATCAAGCGAGGCTTGGCGTCCTGTTTGCTCACCAAGTATCTGAGTGCGGCGTGGTCTGTGTAGATCACTATCTTGGAACCAACCAAGTAGGATCTGAACTTGTCAAGAGCGAACACGACTGCGAGAAGCTCTTTCTCAGTTGTCGTGTAGTTCATCTGGGCCGGATCTAGCACCTTGCTAGCGTAGTAGATAGCACAGGGCTTGTTGTCTTTCCTCTGCCCGAGAACCGCTCCTACAGCATAGTCGCTTGCGTCGCACATCAGCTCGAATGGTAGCGACCAGTCAGGTGGCTGCAAGATGGGCGCTGAGATGAGGGCCTCTTTCAATTTGCAGAATGACTCAACGCAATCTTCTGAGAAAACAAAATCAGAATCCTTGACGAGCAGATTGGTGAGTGGTTTTGCGATCTTGGAGAAGTCCTTGATGAATCGGCGGTAGAAGCCAGCATGACCAAGGAAACTGCGGATTCCTTTGACATTCGTTGGGATCTCGAGCTTCTCAATCACCTCAATCTTTGCCTTGTCAACCTCAATGCCTTTTGAGGTCACGACATGTCCAAGAACAACTCCCTCTTGAACCATGAAGTGACACTTTTCCCAGTTCAGGATCAGGTTGACTTCCTCACACCTTTTCAAGATCTTGCACAGGTTCGCCAAACATGACTCGAAGCAAACACCATAGACAGAGAAGTCGTCCATGAAGATCTCAACTTCATTCTCGATGAAATCAGAAAAGATGGCCATCATGGCTCTCTGGAAGGTTGCTGGTGCGTTGCAAAGACCGAAAGGCATCCTACGGTATGCGTAGGTGCCATATGGACAGGTGAAGGTGGTCTTTTCTTGGTCATGTGGGTGGATGGGAATTTGGAAGAAGCCAGAATACCCATCGAGATAGCAGAAGTAGGAGTGATTGGCCAGCCGTTCAAGGAGTTGGTCGACAAATGGCAGTGGGAAGTGATCCTTGCGTGTGGCCGAGTTGAGCTTTCTGTAGTCGATACACATGCGGTATCCAGACACCACACGTGTTTGGACTAGCTCATTCTTTTCATTCTTCACCACTGTCGTGCCTCCCTTCTTTGGCACCACGTGGACGGGACTCACCCACTCACTGTCAGAGATAGGATAGATGATGCCCGCATCAAGGAGTTTCAGAATCTCCTTTTTGACTACCTCTTTCAGATTGGGGTTGAGTCGTCGCTGGTGCTCAACAGACGGCTTGTGATCATCCTCGAGAAGGATCCTGTGTGAGCAGATTGATGGGTCGATTCCTTTCAAGTCCTTGATCGAATACCCGATTGCGCCTTTGTGAAATCTCAGTTTCTCCAGAAGTTTGGCGGTCTGATCGGGGTCGAGGCTGGCATTGATGATCACAGGACACGACTTTTTCGGATCGAGGAACTCGTATCTGAGGTTGGTCGGAAGAGGCTTGAGTTCAGGGGTTGGATGCGGTGTCAGGTCGTCTACACCAGTCGTGTCATCATCGTTTGACTTGTGTTGGAGATCCTGAAAATCGTTCGTGGTTGCATCTGCCGCACAAATCGACTCGAGCTCGCTTGTTTCGTCTCCCAGCTGAGGCAGGAGATCAGAATGGTGTTGAAGCGAGTTGTCGAATTGTTCAAGGAAGAAGTCCTCAGCCAGACCCAACAAGTCTTCTTCGATCTCGTCTATCCTGTAGCAAGTCTCGGAAGATGATGGGTACTTCATTGCGCGGTCGATCTGGAATTTAACCTTCTCCCCACCAAAGCTCAAGGTCAGAGTACCTTGTCGAACATCGATTATGGCACCTGCGGTTCTGAGGAAAGGTCGTCCCAGAATGATGGGGACTTCCTTGTCCTCTTCCATTTCCATCACCACAAAGTCGACAGGCACAAAGTACTTGCCGACTTGAACTGGCAGATCTTCCACTATGCCGAGTGGTAGTCGTACCGAGGAGTCAGCCAGCTGCAGTGACATCCGCGTGGGCTTGAGTTCACCTACTCCGATCCGGTCATAGATGGTGCGTGGCATGAGACTCACGCTTGCTCCCAAGTCACACAGAGCTTTCTTGATCGTGGCTTTCCCAATGGTGCAAGGAATGGAGAACTTTCCAGGATCATCCAGTTTGGGTGGCAGCTCGCTCTTCAGGATTGCACTGCACTGCTCTGTCAACTTGACCGTCTCGTGCCCCCCCAAGCTTCGTTTGTTGGATAGAATATCCTTCAAGAACTTGGCGTAGGTAGGCATTTGAGTCAGAGCGTCGGTGAAGGGGATGGTGATGTGCAGTTGCTTGATCACGTTAGCGAAACTGGCGAATTGTTCGTTCAGCTTGGTCTCCGCTAATCTCTGAGGGAAAGGGACAGGTGGACGATATGGGGATGGTTTCTCGGTCCATTTCTTCTTCCCTCGTGTTTGTTCGTCAGATGGATGTGGTACGGCCTCAGATTGAGTTTGACTTGAGTTGGTCCCACCTTGTGGTCCGACCTTGGTTGTCCGACTCGGACTGCTTTCCTCATGGTGGTCCGACTCGGACTGTCTTGCAGGGGTCGGACAAGAGAGGGTCGGACCGACAAGGGTCGGACCACAAGGGGTCGGACCGGAAGAGGTCGGGCCACAAGGGGTCGGACCAAGGGTAGGACAGGACATGGAGGTCGTACCAGGGTTCGTTTGATCTGGCATGGGTGGTTCTTCGTATTGGGTCCCACTCCGCAGAGTAATTGCCTTGGCCTCTCCTTTTGGGTTGGGTTCTGGTTGACTGGGCAGTCTACCAGGTTGAGTTTGGCTCGAGGAGGCATGGCCACCCATTTGATCCATCATCAGCTTGTTTTGGGCCATCAGTTGAGCTTGCATCTGCTGCATGGCCTGCATTTGATCGAACACCATCTGGTTCATCTTCCCTTGCTCATGCATGAAATTACTGAAAGTAGGATCAACACGCGGCTCGGGAGGACCGGATTGGGGTGCTCGATTGTTCTGATTTGGAAAAGAGGCGTTCTGGTAGAAGTTTCTGTTGTTGTTTCCACCGGGTGGGTTCCTGTTGAAGGAATTGTTGTTGCGAGGAGGAGGATTGTTCCAGTTGTTGTTAGAAGAAGGGTTGTTGAAGAAGGCGTTCTGCTAAGAGTTGTTGAAAGGAGGTCTTGGAGCGTTGTTGAACGGCGTCTGGTTGTTCTGATTCCACCTCCAATTTTGTTGTTCAACTGGATCTTTGGAGTAAGATCGGTTGAAAGGAGGTTTGGGAAAGAAAGACGGTTCGTTGTTGAGAGAGTTCACTTGCTCCACTTCTTCTTCTTCAGCTTGCACCAAGGGACACTGCTCGTACGCGTGTCGCTCGTCTCCACACATGACGCAGACCTCGGGCTGCTGCTCGACCGCCTTCACGCTCAGCTTGTCCATCGCTCTCTGCATAACATCCATCTTGGCGGTCAGAGCTGTGATGGGGTCGACGTCGTACTTGCCACCGCCTCCTCCCTTCGATCGTGTGTTGTCGCGTCCAGACCATTGTTGGTTCTGCGCCATCCCGTCAATCAAGTTCATAGCCTCGAGAGGCTCCCTTGACATCAAAGCGCCTCCAGCGACGGCGTCGACGTAAGCTCGCGTGCTCTCAGTCAAGCCGTCGTAAAATGTTTGGATTAACAACCAGTCTGGTATGCCGTGGTGAGGACACGAATACTGCAACTCCCTAAACCTTTCCCAAGACTCGTTCAACGGTTCATCAAAACTCTGTCTAAAACTGGTTAAGTCATTTCGTACCTTGGCAGTTCTTTTATGAGGGAAAAATCTGGTCAAAAACAGTTTGGACAATTCCCTCCAGGTCAAGATAGAATCCCTCGGTAATGACCCTAACCATTTTTTAGCCTTATCCCTAAGAGTGAAAGGAAATAAAGCGAGTTTTGTGTAATCAGCGTTCTCACCGTTGGTCTTGATGGTGGTGATGCACTCGAGGAAGGTTTGGAGGTGAGCGTGCGGGTCCTCATGATCCATGCCATGGAACGTGCTCTGCTGCACCATGTTGACAACTCCAGGATTGAAATTCGGTTGTTGCCCTGGTATCCGTGGCAGTCTGATTGCCCCTCGTACATCGCCAGCTCTCGGGACATTGTACTCACGCAGAGTCCTTGGCAGAAAGACGTCCGTGTCCTCGTCTGTCAGATTTGCCTCCTCGTCTCTAGCATTCCTGTCTTCCCTTTCCCTGGCTTCCCTCTCTCGAATTTGTCGCTCCAGGTCATTCTCCTCTGGAATCTCCATCTTGTCAGGACTTGATTGCTCAACTCTGGTTGTTGTCCGACCTTGATTGGTCCGACCTTGATTGGTCCGAGTCGGACCAGAAGGGGTCGGATCTGTTGACTTGGTCCGAGTCGGATCGGTTGTCTGTGTCCGGGTCGGACCAGGAGGGTCGGACAAGGAGGTTGAGTCAGAAGGTGGTTGTGCAGGAGGAGTTGAATCTGGAGGGGTTTCGTCAAAGAGAGGTCCTTTGCTCCTCAGGTGGTACTTCAACTTGTATTTACCTGCAGGAGGAGGTTCAAAAGCCAGTTTTTAGAATTTTGGAAAAAGAAGAAAAATAAAGGATACAATTTTAAAATCTAGATTAACTAAGTCAAGTAAAAACCTAGAAAGTAATTGATTGCCGTCCCCGGCAACGGCGCCAAAAACTTGTTACACCCCAAAGGGGTATATAGAACAAAGTTTCAATACACCAAAAGATGTACAGTTTAAACCTTGACCTAACTATGATTCAGACTGCAAGTGCACAGTCCTATCTTGGTAGTAAAGTCAGGTATCGATCCACAGGGACGGGACTCAATTACTAAACTTGGCTTAGACTCGAATTGGTTAAGTACTAGAAGTGAGAAAGGGGTGTTTTGAGTATTTAATGTTCCTAACAATTCAATCAATCAATTCTAAGTAAAGAAAGCGATATAAACTTGGTTTTGGTTTATGGTAAGAGGCGCTTCATGGATTTCAGATTTCATTTCTGTTTTGCCTCAGTCTGTCCGACCTAAGAGGTCCGACCTTAGGTCCGACCTTGGTTGGTCCGACATTAGGTCCGGCCTTTGTGGTCCGAGTCGGACAATGAGGTCGGACCAGACTGAGTTAATGTACCAGATTGCTGGTACCAGGTACAAATCTTGTGTGTAGGGTTCATCTGACCATACCTAATGTTCCTAAACCTCAACTATCGTATATTGGTTCGTTAACTTGGTATAGAACTGCAGTTTTTACCCTCTAAGGTCTCTAATCCTCAACTTTCGTGTTTTGGTTCAATTCACCTTAGTTGCTTGTTGGAATTCTAAAGGTATCCTCTAATCCATCGATTAGAGGAGATGTTCACCTGTCGGTTACAGATCGGGTTCACCTTTCGGTTCACTACTCCTACCTCAATTGCTTGGTTTGGTTCAAGAAAAGGTAATGGTTACATAACCTTGGTAGATGTGATCAAGCATCCATAGGCACACCATATACAATCAAGAAAGACAGATCAAGCAAGTAAAATCAGTTCAATCACAAGCAAACAAACACAATCAAGATTCAATACAAGGATTCAACAATTCAATACAATACAAAACAAGAAAATAGATCCTAATCCATGAAACTAGGTCAACTACTCATCCATAGATCTAGAGATCAAAGAAAGTAAAGAGAGAGGGAAAGCCATGGCAGAATGGAGATGGAGGAGGAGAGAATTCGCAATCCGTCGATCTCTTTGAGCTCCCTTCCTTCTTCTCCAAGTCTTCTCCAAGATTCCTTCAATTGCTCCTTCTCTTGCTCCTCTCAGATCTCAATTTTTACTGGAAATGGTCGTTTTTTTTCTCTCCTTGGAAAGAGCGAATCCCGCCTATTTATAGGGTTTGAATCGTCCTGACAGCTGTCAGCTGAAATAGAGCTGTTCTGCGAAGGCTGGTCCGACCCGGACATAACTCTGGTCCGACTCGGACCAAGAGGGTCGGACAGAGGCGGTCGGATCAGGGGTCGGACCATGGAGGTCGGACAAGAGAGGTCGGATCAGGGGTCGGACCATGGAGGTCGGACCGAAAGGTTGAAGCGCTTGTTTCCACCTTAATCTTGCTCGTATCCTGCAAAACAAGAACAAACTCACAGCAGTACCAAATCTTGGCATATTTCAATGAAACACAGCTGATTAAACAGTTTAAAGCAATTGTCTGGTATGAAATCAGGACCGAAATGTAGATATATTTGCGGGATATCAGTATTTTCATTATAAATTTAAATCAAAGGTGGCAATTTTAATTGCAATTTCAGAGATGTATAATAATTTCATAAACGTAAATATTTTTTAAATAAAATTGCATTCAAAATCCACGTTGGCAAATTATTAATCCATATTCGCTCATCCATCTCAAAAACTAACTTTTTGGAACGCTAAAAGCATTCAAAATTAATTGCATGAACAAAGTGCTTTTGAAGTAAAGTTTAAATTAATTTCAGTTATTTCCCCCACAAGGCCACAAGGACCCGGGTAATTTGAAAATGTTAAAAGTTTTTATGGTCACAAAATTGCTTATCATTTGAATTATCTTTGTACATATACATGCATATCTCTGTATTCAAATGAAATGAAGGTATATGCTTGACTCAAAAGGAATATAAAAATATACACCTACATTTTTTTATACAAGTGGTACAGTGGCGTTAACATCTGAACTGCAATTAATCAATTATGTACTACAATAATGTAATTAATTAATTATGAAATGTATTTATGTACTGGACATACAACAAGGAAAAAAAGAACGACTAGAAAAAAAAGCTGTATAAGTTTGTAAACACACACATGATTCATATATTCATCAAATTATAGCTTAACAGTTCTTGCTGAAATTTAACCCTAGATCTTTAAAATAGAGGGCTATATTATTATTATTCTTGTATTAATGTTATGCGTTCTTTAACTGCATCCAAAACTATATTTTACATTAATATACAATATTTATATCTAAATTCACAAGTCTTTATATTTATCATCAGAAGTGTTTATTATTACTTTTCTGAATGATTATACGGAATTTGAAATAAAAGACTTTGCCGGATTAGTAGATATACAATTTTTAGAATTTTAATTTAAATTAAAAAAAAACACTTTTAATTAGAGTACTAACTTTTATCTTTAAGTAAACACACTTTTAGAGTTTTTTAATGCAATTGTCTATGTTTATTTTTTTTTCTTTTGCATCTGTAATTGCATTTGTTTATCTTCAGACTTGTCAATTAACATCTCATTTTATTGTAAGCAATTTCATTATATAATTATTTTTAATATGTTTGTTTAGTATCAACACTAAAAAGTGTATACTCAGGGATGAATGCTCTTGTCTTCTGATCTTCTCCATTTGCCAATACAAACTGGGTCCGGATTCTCGGATTCGGATTGTCAGATCAGAATCTGAATTAATCTGAGCCACACTAGAATTCACAGGATCTCTTTAATATTCTTGCCGATTATGATGAGACATTCCAGATTCAAATTTACACTCTGAGTTACTTTTTTTTTTTTTGAAAACCGGACAGTAGCTATACACACTCTGAGTTACTTTAGAGAATCCGAATTCATGCAAAAATAGCGCGGGACCTGTGTTTAAAAATGTTAAATTTTGAGATTGTAAAATCTGTTATATGAGGCTATGTTAAATTTTGAGATTGATTATTTCTGTTTAGACCCGGACCAATCCGGAATACACGGCCCGCTGTAATATTTGTGTGGATTTTGATCAACGGTTTGGATCTTCACAAACATATTCTGTTACCTTAGGTGATATAAAATTCATAATTGAATTGGTAGTCAGTAATGTCCATCAAGATATCAGTTGGTACATCAATGCCAGAGAGAGAGGTCTGTCATGAGTAAAAAAAAAATGTAAAATTACTAATTTGTCCTTGATTCAAATCATTAAATGTTAGGCAAAAACTGCAAAACCTACTGAAATTCTAAGGATATTCACCATGGGGCTCCCCTACACGACTCGGCACGCGGGGCAAATATACTTTGGGCCTGATGGAAATCTGTATTTCATGATGGGAGATGGTGGCAATACCGGTGATCCCTGGAACTTTGCACAGACCAAGAAATCAGTGCTCAGGAAAACAATGAGAATCAATGTCGACGTCATGCCGAGTATGAACCCAACTGATATTGATTTAAATTACAGCAGCTTTTTTTCATATTGTATCATTCTCTTATGTGGAGGTCACCTATATATCCATGTATGATGATTAAGAAACTCAATATTCCCCAAAGAGTGCCACATTAGTAGAAGGTTGTTTGGAAGAGGTGAAATAGTGGATTTCTGTGGAATTGTGACGGAATAGTGGTCGAACAAGAATTAAATGAGTGAAAATTAATGTCAAAATTGAAAAGTAGAATTGAGTTGGAATTTTCACAGTCAAATTCCTACTTTTTACAAGTTGGTCCCTCTATTCCGTCAAGAGCAGTGAAATAGAGAATTAGAAAAAGAGATAAAATTAGCTCATTTATTGATACTCTTTCACTATTCACTTTTTTACCTTCAACCAAACACGACCTGAATAGTGCAGAATAGAAGCCTATTCCAACTTTCTCTTATTCGCTATTCTATTACTTTGCCAAACAGCCCTAGGTGTCATGTCGATTATTATGTAGCATGTACTGCTACATGCTGGAATAATTTCAATTTTCCTCTTATCCTAATGCCTTAATTACAGCATCAAAATGGAAGTGCAGTGTTGTTCTATACCTAAGAAGTAAGAAGATATACATAAGGTGCACAGAATCCCAGTGAAAAAAAACTGAAATGGGTGAGAGGAAAATTGAAATTTGAACTAGTACCAATTGGTACCTCTGTGAAATTTAGGTGCAATATCTTTTATAATTGTGGAGGTGATTTATTTTGCTGATTTAGGCTCTTTTACATATTTCAGCTCAAGATGAGGCAGAGAAGCTTACTTTATGGGGCAATTACACTATTCCAAAGGATAACCCTTACTATACTGACAACACATTCAGGCCTGAGATTTATTCATATGGTCATAGAAATCCATGGCGCTGTAGCTTCGATTCTGAAAGGCCGACTTACTTATTTTGCGGTGACACCAGTGAGGTGATTAATTTATCCTATTTATATCTCAATAATGTATATCTGGTACACCATTGGAAAGTAAACAGCATCATCTGTAATTTGAAGTCGTGTTAGTAACAATTGATACTTTAAAACTGTATTAATTGAGATTTTCTTTTAATAATGATCCTTTTATTTATCTTTTGGTAATAAAATAGATCACATACCAAAGAATTAATCTCATAGAAAAGGGAGGAAACTATGGGTGGAGGCTCTATGAGGGATTTAATCTCTATATGCCTCCATGGGCTCCGGGGCCTAATATTTCAGTCAACTCGGTCGATGTCATTTTTCCGGTGTTGGGCTACAATCGCTCAGAAGTAAACAACAACTTGGGATCTGCTGCAATTGTTTCTGGTTATGTCTACCGTGAAAAATACCGATCCATGCTTGTATGGAAGGTACAAATAATCATTTCAGTTTTCTAATCAGTTTTTATATTTGAGAATTTCAGTGTTTTTACCACATTGAAAGTGGTTTTCTGCAATTTTGCTTCCTTACCAAATTAGCTATGATTGTGCCTTAACAAACACATTTGCAACTAACACTCGTATTTTTTTTTACCGTGCAAAGATCACTTGAAGATCCATAAATCAAACAACCATACATCCTTAAGCACAAATCATACCTCAAATTGACTAGATTTAGCCCAATTTTAACACTGTTTTTGCAATGAAAGCCAAATCAATCTAAACTAAATCTTGGAAGCTTCTAGTATCAAACTGAAACAAGTTCAACAGAATATTTCACATGCAATAACTACTCTCCCTGCTTGCAATATATTTCAGGTTCATCTACGCAGACCTATACGGTAATGACATGTGGGCCGCAGCAGAGACCCCGCTAAGCAGTGGGAATTTCAGCAACGACAGAATCACCTTCACTTGCTCAAAAACATCCCCGATTCCTTGTGATTACACCGGCAATAGCACGCTCCTGTCACTTGGCTATATATTCTCGTTTTCTCAGGATAACAACAAAGATCTATTCTACATAACCACCAAAGGAGTGTACCGGGTTGTCAGGCCAAGTTTGTGCAGTTACACGTGTCCTTTAGAGAAAGAAAGCCCACCATTGGAGACAGCAAGTGGGCCGCCTCCTCCAGCGCCATCTAAGCAACAAACCTCATTGGGTTTTAAGTTGGACATCCCGGTTTTTTTTGTGTTTGCTAGCTTGTTTATCCTTCTTGGGTTCAGATTTTAGATTTTTTCGGTTTTACGTACTCCTGCCTCAAAGGATTTTCCTTCTTCTTTTATTTTTTTTTGGGACTTTTTGCTAGCCTGTCTTTGTTTGGTCTTATCATTTTTTTTTTCTCTTTTCTTTGTTCTTGTTGGTTCTGTTATGAATTCTCTGTGCCACTTTGCACTAAACTCAGTCAAAGTATGCGCTCCTTACACAGCTGTCAATTCACTACCCGGGGCGATTTTGCATCAGCTATATATTTTTTTTTTTGATAAAATTTGCATCAGCTGTATTAAACACAAATTACAAACAAGTAACACTGCTCCTAGTTACTCTTTGTTTTGTTTCATGGAGACAGGTGCTGTCGAATTTTGAAGCAAGAGAGGATATTATACAGTTGGTCATCATGGAAGTTAGAGAACGAACTCAGAAACTGGTTAAAACAGTTTAATTTTCTAATTTGTAAATTTTCTTTACTTATCTTTTAAAATATTATTTTGAAATTTTGTAACCGACTCTGTTGGTATAATTATTAATGAATTAAGGACTTGACTCTCATCTTGTTTCAAAATCATTTTCATATTCAGCATTCAGAATCTCATAATAAACAATTAATTTGGATCCACTTGACTTCCCATTTTTCAGAGATTTCCAAAATATGTTCTATTTGGTCCATTTGGTATTGTTTTAATGCAGGGAAGAATGGTGGGCCCCTCTGGTATTATTTTCAAGACTGTAGAGCAATTTATGCATTCCAGGGTTTGAAATAGCTAGCTGTAGCTGCTCAACAGCTGCGCTGCTTTCGACACTATAACTAGCTATGGCTGTTTTTTAAATCTTTTATGCAATGACACGATAATTGCTGTTTAGAATCTTGCATTCAACAGATATTTGATGCTCTGAGATATGTCATGTATTTGTTGCGTTACTTTGTGGAGCTAATGTCTTATAATCACATGTGAGATTTTCCAGAATTATGACTTGTTCAGTCACTAAGAGAATAAATGGAAATACTACTAAATTATTATTACGCAATGATGGACAGAGGAACTCAACTTGTCTGTATGCATGACACCTTTTAAAAAAAAATGCAATAATAAACATAGTTTATTTTTTTTTCTTTTTTTTAGAAGAAAACAAACTAAGATATTAATTGGCATCATCCATGTAAAGTCCACTTGTTGACTAATTTGTTAATTCGAAATTTGAGTTTATAAAATTTCAACATGACGGCTACCTGCCAGTGGCTCAGCCAACAAGTTGGCAAATAGAATTTTATTTATAGATTTTTTTTTTTTGTATAATTTATTGAATGGATATATATCACATAAGAGCTGACCAATAAGCCAATATTTGACTTCTATTCTATCCAGCTAAACTAAGCTTCTATGAAAGCAACATTTCATGACCAATTATTGCAAATAATTTTTAGTTAATTGAAAGAGTATCTTTCAAAAAAGGAAACAGACAAAAACAAATGTCACACGATCAAATGACAACATTTCAAGATAGTATAATTTGTTAAGGCGTTATCTTCTTGCAAATTTAAAATGTAGTATCTATATATATATATGTCGAAAGTAATTTAAAAATTTAAACTGTCTATCTCACGCTAAAAAAAATGGATGCATTGTGATCATGCAAAAACCTCCGGTATATGCCGGTTAATAGACCGCTCATTAAACTATCACGGAATATGTTATTTTTTGTGTATATAATTACAAATTTAAAATTCAATATGTACGTCGAAAGTAATTTTAAATTTTAAATTCTCTGTCTCACGATAAAAAAAAGGGATGCATTGTGATAATGCAAAAACAGACGATAGGTGTTATATTCTGAAATTCTAAAACATAATTAAATTACTAAATCGATCATTTGGCTTAAATAAAATTTTTAATTAACTTAACGATCGTTCAAAAATTTTCTGACTAACTAAAACTAATCTAAAATTTCGAGATATAAATAATGTATGAAATTATGCGGCCATTTTTATTAATATTCTTAAAAAAATAGAAAATTTTAAAAATGCCCCTCTCTCTAATTTTTTTTCATACATGCCCTGACCGCCTGGGCCTGGGGCGGCCCAAAACAGCTAGTGAGGCGCCCCAGGGCCCGGCGGCCCATACCTTAAGTGAGGCGCCACCCCCTGGGGCGCCCCACTAGTCCTGTGATTTAAACGCATTTTCTGCCTCTGTCACTTCCCGATCTCAGACCTTCTCTGGAGGCGATAACTGGGAAAAATAGGTATGTTTTTTTAATTATAATAATTAGTAATTATAATTATAATAATTAGTAATTATAATTATAATAATTAGTAATTACTGTTCCAAATTTACTGTTGCACTTACTGTAGCGTACTGTACATTACTGTTGACATTTACTGTAGCGTACTGTACATTTACTGTTGACCTGTACTGTATCGTACTGTACATTATTGTTGGTATTTACTGCAGCGTACTGTACAATTACTGTAGCAATTGCTGTACACCTACTGTAGAAAAATTGTAATTTTTTTTAATTTTGTTTATTTATTTTTCAATTAGTCATTTATTAATGTACCCATTATTATGTCATGTAATACTTGTAAATTTTTTTTTTAAAATGTAGTTTGTTAAAGAAGAGATGTTAGTTGCACTGTATGTCAGCGGCAAGCTAGAAAGGGATGAAGATGGCGTGCATTACACGAAAGAAGTCGCATTTGGCTTCGAGATTAATGAAAATACCACATTTGAGGAACTGAAGCAGCTAATATACGAAAAGACATCTGTAAACCCCAACAGGTATGAAATAGAGTTGGCTACACGGATTGACAACTCACGTGGGGGGGGGGGGTAGACCTTACTTTGTTAAGTTTCCAATAACAGATGCCAATTTGTGGAGAGTTGTGTATACTCAATTTGTAGCTTGTGGGGTCCCGGTAATGGACATATATTCGAAGAGGGTTCCCCGCACGAGGGCTGGACCTTCAAGTTCGGCTGGGGCTGGACCTTCAGGTTATGACAACCAGGGGTACCATCAGCACTCCCCTTATGACCACCAGGAGTACCACCAGCAATCCCCTTATGACAACCAGGGGTACCACCAGGAGTATCACAGCCCCGGTAATGACAACCAGGGGTACCACAACTCCCCAGAAAATACTGAAGAGTTACCACTACCACCCAGACAGACACCCATAATCCCTAGATTTCCAACTATGCCAGAGTCAGGACCGGTACCCGTTAATCGAAATGATGTTGATGTTGATGTTGATGCTATTGATGCCGTACCAGAAAGAGAAATGGAAACGGGGGATGAATACCAAGGGGTTTGGGAAGATGATGACTTATCAGATGGTGATGCAAATGTAGCAGGGTTGTCCAGGGCAGAAAAATTCCCGATTAGAGGTCGGGGGAATAAGCATCCGGTTGCCACATTCAACGACACCACAGCTTTCGAAGAGGCAGACATTAGTTTCTTTGGTCCTCGTGTTGTATACAACAAAGAACTTGCCGCAGGGCAAGTTTATACCAGCGTAGACGAGCTTGTAAAGAAAATATATGAGACTCATGTTCACGGCAACTGGGAATGTATAATACACAAAAGGGACCGAACAAGGTTAGTTGTGCTTTGTTCAACTCACCCGCACTGCGAGTTCCGCCTTTTTGCAACCCCTGCGGGTTCAGGGGAAGCATGGATGATTAAGAAGTGCGAACCACCTCATACATGCAAGTCTGCGTCCACAAGGACAGACCATTCAAATCTGACAGCATCACTAATTGCCGATGCAATTGAGGAGGACATTAAGTTGGATCCATCGATGAGCATCAAGGCGGTGGCTATGACCGTCAGACACAAATACAAATATGTAATCCCAAAATACAACAGGCTGTGGAGAGGTCGTGAACTTGCGATTTGCAGGATATTTGGTAGTTGGAAGGACTCATATGGCTATCTGGCACCATTGCTCCAGGCCATGGCAAGTACAAATGTCGGCACCGTATATGAGCGATGGCATGGCCCTTTTTTTGATAAAGACGGTGTACTAATAGAGGGAGCTAAACAATTCAAGGGCATAGCATGGGCTTTTGGTCCTTGTATCCAGGCTGTGCCATACATCAGACCTGTTATCAGCATTGATGCATGCTTCATGTCTGGCTGTTACGAGGGGAGACTACTCATAGCATGCGCATATGATGCTGAGAACCAGCTGTTGCCTTTGGCGTTTGCAATTGTTCGTAAAGAGGACGGCGAGAACTGGGGATTCTTTATGCAGTTTTTAAGAAGACGGGTGATTGGGGAAGGGAAGTTTTTCTGTGTGATATCAGACCAGCACAAAGGAATAAAATATGTTTTTGATCGTGAAGATTACGGTTGGTCAACACGTACTGGCCAGTGTGTGCACAGGTTGTGTATGCAACACGTTGCGGAGAACCTTTCCAAGGCAACCGGAGGCGACACGTGGGTTACTGATACATTTAGATGGAATTGCAGAAAGAAAAAGCCGAGAAGGGTGGTAGAGATGACTAGCAGTTTTGCAAGGGTACATGCATTTCAATTGTTTACATATATTATTGTACTTTAAGAAAACAATTTTTTTTTACTACAATTGTTTACTTACATTATTCTATTTCCTTATTTTCTATGTAGTACATGCCAAAGGCAAATCTCTACTTAATGAAGGTGGGGAAAAATAATCCCCGAGATGTCAACGAAGATCCAGCATACGAGAAAATATATCAATCCCGGGATGGAGGTTGGCGTTGGGGAATTATGACCACCAACGGATCCGAGTCGCTGAATGCAGTATTCAAGCAGAGCCGGATGTTGCCTGTGGTTGCAGTTGTAGAGGACACATTCTACAAGTTAAATGCCTGGTTTCAGGAACGGCGTGCTAAGGCCGCAGAATTAATAAGGATGAACCAGTCATTTTCAACAAGGGTGGAGGAGAAACTAAGACGACACAGAGACAAAGGTGCAACCATGACCGTGATCCCGATGGGTAACGATGGAACAGAATTCGAAGTGCAAAATCCAAATGAGTACGTTCCTACCACCCGTAAACCAGACGGCACTATGGCGTTTGTCAAGAGGGCTTGCAAGTACGTGGTTAAATTCGGAGATGCCAGGGCGGTAACCTGTACATGCCAAGGACCCCAGCTAAGTCACATACCCTGCAGTCACGTGATGGCGGTATGCCGAGTGAGGAACTACTGTGAGGATCACTATGTTGCTGACATGTACCGTACCGATTACCTTGCTTCCACTTGGGGTGGATCTTTCCATTCTTATCCTGATCAGCATGAGTGGCCTACATATGTCGGAGATAGAATATTACCTTCAGAATGATGGATAAGAAAGGGAAGGAGGAGACACAAGCGTATTGTAATGACCATGGACGAGATGGGTGGTAGGCGACCGTCGGGAAATCGGGCTCGCCGTTCTGTTTCCGACAGGCGCAGGGCAGGTACGTAGAATTGTACAAAATTTATTTATGCTTTAATTATATTACTAACTGAATTGCATTGTTACATTTAGATGCAATAAACGAACACAACGAAAGAGAAAATGCCAGAGTTGTCGCTGAAGCAACCGGTAGAACACAACCCCCTCCTCCTGTAAGCCAATCATCTAGTAGCCAAGCCTCTACAAGTAATGCCGCACCTGCCACTGGTACCAGAAGAACTAGTCGTTTGTTAGGTTTATTCAGACGTGGTGGCAGATAAACTTGCTATTTTGCTTATGCGAATTGATTTATTTGGTATATGTGTATGTGTATGTGTATGTGTATGTGTGTATGTATATGTATGTGTATGTGTATGTGTATGTGTATGTGTATGTGTATGTGTGAGTTTTTTTGTATGTGTATGTGTATATATGTATGTGTATATGTGTATGTGTATGTGTATGTGCATGTGTGTATGTGTATGTGTGTATATTATACATATAGTTCACCAAAGAAATAAAAATAAAAATTAAAGTTATAAAAATTTACGACATCACTTCGTAAATATATCAAATATTATATTTTTTGGCATACACATACACATATACATAATATTTTATTTTTTGACATACACATATACATAAACCCAACACTTTTTTCAACAAAATTATTCAAATCAAAATACTAAGATTTCTCAAAAAAAAAAAAAAAAAAACCAAATTACTAATGGGGCGCCCCAGGGGGTGGCGCCTCACTTGGGGTATGGGCCGCCGGGCCCTGGGGCGCCTCACTTGGTGTTTTGGGCCGCCCCTGGTCCAGGCGGTCAGGGCATATTTAAAAAAAAATGAGGAACAGGGTTATTTTTAAAATTTTCTTTTTTTTCAAGGATATTAATAAAAATGGCCGGAAATTATGCATATTAAAATTTAGAGATTTAAAAATAAAATAAAATATAGAACCTATAATAATTTTATAATCGTCCGAGAGATTCTTAAATCGAAATATCTAAAACTATGATTTAGTTTATAAATTACCATGAATGATGTGCGAAGGACTAGTACAAAAATTTCTGTTGAACGCAGTCCCGGTAATGGTTCAATTCAAAGCCATTTTCTTCTTAATTGGATGGTTGAATCTATTCTGAAATTTCTGAACCGTTCAAATACCAGTAGCACGGATCTTAAAGCAGACCCCTCCTTAATATCTCTTTTCCTTTCCTCTCGGTGTGAGCCCGTGAAACCCCCCCTCTGCTTTCTTCCTACGCAGACCCCCTCCCCTCCTTTCTTCTTACGCCAAACCCAACCCCCCTCTTTGCTCCGCCCCTCCTCCCCTCCTCCTCGCCGGCGAGCCCACCAGACCCTGCCCCACTCTCTCCTCTCTCTTCTCGGTCCGTGAAACCCCACCAGCACTGCTCCCTCCCTGTCTCTCTTTTCTGCCTCTATCCTCTCTCGCTGACCCGCGACCCCACCGGGAAAAACCCTCCCTCTCTTCTACCTCTGACCCGTGGACCCTCTCTCTCGACTTGATTCTCTCCTTTCGCCTTTTGCCACTGATTTTGCGAGATTTCGAAGAAACCCTAGAAATATGGAGTGGTGGTGGTGCATGCAATTTCGGTCCTGCTGGTGCCTTCTTGTGATTGCCTTGTTGTTGGCTGGTGCTCGAGTGAGACGGCCGTGAGACGTGGCGAAATCCTCGGAACCGGCCATTTTCCCTCGACATTCTCTCTCTCGGGTAAGTATGAAACAACCCTTTTTCTGAGTCTCGAGGATTGATTGTGCCTCGTTGATTTTAATTGATGTCGTAGTATAATCGTAGGAAGTGATTTATTAATTATCGAGTGCGTGTTGTTGATTTTCCCGACTCGATCAAATTGATGATAGTTATGTGATATTGTCGATTAATGCAATGTTTTTGACTTTATGAAGTTAGTGTTGTTGTGCTTAAATCAAACCGACCTTGCAAATTTATATACCCTCTGCCAAGGCTTGACTGATTTGATAGGTGGAAACTCGCGTTAAATTAAGATTTGCTAAATGAAATTTTGAATGGTTTCAATCAATTTAAATGACCTCTTATCTCAATCGGTTCAGATGATATCTTATACCTCGGTTGGAATTTTGGGAAAGAAAAGAGTACTGGTGCACTCTTTTAGGACATATTGATAATTCTTGATTAGCTGAAGGGAGTAGTTATTAATACTTGTGAATATGAAAATTTCCCTTGTCCGAGGGACTTGAATGTAAACATTTAGAATTTTAAAACCGACGGACTAAATATATTTTACTCTCCTTTAGAATGGAATTATTTTAAAACAAATTTGATTTAAAATTATGCTTAATTTTCATGCTCAATAGGGGATTTAAAATGAACTTTAAAGTGGAGTTGAGACCTTAATTGATAGTTAACTAATGTGGTTTGGGCTTACACCCAATAATAACAAGAAATTCAATTAAAGCTGGATTTGGACTTCCAAGTGCACTTCCAGATGAAAATTTTAAGTCCAAGTAGAAATTATGTATGACTTATATATGACTTAGTTAGTTGAGTTGCTAACTTAATGGTAATTAATAGGAAATATCATTAGATAAACAGTGTTGGCAATTTCTTTACTGATTAATTCGCAAAATAAAACTAGTTAGATTAAATGTGTTTATAAATTAAATTAGTAGAAAATGTCATGGATAAACTAGTATGTGAATAACATATGTAATATCGAACACTAAATTTATAGTAATTTAAATAAATGCAATTAGTATATCTAACTTGTTATAATTATAATATAACCTTTTTCTATACACTTTGCATATGCTAAACTAGTACCTAATATAGTGATATGTGAAAGGTATATTCCACCGACATACAAGTACAACTCTAATGTATGGTTTAATTAATGTTGGTATAAATAACACTTTTATTAAATTGGTCAAATGACACATCATAGATTATTACGAACCATACTCTTTAAGCCTACGTTCGGATAAGTAAAATGTTAAACAAATTGAAATGAAAACTGAGGTTCAGCTCAAATTAATAAATCTGAATTGGGTCTCTGTTTTAGTCTCAGACTTAGGAAGCTTGATTAAAATATTAAGGAACTAACTAAATAATTCATAAAACATATCATTAACTAGAATTGATAAGTTTAATAATTAAAATGTAGATGATACAATACTTATGGTATGATATAATTAACATGTTGGTCGCATCTAAAGTTGTTAGGACAATTAATTAACCAAGGTATTTCTATTTTTATAAGTAGTAAATATATAATTTTTAATTAAGTAATATGTATTTTTATCGTATAATTATTATAATGGAAATTATTATTATAATAAGTAAATTTCAAATCCAAGTCAAAACAGTCAGATTTTATTATGTCCGTTTCAATTAATTATTTATAACCTAAAATCAAAGTAAATTAAAGGTGCATATTAATTTACCATAATGAATAATGTGGATATCTAAAAATGACAATTTAAATATTTCAAATTATAAAACCTGACTAAACCGGTTAAGTCGGACTGACTGAACCGGAAATTTTTATAAACCGAAATAATCGAGAATTTGACTTGCACATTAACTGGGACGAGGGGTAGAATAAAATTAGCATAGATGTTAATTAGTTTAAATTACGTGATCACAGATTAGTCAACTCCATACGAGTCCGACCCGTGGATCGATCCGACTGACCCGCAATTCGGAGCATACGCGGAGCACGCTGATTTTTAGCGACAGAGACTCTAGCCCCCTCAGGTGTGGGATATCTGAATTATTCTTTTCGTGGGCGTACTCTTACCAGTCGTTCCATCTGACCTGACATTCGCACTTTATTTTTAAGTAGATGCATTAAACTTTAGAGCATGTTTATTCTTTTTGCACTGTAGGTAGAATTGCATAAACCCCGAAAAACTCGAATTTATTGTATTTTAAGAGTAGAGTAATTAAATAATATTATATGTATATCTTATTATAATATTAGATTATTAGCTGTCTTCTTCTCGTAGAAGACTATATTATTATTTTACGTGCATATGCATGCATTGGTGAGAGCTGAGCAGGGCCGAGTGACTTCGTTCCGTCTTGTGTCACTTGGCATAGGACGGCCCGATAGCCACTGAGCTGAGCGTCACTTGATTCTCGGATGGCCTTAGGATTTATATTATATGTACTAGTTGGAACTATATATATTTTCCGTTCATTTTACATTTTTACGTGCACCGGTTCGAGTCCGGATGTACGAACGATTCCCCACCTACATTAGGAGCTACATGCCTAGGACGGGTTACCCCATCGGTGGTTCGAGGCCCCGATGGCATTGTTTCAGGGCTGCGCAGCTGGACTGGCAGCCTTGATATTACGCTACACGGTTCGAGGCCGTGGCGTTGTGTTGCACGGTTCGAGGCCGTGGCACTTTAGTGCACCAGTTCGAGGCTGGCACTACTTTTTGATATTACGCTACACGGTTCGAGGCCGTGGCGTTGTGTTGCACGGTTCGAGGCCGTGGCACTTTAGTGCACCAGTTCGAGGCTGGCACTACTTTTGATTGACTTATTTTTACGACCTGCATTGTATGATTTCTCCTATTGGATATGTTTGGGTGATGAATCGTTAGGCGAGATGACACATTGGATTTGATATAACTATTGGCTAGTGTGCTATTATCTTGTGGAGCAATGCTCGATGTCACTAGGCAACGTGTATCATTGCACTCTGATCACAGTCCTTGGATTATATTGTTTGGATCTTTTTGATCCTATTGGCACGGCACGGGGTGATTACTTTATCCATATTATTATTATTATTATTGTATTTGGGCACACAGTGCAAGGAGTACTGGATTCCGACTTGATTTATATCCGATATTACACCTTGATTTTATTTTGGGTTTATTTCGTATGTTGGCATAATAGAATAATCGCATCATGGCATCATTCAAAAGTAATGTAAATTCTATTAGCTATTAATATAGGTTCACACATGTGCATATTTTTAATTGTATTCATTTTATAAGTAAAAGTGCTTTGACCGTAGGGGATCCCTGAGAGGATAATTCTGGGTCACATACTGGGCGATTCGTCGCTCACCCACAAGTTGTTTCGTGGGTTTTAGGTACAGGTTCTGGCGGTCCGCAGCAGGAGATGTCAGGAGATGTCCCCGAGGGCCATACCACTTGACCTAGTTGGGGTTAGGCTTTTGATTAGGTTTACAAGTCCCGTATTTCCTGTGTTATATATACGGGCTCGATAGATCATGTATCCCCTTCTATAGATGGTGTTATTTGGATCCGAGATGGATCGAATTATATGTTATGTATGTGTATGTTTATTTATTTGCTATGTGACTGATGCTTAACATTTATATTATTTTGCTTCCGCTGCTGTTTGATTTATTATTTATGATTAGCCTTGCGTGCTTAATGGTTAATTAAGCACGAGGCGAGGTTGATCACACCTTAATCCAGAATTCCTGGTTTGGGGTGTGACAATAGGTATCCGTTAATCGCAAGCAGTATTGCTCAGTTGTAAAAAAATATGTGAGGCAGCTGGAATTCGAAATGAAATAACACAAAAATATGAAACAAACATAGTTTTTGTTTCAACAAACAAAATGAAAATATGACAACTGAATAGTTTTCATTCAAGTCGGATTTGAATTTTGGAATTCGATCAAAAAAAAAAAACTGTGAGTTTTTGCTGTATGAATGAAACAAAACCAGAATTTTCATCGGAAACAAAAATAATACTGTCAAAAATCAAAATCTTCTGACATCTCTCTCTCTCTCTCTCTCTCTCTCTCTCTCTCATGGATGGATGCGCTAAAATTAAGAAGTCAAAATCACTGATATACAGACTACAGAGTCAGAACCCACACATTTTCAATGGGAGATCGATCTGACGTAGCTTATGTACATATATTCTTAATTAATTATCTGCCTCCTCTCATCCAGTTTCTACGTATAATTAACGTATTGGATTATGTATGCATGAATCATGATCGTGTATCAGGTGCTTTCTTCGAACACAATTACACATTTTCTCATAGAGAAACAAAATTAACTAATCATGAGTTTTGGACTTCTAATATAAGTCGGACTTTGGCGTCCATAAAATTATAGAGTACTAAAAGTCTAAGACCAACATCCCTGAATTAGGCGGGAAGCGAAAGTCAATATTTAATGTCGTTCTTATTAATTATAAGTTTATAACCCCAGCCAAATTAACTTTGTTCTTCCAACCAAGCGTTTCATTAAATCCATGTATTGTTCAGTAAATTGGAGACTAAATTTTATCCAAATTAACGGTACGTGTTCAACGTAATATTTATATGCAAATATACTTACAAAATTTAATTTTACAATTTTTAGAATATGTTTTTTTTTATTTTTTTTATAGGTAGAAGATCACTTTATCTACAAATTCGGGAACATATATAATAGTAATTTTCTACTTATCTAAAAAATAGTAATTTTTTTGATATATAAGTATAGTTTCATGAAGATCATGTTGAATAGTTTAAATGAACTGTTTGGATTTTAGAAACATATTAATATACGAATCTATAGCACGAACCCATATATGCATTGCAAAATATCATAGATAATTGAAAGAGTGTTAATGTATATATATACAATAGTATTCATTCGTTTGGATGAAAGAAGTACACATTCTGAGTAAAACATGTATTTCAACTAAGGTTATAAATAGCGATTATAGCGTTATAGCTTTTAAGATCTAAAAAAGTTATAGCGCAACCATAACTATTTATAATTATTATAAAAGAAAAGCGGTTAATAGCATTATAGCTTTTGAGATCCAAAAATTTTTTGCTATGTTGAACCCTGATTTGAACTGTATATGTATATATTGTCAAAACATCTTCAGAAAACTTTTTGAAAATAATTAACCGCTCACAATTTATCGTCTAACTCTTTAAGCCAATGATTGTCTATGGTTTCACAAATGACAAAAATATATGCAAGTGGCATCTAGAAGCTTTATTCAATTAATTAAAAACTTGCCCAGAGTAATTTTTATATATTTATATATGCATTTTTATATATAGTCTCCCCCTTCTGACTTCTGTATTATTGGACTAACATCCAAATATGCAACCCAGTAGGTAGCATGCGGGCTTCACTTTTGTTTATTATTAATTTTAAGAAGAAGAAAAAACAATCAAATAATCCTTCAACTTGGAACAATTATTATAAACTTTTTAGCAGTGAAAGGGCGTAACGCTATTCTGCATCTTTAGTAATATATATGTGTATTTTGTTATTTAGTTATTGAACAATAAAAAGATAACAGGATTGGCTAACGAAGAGAGAGAAAATCAGTAAATGCATGTTTCTCTTACACTGTGGTCCATAAACAGAGCAAACTTATCTGCATGAAGAGGTGGAGTAATTAACTCCGGATTAGTTCAGCCTTTACTCCATAGAAATAAATCTGTTCATGTTATTCTCAAGAAATAACAGAAACCGGTTATTCCGATTCTAACTGTTCAAACTTTTTCATACACACATCTCAACGAAATAAATTTTTCATGTACGAATCTCAATAGAAACTAATGGTTTAGATTGGAATCACACATATTATTCCCAAGAAATAACAACAAATTTATTTCCTTACTCCATTCTACTCTATTTACTCTTCAATATTCGTTCGATTAATTAAATGTAGAGTGAGGAGTTTACTCCACCAAACATGACCTTAGATAATCAATGTAAAGTGCATATTTATTTTTTTACAAAATAAATCCATTTTCCTCTATTTTACATGAAAGATCTGATTAAATACCTCGTAACTTAAAAGAAATTAGAAGCACACCAAAATACACATCTTGTTCCCAATTAAGTTCATAAAGAGTACTTTTCACTCATATTATTTTCAAGAATATAACTAATAATAAATATAAACAATTCACTCTTATTATTATTTTTTTATCCTAAAAGAACTATAACTAAACATAAACAATTGACATATAGCATCATATTAGTGCATTGTTAATTCAAGGACTTAACATGAAATTGTAGGAGGTTGAAGAGTGATCATGCAATTTTGCAAATTTAAACGAGTTGTTTTGCAAGTCAACCAGAGACATGCTGGTATTTAATAAGAAAAGAAAAAAACAAGGTGGAAAAAACTATATATTCTATTTGCACTGTAAGCATCAAAGAGAAATATAAAGAGAGTGATTCCTGCCTCTCTCATCTCACAAGAGGTTCATTTGTTAGAGATGAGGTTTGAAGCAATGGCTCCTTTTGTTTTGCTCCTTTATCTTTTCCTCTTGCCAAGTTGCTATTCCGCACCGATGTGCATGGATCAGTGTAAGCTCACGCGCGCACACGCACACACACATCACCTCCTATTTTCCTTCTCTCTTTCTCTTTCTTAAAAATAAATATCAATATTTTGAAACTAAGACTTTATATAAACACAATAGTAGAATTTTTTTTTCTACATACAAGCAATAAAATTTATGATGTCTAAATTATGTTTCTCTTTCACCTTAACTTGCTCTAGGCTTTTAGCAATTATTTTTTTTGTTAACTTCTTGTCTGATATCATGTTTCCTAGCTTGTTAATTAATTTCTTGAACAGCTTATCCGAAGAAGATAAACTCTTCACTGGCTTTTTGCGGCTACAACGACCGAGCTTGTTGCAGCACAGTTGACGACCTTGCAATTGAGGATCGATTCACAAAGATGAACATCTCTGATGCTGCATGCGCTCATGTTATGAAGTCAATTCTTTGCGCGGTAATTCAAAACTCTTAAATAATTATTTCCAAATCTTCACGGGTATATATGCTTATTCAATACGTAGTACTAAGAAAAGTACTATAATTCCTTTATGTGGTAAATAATTAAATATATATATAATTTACATTGGTAATCTAGTTCTCTCAATTTATATAAGTCTGTATATCCACATTATTTGTGGGAAGAAATTAATCATCAACATACAGCTGAAGTATATGCATGGCATGATGACACACAAAAATGCGATTTAGTTTGTATTTCTAACTTGTTTTGTGAGAATTTTTTTTTTTAAGAAATTAGATTTTTTTTTAATCCTCCGTAGTCGGTCGTTCAGTGAAAAGCCACATGCTGTGATATTTATATATATACCCTATATTATAAGGAATCCAAATGCTAGTCAAACCATGAATAGTTGCTAATTTAATATAAAACATGTATGTTATAATTATTAGCCACAAGGGTAATTCTATATATTTATAGAGCTAGTACCAAAGTCAAATCTAGAATAGTAAAATAAAAAAAAATACATACATGTGGCGTGATCCTGTAAAATTTCGAATATTGTTGATGCTAACAGCAATATTAATAAATTAACTCGCTTGTTTATTTTTTCGATTGAAGTATAACTAATCTAATATATTGAACTATTAAAGTTTTTAAAAAAAATTCTTTAAGCCATGAGTCAAATTGACTTTCAGTTACAACAATTGATTCAACTTTATTTTCGGTTGGAGTGAGACTGTGAGAGCCATTTGAGAGTTGCACATTTTGGAACGGTGAATATGATATTTTACAGTTTTTGAAAACCAAAAGCTAATTTTATAATTTTAGAGGGGTATACACGAGCTGTTTCATTTTTTATTTTTATTTTTATTTTTAATAACAACTACTTAAGTGTTTAGTATTCATTTGAATCAGCATCTTTCTTTTTGCCACAATTTGCTCTTTAAATGTTGTTATCGGACCCAATTAATTATATATAATATCGGTGCTTGGGTTCGTTCGTCAAAACGATTGCATACTTGTTCGTGCAATCACCTAAACAGTTTGGAAGCTTGCGAGTTTAGTGGTCATAGTGAAACCATTTAAATCTCCGTGTTTTTGTTCACTTCTTTTCTAGATTCGACTGACTTCACGGTAATAATTCTTGGTTTTTCATTCTGTTTCTGTTATATGGTTTTGTTGTTCAATTTCATGGTTCATTGAAATAATGATAATGTTAAGGTGTTGATTACTGGTTAAAATATGCAGTGGTACTGTGGTTGCACGTGAAGTGTTTGAGGAATTGCTTTAGGGAATCATGGCTAATAATGACCATGACTAGCAAGTCTCAGTATAAAATAATCGAAGATATGTGAAGTATATATTGTGGATGCAATAGACTGAAAAGAGTATCAATGCATCAAAGTTATTCAAGAAAAATGTTACAAGTAAATCAATTAATGATGTTTAATCATGCAATGTTCAATTCACAAAATCACATGTGCTAATTATAAGATTTATTTGCACACAGCAATGTAACCCCTACGCTTTCGACCTGTACTCAAAATCCACAAACTTCCCAGCTCTCTGCAACACCAAGCTGGTGGCCTTGTCATCTCCTACCAACTCCACAACCGACTTTTGCACAGAGACCTGGAACACATGCAAGGATGTTACTATTCCCAATTCGCCCTTTGCCACCAGCAATGCCTCCCCAAACAAGCTCTCTGACAGCTACAAAGCAGCTACCGATTTCTGCGCAGCAGTTGGCAGCGGTGCCACTGATCAGGCTCTCTGTTTCAGTGGCGGCACGTCAGTCGGATTTAATGGAACACAACCTGCTCCTCCACCTCAAGGTCATTAGTCTCTTCTGCCTTCTCTTTCAACAAAGTATTTGAAATGTGCCTACCCGAAGAATGAACAATATCTTATATGCCTACTTAAAACCTCTTATACCCTCTACTTTCTGATTTCTTATAACACAAATTGAAATGTACCATCTATGTAATATCTTGATGTCTCCCCTGATAGGTATATGCCTTGAGAAGATTTTCAATGGGTCATACACAAATTTTGCACCGCATCCTGATGGTTCCAACCGGGTCTTTCTGGCAACACAATCTGGTAAGATCTTTCTAGCGACAGTTCCACCTCAGGGGTCAGGCAAAACACTTGATATAGACTTGACAAACCCATTTATCGACCTGACTGATTTGGTTCACTATGACAATGAGTTCGGTTTGAATGGCTTCACGTTCCACCCAAATTTTGCGGCAAATGGGAGATTCTTTGTGGCGTACAATTGTGACAAGTCCAAGTCAGCCACCTGTTCTGGCAAATGCTCGTGTAACTCGGAGATTAATTGTGACCCATTGAAACTTGGAACAAGTCAAGGTGCGTTTCCATGCCAGTTTCATACAGTCGTTGCTGAATATACTGTTAATGGCACTTCAGCCTCTCCTAACATGGTACTTTCATGTTCCTTCAATTATCCATTTTGATATACAATATATTGCATGGTATATTCTTAGATTACATGCTAGCATTTTAGAATACTGTGTTTGGTATGGAAGTTGCATTTGCATTTATTTTGTCTTTTCACAAAACAAACAGTAGAATCCTACTATGTATGCATGAATTTTTGTCCTGCATGTTTTTTTACCAGATTTTAATTTCTATTTCTTTCTTCAAGGTCTACCTTATTGGTAAATCAAAAGAGCTCAGAAACAGCCTTAAGTTATCCAAAATAACAGTATTTGTTGAGTATGGAACCGGCTGATATAAACGTGATGAAAGAGCTCAGTAATGTTAAAGGAGGAAAATATATGGTGGGGATTGTTGATAATCCTATTCATATATTTGTATATTAATCAATAAAATACAAAGTATTCTCTAATCTTTACTGAAGCCAAACTCCCCCTCATTTTAAGATTTTTTTTTTCAGTTTCTAACTTTATATAATTAAAAGGAACAGGTGGCTCATATTGAGCTTCTATTCTATACAAAAAATGATGAAAAGTAAGGCTGACACTATTGTGCTTCTTTTCACTTGTTAAAAATTAGGCAAAAAATGCAAATCCAACTGAAGTTTCAAGGGTATTTACTATGGGGCTTCCGTACAATAATCACCATGCAGGAGAAATATACTTCGGCCCAACTGATGGGTATCTCTATTTTATGATGGGAGATGGCGGCAACAATGGCGATCCCTGGAATTTTGCACAGCTCAAGAAATCTGTGCTTGGGAAAACTCTTAGACTCAATATTGACATCATGCCAAGTACGTACTCAGCATGCAATGACTTTAAATAACATTTATCTAGGCTTGTGTGGAGTATCTATTAGTATGGTTTGCGGGGAATACCGATTCTTAAGCATTATTGGGAATCAGACACTGTCATAGAGTTTACAAGTATTCTATGGCTTGAATTATATTCGATGGTAACTGTGTTTGAGTATAATTTTTGTTTTTTTTTCAAATTAGTCTCACCAGAAGGGTTCTTTAAATAGTGAAGCACTAATGAGATATCAAACTCATCAGAACAAAGACAATATCAGTAGCACAAAAGCATAATGTACAAAAAAAGAAGAAGTGAGATTAGCATCTACAATCTGGTGTGGCAACTGCTACATAAATACTTGTATGTTCTAATAGAAATTTAGCATGACTTTGTTGCTCTGTTTTGTGTTTTTAGCTCAATCTGATATCGACAACCTTACTTTATGGGGAAATTATTCGATTCCAAAGGATAACCCATACTTCACTGATCGAACATTCAGGCCGGAGGTCTATACCTTAGGTCATCGAAATCCGTGGCGCTGTAGCTATGACGCAGAAAGGCCTGCATATTTGTTTTGTGGTGAAACTAGCGAGGTAATTTCTCTTCTCACTTCTTGACTGAATATCACTTCCATGCATAGGTGATTGCGATATATATAATATTTGCAAATTGCATGTTTGCTAATAGTTACCATATCAGAATTTTAACATACTACCAATGCACACATGTTCTCAATTGGGACCTAGCTGATACCAAATTTAAACCTGTGCTTAAAAAACTTTTACCATGTGGTCAAATCATTGAACAAACCTGTTGGAGAATAATTAGTAACTTTCTACAAATTACAATTAAAGAGAATTTCTTTTGGTGCTCAATTGAAGCAATCCTAGGAAAACCTAGAATAATAATACATCAATCAAGAATTAAAACAAATGCTCATCTCAAGTTTAACTGTAGGCTACCCTACACCATTAGGACAAATAGTTACAAAGAAAATCAGAACTATTTACATAGATATTGCAAATTACTCTATGTTAATAACTTAATATGTTCATTTTTTGATAAAAGATTATCTTATTAAAAATAGGATACATATGAAGAAATTAATCTCATATCAAAAGGAGGAAATTATGGGTGGAGGATTTATCAGGGCTATGATCTCTATTCCCCCCCATGGGCCCCTGGTCCTAACATTTCAGCCAACTCTATTGACCCCATTTTCCCGGTGATGGGTTACAATCGCTCAGAAGTAAATAATAACTTGGGCTCTGCTGCAATTGTTTCCGGCTATGTCTACCGTGGAATTACTGATCCGTGCTTGTATGGAAGGTATAAATAATAATTTTACATTGTAGTTGTAGTTATTATTTCTTTTTTTGTATTGCAATTTGTTTAGGCAAATTACCAACATATGCATTAACCTACAACATTTAAGCCTCAACCTGATTTTGTATTCATTAAGCCTTAACCCTCAAATAAACTTATTATTCAATTAAAAGTCAGAAAGCATTTTTTTTGTATGAAGCATCAATTATGTCTAAATTATGTAACTGTTTGTTACTTGCATGCTAATCTAGTCTCAACTTCACAAGAATTAACCTTGTCCTAAAAAGCAAAACCAGCCAACTGAAAATAAGTAAATTGAAAGCTGGTAGTTAAAAACTTGGACAGTAAACAAGTACGTACCAGCAGAGCATGCTTTGAAATTCGAAAATAGCATCAAGTGGATGTTTCACACTAAGTACCCTGTTTCATCATGGCAATTTAGGTTCATTTTCGGGGACCTATATGCAAACGACATGTTTGCGGGTGCAGAGACCCCACGTGGCAGCGGGAATTTCAGCAGAGACAGAGTCACCTTCACTTGCACCAAGGGTTCCCCCATTCCATGTGATTTCTCCGGCAAGAGTACACTCCCCTCGCTCGGGTACATATATTCATTCGGCCAGGATAATAATAGAGATCTATTCTACTTGACGAGCAAGGGAGTGTACCGGGTTGTCAGGCCGAGTTTGTGTGGTTACTCGTGCCCATTGGAGAAAAATATCCCTCTATCAGCACCGCCTCCATCCCCAGGGAAATCTACTGAGGCATCATTAGGTCTCAAAATGGAGAGTCCAGTTTTGTTGGTGTTAACTTGCTTGTTTATTCTTCTGGGCTTCAGATTTTAGAGTCCACGTGTACTCTGCCTACAGTTCCTTTTTTTTTTTCCTTCCTCTTTTTGCTTGATTTTTCTTTCTCCTTTCTTTTGTTAATGCAGTAGTATGTGGGATTCATTCATTTAGAATACAGACTCCATTGTTTTTTTGTATATGTTTGTGGGTGTCTTGTAAGCAGAGGGCGGGATCTATTGCCAAGTTAGGATTGCTTAACTACTTTCAAATTAATTTTTTTTAATAATGTATATTACAATTTAATTGCACTTTTTTTTACAGTTTTTATATGATTCATTTCAGCATCCCTATATCTATAGTTTAGGGTTTAGAATTTCATTTTGTGTTAGTAAAAATTTGAGTTCATATCTCAACTATCACACATTATTAATTTACGTTTTAGCCTATTCATTCTGAACTTTCGAGTTCCACTGCACTGTAGATCTGACAAGCATTCGTGATTAAAAAGGATCATTGACACGTAGGGCTGAGAAAATTACTACTTGCTCGTAATTTGTTCGCTAATAACTTTTCATTATCAACTCGCTCATTGTCAATTTGTTTATTAACTTAATAAACTAAGCATGAACAGACTCAACTTGCTCATTAAAAACTGAGTTATATGAAATTATGCCACATTCAATTCCAAGTAGTTTCATTAATTCTATAAAAAGCATGTTGTATATATTGCAATATTAAGACATGTTGTTTGGATTGATGAACAGAAATAAATTCAAAACAGTAACTGTTCAAGCACCATCGCACCTCCGGCAAGGGTTAATATCTCATATGCCCCTCAACTGAGTTTGAATTTCTTATTTCTCGAGTTTAATATATCTTATATAACCTTAACTCTTTCACATATTTCTTATTTAATAAAAAAACAATTTATCCTAGTCAAAGATATAAAAAATAATAATTTATTTTGTTTTAAAACAAATGGACAAAAATACCCTAAGAACTTTCTCTTTTCTCCGTTGTGTCCATAAATGATACTCTGTATTGGGAAGATGCAAGGGCCAAGGAGTCTTGGATCCCTAAATTACCTCTTATAAGATATGTAAGCGCTTTCTCCTCTTGTTAAATACTGAACAAACATAAAAGAGTTTTGAATTATCTCAACGAGGAAGAAATGTATCTTTTAACCTAAATTACAGAGCACACAACTTGCAAGTTGCAATTATTAAGTGCTCTGATTATCTTTGCCTAGATGCAACAAATGGTATCAGAAACTTGTTTCTGCGTTTTCTTAGATTTCCGTTAATATCACATTCAATCCAAATATAAATAGAAGGTTTTTGTAAAAATTCAATATTTGAGACAAAAATTGTCTATTTTTTTTCTTTCTTGTTAATCAAGCCTCCTGATCGCTTATCAAGAATTCCATAAACATTCAAAAAATTCTCTTCAGGTTAACAAAGGCATAAAAACATATTTAATCAGCTCGGTTCTGCTAATTTCTCAATGAGTTCATGCTTTTGTGCAGTTTAGCCAGTTATCTCTTCCTTGTACCCTTCATTTGGATTGTAATTATCCAAAAATGCACAAAATCTAGAAAGTGTGGTTTCCTTAGCCCATTATTACTCAAATAAATAATTATTCAGGGGCCATGACAGTTTTTCTATAGATATTATTCCCTTCACGTAAATTGATTTCTTAATCTTTTTTCAGGTACCAAATTTTTTATTTTGTCAAGGGTATTTTTGTCATTTTATTTGCAAATAGTATAAACTATTAGTTTGATAAAATTTTAAAAAGAATTAATGTATATTTATTAAGCTCAAGGGAAAATAAGAAAGAATTTAAAGAGTCAGGTGCTATACATGATATATTGAACTCTAGAAGAAAGAAATAAGATAATTAAGAAGAGTTGAAGGGCATATGAAAAATTAACCCTTTTACTATACGACAGTATGTCAGTATCTCACGATATATATGATTTGTGTTTATGTTGAGATTCTCTCAAATAATTGTCTCAAATAACACAATAATCAGGATGTAAAAAGAGTTAACGCTGTGTAATAGAGGATGATAGGAGGAGTCAAGAATTGATCAAGTCAAAGGAGGTGTATAAATATGATTAGTACTCTGTAATAGAAAATTAGTTAGGCTGTTAGAGCTAATCAATAGAAATTAGTTAGATGGTTAAAAGCCGAATTTTTTATTAATAGAAAATAAATAAATAAAATATCGGAAAATGAGATAGCTTTTGGATTTTATCGATATATAGGTACATCGGAATGGTTTATTCCGTCCAGCTACAGTGTTTTGGACGGAATAAACCATCTCATCCAGATTAGTGCTTCACTAATTTCGTTTAGCAGAAAAAGAAGAAAAAAAAAAATCTTGGACATGATAGATTATCCCGTCCGGTACTATAGCATTTCTTTTAAAAAAAATTTCATTATCTGAGATGAAACCATAAACAAAAGAAAAAAACACTAATCTGGACGGGATAGTTTATCCCGTCCAGAACATGGTAGTTGGACGGGATAAACCATCCCGATCTACCTATATATCGATAAAACCCATAAGCCATCCCCTTTTTCGATATTTTATTTATTTATTTATTTTCTATTAATAAAAAAATCGGATGATTGTTAAGCTAGCCTATACATGTATACATAGGGGGTGAAAACAGAGCGGATAACGCTGATATCATAACCACATCCGTCAGATAATGAGCAGATACGAATACGGATAGTAAACGGATATCAAAATTCAAAATCAAATCCGCCTTAAACAGATACAGATACGGGATGGATAGTCCACGGATACGAAACAAATAATTGTCGGATAATTAAGTTATACACATTAAGATACAAATAAAAATATAAACTTTAATATACAAGTAAAAATATGAGGAATATAAAAACAATATAAAGATACCAGATTTGTTTTATTAGAAAATAATAGAGAGAAAATGTGATGAAAATAAAATAAAAAAACAAATCAGAAATATAAAAAAGAGATCGGAATGGAGCTGAATGGAGAAAAGAAACGGAGGTAAAGAAAAAAAGAAAAGAAAAGAAAACTAGTGTATGATTAAGAAGTTAAGACGTGTTCCAATCAAACAAAAGTTTGTTATAGTACGTACAAATGTACAATGGCTATCTTCTTTAATGCTTAACAATAATGACATTAAAGAAGATAGCAAAATTTTGAATTCACGCCAACCGTAAAATTTTGAATAATTTCAAATAAAAGTAGCGCAGCGGCCAACGAGTTATCCGGATCTTATATCACATTTGTTATATAAATAAATTTGAAGCGCTTATCTACATAGTGACAAATCAAAAGTTCGGGTTCGGTTCGGCGAGTTCAAAAATTCGTGATTCGGGTATAATTCGGGAATGATTCGGTACACTACGGAAGCAAAAAAAAAAAAAAAAATTCAAGAGAAAACACCAGCAAAAAAAAAAAAAAAAAATTTCCGTTTTTTTCGCGTTTTTATCGCGAATAAAACGTGATTCGCGTTTTATTCGCGAATAAAACGTATTATACGTTTTTCTCCGTTTTGAACGGCGTTCGGTTCGGGAACATAAAAAAAACGTTTTATACGCGAATTATACGCGAATTATTCGCGTATCATGTCACTATGCTTATCTATACATCTCGCACGCTACTGGTGAAATGTTTTCGCGGGTTTGGAACAACCTGAGGGTTCGCGGATATATTCAGATATCCGTTCCGTTTATGGGTATAGAAAATTATCCCAATCCGTATCCGAATTAATTGTGAATAATAGATAGGTATTCGGATTCAAATTCGTGAATTATCTGCTCCGAATTAATTGTGAATAATAGATAATTATCTGGATTCAAATCCGTGCATTATACGCTCTGAATGAAATAGATACAGATAATAGGCGGATTCGGAGCGGATATCCGCCGGATCCGTTTTCACCCCTCAGTATACATTTGTACTAATAATAAAATTAAGAAAATACAATTTCATTCCTCTCTTTATCTTTTTTCTTTAAATCTTAATTAAACTGTAATATGCAATTGTATACTAATAATAAAATTAAGAAAATACAATTTCATTCCTCTCTTTATCTTTTTTCTTTAAATCTTAATTAAACTGTAATATGCAAGTCATAGTTATGTGACGATACATGTATCGGTGATGTATCACATGCAGTGATCACTCTTTTCAAGTAAATTAGTACATCACAACACGCGAATCAGTCAGATTATATTACGAAATATTACATTAGATTATACATGACCGCACGCGACTATACATGTCAAAACAACACAAAAATTATGTTATTATTTATCTCAAATGACAATTTAAATTTCAAACAATAAATTTATTTATTTAAACATTTTTTTTTATTAAGAATCAACATTTAATTTAGTGACAAAGATATTACTTTTCTTATAGGAAGTTGCGGGTTCGAAAACTGGAAGGAGCAATCATTTTTGGATTATTAAATAGTTAGATGGCTTGGCCTCCAATATTTACTCAAAAAAAAAAACATAATTTTTATTACATACTTAATTTCACACAAAAAAAAATCAGAGAGGGACGAGGATGTGAAATCGGTGAAGAGTCGGAAAAGAGGAGATGAATTTTAGTGGGTTTAATTAGCTAATTAGGTCTATAATTGCTAAATTCAGTTCGATTGAGGGTGCTCAGTTAATCAAGAAGATACGATAATTGATGAAATCCAAGGGTTTAGAATGCTTATCAGACGGGACCTGATCTGATGGGTATTGGAACACTCCCGCTCCCGAATATATACTGATTAATTACATGAGGAGAAATCCACTTACAATATTTAAAAGTTACAACATCTTATAATAATTTGGTATTGCGATTTTCAAAGTCCAAATAGTCGATCCAAATCATTAAACATGATCTCTATAAAATGTGCTTGAAGATCAAATTTTACATTTTTAAAGATTTTTTTAACTATTTATTAAATATTTTACAAAACTGTTGTTTTTAGATAGTTTTGGACCACTGAAAAACAACAGTTTTGTAAAATTAAAAAAATTCAAAAAAATATAAAATTTGATCTCCAAGCATATTTTAATATAGATATCATGTTAAACGCTTTAGATCAACTGTTTGAATTTTAAAAATTGTAAAGTTAAATTGTTGTAAAATCTTGTTTTTTTTTAAATTACATGGTAGAAGCTACCGGGATTGTTTGCATTAGCAAGTGCAGCACAGCACGTCAACCAAAATTTATAATTACATCCTACATGGGGCTAAAAACAGTGCCCTACTCAAAAGCATAAAACTGAGATAAAAGTCTATCATCTACAGCCCCCACCAACAGAATATAAGAAATAAATAAAATAATATAAACTATCTATTAATCTTCTGAAATTGGTTTAGCAGAACCGAACTTCCTCCACAGATGAAACTCACTTATAATCCTCTCTACCAACATTTCCGGTGGCATAGACTCTGTGCCCACGTTGTACACATAAACCACAGAGTCCATCTCTTTTCCTCACTTCTTCTTATTCTGATCTCCAAATATTGTAAGTGAATCACTTTTCTAATTACATACCCAATGGTTTATGAACGGTTTAGACTAGTCTAAAAGCCTCTAAGGTGATCGCAAAAAATGATGGGTATATATATAAATTACCTAAATTGTGTTTGAACCAGATCATTTCTTTAGTTTTTAAGTTTTAACCAAATTGGTAACTTTGTTAATATTCGGACTTTAACGGAGAAAAGACAAAGGAAAATAAAAAACAAGAGCTGGTAGTTGGGTGCTCTTTCTTGCGTGACTCGAAGTCATCGGATTGGGTACGTGATACGGATTCCCCTCAAAACTCGTTCACACTTGAGACTTGGATCCTGAGTCGTTGTGTGTGCTCTAATTAAGGGCTCCTTATAGAGCATATGTCAACGTTCTCGAAGCATGGAGGAGTTCCAGGCAAACGAGATGTTTGAATGCTTTCACATTGACAGATCGGAAAATGGAATAGCTGATGGATTGGCTAAAAAGGATAGAATCTATGGCTGGGAGGTTTTACTTTCCCATGCTTTCACATTGTCAAGCACTGTGTAGCACAGTGGCTGAGACATATGCCCCATGTGGCCCATGTGGGGGTTTCAGGAATAGATATTTTTCAATCTTTTCAGAAGGATGTGATTTTCATGTATCTGTGATTCTGTATGGCCAATGGGTTATGGGTCTTTTGGTAAACAAAAAAACAAAAAAAAACTTTTCAGGACGAAAGGACAACCAAGGACACCACTATTATTGAATATTGTTGACGGGGAATTTCATGTGCACCACTCCCCGTTCCCACCAAAATTTTATAATTATTTATTTACTATTTTAAATTAATAACTCACATGTTTAAATTAATTAGAAAATGAGATTAAATTATATTTAATATTATATAATGTATAATTAAGTACATAATATGTCTCTTCTCTGGTCTGATCGCTTTTCTATTCTTTTAGCATCAAAATTGTGTTCCTATTCATTTTTTCTTGCACTAAATCCATCTTTTTGACTGCTTTTAACACTCTCTATCATCATTTCAATCACGTTTGTTGGATTTGCGTCAAAATCTCTCATTTTGATAACTTTTAATCATCTCTAGTGTCATTTTAATCAAGTTTGTTCAAGATGATATCCGAAGAGGAAGAGTTCTTGAGATTTAGATAGGAGAAAACTGAGATTATGGTATTTTGAAAAATACAACATAAAGATGGAAATTGGAAAGAAAGTGTTCAAGAAGAATGGTCCAGTTTTAATTTAATCCTTTCTCGATTAATTGTAGTTTCAGAATTTTTAATATAATTAATTTTAATTTTGAATATATTTAATATATATCTAAATTAAATTAAGTAAACATATGAATTGTTTTAATTTAAAATGTAGAATTTGGAGAGAACACTACGTAATTTCATACTTTTTGAATGGTATACGTGAAATTCCCAAATATATTGATGAGTGGTTGAGGGTGTGCCGCAGTGCCGGTGTGGAATCGTTCTCTTTGAAATGATTACAAATTTTTCAACGAACAAATTCTTTTTTAATTAATGCGGTGCCAGACAGGTATATTTAATATTTTTACGACGAAGTAAAGTAGAAGACTTCTTGACCATTGACTTAATGAGTTGCGCCAATTATTCATGTCTATTCAATAATTTCAATTGGCGCGCCAGCTGATAACTGATAAGGTTGAACTACTTTAAAAAGCTGCCGCAACCCAGTCGTAAAAAAACACTAAACAGTGGCCATCTTCCCCAGGCATATACCACCCATTTAATTCCACTAATCAAAACAAGCAAACAAACAAACTAACGAACAAACTAATTGATTTGTTTGCTCGCTCACCAGAGATGGCCATTGGGTGCCTCTCTCTGTTATATTTCTTCCTCTTCTTTACTCTTCTTCTCTTTCCGCAGTTATCCGAGTGCGCTGGAAATGACAGTGACAGCGACCAGCTAGCACTGCTCGCCTTCAAGGCTGCAATCAGCAGTGACCCCTCAGGCGCCATGAGCTCTTGGAACACCAGTGTGCCTCTGTGCCAGTGGACAGGTGTCAACTGCACACAGCAGCGCGTCACCAGCCTTGTCCTGGAGTCTCTGAGTCTCGCTGGCACTCTGTCCCCTTCTCTGGCAAACCTCACGCGTCTCACCACACTACAGCTCGCCGGCAACATGATCGCCGGAGATATACCTCCTGCCCTGGGAGGCATCATCAGCCTCTCTCTCCTTGATCTCTCGGCCAACGGCTTTGTTGGAAGCGTGCCGCCGCAACTGCAGGATCTCTCCAACCTCACACATCTCAACCTCTCCAAAAACAGCCTCACCGGGGAAATCCCTGCATCCCTTGGTAAGTTAACCGTTCTCACATCTCTTGACCTGTCCTCAAACAACCTCACCGGTCAAATACCAGCGCAGCTAGGCAATCTTACTTCTCTTACAAGACTGCAACTCACAAGCAATAGGCTCACGGGTGCCATCCCGGCATCTCTGGGAAATCTCTCACGCCTCACTATTTTGGATCTCAGTAAAAACAACCTTGATGGAGAGTTACCGCCCCAGCTGGGCAACCTCCGTAGCCTCGTTTTCTTCAAAGTATCAACCAATATGCTCTCGGGCTCTATTCCGATTAATCTCTATAACTTAACCGCTCTAAATGACCTCGTCGGGTACACTAACCTGTTCTCAGGCGAACTTCCCTCTAACATCGGAAGCTACCTCCCAAACCTCCGAATACTTAATATGTATGATAACCAACTAACTGGCCTTATTCCTACTTCTTTGGCCAACATATCTGGTCTTGAAGAGATTGACTTGTCGCAGAATCAGTTTTCTGGTAAAATTCCTGCAAATTTTGGCATGCTAAAAAACCTTTCGTGGCTCGGTCTCGAAGATAACCATCTCGAAGCTAAGGAAGCGAGTGATTGGGATTTCATTCAATCTCTGGCCAATTGCACCATGTTAGACCACTTGAGCTTAGACACGAACAATCTGAGTGGAAGCTTACCTAGCTCGGTGGGAAATCTTTCGACTGGGCTGTCATGGCTGACGATGTGGGATAACCAAATAACCGGAGAAATTCCTTCGGAGATCTCAAATCTGCTCAATTTGAACACCTTGGGCCTCAAGGGCAACCAATTTAGCGGCAATATACCGGACTCGATTTGTCAACTATCAAATTTGGAAGCTTTGATCCTGTATAGAAATCAATTATCAGGACCTATACCATCTTGTATTGGAAATCTTACGCGTTTGAATGAGTTTTATCTTGACCATAATCAATTGCAAGGCGAGATACCACAGAGCATTGGCAAATGTAAGAATTTGAATATCTTAGACCTTTCTCACAATCGTCTGAGCGGATCCATCCCGAAGGAGCTCCTTAGCCTATCTTCCCTGTCATATTATCTCAGCTTGTCTCATAATTTGTTGAGCGGGCCATTGCCACCAGAAATTGCTCGGCTCCAAAGCCTTGGTTATCTCGATATCTCCTACAACAACCTATCAGATCAAATCCCTAGCGGTCTTGGTCAGTGTCTAGCATTGGAAACCCTTACCATGAATAACAATTTTTTCAACGAATCAATTCCGGTTTCTTTCAAAAATCTAAGAGGTCTAAAGGTTCTCGACCTGTCAAATAATAACCTGTCCGGTAACTTTCCTGATTATCTTGCCGAATTCCCCTTTTTGCAGCATCTAAACCTTTCTTTCAATGAACTCACCGGCAAAGTCCCGACAAATGGTATCTTTGCAAACCAGACTGCTGTTTCAGTACTAGGAAACAGCCAATTATGCGGAGGCATATCGAGCTTGGATCTTCCTACTTGCCCGGGTGAAGCACCAAAGAAGAAAAACCACTTGGTAGTAAAGATAGCAGTTCCTATTGCTTGTGTAATCCTCTTGGTTATCTTGGTGCCTTGCTTGTACGTTGTATTCATCTCGAAGAGAAACTCGAGGAGCAAAAGGCGCTCATTTAAGGCGGCGCCTTTAGAGGGCCAGTTATTGAATCTTTCATATGCAGAATTGGAAAAGGCAACCGATGACTTCTCGTTTGATAATCTGATTGGTGTGGGGAGTTACGGATCTGTGTTTAAGGGAAATTTGGGCGGTGATGAGTTGATAGCGGTAAAGGTGCTTGATCTCCAGCAGCAGGGAGCATTCAAGAGTTTCATGGCAGAGTGTGAGGCCCTGAGAAATATCCGGCACCGCAATCTTCTTAAAATACTGACGGTATGCTCGAGTGTCGATAGTTCAGGTAGCGAATTCAAGGCTTTGGTATTTGAGTTTATGCCCAATGGAAATCTCGATATGTGGGTGCATCCAAAAGCGGATCAGAAAATCGGGTGTCGGAACCTAACACTTGCTGAAAGAGTGAACATAGCAGTAGATGTGGCTTCAGCGGTCAACTACCTGCACAATTATTGTCCAACACCAATCGTGCATTGTGATCTGAAACCAAGTAACGTGCTTCTCGATGACGACATGACTGCTCACGTCGGTGATTTCGGCCTAGCAAGGATCCTTCAAAAGATAAATGGGAAGGGGTACAAAGCACCCTCCACGTCAATTGCTGTTAAGGGATCCATTGGATATGTTCCTCCAGGTAATATTCCCCTTTGTTTTTTTACCTCTTTTGATCTTTGATTTCTACACATCAACTAAGTACATATGTAGATTAAATATAGGTTATGGTGCTGATTTTTTACTATTAATTGTTTTTGTGAAAAATAACAGAGTATGGTGTGGGCAACCACGTCTCGCCGCAAGGTGACGTATACAGCTATGGAATACTCCTCATAGAGTTGTTCACAGCGAAACGACCAACTGATGACATGCTTAAGGATGGCCTCACTCTTCAAAAGTTTGTAGAGAATCAACTGTCAAACGGTTTGCCAGCCGCTCAGATCGTCGATGCATCGCTTATTTCAAAAGAATCAAGCGAGTTGGGCGAGAGGTTAGAAACATGCCTAGAATTGATTCTCAGAACCGGCCTTTCTTGTGCAAAGACAAGACCAAGAGAACGAATGAAGATCAAGGATGTTGTAACACAACTTGTCAATGCAAAGGAGATGCTGCTCCTATAAATGGAATTTTTGAGGATATTGTACAATTTAGGTTTTTTATTTCTATTTTTATTTGACTTGGGTAGAACGTACTTTCTTCATTTTGGTGAAGTCTTAATTAGAAGCAATTGGGTTTTTAGTCTACGGTATGCAGGTCTCCTTGAAACACTGATTGTTTTAAAATAATCAGATCTCTGTAAAACCTTTGTACTATCTCATACCAGTAAATACAATTATGATTTACATTTTCCTTCAAGGGTTAAATCAAGATTTGTGCTAGGTTGGTACCAGTTCTGTTCCTTCGGTGGTACATGACTGATTCGTGACCATGGTGTATTTTGTAATCTCTCCATAAAGCGGGTGCAAATACATAATTGATGAATATGGTTATGTAAACATTGATGTGTCATGGCTTTATTAAGAAAATGATCCCTAAATCTTGGGTAATCAGGCATAATAAGTTTACCAAGTGAATGATGATAAAACATCCAACTGGTGTACAGTTGTGAGAACAAAACTGACAAATTAGACCTAGCAAAGCTTGCTCGAATCAGACCCGAAACACCAAAATAAGCATCAAGCATCACAGCTCAGTAAAAGAAATTAATGCAGTAAATAAGAAAGCCACCAACCTTTTGGTACCAGTGTTGCTATTACTGGTACCAAATAGTCCAGAAGCTAACAATTGCACCTCCAGACTACTGCTATCAGTAACCCTTACCCCTTATTAAAGTACCTGAATTTTTTACAACAATAAAAAAGGATAATGTTAGATTCAAAATCTTTATTCAATCATTATGCATTCACTAGCTGTACTTAGCCTATGCATTACAAAAGCTAAATTTTATTGGAATCTCAACTTAACTAGAAGAAATTACAATTTTCAAAAACTCCCTAATATACTAGTTTCCACCTACAACACTTTTAGAAACGACCTATATTCAGTGCTTTGAAGCACTACAATCCTGAGTATGTTACTATTTACATCAAAAGAATTAAAGAGTTAGAACTCTATTTGCTGATGCTATCCTTCTCTGAACCTTCTATGTTTTAGTTTCTTCATCCTGGCTCAAACATGTCAGATTCTCCAGTAACGCTAAAGTCCTAATATCAAAAGGAAGTTGCACAAACAATTGCCTTTTACATTCAATTTGCTTGATTGGTTGGCAACGGTGTGTTCAAATGGAACAGATGCTTTTCCTTGCAATCAATATAAGACCATATATATAAATTCATTTTTTTTACCACATTTGTACAAAAACATCGAGCAAAAATAATTAACCTTATATAATTCCTTTATAACAGTTAATCCAATCCAACTATTTTATAGCACATCTACCTTCAACTCAGATTAAACAATAACAATCAAAGGAACTTATCACCAGATAAATTAAAGAAATTATATATTGCTGATCTGTACCTTTTAGTCCAAAGAGACAAGAGAGATACAAGGCCTTTGATTTTAGTAGGCATCAAGGTTTCCCAATTACAAACAATTCACAGGTCACAATTCCAAATCGAACGTGGCAGAGATATGCAGAGCGAGCAAAAGAGAGAAGAGAGGGGCAATGAACTCGAGGTCTCGGATCAGAACCATCACTGGAGCGGATTTAAATGACACATTGCTCCTCTCCATCACCCGCGATTGTTACAAGGATAGTTTTAAGTGAATGTCTGGGGAAAGAGAGAGCGCGAGATTTTGCTCGGCAAAGAACGGGGTTCGGATGCCTGAAGTAACTCAAAATTTGAGGTTAGATACGGATCGACAATCAAAGTTTGAGTTTCTTAAGAATCCGATTCAAAGAACGGAGGGTTTCTCGTTGCAATAGCAAACTAAGTTCGTGGCAGTAACTTTTTTCCGGTCAACTAAAATTGCAATTAATTGGAACCGAATCATGCGGACAGGAAAATCCTGCCAATCAAATTCATCCGTTTATTCATTCATTCATAATTTAAACTAGGGGTGGCAACGAGCGAATTAAGTCTCACTCATAATCAGCTTATTTATGATCAAGCTGAGCGAATGAGTTTGAATTTTAAGTTCCGAGTAGAAATTACTACTTAAGATTGACTCGTGGCTTATCCAAGCAAGCCGAGCTTGTTCGTTACTAGCTTGACAAATTTAAAAATTTATATATTTTATTTTCTGCTATATCTTGAATTTTCATAACACATCTTATCAATTATGACTAAAACAAAATAATATTTATATAACTAATTAATGAGAAATACTCTTAATTCAATTGTAATTAAGCAAATCAACTACTATAAATTAAGTTTACAACTAAATTCATACATACAAAATACAAATATATCAAAATCCTAAATTCATGCAAACATATTCACAGAATAAATTCATGCATATCAAATCAAATAAATTCATACAAATTAATTTAGTTGCTCATAATTAATTCACACATATTTCATACAAAATTACCAATAAACTTAAACACAGTTCAAAGTGCAATTACCATAACACTGGCTATAACATCCATCGACCATAATATCCCCAATCTAAAGTGAACGGATCCGATTAAACTATTAAACTATGTATATTAAATAGCTCGTTAACGACCGAGTTGGCTCATGCCGAGCCAGGCCAAACTCAAACTCATTAATTCTAGCTCAAGTCTGTAGCGAGCGAGCTAATTTTATGAACAAGCTGTTACCGATCGAGTCACGGGCGAATACCAAGCGGCAAACCCTATATTTTTCATATTTAATTATGACCGTCTATATTAAAGATGGCCGGACGGATAGATAATGTTAGCAGAACTTCAACCAATTAATTTAGAGAATTCTTATTGTAATACATAATATAATAATTTGTTGCAATAATTTTAATTTGGTGTAATTATTATTTCACTTAAAATAAACCTACATTTCATGGACTTTTATTGAGGAAAAAAAAAAAGAATATGCAACCTTCATAAAATACTATACACGCCATATAATGTAGTTTTGTCTCTGTTTTGCAATTTACTAGCCATATATATTGTGGCAGAAGAAAAAAAAAAAAAGATCAAATAATAAAATAAAGCGAGCATCTAGGAAAAACAGTGAGAAAAAAAAAACTAGAAGTTGGTATAGAATATGGAATAAAATATCATCCCAAACCGTACATAAAGACGTGTGGGAAGGATCTCAATTAAAGTTTATACAGTTGAATTAATTAATCCAAGAATACCAAGCTGGAAATCAAATTTTCAATTTCCTATACGAACAACTCATTGAAATCTAATAATCAATTTGATCATAATTGATAAAAAAATTGAGATTGCATTCTTCTATACGTACCAGAAGGAATATTGTTTTGTCAATCAATCTATAATGCTTAAATTAGTGAACATGACCAGCACAACCTGAAACCTACAACTTGAATTGTTCTGGAATTTTTATTTTTCCTTTCAAAATTAAGAAAATAAACTAATGTTAAATAGTGTTCTCTGAGGTGTTGGATTGCTTTCAGCTATTAGTCAAGTAAAAGTTCATAATTAAAGGTACAAACGAAATTACCAATAGATGATGACATGAACCAAAAAAATTGAACCAAGTAAACAGTAGCATTGTTCCTGGTGTTTGAAATAAGTAAATAACACAAATTTAATATTTATATGTACGAACAACAAGTACTTGATTGAATTATTTTCTCGTAGGGATTGTGGATTGAAATTTATTAAATTGTTTGCATAGGAGATTATAAAATTTAAATCCAGCTGTATTTTAAAGAACATATGATTCTTAACTTGTGTTAAAATTATGCTCATTGAATATATATATAGCATATATAGACCAGCTAATAGCATGATTAGATGAATATTTCTTGAGAATAGTGGTCATTGTAGTATTTTTTTTTTTTTTTTTTGGCTTAACATAACACACTCTTAGGTTTTCAAACAGGAGCTTCGAATGTTGTGGAGTGAGAGGTGAAGTAAACTTCTTACTCTATACTTAAGTAAAATAAAAAGAGTAAGATAAAATAAAATATGAATTAATTCGGAGTAAATAACTCTATCTCTTTAGATGAATTAACTTACTCTGCTTATAAGACTAACTTTCATAGGTATATATTTATTTTCTATCATCTTACTTTGCTAAATACATTAATTTAAGTAATTAATTATACTATTAAATAATATGTAAAATACGAAGAGTAAAATGAAGTAAGCAATTTAATCTTTATTAATTTTATTCCATAATCAAACATGACAAGATGTAAATATAAGAGCTTGTAAGTTGTAAGCACAACTGTTCTTCTAGAATGCGCTAAAAGGATTAAAAAAAAAGGAGGAATTTATGTATAATCTTCAAAAATTTCGAAACTATCGTATTTTTTCCTCTAGAATTTATAACATCATATTTATTTTTTTTAATTTTCAGAACTCACAAATTAACTCAATTTATTATCTTTTTGATTTAACTCATTTTATATATATGAAATACCTATGTTATTCTTTGTTTAAAAAAATATTACATGTTTAAGACAAATATTCAATCTTTTAATTAATTATTTACTAGAACATATAATTCAAAACCTAACTAATAAAAACCAACTAATTAGAAGACTGAGCATTTTTTTTTTTTGGCTTAACATAACACATTTTTCGGTTTTCAAACAGGAGCTTCGAATGTTGTGGAGTGAGAGGTGAAGTAAACTTTTTACTCTATAATTAAGTCATAAAATATTAAGTAAAATAAAAAGAGTAAGATAAAATAAAATATGAGTTAATTTGGAGTAAATAACTCCATCTCTTTAGGTGAATTAACTAACTTTCATAGGTATATATTTATTTTCTATCATCTTACTTAGCTAAATACATTAATTTAAGTAATGAATTATACTATTAAATAATATGTAAAATATGAAGAGTAAGATGAAGTAAGCAATTTAATATTTATTAATTTTATTCTATAATCAAACATGACAAGATGTAAATATAAGAGCTTGTAAGTTGTAAGCACAACTGTTCTTCTAGAATGCGCTAAAAGGATTAAAAAAAAAGGAGGAATTTATGTATAATCTTCAAAAATTTCGAAACTATTTTATTTTTTCCTCTAGAATTTATAATATCATATTTATTTTTCTAAATTTTCAGAACTCACAAATTAACTCAATTTATTATCTTTTTGATTTAACTCATTTTATATATATGAAATACCTATGTTATTCTTTGTTTAAAAAAAATATTACATGTTTAAGACAAATATTCAATCTTTTAATTAATTATTTACTAGAACATATAATTCAAAACCTAACTAATAAAAACAAATCAGAATCATATACTTTCAAAATCTAACTAATAAAAACCAACTAGGCATTTTTTTTACTCTTAATTCTAATTTATGTATATCAGAATCATATCAATCCTATATGGCATGAATATGTATGACACACATTGTGGCGGGTCAGCTAAATCCATGACCGACACACGTCCTTGTGAGAGCCCTGTTATGTATATTTTTTATTTGCCTCTGCAAATCCAGCGTCGTGAATTATGGATTTTAATTTATTTTTTGGTCCATAGACTCATACCATAAGAATGAGGTGTTTTCTTCAGAGTTCAGATACAATGAACATTTCTTTGAGAAAAATTTTAAAAAATACAAATAAACCGGATCTCAGGATGCAACCACCAATTGGCTTTCAAGGCCGGAGGCATAAACAATTAAATAGGTACATTAAACAATTTTCATATCTTATAGAATCCCACAGATAGATTATTTAAGTAGATGAAACATAGCTTAATATTATATATTATAAACTCAATTATTTCAACTTTTTTTTTATATTAATTAATAAACTTACCTAAAGGACTTCCATATCAAAACTGAACACTTTTAATTTGACATGGCAATAATTTGGAACCCTAAACATTTTTTTTTAATTTTGTAGTTTTTCTTAAATTTAATATCTGCATAAACTTTAATTTTTTTTTTAGTATATGTATAGTCAATCAATATTTTAACCTCTAAGGCAAAAAATTATCTATGGTTTCACATAACCATATGCATATGACACTAAGCTTTATCCAATTGAAAGCTTGCACGAATAAATTCTTTTTATTCTCAGCAAGTTTTCCTCCTGTATTATTGGGTTGTTTGATTTTAAATTATACTCTTGGAACTTGGAAGAACCAAGAATGCACCCCAATAGCCAGCATGTGCGCTGTCAATTATTCTAATTTATATTAACCTTATTTACATACGAGACCTTCAAATATTCAGTAATTATTGTCCCAAAGGCCGAGGCAATTTCTATAACTTAAAACTTTGATCTATGATTTTGGATATATTTGGATGAAAGTTAAAATAGCTAAAATAGTGAAATTTAAGAATAGCAAATGAGAATATAAAATAAATAGTGATTTTCATATTAGTATAAAAATGATACTATTCGGATTAGTAAAAATGTTGTTTTGATTGTAAATTTGGAATAGTGAATAGCTGTAACTAATAAAGAATAGTGTTAACAAGGTACTAATTAAGAGGAAAGATAGGCAAATGAGATTTCAAATGAATTGTCACGACGTGGAGATAATAGAAGTGATGTCAATTTTATAATTTCGGGACTATGTTAGCGAAAATCCGAAAAGAAAGCATTTTTTTTTCTCTTTTCACACTTTCGAATAGTAGCTATTTTAACATTTACAAGGAATAGAGAATAGCAGCTATTCTAACTATTCCGAATAGAAAAAAATGTTGTTTGAATGCACATTGCTATTCCAAATAGCTCCTATTCACATTTCATCCAAACATTAATCGAGTGAGAAAAAGTTATCATTGACACGGTTTTTCTCTACGATTTTTTTAAAAAAAAATTCGCTATAGTTAAGTATCAAATATTTGTCTGTTTTGTTTGTGAATCCTTTGTTTAAATTTACTTTTTTATTTTTCGGTTAGTTTTCTCTCCTTTTATCTCTTCTTTAACAAGTGACATGTCAGACGTAAAATTCTAATTCATTTATTTTTTTTTCTTTTACAAAACTTATTGCACCTCTATTAATTACTACCACATCTTTAATTAATCAGTATAATTATGAAAAATCACTTAATTAACGAAAATTCGTACCCTTCAATTTCTAGCAAAATGAGCAATTCAAACTAGTGAAATGTGATATCACATAGACAATTATCTTAAGCGAAAATTAAGTTGTAATTCTTGAGGTATTTTTGTTCTAATTTTTCTATGTTCAAATTTTATTTGTAATGTATTTGTATTATGTTTTATTTTGTATCCAAATTTTTCGTAATGAAAATACTCTAGGAAATCTGAACCAAAAAAACGAAACTTTTGTTTTTTGAAACAAATTCTCGTTACAAAAAACTTAAAGACTCCAAGACTTATGCTTTTAATAATTTGTGTTATTCGTTTTGGGTTTGTCTAGATTATTGAATTCGGTGGTAAATTTAAGCAGTTCCGGTTATCTGTGGTTTATGTTTGTATTACTCATATGGAGGGGTAGGGGTAATTCGCCAATTTTATAATTTATAGAGTTGAGAGACTACTTGTAGTTAGGGGTGCTAATTAAATCCGAATTAAACTTGAATAATTCATTGTTTTGGTGATGTTGAACCGAACGCCGAATTATTCGGTTGACCGAACTTTAACCGAATTAAACCCAAATAATTTGCGAATTTTACGAATTATTCGTGATTTTTTTCTGAATTTTTCCAGAATATTTTTTTTTTGGATTCTTTTTTTGCTCTCTTGCAAGATTGAGATCTCTGATCCAGATAGTTCTGAATCATTCCCGAATTAAATCCGAATTATTTCCTAATCACAAATTTTTGACCTCGCCGAACCTAACCCGAATAATTCATTTGTAGCTACGGGTAGGGGTGCAAATGATATATCATCTGTATCCGTATTCAAAAATTAAATATCGATATTTAATATCTAAATATCTGTGTGGACATAAATACGAATATAGTTTTAAATTTTAATTATCCGCATCTGAATAGTAGCTATATATTATAGTTTAATATATATTATGCAACAAATTATGTCTAAGAACATCAGTTCCATACCCATTTAATATATGATCTGTATATATATTCAAAAAATAAAAATCGACTCAGATATAATTTCATCACTATCCGACCCGTTTGCACCCCTACTTGTAGGCGCTCTCTAACTTAAATGATAATTGTGAGAATTTTTTAAATATAAGGGGCCAAAGATAAAAGTGTATTGATAACGGATCAATGAACAATGATCATGCATGCATTGTTCCCTAATAGAAATTCATTAGTTGCTCTGCTGAAGTCAAACAGAGACATATTTGTAATAAATAAAAAAAAAGTCATCGTAACCATCAAAGAGAGAAGGAGAGAAAAGAAAAGAGCCTCTCCCTCTTCTCCCACATCCCAAGAGGCTCAATTGTTAGAGATGAGGAGGGAAGCAATGTCTCTGTTTGTTTTGCTCCTCTCTCTTTTCCTCTTACAAAGTTGCTATTCCGCACCTATGTGCATGGATCAGAGTAAGCTCGCTCTCTCTCTCCCTCTCTCTCTCTCTCTCTCACACACACACACCCACAATATGTTCTTTGTTTTTAATTTAGCAACATTTTGAAACTAACACCTCATTAACAATGTAATTAGGAATTTGGTTTTTCCTTTGATATATTTTGACATTAACATTCTTGCTATGAGGCTGTTTCAATTGATGTGTGTGAAACATATCAGACATTTTGGTCATTTTTGTGCTTCATTGACCTTATCCTCCATTTGCTCCTTTTAAGTTTAACATCTCATAAACTTTCTCAAAGAAACAAATGGCATTGACTTTTTTCAGCAATTGGCTACAAGCCTACAACCAAGTAGTGTTAGTGGAAAACACTGGAAATTCTTACCAGTTATTTGTAAAATGAGAAAAGGCACTTTGCATATTTTTACATAAATGTAAAAATTATCTACTTGTTACTTCTCTTACATCATGTTTCCTTGTTATTTTCTCAAACAGCTTTTCCAAAAAAACTAAACTCTTCATTGGAATTTTGCGGCTACAGCGATAAAGCTTGTTGCAGCGCAGACGACGATCGCGCGATCCAGGATCTGTTCACACAGATGAATATCTCTGAAGCTGCATGCTCTGGTGTTATGAAGTCGATTCTCTGCTCGGTAATTAAGAACTCTTGAACGCTATATAATTAATTTCAAATTTTTTATGGGTATATATGCTTAATTCATAATGTGGTTTTATCAACTTACAATGGTAATCTAGTTCCCTTTTCTTAATAATTTATTTCCGTTCCTTGGTACTTAATCATCTGAATTGAATCTGAACTCATTATTAACCCCAACCGTATGATTAAGATCGCATGGTTCAAATCTAATCAAGCTTTAATTAGACCTTTTCTTTTGGGAGGTAATATTCATACGACAATTTTTTATTATTAACACAACGCTAATCAATTATTTTGGTTGGAGGACGATTATAGCCTCTACTTAGTTGTTTCCCAAATAATGCAATCTCTTCATTAATATGTTGATATTTTTTTAGTATTATCTCGCGTTAATATCGAATAAATCTCTTGATTAAGATTAGATATTTTTAAAGTATCTCATACTATATTTGAAATATATTGATTAAAATTTATTTGTTATGCCTTTTTTTTTTTTTTTTTTTTGCTTTTCATGACATTGTTCTCAACATGTTGTAGGAATCTATTGGTCTAATCTCAAATATGAAAAATATTTAATTTAAGATGATTTAAAAAGATCAATCTCAAAGAAGATATCTTTTTATCGATTCTAATGAGATATAATATTAAAGAAATTAAATCAATACATGAACAACTAAGCAAGACTATAATCGTCTCTCAACTAAAAATAATAATAAGCTTTGCGTTAATTATAAATATTGTTGTGTAAATATCAGATCGTTTAATTCTAATCGGATGACTAATATAAATAAATAAATAATAAACTATCCGCAGTTATCACATTTTTTTATGGTTGACGGCCAGAAGAGTTATCACATTAATTAATAGCAGTGCATGGGACTTGGGAATTGAAATGATACAATTTGAAAAGGTTTTTGGATCTGATGAAAACTCGAGTTGCTTTTATCAATATCTAACTACTCAATGCACATTTATGAAATTTTGACATTAATTGAGGTTCCTGTATAGAATAATTTTTGAAGTTATGATTTGACAATAGTTTCATAGTCATATGTATACTTTTTTTTCTTCTTTTGATTTCAAGTCACATGTATACTAACACTTTAGCCTATGTAGATGCAACAGAAAACAAAATATTAATAAAATACAAGTTGTTACTTGGGGTGGCTTTTATGGATAAGCAAACCTATTTTGACTTATGCAATGCACGATGAGTAGAAACAACGAAAATATATAATTAGTGTACTGCACGAAGTTAAAATAGCTCTGTAAATATATTTTACCGTTTTTATCTTGTCTTATGCTAGAGGTGAAAACATATCGGATAGTGGTAAAATTATATCAGTATTTGTTTTTGTTTTTTTTCTTTCGGATTGAATATTAGATGGATATATACAATACAATCAGATATCCGTAGATATATACATAAATATTTTCATAATATATATTAAACTATATAGTATATGAGGAGGGTTCAAATGCCTCCATGTTTTTGTGCCTCCATCATGCCTCCATCTCTCTCCATCATTTTCAAAGTTCAAACAGTCGATCCGAACCGCTCAATCTAACCTCCATACTAAAATATGTTTGGAGACCAAATTTTATATTTTTAGGAATTTTGTTTACTATTTTTTTAGATAGGTACAAAATCAGTAAATCTGAACCATCTAAAAACAATATTTTTGTACCTATCTAAAAAAATAGTAAAAAAATTCCTAAAAATATAAAATTTGGTCTCCAAACATATTTCAGTATAGAGGTTAGGTTGAACGGTTCGGATCGATTGTTTGAACTTTGAAAATGATAGAGAGAGATGGAGGCATGATGGAGGCACAAAAACATGGAGGCATTTGAACCCTCCTCATAGTATATATATATATACTATTCAGATAAAGATAATTAAAATTCAAAACTATATCTATACCACTATCTGTATGAATATTCGGATATCAAATGTTCATATCTAATTTTCAAATACATTCCAAATTTGATCGGATATTATGCCCCTCTAGCTAGTATCACTTGACTTCATTGCTCCACAAATTAAAAAAACTACTTGTAATACTTTAAACTTGCCTTGTAAATGAAGGGGAATGGTAAAATTAATGTCACATTATTATTATATATCATCAGCGTTAGATAAAAATTAAAATTCTAAAATAACCATACTCTGAGATTTGATTGTACCATAATGTTATTAATAATGAGAGAACTATAATACAATAATTGCAAACTCCGTTCCCACATTTGACTTGGAGCACAGTACAAGCTAGAACGTGTTCACATCTTTCTACCATGTCTTGTAGTAATTCGTATCCTCTGAGATATCTCATATTTTGCGTGACTTTCTGGGAAATCTTAACCGTTTAAATACGTTCTGCACGAATCTCAAATCTCTAATAATACTGGCCCCCGCGCTATCCACGAATAGGCACCGGACACGTCGGTCATGCAAAATATGAGATATCGCAGAGGATACGCACTAGTCTTGTAGTCATAGAGCAGACCAAGGAATTGGATTGTTTATGGCAGACACAAATTATGTTTCAGTGTAATGAGTCGATGGACCTAATTGTTAGTTGGGAAAGTTTGTTACTATATAATATCTTTTTAGGAATTTTTTAAGCTTCAAATTTTAGCGTAAAGATATTAGCAGAGCTTTTCACTTCATGCAATGCATAGACTATAGAATCAAAATAGAAACAAAAACTGCTATGTTAAAATCTTTATCCAAATTTTACTACTAAGCCACGGACGAAGTCAATATGATTCACAAAAAGACACCTGCATACTCCTGATTTTTTTTTTTTAATATATACTTCTTGTATCATGTTTTTTCTGTCAATTACAAAAATATAATTATATTTGAAATAATTATACAATTTTGTCCAATCTCACCCTATTTCTTGGCGCTGAGGCAAACTTTGGATATGCTGATTTGAGATAAGACTAAATTTTCATCACAATTTGTCGTGAGAAAAATTGGTAATCAATCACTCCAGTAATCAGTGGCGGAGCCACTTGTATCCAGGGGTAGGCAGCCGCCTGCCCCTGGATTTTGAAATACGGTATCAAATTCGTATATAGTTGGTTTAGATTTAGGTTTTGTCTACTCTTGACTGAGTCAAAACTCTCGATTAGTGAAATTGGGCGAGTCATTACAATTTTGATAGTCTTTCATCAATCTATTTTGAAATATTCCTACAAGAAGAAGGTTAATAAGAATGGTATGATCGTGGGATCACAATAAATTTGTTATTTTTTGTGAAAGGAATAGACTAAAATGTTTTATAAAGTAATATACTGAAATTTAATGTAATGCATTAAAATATTTTTATTATGTTTAACTATTCAAAATGAGCTGAATTTTAATAAAAGAGTCTTATGAACTATGGTTCAAAGTAAACTTTAAAAAAAATCGAGTTTTCGATCTAATTCAGTGGATTTCTACCAATTTTCTCAATTTTAATTCATGGTTAATTACCGATTCCGCTTTCAATGAAAATTATTTAATAATATTTTATAATTTAATTATTTAAATAAAATAATAATAATTATTAATATAATAATAATTTATTTTGCCTACCCCTAATGAAAATCCTGGCTACGCCACTGCCAGTAATCAAAGTCAAGCCAGAAATATAAGCTGCCACATCAGTTTGTGCTTTTTTGGTGCACACGAAGTGTTCGACGAATTGCCATAGTGCAGCCAGTTGTTGAAACATTTTTGTTTACAGAAAATGAGTTTACCAAAATTACTCAAAGAAAATGACAAGTAATAACCATGACTATTAAATCTAAAATAAACGCAGTCAGACACTCACACTATGACCAACAAAGATTAGTGGGAATATTTGGTACAAAATATGTACAATACAGGGACCTTTTCATAAGCAGAAAGCTTCTTACACTAATTTAAGAAACACTATTTAAACACAGCAATGCAGCCCCTATGCTTTCGACCTGTATTCAAAATCCCACAATTACCCGGTTCTCTGCAACAACAAACTGGTGGCATCATTACCTCCTACCAACTCCACAACAGACTTTTGCACACAGACTTGGAACTCATGCAAAGACATTGATATCCGCAATTCACCCTTCGCCAACAGCAGCAACCCTTCAAACAAGCTCTCTGACAATTACAAAAATGTTGCCGACTTTTGTGCAGCTGCTGGGAGCAATGCCACTGACAAGATCATCTGTTTCAATGGTGGTGTTTCAGTCGGGTTTAATGGCACACAAGCTGGTCCTTCTCCACAAGGTTTTTTTTTTTAATAAAAAATTTTGTTCTTATCATTTGAGAAAGGATTTCATGTGCAAAATAATACACTTTCAAGTATCTAATGTGTCATTAACTTGAAAATTTCTCTGACAGGTATTTGCCTCGAGAGGCTTTTCAATGGGACTTACGTGAACATTGAACCTCATCCTGACGGTTCAAACAGAGTCTTTCTGGCAACTCAATCCGGTAAGATCTTTCTAGCGAAAGTACCACCCCAAGGGTCAGGCAAGATGCTGGATATAGACTTGACAAACCCATTTATTGACCTGACTGATGTGGTTCACTTTGACAATGAGTTTGGTTTGAATGGCTTCACATTCCACCCAAAATTTGCGACAAATGGAAGGTTCTTTGTGTCGTACAATTGTGACAAGTCCAAGTCAGCCACCTGTTCTGGCAAGTGCTCGTGCAACTCGGAGATTAATTGTGACCCATCGAAACTTGGAACAAATAACGGTGCGCTTCCATGCCAGTATCAGGCAGTCGTTGCTGAATATACTGTGAATGGCTCCTCAGCCTCTCCAAACAATGTACTTTTAATTTTTTTTAATCTATTTTCATATATAAATATTTTAAATGGTACACATTGTTCTGTGAATCATATTATAAGTGTTATGCTAGCAGTATTGGATCTTCATGCTGCGTAGGATAACAGTACTAGTCCTCACCTAAGTATTATGGTACCAGCTTTTATTTTCTATTCCATTTGTCGTTTGGGTGTTTTTGCTGACCAAACATCAACAGAGCCCAGAAAAGGCCTTAATTAAGCAGAAATAACAGGATTGATTAAATTGGGATTTAGATTGTACAAACCTGAGGGAAGTATAGTAATAGTACCAAAATCCAATATCTGACTAATAAATTTGAAGGAGAAAGCAGCATCTAATTTCAGAAATTTTGATTTTTTTGAAATGAATGGGAACTTCTAGCTAGCATTGAATTCCTTGCTTTAAAAAAAGGAGAAAGCAAATCCAAGGGCAGATCTTAATGCAATGATTTAAAAATTTTAATTGTATATATTGAAATTTAATTGAATTTTTTTTTCTTTAAAGTTTTTATATAGTTTAGCACCCCTTGTGAAATATCAAATGTGTGCTTGTAGCCCGGTGGTTAGAATTTCACATTGTGGTTATGGAGACTTGGGTTCAAATCCCACCTACCACATATATTAAATATTTTTGCATTTTATGTTTCAGCACCCCCATCTAAATTTTCTAGTTCAGCCCCTGAGTAAATCTAACATTATTGTGCTACTTGTTAATATTTAGGTAACCAATGCAAATCCAGCTGAAGTTGTAAGGGTATTCACTATGGGGCTCCCATACACAACTCACCACGCGGGAGAAATATTCTTTGGACCAACTGATGGGTATCTATATTATGCGATGGGAGATGGTGGCAACACGGGTGATCCCTGGAACTTCGCTCAGAACAAGAAATCTGTGCTCGGAAAGATTCTTAGATTAAATGTTGATCTCCCGCCAAGTATGTTCTCACCACAAAATTTGTTTTCCCAAAATTTATGTTCTAGGCTTATATGGATGTGAAGAAGTCACACCGTATGTGGATTCAGCACAGCATGTGTGCCAGTGACGTTCCGTGACCATTCGCATGACATGACCATCCTTTAGAAAATTGGCATGGCACGGCATGCGAACTGGTCTGGTCACGGCATGGCACAGCACGTAGTCAAACAAGTCACGCGTGATCATGACCGTTAGATCTCGATCGAATGGTGAATCTTGAATATACTAACGTAAATTACAAAGAAAAAATTGAATTTGGTCATGGCACAACACAACACGTAAAAATCTGACTTGGTCACGGTCACGACACAGCACATGACCCAAGTCACAGCACGGCACTAATTTACATCCCTAAATGTTTATGCTGGCTCCTACTTGGTGAGCACTCTGAGCCATGAGATTTCTGATGGCCGTGTATGGTTTATAATTTGCTCAACCAGATTTCCTCTTTTGATAAACCGGGCGCATTGGCAGAAATGGTCTCATTCCATAATTCACACGACATTGCATTTAAATACAAGCTGAAACTTTGGCATTTGTATTTTGCTCTTTTCCAAAATGCTTTCTTATTCCAATGTGGTAAGGATGGAATAAGGATAATGATGCCCAATGGGAATGATGTCCAAGTCATTTCCTGATGTTTTCCCAAACTATATCGGTTGTAATGGTTTGCTCTAGTTCCTATGCATTGATTGAAATCACACAGTGACTGGCTTCGATTTGTTCAAGAAATAGTGAACACGAAGTAAACACCAAATTTGTCAAAGCAAAAGAAAAGAAGAAGAACAAAAACATAGGAAAAAGGTTGGAAAATAATGAGATTAGCAATTTAGCATGTTGCAAAGCAGACACCAAATTTGCAGATGGCTACATAAGTACCTATATTTTTTTGCAAATTTAATTGCTGATATGGAACTGTTTGGATTTTCAGCACAAGATATGATAGACAACCTTACGTTATGGGGAAATTACTCTATTCCAAAGGATAACCCATACTTTACTGACCGGACATTCAGGCCAGAGGTCTATAGCTACGGTCTTAGAAATCCATGGCGCTGTTCTTATGATGCCGAAAGACCGTCTTATATATTTTGCGGTGATACTGGGGAGGTAATTTTGTCTTCTCATTTCTCAACAGAGTTGAATGTTATTTTCCAAATTACTCACCTATAATTACCATATCGGATTTCGACAATACTTCCAAAGCAACCTGTCTCCATTAAATTGAGGTCTAATGTAGGGATAAGTACGATGCTAAATAGTTTTTATTTTAAGCAACTAAATAATCTTTAGGGTAATTCAGGACTTTCTATAAGCTACCATTGAAAAGGAACTCTCTCTTGATGCTGATGAACAAAAAATAAAAATAATCAAGAGAGAAAACAAATGTTTTTTTTCAAGTTCAATTTAAGGTTCCCTACTCTGGATAAGTGATTACAAAGAAAACTGAACTAATTGTACTCTCTTTTACATGGACTTGTTGATAAAAGATTTTCTTTTTTGTTTTCATAAAAATAGGACACATATGAAGAAATTAATCTTATGCAAAAGGGAGGGAATTATGGGTGGAGGGTTTATCAAGGCGACAATCTCTATTCCCCCCCGTGGGCCCCAGGGCCTAACATCTCGGCCAATTCTATTGACCCCATTTTCCCGGTGTTGGGCTACAATCGGTCAGAAGTAAACAACAACTTGGGATCTGCTGCAATTGTTGCCGGCTATGTCTACCGCGGAAAGACCGATCCATGCTTGTATGGAAGGTATGAAAAAAGTATTTCACTCTATAGTTGTGGTTATATGTTATTTTTATATTGCAATTTTTGTAGGTGAGTAATGAGATGTGCTTTAATAAGCAGCACTTAAGCCTCAACCTGTTTTTGCACTTTCAAATAAACACAGTGTGCAATTAAGAGTTAAAAGAAAACCATCTTATACAATGAAGCATCTAATAATGCATGAACAAATTAATAAATCATTACATTTTAAGTTGTAATCTAGTCTTAAGTTCTTTAACTTTGCTGGATTTACCTAGTTACCTTCATTTTAGAAAACACACCATTCAACTGACAATAAAACTTAAGATTAAGAAATGCATATCCTTAGAGCATGCTTCCAAAGTGGCACCAAATTGATATTGTCTCCTCCACCTGGTATCTTAGGTACATTTATGCGGACCTGTATGCAAATAACATGTTTACGGCAGTGGAGACCCCTATTGGCAGTGCAAATTTTACCAGAGATAGCATAAACTTCACTTGCACCAAGAGTTCTCCCATTCCTTGTGATTTCACTGGTAAGAGCTCACTGCCCTCACTTGGATACATATTCTCATTCGGCCAGGATAACAACAAAGATCTGTACTACCTGACGAGCAAGGGAGTATACCGGGTTGTCAGGCCCAGTTTGTGCGGTTACTCGTGCCCATTGGAGACCCCTCTGTCGACACAGCCTCCGTCATCAAAAGATAGTTCAAAACAATCATTGGGTCTCAAATTGGAAACACGTTTTGGGCTTGTTTTGACTTGCTTGCTTATTCTTCTTGGCTTGAGATTTTAGGTTATTTTTTAGGTGTAGTTTGGAAAGTGTGTTTTTTTTTTTCTTTTTCATTTTTGGTTTGATTTTTCCTTTCATTTTTGCTTGGTGTGGGCTTTCTCATTCTGTAAAATACATTTTACAGATTAATTAGACTATATTGTCTGTATATGTTTGCGGAGATAATTAAGCACACATTAAAAAGAACCGTTGAAATCTAGTAAATTTGTAATTCCATCTTATTGTGGAGAAACCAGTCAGGTAATCTGTGATAACTTGCCAAAAGCACTTGCTATAAACAGTCACACCAAATTTTAGTACCAATTAGTATGTCAATTTTTTTGTTTATTCAACTACCTAACAAACACTAAGTTTTGAATTGTGAAGATGTTGACATTCTCTGAAGCAATGATCAAACACTTCATGAGCATTCATTCTCCCATCTAAGTAAATCAAATGGCCAAACAAAAAATGGAATATTCAGCCCAATGATGATCCAAATCGAAGTAGTTCATATCATACATATAATTTATACCAATGAACGAAATGCTAACACAGAAATAAAGAAACCTAGATATAATATAAGAACAACAGAAAATCAGGGATGCAGATCTTATAGCTAAACTTTTGATGCTGTACTTCTTGTATGCATGTGCTATTGATCAGACCTTGTGTGATTTTTATCTGGTACTGATATTACTTTGAAGATTAGTCGGTGCCATTTCCAGGTGGGATTTTGTTTCACTCCATATATATAACCAGGCTATGAGCTTTCTGACACGCTTGAGTTTGCTCCAATTTTATATCCCTTTGTGAGATTGGTAGCCTGGTTACTAAGAGGGGTTCCATTTAGGCATTTCGCATTTCACATCTTATACTGTTGTCAATTTTTGCTGAGAAATGGATATTGTAATATATATATTTCGCTTCTATATATATACATCCCTTTTCTGAGATTGGCATCCTGGTTACTAAGAGGGATTCCATTTAAATATTTTGCATTTCACGTCTTGTACTGTTGTCATTTTTTTGCTGAGAACTGGATATTGTAATATATATTTCGTTTCAATAGAACCTGGCAGTGGTACCATTGCTTAATTTCAACAAGTAATAATAATAATAATAATTATTATTATTATTAGTATTATTAGTATTAGTATTATTAGTATTAGTATTATTAGTATTAGTATTATAACAATGATAATGAATTAATGATGATAATAGTAATAATAGAATATAAGAGAAACAGTTTTCAACATGTTTGTCATTATACAATGCCTTCATTTCACAAGACGCTAACATTCAAACAAATTGCTAAAGATTACATGTACAATGGCAAACATTCAAGTGATTACAAGTGAGATAGCACATAATTTTGCCAACTTACAGAGTCCTCCTTTAGCTCTAAAAGTTTAAAACTGATCCTAAGTTATTTCTTTCTTCAATGGGGCGTCTAATTCTCACTATTTGGTGGTCAAGTTTTGGTTAACCAGTTGAACCCGAAAGCTCAATACAAGATCAAATAAGTAGTCCAAACAAACTTCATAGTTGATAGTGAGATTTGCTATATTAAGATTCTTATAATCTTTCTTTGTTTACATTTCTTGACAATTGTTTTGGTACATACTACTTATCCATATACAATTACACTCCTATTCATCTCTACAAGTATAAAACCCATTCACCAAACAAAAAGGAATCTACAAAACCAAACCCTCTATAAACCACATGTTAGCATCTATCTCTACAACAACAGAAGAAAACAACATATGAGCTAATGAATGTATACAACATCTGCACCCCTCATTTCATTTCTCGATCCAGCCAAGGCACAAGGGTCTCACCTGAATCAGGCGAGATTCCACCACACCTGGTGCAGAGAAACATTGATGGAATCTCCTTATCATCAGTAACCCCGACACAGCGGGTGTGGTGCCATGTGGCGCACACATCACAAGCCATCATCCTCTCTCCGTCGTCCTCTTTTGCCCAGCACCAGCACTCCACTGCCCCCATATCATCATCCCCTCCCTCATACCTGTTATTAATATGTAACGCTATACTTAATAAACTACGTCCCACATTAGTAAAACAAGGGTAACCCAGAAAAGGTTGTAAAAAAGAAACGTCGCGACTAAGAGAAGTATAAATAAATGTCAAAATATGATCTGAATTCTGACCTTAGTGTGCTCTCCAGATCGACCCCATCACCGATAATGCCGACTGTTGCACCAGACTCGGCCCCACCAGACATTACTGGCTCCCATAAATCCCCAAAGACACCTTCCACAGCCCGGGCCCGGAACCTTTCCATGATACAATAGGTCTCCCTCATGGCACGCTCTGCTGCCACAACCAAATCACCCACCGAGGCATGGGGTGCTAGCACCACCACCTCCCCAGGCAGTGGCTGTGGGATCCCTGCCATCTCCCATGGCATTGGCTGCCATTTCACAAGAAATCGAAGCTTGTCGTCAGTGTCATCACGCAGCCCCCAGTGTTTCGCCCAGTGCTTACAATCAAGTATAACACGTGCCCCCTGCCAACGTCCCTTGACAACTGACTGGTACAAGGTGTCTATATCCCGGCCGATCTCCTCCTTACTGGGCCATGTAAGGCAGGCAAGCGGCTGCTCTTGAGTTGGAGTTGACACATCTAGATCTACATCATCATCAAGACTGAACTCCAAGACACGGGTCCTGGGGTGCGGGGTCCGGCGTACTACTTGACCCCCCACGATGGTGTCACCTATGGATTTCACAACAAAATCAATTAAACCTGTATCGCCTATCACTTGCCTGGCTGCATCTCGCACTTCTTGTCTTGTCAAGGTACAACTTTCACGTAGAGCCTCCACAATAACCTCAGCTGCGTACCTCAGCCGGCGTACCGGCCACCGACTCTGTAGACTCTCTGCAACCTCCTCAAAATCTCGGCAGCAGCGCTTTCTCTTGTTCTTGTTGGTACTAACTGCTGATGCTGACTGTCTTCTTTGCTGCCAAGCAGGAACAGGAGGTGATGGCAAACAATGAGGGTAGTTTTCCTTGTGTCTTAGATCAAGCAGGTACAAAACAAACTCCCGAATGGTACCAAGTGCTTCACCAGAGAGCTGGCGGTAGACATTTACAATCTGGTGAAGTTCTTTTGCAAGTGGGGAGTCATCGCCTAAATCATCAACAAGTGAGTTGACATGTAAAGAAGAAATAGTATCAACAGCCTTGTGGTAGGTTGACTTGGTGATGCCATAACAGCCATGTGAGAAATCGTAACCCCACCGAGCAAACCAAGGCTGGCCATGAGAGAGGGAATACAAAAGGCGTAGAGGTAAAGAGCGGGAATTGACTGACAGGTCTTCAACTGATATGGACCGAGTGCACAGGGAGTGACAGAGGCGATCCCAGAAGTCCATGAGGTCATGGCCTTTGAGGCGGCTGCCGGACGAGCAGCCACTGATCGAAAGAAGGTGGCCAAAGCCGTTGCAATGGAGAAGACCATGAAGAAGGTGAGTTCGCCAATGGATGAAGTTCTCAGGTAAAGGCCGGGGTCGTTCCCACTCTTCTAAGGAAGGGATGATTAGGTGGTACCGCCTCCTCGACACCAAATGGTGGCTCCAGCCTGAAAATGCAAATAAATTTATAATTATTCATTTAAAATAATAAAAGGGTAAACATGACTAATTAACGTTAATCATAACCGAATTTCTGATTGCATCTTTATCAAAGGCCCCACCAAAGTAAAATTTAAATAGAGCAACGACTTATAAATTGCCAAATTAAAGGCAACAAATTAAAAGAGCCTTCAGTCGTCCCCCAATTTCTAAACAACCTCGTAAGAATAATTTTAAAAGTACCCCCACAAATTGAAAGCACTAAAAGTAACTTCCAGTTAATTATTTATTCATCAACAATAAACTTCAAAGCACAAGCAACGTTTGCATTGGAGCTAACAACAATTACAATAATGTATACATTACTGATGCGCATGAAAATGAAGTCATTCTATATCAGATAAATGAAACAAGCACTAAAACTATACATAATACAGCCGATGCAAAAAGGTTCGCAAATTGAGCTTTTAGTTAGCAAAACCTGATATTTAAATTATCACATAAAGCGTACCAAGATAGGTATACATGTAAGTGCTATTACTGGTATCAACCAAACAGTAGTCAAGCACTATTAATACTAATAGCAACTATGACCTGTAACAGTGTATGCTTGACCGTAGAAATGAAGTACTGAAGTGTTCAGAGTTGATGATCATCATGATGCAAGCTACTAGTGAGCAGCCCAAAAAGAAAAAGAGGAGGTGTTAAGACTAAAGAATACAATATTTTGAATTAAGGACAAAACTGTCCTTTTAAAAAAAATTAGCATTGATCTCTATTTTTCAGTGATTTGAGTAAGAAATGGGGATATTAATAAAATTAAGTAAAGATGGGGAAATAACTATGTTTAAAGTTGTGATGGACTGATGGGGAAATATCTAAATCAAGAAGTTTTTTTTTTTTTTGAAGGTCAGTAAGTTCCGACTCACTGACAATTTCATTGATTAGAAAAAAGGTATTTACATCAAGGCTCCTAAATTTCTCTTCAAGAAGTTATAAAGGGTATATATCTAAATTTCTCTTCACTTTTATTGAGCAATTAGTATTTCTCCGGTCACAGCAGATGGCTCACAAATTTCATGCAATAGGCATGTGTGCCAAAGATAAGGAGAGACCCATTTCATTAAAAATGGAATAAGAGCCGATTTCTGTTAAAAACAAAAGAAATTGTACTCTCTAGTCAAAATTAAGTGAAAGCAAGCTTGATTTTGAAATTGTACTCACCGGCGCACCTACAGTAGTCGCACAACGGTGTAGGCGAAAGGTTGACACACTCCTCGACGGTGTACAACGGAATCAACGCGCCGGTGCCCTCATCAATCACTGTAGTTCGCCAGGTGGTGGAGCGTCCATCAGCTGCCACGGCGTACTTCTCGAAATGCTTCTCCAATAGCTGCCTGATGTTGTCTCTGAAAGCTCCGGCGAACTCTGTCGGAAACCATCTCATTCCATACCCCTGATGTTGTCTCTGACAGCTCCGCATCACTCGCTCCTTTTCTTTCCTTCTTTTATTTATTTCTTGATTTTAGCTATTTGTGAATTGACGACTTTGCCTCGAACCCCTGAGGTGGGGCCCAATTGTAATTGTAATTGTAATTGTAATTGAGGAGGTTCAGGTCAGGCGGTTACGAAGGGTTAATTAAATTTTAAACCGTTTCACTCCCTCGTTCAGTTAGAAATATGTTCACTTAAAGTCAGATACGTTATATTAACTATCTTTCGTGCAGCGGGTCACTGGGAATCTAATATCATAGTATCATACTATCGCACCATATAGTAAGGCCTAAGGCACAACCTACAATCAATCAATCATAGCATGGTTCCCAAATCCCAACAGCAAGACTAGTGAGTGGCTATCTTTATAATTATTAAAATCTTAATTAGTTAATTATATATTAAAATATAATTTACTTTTTATTTTTAGTATGTAGTAGCTTCTTTATTTTTCTTATATGTGGTGAAAAAATTTATTATTTAAATTTTCTTTTTGATGCACCACAACAAATTATTCGTTTACTAAAACCTTGTTATTTAATTAATACCTATGTAGAATTTTATAACAAATACATAACACGATAATTTTAAAGCACCTTCATGTAAAATTCATTATGATTCTGCTCCTGCCTGCTCTTTTTTTCTATTCGAAAAAAAATATTGCGATTTAGCTTCTCAATATACGCTCTTCATACTTTTCCTTTTTTTTTTCCACCTGCCAAAGCGTATTTTAACATTGAAGACTATAAATAAAAATATGGTCCTCAAAATTCAAGAAGTTTCCATTTTAACTCTTGAGTTTTTTTTTTTTTGTAAGATTTTTTTTTATAAAATTAACTCATGAAAGTCAAAATGTTTAGTTATCATGCATGACTTTTGATCTTTTGTATCTTTGAACTTCGTTTCTTCAATTAAGAAGGATGGCCCACATATATATAAGAAACCCAGACTTATATGAGATTCTAAATTCACAAAAAAAAATGCGCAAAACAATTTTTTTTAAACCCAAAGCATTTTTTTGTTGTATTTAAAATGTTATATAAAAGAAAAATAAAAATGTGTTTACAAATTAAGGACACATAATTGGTCAATGAAAAGTTTAATTATTATATATTTCACTATCAGAGTTTGTTGCAGTGAAGAACTAAAAAATTTGAACAACTAATTTGAAGGATCAAGCTGACATATTTAATTAGAACCAAACATGAAATTAATTCTTGAAAATTGTGATGACTATGCAATAATGTGCTTTGAATTCAACTAGCAAGTTGTTATAACTTAGTCAAACATAGACATACTAAATATAAAAATAAACGTGTTTTATAATTATTTATCCATTAATTGTAAGTTTGTAACATCATGTTGATATCTTGAAGAAGAGAACTACTCACATTTCTTCTCTCCCAAAGCTCATGATATATTTTGAGGTGAAGTTAATTTGAAGGTAGAGATGGTTCCTTTGGTGCTCTTTCTCTCTCTTTCCTCTTACCAAGTTGCTATTCTCTGCCAATGTGCAAAGACTCAAGTAATCTCTCTCTGTCTCTCTCACCCTCCCTCCCTCCCTCCCTATCCCCTCAGTGCTGTTCTTTCTATTGTTATCCTCAGTATATAAATTTTTTTCTCTTTTAGGAAGGTACAAACGTATGTATATGTAATTTAGAACTTGTTCAATATTTCAGCTTCCCTAATTACCTAATGTGCTATAGTGGAATATTGATGTCAATAAATTGATGTCAACTATTTTTTTTTATTTTTTTGTTGTATTTAAAAAGGTTATCCGATAAAGTTAAATACTACGCTGCACTTTTGTCGCTACATCGACAGAGCGTGTTGCACCGCAGCCGACGACCTTGTGATCAAGGATCAATTCACAAATATGAACATCTCTAATGCTGCATGTGCTGATGCTATGAAGTCTATTCTCTGTGCGGTATGAGAACATATTCCAAAATTTTTACAAGTTTATTTGTTCTTCTATAAATTATTGGATAGTTGCCATGCATATGCTCTTCTGGTAGGCTTAATTTAGAGAGTATATCCATTAAAAACTTCTTAAACATTTAAATAAATTATTGAACATCTTTCTCCTCCGTACCTTCTGTTTTAGTGCCCTTAGCCCCTTAGAACGCGTATCTGTTATTTAAAATAATATATATATATATATATATATATATATATATCATATTTTATCAAAAAAATATTCATAATTTAATAACGACAACCACAACTACTACTACTCATTCTAATGCTTAATTAAATACCATAGCCGTAGTTTTTAAATTTTGTTATACAATAATACAACTGCACTCTCTCTCTCAAAATAAAAAATAAAAAATAAAAATAAAAAAACTTGCCAACAATTTACTTTAGTTGTAAAACTGGTTGATTAGTATTATTAATTGCCAATATAACAGCTAAAAAGTTGATATTTGGGATCCTATATATGCTCAATTAATGCACGTGATTCCAATGCTTAAATCTTATAAAGGGATATTTATACTTTTATATTTTTTTCACTGTTAATTATTTTGGATAGGAAAAAGAAAATGTATCGTTAATTATTGGATTGTTCAAATTTAAAAATTAATATTTTTGTGCACATAAAATTAAACAACTCAAACCAACCATTCAAATCTAAAAAAATGGTCTCTGCGAGCCACTTTGTTGTAACAATGTACAATTTGTTTTAGAACCAAGATAATATTCTTTATGTGAAAGATCACACATTCAAAACTAAATGAAGAATTCTTTGTAGATGTTAAACATTTGAATAGCTTAATTTCCAAGCTTTACTCAAAAAAAAAAAAAAACTTTTTTTTTTCCTTTTTGCCTTTATGGCCATAACAGGATTTAATAAGCACAAATATAGTGAGACTTAATTGCTCTTCTTTTCCCATATGCATATTTGAGTTTTTCTTTTAAGATAGACTTTAAATTAGGGGTGTAAACGGATATTATCCGATTTCGTTCGGATCGATCCGGAAAATTATCTAAATTATTCGATCCATATCCGTATCCGTATCCGTATCCATATCCGAAAAATTATAATGGATAAGGATACGGTAAGACCTTTAACTATCCGTATCCGACAGTTTATATTTTTAAACCACAACAAATGTGCTATATGTTCTTAAATTGATTTATTAAATTGTATATTTTATAAATAATTTATTAAATTGTATATAGATCAGTGTTGTAAATAACGGTATGCGGTCGTCGGACGGATAGGGTACCGCCAAGTGATTAATCGGGAATAATCAGAAATAATTGGCTATAATCGGGAATAATCGGTCGATTAGTCGGAAAAATCTATGACGGTTTGGTCACCGCCAACGACTAATTGGATGATTAATCGGCCTAAACAGACATTTTTTACAATACTGATATAGATATATATTTTAATGAACAATATAACACTATGACATAATTAGTGACTAATATTTTAATAATATAATAGATGTTTTGTAACCAACAAAGCTAATTATGAAAATATCCGTATCCGTCCGATATCCGATCCGTATTTGTATCTGAGGCTATCCGTATCCGTATCCAAAAAATTATAATGAATACGAAAACGATAAGACCACTATCCGATCCGTATCCGACCGTTTACACCCCTACTTTAAATTATATGCAGACAACAATATGAATATTCAGTTGTGAAAAATTCTTGATAATGAACTAATTAACAGTAATTAAGTTTTGGATTCATTCATTCAATACAACTTGCTTAATTATAGTTTTCTTTTTTTTAATCTCTTTTTAATATATTGTAACTATAGAACGAAACTAGAAAATTGAGATTAGAGATTATAAAATATATAGTGTAATATTATTTTATATGAGGACTTAAACATAATAATGTATAAAAAAATTATAAATTTTCAACCATCCGTCTACGTGTAAAATGTAACCAATTAAGGGAAGGTTAGGAAAGCGAATATAATGACGTCAAGTTATCAACATATATATACTCATAAAATTCTAGGAATATGATTCTTTTCACACTAAATCACTTGTTTAATATATATTACTATATTAGGCTCTAATAAAATAAAAGAACGAGTTCATCATATATAGCTTGCCAGGTGTCGTTTTAATTTAAGAACTACCTACTACGTAGCAGAGAAGGTGGTCTGCATAATTGCATTGACAATTTCGAACATTATTGTTTTATTTTATAAATAACGCTGAAGCCTAAAGTCAAATGCAAGATAATTTTTTCATAAAGATACGGAATAAAAATAAAAAATCATGTAAAGCAACATAAAATTATTTACGATTTATGTCACATCATCACATCACACCTCGACAGAAATGAAACACTTTTTTTTTTATTGTTTAGGGTCAGATGTGCCCTCTAATTTCCTGTATAACCCCGTGCTCCTTCAAATTTGTATAGGAACAGGATGCTGAAAACAAAAATTATTGATTAATTTTGATAACATTTTTATGATTTAAGAATTTCAAAATAAAGAACTATCATCATGTTTGGTTATGGCCTAAAGGGTGAAATAAGGAGTTTAGGTCTCGTTATTCCATCAAATGTGTCTTAATTGAGCCGGACTAAGATGACATAAGTTAATCTTTAGACCGGCCTAAATTGAACTACCTCACATGGTGGTTTAATTTTTATTCCACTTCGTGATCTAACTTGAATGATTATAATAATATTTTATTTGTATATAATTAGTATATTATTATTAATAATTACTGTTAGTATATGTAAGACTACATATCAAACTTCGTGGCCTAACTTGAGATTATGCATATCAGCATATGTAAGACTACATATCAAACTTCATCTAATATAAATATTATTTAATCATATATCAAAGATCGTTAAACTTAAATCATTCAAAATATTAAATTGTTTAACACTTTAAAATATAATAAATTTTATCATTTTTAAAGGACAATAGACGTATTAGTTCATCTTAATAACACTGCATTTGTTATGGAAAAAAAAAAAACTGTGACATATCAGAGGAGAGGAATCATGAGTATAATCGAGTAACCTCAGAATATGTATAAGGTATACCCTTCTTAGATTTCTTACTTTGCTTGAAACATGCTACCAGATGGTACTATTTACCAGCTATATTCCCATCCTATGAGTCTAAATTTATGTACAGGTTTGCTGACTTTTGTCAGAGAATTTTTATTTATAGAACTAATTCTCAAATAAAATATTTGAAGAAACAATCTTTGATCTAGTGATTATGCATAAATTTTTATCTCAAAGATAGAAGTTCGATCAACAATTCTTCTCCAAAAAAATATATATATATATATCCGACATGGCTGCAAGCATGGGGCTATTTTTATAAGTTTTCTAATGTTAAATAGTAACAAAAAAAAATAGTAAGGTTTCCAATTTATAAGTTTCTAAATAGAAGACATTGTCACATTGCCTTAGACCAAACACTGAGTCTGGCTGTTTCTGAAGTGAAAATCCTCGAATTGGTAAGGTACCTGGCACCAGCTAAATACCATGACAGTAAAGAAAAGATGAAGAAAGAGGGGCACAAAAAAAGAATACTAGCATCGACCATGACAAGAAAAAATTGCCAAAATCATCATCGCAATATAATAAAAAAGAATCAAGTTAACAAAGATTAAAACATAACTGGCACGTCAGATAATATAGAGTACAGTGCTGTGCACCAGATGGCAGTGTATTAATTATTACCATTAACAGAACCAAGTTTTCTAACAAGCACCTCTTTTACTAATAAAAAATCTCCACTTTTCACAAGCAGCAATGCAACACGTACGCATTCGAGTTGTACAAAACCTCCCAGAAATTTCCGGTTCTCTGCAATAACACTGACATCACCTCGGCACCTCCTATGAACTCCACAACAGGCTTCTGCACAGTGACCTGGGATGCATGCAAGGATGTCGCCATATCTAACTCTCCCTTTTCCAATGACAACACACTCTCGACCAAGCTATCTGACACGTACAAATCCGCTACCGACTTCTGTACAAGCACCCGTGCATCCGCCATCGACCACAATGTCTGTTTCAATGGCGGCATCTCGGTCGGGTTTAATGGCACTCAATCTGCTCCGGCACCACAAGGTGCATATGTCGTGCCTTTGCAATATGTTGAAATGTTGCGTGTATTTCGAATTTCCTTTCGTTTTGAGCATATACATTAACTTGAAATACGTTATATATCTTGGTAGGCATATGTCTTGAGAGGCTTTTTAACATGACATATAACAACTTCCAACCACATCCAGACGGGTCCAATCGGGTTTTTCTAGCGACTCAATCTGGCAAGATCTTTTTAGCTACCATTCCACCTCAAGGGTCAGGAAAAACCCTTGATATAGACTTGAGTAATCCATTTATTGACCTGACTGATGTGGTGCACTTTGATAACGAGTTGGGGTTGACTGGCTTCGCATTCCACCCGAATTTCGGAACAAATGGGAGGTTTTTCGTGGCATACAATTGCGACAAGTCTAAGTCGGCTACCTGCTCTGGCAGATGCTCGTGTAACTCAGAGATTAACTGTGACCCATCAAAACTCGGCATGGATCAAGGTGCGAGGCCATGCCAGTATCATGCGGTTATTGCAGAATACACTGTCAATGGTACTTCAACCTCTCCAAACACGGTATATTGCACTTCTTTCTTTATACTATCTATTATTTTGTTAGCAAGTTGCAGTACTAGATCTTTTCTTAACTTTTTAACCAGTCAGATTTGGATCTTTACGCATCAATTGGACTCTCAAGTTACTTTCATTTGCAAAAGACAAGAAAAATTATAATTAAACTGGAACGAGGCTATGTTACTTTGCAAAATGCGGGTTGGTCTGTGCTATGGATTCATATCTTCGTTTTCAAAGTCCAAACAGTCGATCCGAACAGCTCCATGATATCCATGTGAAATTGTACTTGGAGATCAAAGTTTATATTTTTTTTAGAATACTTTTACTACTTTCTTTAGATAATTAGATAATCATCTAATCTAATCATTGTGGACCATCCAAAAGTAGTGATTTTCTACCTACCTAGAAAATATAAAAAGTTTTCCCCTAGCAAATTTTCATATGGAGATCACGTTGAACGGTTGAAATTGACTATTTGGATTTTAAAAATGAAGATATGGATTCATAGCATGGACTGATTCGCGTTTTACAAAGTACCTGCATTAGGAAAGTACCGATCAGAAGGGAAGGACCAAAACCAAACTCGTATTCAAGTAACAGATTGTGATTTGTTGTGCTTTTCAATATTTTTAGGCAAAAGTTGCAAATCCGACCGAAGCTCGCAGAATACTCACCATGGGGCTCCCATACACAAAGCACCATGCAGGACAAATATATTTCGGGCCGACTGATGGATACCTATATTTCACGATGGGAGATGGGGGCAATACCGGGGACCCCTGGAATTTTGCTCAGACCAAGAAAGCATTGCTTGGGAAATCTCTAAGGTTAAACATAGATGTCGTGCCAAGTATGTATCTGCGTAAAAATTGATTTCAGTTAGAAGTTAGAGCATATTCTGACATTTTTTCCATAGGTAGACTGAAATAATACTATGTCATATAGTCTGTACCAGTAAGAAGTGGCTGTGTTACTTTATATAAAAAAAAAAGGGTACAATTTTATATTTAATCAGACCCTAATTGAACAGTACTACCTCATAAAAAGTAAAAGCAACTCAATTTGTTACCGTAATTAATCTCAAATCATTTACTATGTTGGTGTCTTTTGACCTGTAGGTCAGGATGAGATAGACAACCTTACCTTGTGGGGAAATTACTCAATTCCAAAGGATAACCCGTATTACACCGACAAGACATTCAGGCCTGAGGTTTATTCCTATGGCCATAGAAATCCATGGCGCTGTACCTTTGATTTTGAGAGGCCAAATTACTTATTTTGTGGAGAAACCAGTCAGGTAATCTGTGATAACTTGCAAAAAAAACACTTGCTATAATCAGTCACACCAAACTTTAGTACTGATTTTCAACATGTATGCCGCTATAAGAGAAACAGTTTTCAGCATGTATGGCCCTATACAGTCTTTACCACAAGACGCTAACATTCAGACAAATTGCTAAGTTTACATGTATAATGGCAAACATGTAAGTGATTAGAAGTGATATAACACATAATTTCTTAACTTACATAGACCTCCCAAGTCTAAACCTGATTCTAAGTTACATCTTTCTCAATGGGATGTCTATCACTCTAATTCTCATAGTTAACAGTGAGATTTGTTATATTAAGATTCTTCTAATCTTTCTTTGTTTACATTTCTTGAGAATTATTTTTGTTTGTTCAACTAGGACACATATGAAGAAATTAACCTTATAGAAAAGGGAGGGAATTATGGGTGGAGGATTTATCAGGGCAATGATCTCTATAATCCTCCATGGGCGCCGGGTCCTAACATTTCGGCCAACTCCATAGACCCAATTTTCCCAGTGTTGGGCTACAATCGCTCAGAAGCAAACAGCAATTTGGGCTCTGCAGCAATTGTCGCCGGATATGTGTACCGTGCAAAAACTGACCCATGCTTGTATGAAAGGTATGAATAAGAATAGAACTCAGGTAGTTGTGTTGTTCAGTATTGCTGTGTTAATCACACTAAATTCTCTGTATCCCCATTGCATCTTAGGTACATCTATGCTGATTTATACGCAAACGACATGTGGGTAGCAGCAGAGACCCCAAGGGGCAGTGGGAATTTCAGCAGAGAAAAAATTACCTTCACTTGCTCCAAGACATCCCCGATCCCGTGTGATTACACCGGCAAGAGCACACTCCCCTCGCTTGGCTATATATTTTCTTTTGCTCAGGACAACAGCAAAGATCTGTTCTTCCTGACCACCAAGGGAGTATACCGGGTGGTTAGGCCCAGTTTGTGCAATTACACCTGTCCAATAGAAACATTGAGCCCACCCCCACCGCCAGCTTCACCGCCCTCGTCAAGTCTCCAGCTGAAAAGCCCAATTATGTCGGTACTGGTTTGCTTGTTTATTCTTCTTGGGTCAAAGATTTAGGTTAGATGTCTAGTGTGCTTTTCTTGACTCTTTTTTTTTTTCTAGGTCTTCTCAATTTTCTTCTCTTCTATTTGTACCTTTTGTGGGTCTCTTCTTGGATCATTTGTCATTTATTGTTTTGTAAATTCTGTGTTTACCTTCCTTGTATAACATTATCTGACAACTCTAATCTAGTTCTGTACTAGGCTCCTAAGAAATAATTTGCTTTATCCACTGTTTTTGTTATGGGTGCCTTCTTGTTGATTGCGCAACAAAAGTTTAATTTTAAATTGAAGGTGTACCAACTACCAAGGTTCCCAGGAGAGGATAATTGCACAATTCTCAATTAAAAGAATATTGAGGTGAAATTGTGAAATTGATGATCAATTGTTGCTCTGTTTGGGCAATTTTACAGCAGACTTGAGTTTGAGAAACTTAGAAAACTAGTATTGTTCAAACTACAAGATTGTCGTATTGTTCATTTGATAAACCGGAATTGACAAACAAAATAAATTCTCAATGCAGCATTCTTTTCTATTTAGTCATACTGATTCAAGTCAAGTAACAAGGGCAATATAATCCAGCAATGCTGGTTCTATTACATCTCAACTATTAAAACTGAGTCCACATAATAAAAATAAAAAAGAAGCAATTACAAATTAAGCAATTCCTATCCAAGACTTAGCTGTCCAAAGCACCTAGCTCCTTCATCTCCTCTAAGAAAGCCATATATGAATCATCAACACTCTGACTTTTGGGACCCCCTGGCATGCCAGTTGATTCAAGTTTGACAGAAGCCGATGGAGAGGGCCTCAGAGCTGATACAGTAGCCGATGCCAACACTTGTGGCTTTGGTTTTCCTTTTGGCAGCACTGATTCTCTCCTGACCCGTACCGATGCAGGAACCTGCTCACAAAAAAAAATTAATCCCCATACATGAGAAGCAATTTTAACCCTACTGAGTGAAGGAGTGCATGAGATTTTTCTGAACAAGGCATATTATTGTCATTTTTATGTTAAAAAAATATATTTACACGTATGTTTATGCCCTTATTCACTCATAACTAAGCTCAGAACTTTTAAGTATGACGTACAACGAGGATAGTTCAAGAACACTTTTGACATGAAGTTGTAAACCTCATCAAACATCACAAGGTTGTACAAAATTGTCAGATTTAAAAGATTCTAGAACCCCGGTATTAGACCTTCATACCCAAGCCCAGAACACACATATACAAAACAGAAATACCTATATAATGGGCTCAAACATACATTATAGCTTTGTACAATACGACGATGTAAGGGCAGAAACATAGCAAAACAGTTAAAACTGCTGGTTCCTTTCATATTTAGACTAAAACTAAAACAGGCTCACTGCTGTTTTAGTTTACTGAGAAATTGGTGTTTAAAATACTGAGCACGCATTGGAGTTAAAATTGAAGGTCGGTGAGTTTATCTGTAGGATTAAATTTAGGGTATTAGAAGATTTTGTTATTGATATGTAGGAATAGGATCCTTTCAGCATCTATACAGTTTTAGCAGACAAAATGGCAGTACTCTATATAACCACTAACATACCATAGCAGTTAATTCAGGGGTGTGCTGAGCAAGCGGCCTCTTCACCACTGTTGGTGCAGCAGATTTAACATATGATGGCTTCTGGGGCATCATTGGCGGGCCTGGAGCAACACCCGGTGGGCCGGGCCAGAGCATAGGTGGTGGACCCGGTGGCAGAGGATAAGGTTGCTGCACAACCTGTGCAGGTGGGACCATTCCCAGAGGCTGTGGTGGTGGAGGCATGGAAGGTCGACCAGGTGGTCCTGGGGTCATCTGTGGGGGGCCCATTTGCCTCATGTCTGAAGGTGGTGGAAGCCGCACCACGCCAGGTGGTATCATATGAGGAGGGAGAGGTGGTGGTGGTGGGAGAACCAATTTTGATGATTTGGCAGGTTCATTGGTTGTGGTGGGACCACTGGTGGGAGTTGGGTTAGATGTTGTCACGTTGGTCTGGGGTTGGGGTCCATTTGGTTCAGAAACTGAACCAGGAGGCGGGGGCGGTGGTGGAGGAAGCACAACACTAGCCTGAATAACAGACCACAAATTACAGTTTTACCAAAACAAACAAAATTATAGAAAACAACATAATGAGAATTTAGATCCCAGTATTCCACCATAAGGGCATACCATGCAATTAAATTTTTCCTTAATTCTACTTTTGTGAAAACAATAGCCAGAAGAACAATGAAATTATGAACAGTTGCGAAATGCATAGCCTAAACGGCTAAACCCTAAACCCTAACAGTTTACAAATACATAACTAAAACATTATATTTTTCCAAATTGTTAGTTGTATTGATAGCATTGTTGTTCTTGTCATCATTTTTATTTATTTTATATATTCAGGGGTTTGGTGCTTCACTTTCACTTGACTGTGGATGCATGGTTTTTAAGCTAAACTAGGAGATGAAATATGCCAATGATATCAGAATGCTGAATTACTCATTGAATGAGACCCTCTCAACTCCAATCAAATCTGAGAACAAAAAGTAAAATTAACCAGTAAAAGGAGTTACCATGCCAGAGTCTTTCAAATTGGCATCATCTGAGACCACACTTTTGCTATCACCAGGCTGTGGGGGCCTCTGAGGTGGTGGAGGTGGAGGGGGCAGGACAAAACCAGCAACCTGCTCTCTGGCAGGTGGGCCCGGTGGAGGTGGAGGTGGTGGGGGCATGGCTGGTGCCTTTGCATCTGTAGGAGGGTTTGGTGGAGGTGGTGGTGGAGGCAAAGGTAATGATGCAGGAAGAGATGATGAAGAAGGTTCATCAGAAATTGGCAAGGGAGGTGGTGGTGGAGGTGGCGGTGCTGATGGGCCTGCCTCATCAGGATCTGACATTGATGATGACGCTCCTGCATTGGAGGAAGAAGCTATTGGAACCCTGGATTCTAATCATGAATGAAAGATGTAATGAGTGGAGAATTGCCAAAATAGCAAAACAACAAATACTATGCAGATAAAATGAACATTATGTCCAATTTTTTTTATATGAGACGAGTTACTTCGAACTATCTTTGAAGCTCCAGCAATTCCCATTTTGAACCCTAAAAATTACTAACATATCCATCTGGTCTGTGATTCATTCATATCAGTTTGGTCTTCAATTATATTTATTTTTAAAAAATTATCCCAAACTGTTACAGCCATTGTAGAAGTGCCGGTGGGAACAGTAATTGTATATGTATCTATTACAAAATACTCATACTTTACATATATCACAAAACCATTCCAGTTAACCTTGTTAGCTGATTCGTATGATTATAATCAATTCATTCACAGTCACCTTCTCAAAAATAAATTGGCATGTGTTTTCCCATTATTGTAAAAAAAATAATTCAAATGAATCAGCTTCATTCAAATTTGTATTATGCTCATGATTATTGCAGAAAATATACTATTAACATTGAGGACCAAGTAATTAATAAGGAGGGGAAACAGAAATTAACTCAATGCATGCAAATCCACATTTCCCAACCTAAGCACAAAAGATTGAATCATTCAAAAGGAATTTAATCATCAATTATGTTAATACACGATCCAAATGAGTAAAGAGAGGTGGTATGTGAAATAGTACCTATCGATGGGTGGTACATTGGAGGTTTCCCTGGAGGTGGGGCCCCGGTAGGGTTCAGCGTAGGATGATAATACACTGAATCCTGCATTTTCGATAGTTTAGTTTGACATACAATAAATCAAAAGGACATGAAAAAAATTTATGTAAGAAAAAAGTAATAGAATTCTACCTCGGGCTTTGGTTGATCTTCCTTGGCAATTGGCCGTCGTGGTGGGGGACCCAAGTGGCTGGTAGGTTACACCACAAGATTACATCAGAAAAATTATTTAGAATAACTAATAGCTTGAAGACGAGAAAATATCAGAAAAAAACTCACCTGAACATAACAGGAGCCTCACCTTTCTCTTTCATCTTCTCTTCATATTCCTATGAAAGAAAATAAGATAAACATATTTATACATAAAGAAATTTGGCAGACTGCGTAAGTTACTAAGAAATATGATCAGTTGAAATGTTAGAGTTCAGATATAGACATTTTGGCCTTATATCTAATAATTTTATTAAGGTAAAGCTCAATTCATCAAGATCCCGCATAAATTTTGCAGAATAAAAAAAGCTACTACAATAAAAATTAGATTCTCAAGCACTAGTTCAGTAAGAACATAAAATATGTAAAATTTTCTAAGAGTTATCAGAAAGAAATATTATAATTAAGTTTCTTCAGGGATAGAAAAACAAACCTTCCTCTTTTTCATAACTAGATTCAAAGTATCCTCTAGTTGCCTCTTTTTATGCTTTCTAGCCTTATCCAAAGCACCATCAGCCTCTGTACAAATCACCAAAATAATTAAAACCTAAGAACTCGAAGCATTTAACAAATCAATCATCCAAGGGACGTTTACACCTATAAGAAGACTTGACTAGACATCGATTCGAATAGAAGTACCAAGTATCAAAATATTAGGCTTTGTTTTGTGATTGAGAAACACATGCAGAGGGAGAGGAGGGAAGAGAGAGCTTGCCTCCCATACACCCCACTTTGGAGGTTGCAAAGTTAAAACATTTGGAGTGAAGAGAAGGTTAGTTTTGTGTCCTCACTTCTTCTCAATAGAAGTTACGAAGCAAGGTTAATTTTTTCCCCTCACTTTCCACCCTTCAAAAAGCTTAAAAGCACATATAATATACTGCACATTCGACTAGCTAATATATCCATGCTACCAAGGTTTATCCAATATAATGGTAATTGATTATATACACCAATTCAGCTAATTGTAATTGTAATATATTATAATAAAACTGGAACAAAAACCCAACAAGCAGTCTGAAAAAAAGAGATTAAGCACATGACAGAAGGATATGACAAAGGGAACATTTGAGAATTAATAAGAAATACTTACTCATCTTCTCCAGCTTATCAATCTGCTGTTTAATTGTCTCAGGATCCTTCTTCAAGATACCAACCTCTCTCACCTTTTTTCTTTCTTTCTTATTCTAAAATCACAAAATAAAGCAATTTGTTGTTGTTAAAAAGAGGGTTAATCAATAGACAGTGCTATTGTCTGAAAGACCAAACATCCTCTAGAAAATTGAAAGCTACCAAGAACTCCAAAGAAAAAAAACCAATCCCTTAATGCAAAAAAAATTCAAGAACAGGTTTGAAAATGAAGAGTACCCGCTTGAGTTCCTTTTTGCGGATCTCCTTCCGATAAGCATCGGTAGGGTTCATCACCTTCCCTCCCTTCGTCGTCTTCATCTCGACTCGCTTCTCTCACTTCTCTAAACACCCTTATCCACCTCTCTCTCTCTCTCTCTCTCTCTCTCTCTCTCTCTCTATAGCGCGGAGCAACGGCGGTCGGCCACTAACAGGAGGTAATCGGAGCGCGTAAGAGGGTTAGACTTAGGCAGTTCGGCTCGAGTCAGACTCCGATGCAGATATTAGAGAAGAGCGGGGACACCCCCCCTGGCCCCATTAGACGATGTGCGGAATCCAGATCAATATCTGGGCCTAGAACCTATCCGCTTAAAACCGGGCCTGACCGTATTTCGTTATTCGGCCCAGTGGATTGGCAACTCACGCCTTGTTTGGATTAGTGGCCTCTTTATGCCGAGGGTACCTCAAGTGATTATAAGAAATGATTTGACCGAAACAATGTAGCCAGAGCACCAATCTATGTTTCTCACCTCCCATTCCTACATAGGTTACTCTTTCTCTTCATAAACAACATTCTCATGCCCAAAGTCACAATCAAAACAAATCTTGAGTGGGGACCCATGTACTACATTCGTCACCTCATTCAATTGGATGACAAACGTATCAACATACCCTACATCATCCTCCGTCACATAAGGAGCTTTTTCTCAAGCACGGTACATACACTGCCATATGCCCATCTCATTCACAAGATCATCCGCCTCAATGGTATTCAAATACCTGAAGAAGAACAATTCTTCTTCCCAATTAATTTGGTTGATCACTTGACCAAAATTGGGTGGATTCATGGTCATTCAACCTCTGGTCTAAGGCGTTTTGAACCCGATACAAGAGACATAAATCTTTGGATAAACTTACCGGGTGCATTATCTAATCAATATTGGGACCTGGACGAACAAGTGGCCCCGGTACAACCTCAACCACAATACATGCCACAACCTCAAGCGGGTGAGTTTGTCCCTCCACAAGGCCAAGAAGCGCAACTGATGTGGTTGTGCCAACAGATGAATGCTCAACGCCTTGAGATTTCAACAAAACCATCAAGCAATGCAAAAGAGGTTCGAAAATCTTGAAAAAGGGCAATTGAAGATAAGGAAACAGTTGCGAGCACATGCCTGAGCTCTCAATACGCTTGATGAAGTTCAATCCAGTCTCTCAAATCGCTTTGTCAAGCAATATGGTCCCTCGGGAAGCCCAGCACGAGCACATGTGAATCTTGTTGAAGAAGAAAAGCTGGATGATGAGGAAGAGGAGCATGAAGAGGAAGGTGAAGAAGAAGAAGAAGTGGCCGGTGCACAAAACGACAACATGGATGACGAGTAGATCATACATTTTTTTAAATCTAAAAACTTGCTAATTTAATTGCTATGCATGAACAATTTACTTTAGTTGCATGGTTAATTTGGATCTTAATTAGCGTTAATTTGTTATGTTGAATTGGTTTAAATTGTTTGTGTTTGTGCTTGAGTTAGTTAAATTGTTGCAACTATTGTTTAGTCATGGTTTAAAGTGCAAAACTTGTTGAAATGATCAAAAATTTGGGGTTTAAATGCAAAAATATCAATTGCTTGACATGTTGGAATTGCTATATCTTGGAAATTTGTTTATTGATGATTGATATGTATGAGATGTCGAAATTTATATGAATAATATGAATTGATAACTTGTCAAGGGCAAAATTGCAAAATTATTGAATGCATATATGTGTATATCTTGGAACCTTGACATCAAATGCATGAAATAAGTTGACTAGTGCTCATTGTTATGTGCATTATGATATGCATGAATCAATTTGTCAAATGGACAATCATTTTTTATTGCCAATTGAAATGGACTTGTAAATTGTCATATAAAATGCTAGAGTAATCCCTCAATTTTATTTTATTTATGATTTCTCGATGTTATATTGCTAAATTGAGGGGGGGTGCATAATTTGAGGGGGAGCACTTTCAATTAGTGCTAATTTGTCACCCTTTCGTCAATTTCCAAAAGGGAGAGAAATTGGTACAAATGGCTTGACATGCAAAATTAAAATTGGGTAAACTAATTTTGAAAATTTTTGAGAAATTTTTGATTTATGCACTCACTCGCATTGTATGTTTTTGCAAATCGTCAAAAGGGAGAGATTGTTGGTTGAGCAATAATCTTTTTCGTCTATTTGACTAATTTGCAAAAACATACAATTATTGAATTTTACGATGTGTTCTATTTCTGAAAGATATGTAGGTTCAAGTCAAATGAAACTGCATTGTGGAATACTTGGACTGAAGAAGTCATGAAGACACTTATCAAGAATACAAATTGTAAGATTAGAAATTTGATAAAGTGTGTGTGAGGCTGTCTAAACAGGGATAAAATGTTGGTAACGTTTTCAAAACGTTGTAACGTTTTATATTTGTCAGAAGTAACAAACTGATCAAAGTAAGAAACAACTTACAACGTTATAATGTTTAATAAACGTTGTGATGATTTAAAAACGTCATAACGATATATAAACGTTGTACCGTTTTAATAGCTATAGAACCACTGAAGCACAGCTGTACAGTAACAACTTGAAACGTTGTAACGTTTTATGGATGTCAAAGTTTTAAGTACAGCTGTCCCAAAGATTAGAATTCAAATTTAAACGTTGCAACGTTTATTCAAAACGTTGTAACATTTTAAATAAATTTAAGCTTCAAAGAGGTTCTATTTTGATCAAGTTTTTACAGGCTAAAACATTACATAACGTTTTGATGAGCTGTCAGAAAATTTAAACCTAAAAATCGCACTTTGAACTAAAATGTTGTAACGTTTTATAAAACGTTGGTAACGTTTTATGTCAAACAGCTCATTTTTGAGCTGACCCTATAAATAGGTGATTGAGCTTTCTTCCCAAATGACCTGAGCCGACCCTAATTAATTCAAAAGCGATTTTCTGAGAGCTTAGCCTACTCCATTGTTGTGAGAGCTTAAAACTTCAAAATCTCTCAAACAACCTCAAACTCACTTCACTAATCTCAACTTAGATTAGGTTAGAGTGATCTATTGAGTGTTTCTCTTGAGTTTCTTGAACTATGAGACCTTGTTCTCATCTCTTTGAGTTGGCCGTTTGACTTCCCGCTTGGTGTGTAAGGGCTCAACGGTTTACAAGTTGTAATCCTTTCGTATTGGGTAATAGAAAGGCGCACCACTCAAGGTTGCGAAGCCCCGAAGATGTAGGCCTTTGTTTTGCCGAACTCCGTTAACATCCCGCGTGTCGAATTTCTCTAAACTCATCTATTTACTTTCAATTGCTATTTAATTTCAGTTTTTGATCAATTAGAGGTGCCCCTTAGTACAACATGTATATGTATATATGTATGTATATATGTATATATGTATATGTATATGTATATGTATATGTGTATATGTGTATATGTGTATGTGTATGTGTATGTGTATGTGTATGTGTATGTGTATATCTGTATGTGTATCTGTATGTGTATCTGTATGTGTATGTGTATATGTATCTGTATATGTATATCTGTATATGTGTATGTATATGTGTATGTATGTGTATATGTATGTGTCTATGTCTATGTGTATGTATATGTCTATGTGTATATGTATGTGTATGTATATGTATATGTGTATGTATATGTGTATGTATATGTCTATGTGTATGTCTATGTGTATGTGTATGTCTATGTGTATGTCTATGTCTATGTGTATGTCTATGTCTATGTCTATGTCTATGTCTATGTCTATGTCTATGTCTATGTCTATGTCTATGTAGATGTATATGTATATGTATATGTATATGTATATGTATATGTATATGTATATGTATATGTATATGTATATGTATATGTATATGTATATGTATATGTATATGTATATGTATATGTATATGTATATGTATATGTATATGTATATGTATATGTATATATGTATATCTTATACATATATTATAAAAATTGGAAAAAGAGAAGAAGATCAACAAGCTGTCAGAGCTTGGAAATTTTTGAATAAATATCAAGTTCTTAATTAGTGTTATATTTAGACTTGTGATATCCAACTGACAAATAAAATCAAAGTTCACCAAAAAAATAAAAAAAAAATAATAATAAAATTAAAGTTATAAAGAATTACGACATCACTTCATAAATATATCAAATATCTTATTTTTTGGCATACTCTCTAAACAAGAAAACTTTTTCTTCACAAAATTATTTAAATCAAAATACTAAGATCTCTAAAAAAAGAGGACCGTCCGTGCCTGTGGGCCAGGCGGTCCGCTTGTGTTTTGGGCCGCCCGTGGACCAGGCGGTCGGGACATTTATAAAAAAAAATTAAATTGGAGGGCATTTTTAAAATTTTCTTTTTTTTTAAGGGTATTCAAAAAAATGGCCGCTAGTTATACTCATATTACTTGATGTGTGAGCTCTTTTGTTTTGTTGAACTGATTGATGTAAGGATCTGGTATACATTTCTAGAGGTCATGTACCAGCTGTTTGGTACTGATCGATCTTCTGTTGAATGGTATATTAATGAAATCAGTGGGTTTTAGCTCACTTTTATATAAAAAAATAGTATTATTTATTATCTTTAATTTTAATGTACAAAATCACGATATTATAATTTTAAAAGAATATTAAGAAATAAAAATAGATAAGAATAAAATACGTACAAACTAAGATGTTTATAAATTAATACTTAAAAGCAAGTATAATTATAATAGAAATTTAGATATATATATACCTATCATAACTTCTTCATCAATTAGATATTACTCCATCAAAACTTTAAAATTAGTTATTTCCCAATCTAAATATAACTATATTATAAATGAGGGGGGGGGGGGGGGGGGGGGGGGGGGTCCGATACCTTGTGTCTTTCATATCTCATTATACATCATACTTTATATCTTTGTTTTTGAAGTCTAAACTGTCGATCTGAACAACTCGACATGTTATCCATTCTAAAATATACTTGGCGATGAAATTTTTTTACTATTTTTTTAGATAAGTAGAACATTACTGTTTTTGAACCTATCTTAAAAAATAGTAAAAGAAATTTAAAAATTATAAAAATTTATCTCCAAACATGTTTTAGTATGGATAAGCGATTCAGATCGGCAATTTAGACTTCAAAAATAAAGATATAAAATATGAGATATAAAAAACATGAGGTATTGGAATCATCCTCTAAATAAATATACCCACTTTTAAATTAAATCAATTAAAACACTTAAAAATAGTAACAAAAAATTGAAAGGACAATTATACCCTTACATGTTAAATGAATTTGACAGCTTCTCTCTAAAAAATAATAAGATGTCTAAAGTTGAACTAGTATCGTGCATGTGCGTTGTAACAGAAACATACTATAAAATGAAGAAGCTAAACAGTTTGATTTACAATTTGAATTTGAAATTTTGATGCAAGTAAAGAGATTTAATTAAAAAAAAAAAGACAAATGACTTGAAGAAATATATGCAGGCAAAAGCTAAAAGGATAAAAAATATTTAGTAAAAGTGAATTTGTGGCGCTAATTATAATTAATGTTACTAAAATCTCTCCTCAACATATATTCTCCAAATAATTAACAATTGAAACTAAGAACGAACATAAATATACTAACAAAAAGGAATATTTTATCTTATCAAAATTGAAGAAGTAAATTGTAAAAAGATTCACTGTAGCTTAAATTGAGTAATGTATTAAATTTGAAGATATCAAATAATTTGATAAGATATAAAATACTGATAAAATATTTTTAAAAGATGTTAGCATTTGATATTCTTAAAAATAAATTGTGATTCTTAAATAAGAAAATAAGAGATGAGAGATAGCTGTAGAAGAGAAATAAAGAAATGAATAAATTGATTTTTCTCTTCAATTTTGTTCTCTATTTAATTTTAATTATAACATATTGTGTGACAGTATGTGTGGCGAATATATTTCTAACTAAATTTAGACTTCTACGTATAAAAAAGATCCATTTAATCAAAATTTTCATATTTTAATTATAAAAATTGGCAATCTATGTACATAATATAAGAATGGAAATACAGAGAGATTGGTTTTGTCACTTTTAATCTCTTTTGGGATCTGCTGCGCAGACATTCCTTTATTTCTCTTGGTATGTCTTTAGCTACCTTTATTACTTTAATATTGCACAGATTTTAACTAAAAAAGAGAGTAAACAACAAAGAAATTGCGTCGACAACAAAGAGAGAAAATAGATCTATATCGTACATTCATTAGTATGCAGAAAAATTTAGATAAATTACATGTCAAAATGACGAAAACCAAAATTTTAGCTTGGACTCGAAATTGGACTTAGACTGGGACTCGATTAATTGTTATTCAATTTTTTTGAAAAATTAGGCACAAGTCTTAAGAAGTCCCACTAGTTCATCATTTTCTATGATGATTAATTGCAATATTAAATTATGTTGTGTTTTTTATAAGACTTTATTATGTTACTAGTTTAGGTTTGACTATTTATGTTTTTTATGTCATTTTAGTAATGTTAGAGTTTTCAAGAGTTTGTTAGAACTTCTAATTAATTCATTATGTAGTGTTTGTTTATAAGTTGGACTTTTAGTTTTTTTAAGCTATTTATTATGTGATGAATGTATTATAAGAAGAGATGATATGTCTATCTTTTTCTTTAGATTTTGATTAATATATGAAATGTTTTCTTTAGTCTTCTCGCTCTTGTATCTCACCAAACAAACAAGACCGACACATGTGGTGTTACGTTACGAAATTTTTACAATTAAATTGAAATGAATTAAAAAAAAGAATCAAGTTAATTGTGTTAATAAAATGGAAGTTTAAACCTTAATTAAGGTTTCCCTAAATAAGTAAGTTAATTGTGAATTGAAACGGCGTCGAAATTTCGAGATTTCGGAACTTTATAGACTCAGTGCGGATTAGATTGACCGCAGTGCGGGTGGAAGTCATCCGCAGTGGCTCAGACTTTTTCTGGAATTTTGACAAAAAATGACTAAGTAGTGAGTGCGGGTGAGGGATCCGCAGTGCGGATGGGTTTAGCCGCACTCATGAATTTCTGTATTGCACTGAATTTTTCTGAAATCGGCTAAGTAGTGAGTGCGGATGAGGTTGAACCGCAGTGCGGATCAGGTTCATCCGCAGTAGGCTCGGACTTTTCCTGGATTCGGCTGACAACCGACTAAGTCTCGAGTGCGGATTAAGTCACCCGCAGTGCGGATTGGCTAATCCGCATTCAGGGTAATTTTAACCCTAAAACCCAAATTAAACCTTCTCTCTCTCTCACTTCACCATTTTCCCCATTTTCAAGTGAATTTCGGTTAAGAGAGAAGGAAAAGATCCCGTGAGTTTCCGTTTCGTTCAGACTCCCGATTGTTGCGAGAAATCGAGTCTGGAACCGAGAAAGCAGCCAAGGATCTCTCCGAACCCTTCTAATTGGTATTTCTTTCTCTCCTTGTTACTTTCGAAACCTCGAATTTTCTCGATTTCTCGGATTCTCATTTTAAACCCGAGATTTTTGTTCGAATTGCTCAAGGACTAGTTCCTCTACACTTCTTACTAGTTTGTTTGTCAATCTTTTTCCCGATTTCTCCCGATTTATGAAATCTGATTTCTAGGGTTTCGTGCCAAAATTGAAAGTTGGCATAATCGTGATTTGATTTGCTTAACCCGACCAATTAGACTTGTAATCAGTAGGGTTGCCTCCTGATCGTGAATTTTTAGAACATTTAACGGCCGATTTGAGGTTTTGACCAAATTAGGGTTAACCAAACGGTAAATTGAAATGAACCGAGAACCAAAGTAGTGAACCGGTGATGGATGGTCACCAAATGGAGAGTTGAATGGTCCCGAGGACCTAGATGAATTTTGTGTGGTTTTAGATGATTTTGGTAAGAAATAATGAACCGAACGAATTGATACCCAAAAACATAGGAATTAAATAGGGAAGGTATAAGCCCTAGCACCACTCGATTAAACTCCTCGATCCTGAACCAATGTTAAACCTAGTATACGTATAATATAGGTGTAGGCTCGGTCGAGCAAGAACTTGCGAGACCATACGAGACGTCCGATCCTTAGCTTAAGCGGTACGCTCGTCATACTAAGGTGCGGGATTCTTGGACTTGTTTGATACTTTATTTTCAGGAATTAAACTGTGTTTTCGTTTGTCATGTTGAATATCATTGATTGCATCACTGAATTGCATAGAGCATTTCCATAGCCCAATTAAATTAAACTCGAATTGATCTGAATTGAATGATTTGCATGCTGGTATGGTTATAGGTTATGTTGATCTATTGTGATCTGATTTTGATTGAAAGTCACCACGAGCTGTGTATGTGAATGTATGTGAATGGATTTACGAAGTTAAGCACTTGGATCCAATGAATTTGCCAAGTCGGGCTGTATGCTGACTTGGATTCCCAGGATCCTAAATGGCCTTAGGTGAACGGCCCTCGATATTCCCAGTACCGGTTGGGACGAGGGAGGGTGATTATGTTATGAGATGTGTGATTGGAAATCGTGGTTGACTTGTGTAACGTCTATGGCTCAGTAGCATTTTCCTACGTGTTAATGCATTTGAACGGTCGATTGAATATGACGAATATTGGAAACGATTCTAAAGTGGATTTTCTTTACATGATTTGAACCAGACCTTAATAAACTGTTAAGCCAAGCGGTTGCAGATGGGTGTCAGATAAAGGGTCCAGCGGTTGGCCATCTGTAGGTGTCAGTAACCCTACAGATGTGGGTTTGATAAAGGTTCAGCTCGAAAGAACATCTGTAATTGCTACAAGCCCTACTGAACTGAGTTAGGAATCGAGTTAAGCCAAAATATATGTTGTGCTTGAGATTCATCTTGGAAATTCCGTAAACTGTGTTTCAGGTTGATTAACTGTTGTCAAGTAGTGGCATTCTGTTATTTATGTTTTTCTTATATAACTGTTTGCATTGTTGATTGTTTGGGTTTCATTATTGGATATAGAGTTTGATTGCAAGTCCAATAATTCAATTGTGGCAAATTCGCACTGAGAATTTTATTCTCACCCCCACCTTCCCCGTTATTTTACGGGTATTGGTGCGACTGATTCCGGAGAGGCACGAGAGTAGTAGGCCTTAGTAGCTTACCAGTATATGACCCTAGATATCTTTTGTTGTATAGATTTAGGGTAGGCCTCGTGGTTGGTATCCGGATGAGATACTTTTGTTGTATTATATGCTGACCAGACTGTGTACTCTGATATATATATTAGAAACTTGTTTGAATTGCTTGTTGTTTGGTTTGAAATGTGAGTAGCCTTGTAAGCATACACGGCGTTGTATGCTTACGGCGGGGGACTGTTACGACCCGTGGCCGCGGGGTGTGACAGCTCTCTTCGGTGGTATCAGAGCTCAAGGTTTAAACCCTAACCAGACTGATAGGATACGTGAGTGGGGTACGTTATACTTCGGGTCGTCACGGCTAACGACTTGTTCGTTCTATGAGATAAGTATATGCAAATCTAATGACTATCTTCTTCTTATTTAAGAATTATGGAAGGACGTCGAGGTAGGGGACGACCTAGAACCAGGAACCCACTGAACGAACCGATCATTCATGCGAGCGAGGCCGGATCTGTAGGGCCTGAGGTCCAGAGAGTTGATATTGGACCTGGAGGTGCGCAGAACCGGGACCGAGATCTAGACGATAGGTTGATCGCGGCTTACGAGAGAGGTCGCCAAGCAGAAAGACGTGAGGTGGCACCGGAGGCTCCCCGAGGAGGTCCGGAAGATTTTAGGAGGTTATACGACTCCTTTATGCGCCTTAATCCACCTCGGTTTAATGGCACTGGTGAGTATGCCGCTGCTGAAGAATGGCTCGCGAGCGTTAGTGCGAAGCTAGTTCTATGTAGAGCACCAGAACAAGATATGGTGGAGCTGGCAGAGCAGCAGTTAGAGGAGGGTGCGAGGTTCTGGTGGGATGGAGCCCGACGTAGTTATGTCGGGGAGGAGGCCAAGATTCCGTGGGAGTGGTTTGAACTGCAGTTCACTCGACGGTTTTTGAGTAACATCCAGCGAGAGGCGCTGCGGAGGAAGTTCCTAGACTTAAAGCAGAGTGGGCGAGCAGTGGCGGAGTATAACAATGAGTTCCTTGCCTTGTCCAGGTACGCGATTGATGTGCAGACTGATGTGGTGAGATACCATAGGCAGTACCTGGATGGACTGGATGGAGGGATATCAATGATTGTGGATACCCCTATGGCTACTGAGTTGCAGGCCATGATGGATCACGCTGAGCAAGTGGAGTTGCACAGCAAGAGAATGAGGTCGGAGATGACAGAGAGGAATGTCAAGCAGAGGGAGGACCAAAACCGACGGTTTAGGTCAAGGGGAGGACCGTCGACAGCTAGACCACCCCCGAGACAGTTTATGGCACCTAGACCCCCTCCGAGGCAGATAGCAGTACCGGTACTCCGGCCGGGCTTCGTTTATGTGTGGTGCCGTTCATGCAACCAAGCACACTCTGAGATCGATTGCAGACGCCGCAACCAAGCGTGTTACACCTGCGGCAGCATGGAGCATTGGGCAAGAGAGTGCCCGAATGCGGCACTAGGGTTCCAGAGGAACGGCGGTGGCAGAGGGCCCATGGGACGTGGATCTGGTAGACCACCATTCCGTGGTCGAAGTGCGTCACAGACCAGCGGAGGCAGGATTGGAGGTCGAGTGGCTGCCCACGCACTCGGCATAGCAGATGTTGCATATGACGCAACGAGGGCTCTGGAGGAAGGTGAAGGCTCGCAACCATCTGATTCTCGAGCTGATGTGATGACAGGTATACTTTCTATCTCGGATGAGAGTGCCTATTGTTTGATAGATACTGGGTGTAGCCATTCCATTGTATCGAAGGCTTGGGTAGAAAAGTATAACTGGTCAACTGAAACCAATAACCAAGTCCTGAGTGTCCAAACCCCTTTCGGTTCGACTGACCGAAAAATAACCATATGCCGAAACCGAAAAGTCAGAGTTGATGGAAGGGATCTCGAGATAGACCTGTTGGTTATGGAGATCACGGGTTACGATGTTCTATTGGGGATGGATTGGTTAACAAGACATGCCGCAACGATCGACTGTCCGCACCGCAGGATTTGTTTTGTGACCGCAAAAGGTGGTATGTCGTGCATGCTGAACTGTAGGAAGGTTGGAGGGTTGATACCGTGCATCTCGGCTGTGGAAGTTAGGCACCTGATCGATTCAGGGTGCACTGCATATCTGGCAGCAATAGTGTACACTGATACGGAAGTTCCTGAGATGAATACGATTCCAGTGGTGTCGGAGTTCGTGGATGTGTTTCCGGAAGAAATAGTCGGATTACCACCGGAACGAGAAGTGGAGTTTGGCATAGAAGTGGTACCAGGTACGACACCAATTTCAAAGAGTCCGTATCGTATGGCTCCTGCAGAATTGAAGGAACTCAAGGCCCAATTAGAAGAGATGCTGGAAAACGGGTTTATTAGACCGAGCACATCTCCATGGGGTGCTCCGGTGCTGTTTGTGAAGAAGAAGGATGGTACCTTGCGGTTATGTATCGACTACCGTGAATTGAACAAGGTGACCGTCAAGAATAGATACCCGTTACCCCGAATCGATGACTTGTTTGATCAGCTGCAAGGATCTTCGATCTACTCCAAGATAGACTTGAGAACGGGGTACCACCAGCTGAGAATACGTCCGACTGATGTGGAAAAGACAGCCTTCCGAACGCGCTATGGGCATTACGAATATATGGTGATGCCGTTCGGGCTAACGAACGCTCCGGCTGCATTTATGGACATAATGCAACGAGTGTTTCACGACCTATTGGATTCAACTGTGGTGGTGTTCATCGATGACATCCTGATATATTCAAGGTCACGTGAGGAGCATGAGGTACATCTGCGGATAGTGTTACAGAGATTGAGGGATCATCAACTATTCGCAAAGTTTTCGAAGTGTGAGTTCTGGCTTGAGAAAGTGGCCTTCCTTGGGCACGTGATATCAGGTGAAGGGTTGGCTGTGGATTCAGAAAAGATTCGGGCGGTGACCGATTGGAAGAGGCCAGAAACAGTTACGGAGATTCGCAGTTTTCTGGGGCTAGCCGGATATTATAGAAGGTTCGTACTTGGATTCTCACAGTTAGCTGCTCCCCTTACGAAGCTTTTGCATAAAGGTGTGAAGTTCGAGTGGGGTGCCACTCAAGATCAAAGTTTTGAGGAGTTGAAGAGTCGGTTGGTAACTGCACCGGTTCTTGCCATGCCCATCACCGACGAGGAGTATACCGTCTACACCGACGCATCCGGATCTGGTTTGGGATGTGTATTGATGCAGAAGGACCATGTTATAGCATATGCTTCTCGGCAGTTACGATCACACGAACAGAATTATCCGACCCATGATCTGGAGCTAGCTGCAGTGATCTTCGCTTTAAAGATTTGGCGGCATTACCTGTATGGAGTGAAGTGCCGTATCTTCACGGATCACCAAAGCTTGAAGTATATCTTCACTCAAAGGGAGTTGAATTTGAGGCAGAGGAGATGGTTGGAGCTGATGAAGGACTACGATCTGGATATCCAGTATCATGCCGGAAAGGCAAACGTGGTAGCAGATGCGCTAAGCAGGAAGAGTCAGATCAATCTGGCATCGATTATCACCAGCGAGACACACCTCCTCGAAGAAATGAGAAGAATGAATCTGCACGTGGGTGCATCCCGTGAGTTTGCATTGGAAACCTCATCTCGATTGATTGGAGCGAGCAATAGTGCAGGTACAGCTACAGTTGCCTCGATTATCTTGGCCGCGGTCGAGGTTCGACCAGAGTTACACGAACAGATTCGAGCAGCACAACAAGAGGACCCAAAGTGCCAGAAATTCCGACAACATTTCGAGTCAAATGCAGACTCGCCATTTCAACTCCACGAAGATGGTATTCTGCAGTTCCATAACCGCATATGCGTTCCGAATGACTCAGAACTGAAGAATCTGATTCTGTCAGAAGCGCATGACTCGGGGTATACCATTCACCCTGGTGAAGTCAAGATGTATCAAGATCTAAAGCGATATTTCTGGTGGCCAAAGATGAAAAGGAACGTGCAAAACTATGTGGAGAAATGTCAGGTCTGTCAGCAAGTTAAGGCAGATAGACGGAAGAGGGCGGGCTTACTAAGACCTTTGGAGATACCCATGCGGAAATTCGAGTCTATCACTATGGACTTCGTGACTGGATTTCCGAGAACCGTTGGACGATATGATGCCATATGGGTAATAGTGGATCGGTTGACGAAGATTGCACACTTCATTCCACTCCGGATCGAGACATCCGGAAGAGAGCTAGCCGATTTGTTCCTGCAATACCAGTTTAAATACCACGGATGTTCGAGGCACATTGTCTCCGACCGAGACCCTCGATTTACATCTCACTTTTGGGAAAGCTTTCAAGAAGCCATGGGCACGAAACTGAGATTCAGTACAGCCCATCATCCGCAAACCGACGGTCAATCCGAACGAACCATACAAACATTGGAGGACATGCTTCGATCCTGTGCTTTAAGTTTCCGAGAATCTTGGATCAACCACTTGTACTTGGTAGAGTTTGCGTACAACAATAGCTACCATTCAAGTATCGGAATGTCACCACAAGAGGCACTTACAGGACAGCAGTGTCGCACACCGCTATGGTGGGGACCCGCAGGTACGTATTCACCTACCGGACCTCAGATGTTAGAAGAGATTGCGGAAAAGACGAAAGTCGTTTTGAGTCGGCTTAAGTCGGCCTAAGAGCGACAAAAGAAATATGCGGATGTGCATAGAAGACCGTTGGAGTTTCAAGAAGGGGATCACGTGTGGCTTCGAGTTTCACCCGTCAGGGGTGTACACCGATTTGGTGTATCAGGCAAGTTAAGTCCTAGATACATTGGACCGTTTCAGATTTTGAGGCGAATGGGACCGGTGGCATATGAGCTTGCATTGCCACCAGCATTGGACCGGGTTCATCCGGTGTTTCATGTGTCACAATTGCGCCGATACGTATGAGATCCGTCTCATTGCATTGATCACTCGGACCTGCATGTCCAAGGTGACTTGTCCTATCAAGAAGAGCCAATGCAGATATTGGACCGAAAAGAACAGCAACTTCGGAACAAGACGATTAAGCTTGTCCTGGTCAAATGGGGACGCCATTCGACTAAGGAAGCAACATGGGAACATGAGGAAACCATTCGTGAGAAGTACCCGGAACTATTCAACGAATCAGGTACGCAATTTAGTTCAGAGGACTGAACTTTATTCTAAGGGGGGGAGAAATGTTACGTTACGAAATTTTTACAATTAAATTGAAATGAATTAAAAGAAAGAATCAAGTTAATTGTGTTAATAAAATGGAAGTTTAAACCTTAATTAAGGTTTCCCTAAATAAGTAAGTTAATTGTGAATTGAAACGGCGTCGAAATTTCGAGATTTCGGAACTTTATAGACTCAGTGCGGATTAGATTGACCGCAGTGCGGGTGGAAGTCATCCGCAGTGGCTCAGACTTTTTCTGGAATTTTGACAAAAAAATGACTAAGTAGTGAGTGCGGGTGAGGGATCCGCAGTGCGGATGGGTTTAGCTGCACTCATGAATTTCTGTATTGCACTGAATTTTTCTGAAATCGGCTAAGTAGTGAGTGCGGATGAGGTTGAACCGCAGTGCGGATCAGGTTCATCCGCAGTAGGCTCGGACTTTTCCTGGATTCGGCTGACAACCGACTAAGTCTCGAGTGCGGATTAAGTCACCCGCAGTGCGGATTGGCTAATCCGCATTCAGGGTAATTTTAACCCTAAAACCCAAATTAAACCTTCTCTCTCTCTCACTTCACCATTTTCCCCATTTTCAAGTGAATTTCGGTTAAGAGAGAAGGAAAAGATCCCGTGAGTTTCCGTTTCGTTCAGACTCTCGATTGTTGCGAGAAATCGAGTCTGGAACCGAGAAAGCAGCCGAGGATCTCTCCGAACCCTTCTAATTGGTATTTCTTTCTCTCCTTGTTACTTTCGAAACCTCGAATTTTCTCGATTTCTCGGATTCTCGTTTTAAACCCGAGATTTTTGTTCGAATTGCTCAAGGACTAGTTCCTCTACACTTCTTATTAGTTTGTTTGTCAATCTTTTTCCCGATTTCTCCCGATTTATGAAATCTGATTTCTAGGGTTTCGTGCCAAAATTGAAAGTTGGCATAATCGTGATTTGATTTGCTTAACCCGACCAATTAGACTTGTAATCGGTAGGGTTGCCTCCTGATCGTGAATTTTTAGAACATTTAACGGCCGATTTGAGGTTTTGACCAAATTAGGGTTAACCAAACGGTAAATTGAAATGAACCGAGAACCAAAGTAGTGAACCGGTGATGGATGGTCACCAAATGGAGAGTTGAATGGTCCCGAGGACCTAGATGAATTTTGTGTGGTTTTAGATGATTTTGGTAAGAAATAATGAACCGAACGAATTGATACCCAAAAACATAGGAATTAAATAGGGAAGGTATAAGCCCTAGCACCACTCGATTAAACTCCTCGATCCTGAACCAATGTTAAACCTAGTATACGTATAATATAGGTGTAGGCTCGGTCGAGCAAGAACTTGCGAGACCATACGAGACGTCCGATCCTTAGCTTAAGCAGTACGCTCGTCATACTAAGGTGCGGGATTCTTGGACTTGTTTGATACTTTATTTTCAGGAATTAAACTGTGTTTCCGTTTGTCATGTTGAATATCATTGATTGCATCACTGAATTGCGTAGAGCATTTGCATAGCCCAATTAAATTAAACTCGAATTGATCTGAATTGAATGATTTGCATGCTGGTATGGTTATAGGTTATGTTGATCTATTGTGATCTGATTTTGATTGAAAGTCACCACGAGCTGTGTATGTGAATGTATGTGAATGGATTTACGAAGTTAAGCACTTGGATCCAATGAATTTGCCAAGTCGGGCTGTATGCTGACTTGGATTCCCAGGATCCTAAATGGCCTTAGGTGAACGGCCCTCGATATTCCCAGTACCGGTTGGGACGAGGGAGGGTGATTATGTTATGAGATGTGTGATTGGAAATCGTGGTTGACTTGTGTAACGTCTATGGCTCAGTAGCATTTTCCTACGTGTTAATGCATTTGAACGGTCGATTGAATATGACGAATATTGGAAACGATTCTAAAGTGGATTTTCTTTACATGATTTGAACCAGACCTTAATAAACTGTTAAGCCAAGCGGTTGCAGATGGGTGTCAGATAAAGGGTCCAGCGGTTGGCCATCTGTAGGTGTCAGTAACCCTACAGATGTGGGTTTGATAAAGGTTCAGCTCGAAAGAACATCTGTAATTGCTACAAGCCCTACTGAACTGAGTTAGGAATCGAGTTAAGCCAAAATATATGTTGTGCTTGAGATTCATCTTGGAAATTCCGTAAACTGTGTTTCAGGTTGATTAACTGTTGTCAAGTAGTGGCATTCTGTTATTTATGTTTTTCTTATATAACTGTTTGCATTGTTGATTGTTTGGGTTTCATTATTGGATATAGAGTTTGATTGCAAGTCCAATAATTCAATTGTGGCAAATTCGCACTGAGAATTTTATTCTCACCCCCACCTTCCCCGTTATTTTACGGGTATTGGTGCGACTGATTCCGGAGAGGCACGAGAGTAGTAGGCCTTAGTAGCTTACCAGTATATGACCCTAGATATCTTTTGTTGTATAGATTTAGGGTAGGCCTCGTGGTTGGTATCCGGATGAGATACTTTTGTTGTATTATATGCTGACCAGACTGTGTACTCTGATATATATATTAGAAACTTGTTTGAATTGCTTGTTGTTTGGTTTGAAATGTGAGTAGCCTTGTAAGCATACACGGCGTTGTATGCTTACGGCGGGGGACTGTTACGACCCGTGGCCGCAGGGTGTGACATGTGGAGTTTGAAATGTGCTGTTGTCACAAAACTTCTACTTGTATGTACTGATTGAGGCAGGGGCGGACGCAGGATTTGTGTCAGGGCGGGGCAATAATCGGATGCAAATAGCTTATCGGGTTCAAACCCAATAGCTTATCGGGTTCATATCGGGTTCAAACCCAATAGCTTATCGGGTACAATTCAACATAACAAAAAAAATACCAATCAATATAATAAAAATCCTATATTACTTGAAAAAAAATCAACGATTCAACATTTATAGAAAATTTGAAATCAACATTTTGGTTCAACTTGGCAGCCTCTGCCTTTGAATTAAAAACATTTTGGTTCAACTAATTTTCGCTATTTGGGATCAGCGCCTATTTGGGCTCCGCTAATTTGTTTCGCTCAGAGTTTATATGGGCTCCGTTCCGTCTATTAGAATTTCAGAATGGGCTACAGGGGGGCAATTTGAATTCCAAGGAGGGGCAGAGGTCCGAAAAGCAGATTTTTAGCACTATTTTTGAAAATCCAGCGGGGGGCAGCTGACCCCCCTGTGCTACAGTGGATCCGCCTCTAAGGTGCAGTATAACGGCACCAATGTCAAGCACCAGCTGTACTGTGAAGTGTGAAATACCGAGATGGTACACGTTGTACCAGGCTGGTACCCGAAAAGGTAGCTAAAGACAGACCAAGAGAAATGAAAGAATGTCTATGCAACAGATCCGAAAGAAATTTGACTGACAAAACAGACCTATGTGCTTTCAGCTTTGAACATCTTATTATTTTCGAGAGAGAACTTGTGTATTTCAACGGCAACACCACTACTCGTCGATGTCACTACTCGTCAGCGTTTTCTTCTCTCCGACGGAATTATCCGGCATCTCTCTTAGATTCTAATAGAGAGAGACGGTCTAAGAGAGACAATCTGGTGGAGAGAGATGAGAGTGAGGCGATCTGGAGAAGAGAGATAAGAGCGAGGCGATCTGGAGCATAATCGGGTTATTTTACAGTATTCACTTTGTAGTTTTACAATATGCATCTTGTGGTTTTACAGTATTCAACTGATGCTGTTAAACTGATGTGAATATTATGGTTTGTGTTGAACAGATGTTGTGTGGTTAATTTTATGGTTTTGTTGAACAGATGATGAATGTATGTTTAGATTTAGAAATTTTAAAGTGTACATAGAATTGATTTATAATTTAGATTTTAAAAATTTACAGTATTTATTGTTTCTAGGTTGTATGTTTTGTTTTTTGAAATTTTGTATTTTTTACATTTTATTTTATCCTTTTCATATGCTTATTTTACATTATTGAAATTTTATAGTTTTTTCGTTTTGTTTTCACAGTTTAAATTCATAATTTTACAGTATTGAAAATTTATATTTTTTAAATTGTATTTTAATCGTTTTCATCTGCTAATTTTACATTGTTGTAAATTTATAGTTTTTACTTTTTATTTTCATAGTTTACGTTTACAATTTTACAGTATTGAAAATTGACATTTAAAAAAAAAAATAATCTGCTATTTTTATAATTTTGTAATTTTATAGTTTTTACATTTTGATTTCACAGTTTAATTTGATAATTTTACAGTATTGAAACTTAATATTTTTTAACATGATATTTTATCGTTTTCATATGTGAATTTTTCATGTCTGTAATTTTATAGTTTGTACATTTTATTTTTATAGGTAAAGTGGTTAATTTTACAGTATTCAATATTTTGATGATTTATTTGTGTGTTCATTAAATCGAGAAAAAAAAATTAATTGGGAAATTTTTTTTTTGCCTTTTTATCATGTTTTTTTGTCAAAATAACTGCTAATAACTAACATTAACAGTCAATAACTTCATATAACTGTAATTTTTGAAAGTACAGTTTGAAAGTACAATTTTTTTGTCATGTAGTGCAAGTTGCAATATGTTTTTAACTATCATGGGACCACTTCAAATAGTTGTTAGATATTTTGTGATTAACTGATATATTTTATTTGATATATTGTATAATTATACAGTATATAGAAGTAGTTTTACAGTATTCGCACAAGTTAAAACTGTGGACAAATGGTGGACAAAAATCTGTGGACAATTAGACGCTTCCTAATTTTAAAATTTTAATGGAGAAATATCTAATTGGATAAAATTATAATGAGCATCAGATAAAAATAGCTTAGACTTTAATCATGAGTTCGCAATCAAAATAAAAGTTTTATTTTATTATAATTAAAGAGATATTAAATAATTAACTCGATCTTTCATTAAAAAGAATACAAAATTGTTCTCGTCCGATCCATTGACGACCTTGCTGTTGTTTGGCAAAAGAAAAAGAAAAAGAAAGAAAAACTACCTTGCTGTTTGGGTAAAAGATGTCCTCCCGTTTTTCCGCAACGGATCCGGCCATTCCCCCCTTCCAACGTGGCTTAATCTACAGCTCCACAAATGGCCGTACCAAACAGACACTGGAGACGATAGTTCCCGGACAAAACCTTAATATTCCGAGACCGAGAAGACACTCTGACCTGCGACACAGAGAGGGAAGTACACGTCAGACTCCACGGAGGCTCAAGGAGTCATTCATGGCATCGGCGCTTCTGGGAGAGGACGGGAGGGGATATGATCTGGCGCGCCGACTGGATGCGTGCGGCGCTTGGCGCGCGTGGCTGGGCGACGCCGCTTACGTGCACTTCTCGCACGCTCTCTCCTCCCCGGCCGCCTGGGACTCGTTTCTCTCCCCTCGCACTGGCGCCGGTGCAGGATCAGTGCATTCTGCGCCAGGAAGAACGCAGATACAACTCCAGCTCCAGCTGCGCGCCAGGGCGTTGTTATATGACAAGGCGTCGGCTGCTCTGTTCCTCTCGCACCCTCACTCGATCAATGATATAAACCCTAATTGTGAGTTTAATTCTTGTAATCTGGAGTTATGGTAAAGGTTTGATGTATGATCGTGCACAAATTTATATATGACAAGGCTTTGGAGCTTATTTTGAAGGAATTTGAGCATCTATAGCAGAATTGGGCAATATGGAGTTTGAATTTGGTGTATAGTATCAGTATTGAGTTACTGATTACTTGATCTCTTTTGCAATCATTGTATGGCCTTAATGGTATGAGGATTCTGTATAATGGGTTGTTGTTGCATGTGTGCTCGCATTGTGACTGACTGGGTCCATTTTGCAATGTAGCTACTACCCATATTTGTCTTAATTTTTATTTATTCTTAAGCTGTTTACCATGTCACTATACTTTTAGTATAATGAATGGAAATTTATTTCTCTATACTTTTTTTTGGGTGCAGTTCTACAGTTGCATGGAGACGATGTATATTTCTCACTAGATGAAGAAAAGGAAGATGGCAGCCAGTTCCAAGTATATTCGCATGATTCTTTAAACTGCATGCTTTTCTATACAAAGTGTCAAGATTACACCTTCAATCATTTCAAATTAAAAGGGGGAATTATACAAAAAAAGAAGTAAACAAGAGAACCCGTTTAATTATTTAATTAAAAGGCATGTGAACTAGAACTTATTCCCACAGAGGGCGTTGTATATTTACTAAATAAACCATTTTATCCTTCAGATTAAAATTTACATTGCTACTTCAGTACCTGAACAACAAAATTGATCAATTTTTGATTATCAAATTGAAATTATTTATCGACTTAATGATTCAGTCTCAATCGGCATTCAATGCCCGGCACAGTGAATCCGACAGCCTAGCCAAGTGGCCAAGCTCATGGTACAAGCAATTTGCTGAGAAATATCGAATTCGTCACCACAAACTCCCATCAGGTGAGAAGGAAATACCCAAGAGAACTCCTGAAGGGATGCTCGGTTACCTAAAGCTCTCAACCGTGCACAAGCGCAAACGCCAGGTAATTATTCCAATTTGGCTAATTCAAAAGTCGGTTTAGCTGTATACGTATGTAATGCAATTTGAAATTGCATCAAAGAGAAGTTGGGATTGATTAGTCCCAGTTGAGTAGGTTGATAGTGTCCAGTCTAAACTTCTATTGTGTTTATTTAAATTTAATAAGGTTCAATTGTTTTAGGTAGACAAGATTGATAGTCTTGATTTGTTTTGGTCTATGGTATGCCTTAGCCTCTAAAGTTTGTTAATGTGCTCTGAGTTGCATCATCATGTCTACTGTTTTAAAGAGTATAAATTTTGCAGACAGGGGAGGGGCTGTGTGAAATTTAATTATGGTTCTGTTAGGAGATACTAAATCCCAAATAATCAACCATTGGTAGCATGGGCAACTATTAGTTTATCACAAAGGCAAGCTTGTAGGCTGATGGAGTGATCTATACTTTCTTTGAACAAAGTAATAATGAGTAGAAAATTTTAGTACAAATATAAGCAATTTCTCAAAACCTGATCCCCTTGTGTGCCACATCAACAGGTCTTCAAAGACTACAATAGCCCAGGTGACCCGGTAAGTGTGAACGACGAAACTCTTTTTCCCGAGTTCCACTTCCCCTCTGACTGTGTCCCTGACAGTGCACTTCCTAGAGCAAACCTTACACAAAAAAGGGCAAAAATGGAATTTTATTCGGTTCTTGACAACCTCCCTGGTCTAGTCAACCGCAGCCCAGCCATGATAGAGAGGTTTGGTATCATGCCAGAGTACTATAAAGTGGGCAACAAGTACAGAGGGAATGGAGGGGAGGGGAAGCACCTGACAGAGGAGCAAGGGAATGCCATTATGCGGAAGTGTGTGGTGCGTTTCATAGCAAGTGCAGGTTTTGAAAGTGCAACTGCCGGGGCATTAGATGTTCTTGCAGAGGTCATAAGTCGACATGTGTGCAAGTTGGGCCGCTCATTGAAAATTTTAACAGATAATTATCGGAAGCAGTTCTCAGCTATTGACTTGTTGAAGATGTTCCTTCAGGCCTCTGGGATTAGGTGGGGGTCACTTTGTGTGTTTAAACCCAATCTTTGTTTTTGGGGAAAGGTTATTTCAAGTGCTGGTGGGTTTCCAAATAGTGAACTCAATCACAGTTGGGCTCACTACAAAACAATGAAGAAGAACCAAAAGGGAAACTGGTTTTTGGAGTTTTGTCCTGTTTTACTTTGCTTTTCCTTTCAGGGCAGTTCTGGTTTGGGTTTTGGGAAAGGGGGTATTGCCTTATTTGGTACACTGCACCCACTCCAAAATGCTGTACTTCCTTTCTCTTTTGCAACCAGCTGTGTGTCAGTTTAATAAGTGGTTGTGATGATGCTACACAACAGTTTTGTCCTTATGAACCAGACAGCATGTTATTATTATGGAACCATCTCTTGGAATATTATTTTATTTGTTCATTTGTTATGTTATATATTTGTCCATCTCTTATTTGCATTTCTATATATTTGAGAGCAGCATTGGAGTGCTATCAGAAATTACGAAAGGAGGTGGCAGAGTTGGTTCGCACCAAATGCAACAGCAACATGCGCATCCTCTTCAGTCTCAACATCAGAATAATCTCTTACATGTCCAACAAGTATGCATGTTCTCTTTTTATATATTTTTCATATCTTGTTGTATGTGTGTCAAATCACATCGTCCTTTATATTTCTCCTAATCATGAGAGTTCATCTCCAAGGTCATCTATTCCCATTTTTTTAGAAAAGATAATGCCTAAATTGCTATCCATAATTATTCTTCACCTTGTTTAAGTGAAGAAAAAGGTTTCATTATGATAAATGCGGGCCCATGCCCACATGATCTTGTAACCTTTACCAGCTCTTGTTGCCTGATCCCATGTGTTTTTAAAAATTTCCTCACTTGTATTATCCCGTACAAAGTAGCATTGGTTGAGGCCTAAACCATGGAATAAGGGGTTAGGCCTTAGTTATTCCACCAAGCGCGGATTAATTAGGCCGGCCTAACTAGACCTAACTCTAAAACTAGGCCTCTAAATTTAAACCACCTCTCGAGGTGGTTTAAGAGTTAGTCCCCCTACCCACTGTCAGTGACTATCCAATTCTTTCCCCTCTCTGTCTTCTTTAGTCGATACTATTTCTTAATAGAGTAGGTCATGACATAAATATAGACCTCAACCAAACACAAATAGCATAGGCCAGCCTAGATTGGAGTAACCAACTTACGCCTCCAAAACTTTAGGCCTCAACCGAACACCACCATAGGTCCTAACTATAACACAGACCAGCACCACTCTAGCCGTTCTCAGCACCTATTTTCTCTGCTTGAACAAGTGATTGAAGGGGTACTTCAGGCATCACATCACAAATTCAACACTGATAACTCCCAGTATCATATAATTTTGCTCCTTTCCAATTGCAGAGACAATTTCATCACCATCCTCAAATGAACGCGGTGCATGCACAAACCCTAGCATTTCAACAGCAGCTACAGCAACAACATTTGCAGCAGCTGAGGCGCACTGCCAGCAACACCAATCAGATCAACAGCCCTCGCGGGTCGGTGATGATGATGGACTCAAAAAACCACCACCCTCACCCGCTAGCTGATGTGAAGATAGAGAATACTATTGATGCGCAAATGGATGCTCAAAGTGGCTTCGGAAGTGCACTTAGTCAAAGGCAGCAGTTACAGCAAATGAGGTTACATCAGCAACAGCAGCACCAACAACAGATGATGATGGGTGGTAACAACCTTGTTCATCCAAGCAGTAGCAATAATAGTCTAATTCAGGCTGGCATGCCACAGCAGTATAGAACAATGCAGTCTGTTCAACTTTCTCAGCTCCAAGCACAGTATGTTTCTCTTCTGATATTTTCTTTCAGTCTTATTTAGGTTTTTACTATCTTTCTACCAGATTAAGTTGGTATACGTGTGATGTTTTAATGCATTATGCTCCAGTCCTCTCTCAGCAGAGGAATCCGGGTTCTATCTTTCTTTGTGTGTGTGTGTGGGGGGGTGGGGGGCGGGGGGCGGGGGGGGGGGGGGGGGGGGGGGGGGGGGGGGGGTTTGATAATAGGGTATTAGGGTTAAATTGCTCCTTGTTAGATCACTAATATGTTATTGTGCTCATCAAAGAGGTGAAAACTGATCCAGTATAAGCACTTCCGCTTGTATCAAAGTTACAGCTCTTCCATTCAAAACAATTTTTTCATGAACCTAATCTTGTTTCTCGTGTTTTTTGTTTCTCCTTATTTTTGTAAGGAATATGTATGGCATGAGAACAGCCCCAGTGAAAGTAGAGCAATTCCATGAATTGGTGAGCGGGGAGAATGAACATAACAAGCTGACACCTCAAACTAAATAAGTACATTTACCCTGCAGCATAAATATATAAGCTGTTTCTTAGTGTACTCTTGGCGTTTGCTTTTTATTGTGTAGTTTATTCAATTATTGATGCTTGCTGGCGTTAGTTCCTGATTGTGTAATTTATTCAGTTATTGGTTGTTTATGTAACTTTGTAGTTATTAAATAATCTCTAGTTAGTGATATCTAATAGTGGCTTGTAAATGCGACTGATGTTTGTCTTCAAGCAGCATCGAACCTTGCAATTTTCCCGTCTAGTAATATCAGACCTATCTTTATAAAGTACAATGCTTATCGCATCGGCAAAACATTTCTGTTTTTCATTTGATGCAGTACGTGTATGTTGAATCCCCAATTTCAATTTGCATCTCTATTGTGTAAATTTTCACAAGATTAACTGATGAAACAGTGGCCATGTCAACGAAGGCAATTTCTAATTAGGGTTGGATTCACATTTTTAAGAAGTCAAACAGCCTAGTTACTTCAATTTAAAATGGCAATTGTCACTCATTTTTATTCTTATAACAATTAATACTGGAATTTATTATTAACAAGTGTACAAACAGCACGCAAGAAATTATACAGAAATTAATTGGACAAAAATAAATAAACACCGCTCCCAAAATTTTCAACTGTTCATACATGTTCCCTAAGCCTCCTTATTAACTCTTATACAGGACTCAGTTAGCCAAGATTTTTACAAAAAAATAAATAAAAAGGTTTCATTTAAAATTATCAATAGAAATCCAACACTCCATATATAGCAAAAGGCGGGTCAATAACTAGCCGAGTTGCCTTTCCTTCTGACACTAACTGAGGGAGTGTATTTGCCTCTTTAGGCGGTACATTCGGTGCAGTCCAAATGGTGGTATGTGGCCAATCATTCCTAGGGATCACTTTCTCGCCATTTACAGAGCCAACCCGTACCTCAAGAGCAGCCATCTTTTCAGAGAAGAGTAATGCAGTGAACTCTACAGGAACTTTTTGGTGGAGATGGATACCGTAACTGGCAACCGCTGCTACACCGTGGCTCCTCTTATGGGCGAGAGTTATATGGGCCTTTTTGAGGTTGGTCTGCATTTCCTTCTCCTTCCAGAAGTTCTTAGCACTTGGATCTGCCTCAGCCAACTAAGAAAAAAGTATGATGGCTTAATACAGGTTACAAAGAAAAGTTCCTAATTACCATGTGTTCAGCATTAATACCAAGGTTTCATGGGGGTGTACTTGCAAAAATATGCTTCTCTTAGGATCTTAAATAGAACTTCTACCTACCCATATGTTGTTGACTGTTATGTAATCGATAACATAACTCCGGACTCTTATTATGTAGTCTGGTATCTTTTCAGTCTTAGAACAACATTCGAAGACAGAATCTTCTTTCATTTTTTTTTTGTCTTTAAGAGAAATAAAGACAGACTACAATCTAAACATTAAAGACCCAGCTCTATAATTCTCCAAACAAAGGCACTGAAAATAGAGTCACCATTTAACCTGTCCTCAGAGGTTCCCACAAGTCAGAACGTATATGACGTGCATATCAGGAAGGGGGTAATATAAACTTTCATAAAAGCAACATATCGGATATGCTTTGACAATGGACCTACTCTCTCTACGCTTAATAATAAAAAAAAGAAAAAAAAAGAAAAAAAAGAAAAAGAAAAGATAATGACCTTTTCCAAGAGGTTGACTATCTCTCCAGCCGGTAATGTAACAGCTGCGAAAATGATGTTGCCGAACCTCCTTTTTACAGTGTCAGGAGTTCTGTGCTCTCCTTTTGTTACTTTTTTTAACTGCTCCATCACACTACTAACTGCCCCTTCAAATGGTACCTGGAAGATCAAGAGCATAACAGGGGAATAGAGTTTCAAATTTTGCACTAGATAAGAAAGATACAGTTACAGGTAAAACAAATCAAAGTTTGTTCAACTACAAACAGAGGCAACCGCACAGAGATTTATACCTGAATCGATTTAATGTAATCGTCATTGTCAGTCATTATTTTTCGTAGTTTACTCTCCCATTGAGCCCACTCCCTTGCATATGTCCCTTTAGAAGGCTCCAGTCTAAAATATACAAAGTATACCAAATTAGGAAGTACAATACACAATTATAACATTCAGTTGTGCCCTAAGCCTGTAACTCATTCAGAGAGTCTCATTAATGAAACAACTAAACAAGTACAAGTATCATTTGATTGGGATCACATAGGTACAGTTGCGGGCACGACAAGGCCGTGAACACCTGATTTTACAAGAATCAGTTTTTAAGAAGGCAAGGTGTACCTTCCATGCTTATTTTGGTGAAGCCTGAAAAGACTGATCCCTTCTTCCATAATAGATTTAACTGCATCAGGCAGAGGATCCCTAATTCAGTTGAGAGGGCTTTAATTAATCAATACAATAGAAGCATCACATAAAGTACTACTGATTTCTGACAAATGTTTCATGAACACATGAACCACTCTACCAAGAAAGAAGTAATTACTTCCCACAAAGTATTAATCATAGTAGGAATAATCGGCCGTTGCCGATCCGATTTTGGCCCGATTTTCTCGGTGTGCGATTTTCAGCCAAAAACTGGTTCAAATTGGCCGAATCAAGCGATTTTTCGTCGATTCTTCTACTGTGGAGCGATTATTGACGTTGATTCTCACGATTTGGAGCGAATTTTCACAAAAAAAACGAAGTGCTACGAGCCTACGACTTCAAATTGGATTTGGGGATGAAATATGCAATTTTGACTGGGTCAAAAGCTAATTGGAGAAGAAGGGTTATTTCACGATCCCATTGTCAGAATGAAAAGGCCCACTTGTCTGGTTTAACAAGGGAGAACTTGAGTGGGGCTATTCAGTCAGAGTGTTAAAGAGAAGTTGGGGTCCGCTGACAGTGGCACTGATTGGGGTTCACTGTTCATCAGTTTTTTGTTTTTTTTTTTCCTTTTTCTTTTCAGTTTTAGTGTTGGGAGATGTAGGGATTATTTTCATCAATTGGATTTGGGCCATTAATGATACCTATTTATGTATTCAATAAAGAAATTCCTAAATCTGATTTTGTTTTTTTAGCTTAATGTCTATTACTATTTATGTATTCAATAATGATATCTATTTATTTATTATATTGTATTAATGGATTATTTGATTGTAATTATTTATCTAAACATAAATTATTGACAAATTAATTTTTTTATCAATTTTTTCCTAATTTTTAGTGTAAAACAAGCTTATGATCAAAAAGTCCGATTTTCCGATTCGAATCGGCCGATACCGGCCGATACCCCGATCCCGTATCGGTATCGGCCGGGACCGATCCCGATCCCGATACCGATTTTTCCTACTATGGTATTAATCACTACAATAGTAGTTCAAATTCTCAACAAGTACTCGATAATAAGTTGTCATGAGAACTTTCTACGAACAAAAAGAATTGACAATTTAAAAAGAAAACTTATATAGAACAGTTATTACTTGCAGTAGCTGCAGTGAAAATTCTTTCAGTAAAATGCTTTATTCATTGTCTGATTTTTTTTTTTTTTTTTTGCATCTCCTAATCGAGGTTCTCTGAACTTAACGAGGTTAAACACTGTCCGTTACAATACACCTCAAAGTAACCATAATATGGATCAATTTAGAGTTGCTATTTGTTTTCCATTTCACGACACATACCGAATTTTTTACCTGCGTATCGCAGCTTTTTGAAAAATTCACCATCACAACCTAGATTTAAAAGTATCTTAATATGTCCTGTTTAAATAGGCGAAGTTGTGCTATTCAAGTACAACTATCGTTTGGTACACAGTAGTGGATTCGAGTGTTTCAGAAGACTATTCCTAAAATTATTTTTGCATGGGGGCCACAATTGTGTGACCTTGCACAGTTACATTTTCTGATCATACCAAGACGCAGTGGATTGGTTTCAAGTTGTTTTAGACTGGGCATATTTGGATGTGTTTTAAAAACAGGGATTAGTTTTAAGTTAAATTTCTATGATAAGAGTATGTAAAAGTAAAAAGGGAGCTTTTAACCTGCCATATTAGAAATATAAAAACAGTAGTGATTATAGTAACAATGAAGATAATGAAAAAACTTCAGTTGAATAATTTGAAAACAGCAGTATTTAAAAGAAAGAAAAATAAATTGTACCTGTCAGGCTTCAATACAGGCATCTTCACCAATGACCCAAATCGCTCATATAGTTCACTATCAAAATCCCTACGGCTCTGGAATAAATCAGAAATACAGCTTAGTTAGAACTATAGTAAATAAAACTTAATCAAACAGTAATAGAGCGAGAGTAAAAATAAATTATTTTTCTTGCCTTGCCATCATAAAGGTGGTAAAACATCAAAAGAACATAACCAGGATTCTTAGAACTTGCATCAAGATTTCCCTTCAACATCAGAAAAGAAGAAGCATTACACAAGAAATAATTAAAGATACTACAACTTCACTACCACATAAGGACTTCCTCTTTTGGTACATTTAGGCCATGTTTTGCAAAGAAGCATTGGAGATTTGTAAATTATTGAATCTGCAGTGTCATGAAAACCAGTTTATTTTAAATTACTGGATGGTTAGCCCGCTGAAGTACACGGTATATGAAAACAGCCAGTGTATCGAGAGAAAAGGGATTCGTGTCAGTCCCTACATATCAGTTGAAACAAACAAATTAATTATCTTGAACAAATAAAAATGCTTTTTTTTATTTTACAATTTAAATATGAAATATGGAGCAATTGATGCAATATAGTATACCTTCAGAGTCTGGAACAACAGGAACAGCTGTAACCTTAAACCTCTGAGTCATGTCTTCTATCTGAAAAACAATTGCCAATATTTCAAAGAGGAATCATCACATCATACAAAAGAAATGCCTCAAGAAGGGCAAAATACGTCACCTGTCTCCACACTTCCTCATTAGGTGCATTCTTATCAGCAAGAGTAATTGTATTTGGTTTCTTCTTCAGCTGATCAGAAATCAAAGGCCAATATCTTCCTACAAAATCATTTATTTTTACAGAATCAGAAAGTTAGACGAAAGACAAAAATAATACAGCAGTCTCAAGTTCAAACCTTTAATTAGATCTCCCATAAGGCTATGCATAGGGCGGTTATCACCGAGGCCACCAGGAGTGTTCATAATTTCTTTGCACAGAGCTGACTTAGCACATCCAGGTATACCTAAAATACAGATCACCATAAAAACATTCAAGCATCATATAAAAGTTATCTAGCACATACAGAAGAAACTGAACTGATGTTTAAAATCTGATTGCTTAATAAGTAATTGCGCGGTAGGAATAAACCATACTGCACATGCACACAAGTTTAGCATCCTCTTATGCACAGCGCTTTGTTGTACCCTTTTTTTTTGTGCTTGTGCACGCATATGAATGCTTATTTAATTTAAATATTTAACATATTAGTATTACAATTCAGTTTCTTAGAATCATTCTTAGAAAAGGCACATATAGTACCACCAACTAGCAGACCTCAGCCTGAAACACCAAAACATAATATGCAAATGACCCTGATTTTCAGGAGTTTGAGCAATGCTACTACAACATAAATTCTTTTTTTTCACTTTTGAAATTTGATTTATACTTCTAAGGTAATAACCCTTAGAGTTTTTCATATTTATCTATTCCATTATTGTATTACCCGGCTTGAGTTCTAATTATTTTCACGTGCCTTGACAGAGCTTTGACAGAAAATACTTGCACCTAACCATATCTGCTTAAATAATAAGAGTGAGGCTATGGTAATATGCATATTTCACAATGGCCCGCACTACGGACTCGTATCTCCGTTTTTAAAGTCTAAACAGTCAATCTGAACATTCAACATGATCTTCATATGAAAATGTACTTGCAGAGAAAACTTTTGACATTTTTTAGAATTTTTGTACTCTATAATTAGATAGGTAGAAAATTACTTGATTTGAAAAATCCGGACCATCCAAAAGCAGTGGTTTTCTACCTGTCTTAAAAAAGTATAAATTTTAGAAAAGTATAAAATTCGGTCTACAAGTACGTTTTCATATGGAGATCATGTTTAACGGTTTAGATTGACAGTTTGAACTTTGACAATAGAAATACGAGTCCATAGCACAGGTCGATCTGTCATATGCATATTACCATAGCCTCACTCAAATAATAAAGTGAATAATAATAAACTGTACCAGGGAAAAACACAACAAGGCCTTGATCTTTAGTGACAGAGTCAGGGGTTTTAGGACTACTGGGGCTGGCTCCCTGGTCCCGCTGGATATCGCCCTCTTCATCTCTATCTCCTTCAATGAGAGCTAGGAAATTCTCTGAACTGACAAGGTTGCCGGCAGCTCCAATTAGAGCCTGGTTCTCAGGACTTTGCTTGGCGTACCGCTCCAGGAAAGGCTCGGCCTCAGTGAGGTAAGTGGATGAAGAGAGCTGCTTGTGACCATACTTTCTGGTAATATATGTAACCCTGAAAAATGCAAATATTTAACTTTCAGTATCAGTTAATGTAACAAAGTCTCGTGTTCTTATATCATACATTCAATATTCATTATAAAACCCATGAAAATTTTCATGAGCACTTTAGCTGGTATATCTGACAGAAAAATGAGAGGAAGATGGTACTGATATCCAATTTGCTAAATTTACAGTATATACCAGTAGTTGACAAACACAATAGTACCTTAAAATGGAAATATGATACTTATAACAAAAAATAGCAGAAAAGATGTAGAAACCAAAACACCATCAATACAAATGTAACAAAATAATTAAGATTAAAAAAAAAGTAGAATAAGAATTTAATTTACCATTCGTCCAACATTTTACTTAGCTCTCTTTGCTTTTTTTGTGATGTTCCCCAATTATGCATCTGCCTATAAGAATAATTAAATATATATAAAAAAATAAACCTCACCAAAAATACTCAAAATTATGCCTGCAGAAGTCAATTGAGTAGCAATTAATCCTCAAACTGTGCAAACCAAGTCTGAAACTATTCTTAACTGTGTAATTCTGCCTCCGTTAAATCTTAAATCGTGTAGCACCCCCAATATGATCCAAATTTTCTTAACAGATACTGCTCTGCATTCATTTGTGCAATAAACCCCAAGGATCCCCCAAAAAAAAGGAAATGGCAAGGACTATACTGCAGCCCATTGAGTAAGAATAACGGTACTATACAAATACAAGTTCAGAGAGGTACAGGTAATTAGGAAACCAGAATCAACACCCAATATTAGTAAACACTAGTTCAGCATCCATTATGTTGAGAAGCAAACCTGAGGTAATAAGTTCTGTATGCAGAAGGACCATCTTTGAAGAGTATTGACAAACCATTTCGGATTAAAAATGTACGTATCTGCAGTTGTAACCATGAAAAGAAATTATAAGCAATGCTCCAAGTATCGGAAAAATTATGTGACAGACTAATACTTGGCCTGTTTAGACAAGCAAGAAAAAAATTCTCTTTCGATAACAAAATAACCTGTTTTATTCAAAGCCCGAGAATATATAACAGAAGTTGGTAATCAACACCCCCCACCCACACACACACACACAAACACACACACACCAATGCACAAACAAACAGAGTTTCACGTAACAAGCAGAGCTTGAGGTAAAAATGAGCAATGGCTTACTTTGTATGTCAGAAATTTTAACTTAACCATCAAGTTTGCATCCTCGTCAGCTAGACCATTTTTATCAGAGGTATTAGACTCTGAGGCAATGTTCATGTCCTTCAGCAGAGTATCACTTTCTTTAATAAGCTCTTCAGCTTTCTCTTTGTTCACTTTGAACAAGTTTACATCAACAAAGAAGCCTAGTACAAGAGAAAACAAAAACATCTACTTAAACCAGATGTCAAATATACCAGTGGAAGGAGCCAGGAAATATCAGATACTGAATGAAACTGAAAACAAATGAGAGGGGAAAGAAAAGGAGAGCACACCTCTGTACAATGGCCACAATCCTTTGTTCCTCCTGCAAAATACAACATAAAATAAAGATGGTAGGAAAATAAATATTAATAAGTTCAGACAGATGGAAACTCTCTTTTGAGTCATTAAACACTTCTACATGAAGTCTCCAAAAACATTTAGTTACACAACTAGGCCACAAGAACAGGAGAAAATTTGTAACCAAAAAAAATCCCCCCTGCAACCGAACTAGCAAGTATTAACCAAGACATACTGGTACCATTTAGGATCTCTGATCATTATTACAAAGATCCCCGAGATAAACACTAGGAATATCTTAGGCAAAGTGAATTATTAAAGTAACATTAGTAGGACAAAACATCAACATACCTCATCTCTTGTTGGTATCGGCGGAAAACAGAATCACTGTGGACATGAATAACCATCTTATAGTAAAGGTCATTCTTCGACAAGGCATCAATTTTATGGAAATTAGTGTAACACTTAAAGGCAGCTGGGAACCGCCTTTGCCGTATCAACCTAATCAGCTCCTGTTCCAGTTTGGCATTATTAGTACTATGGCAACAACAACAACAACTACGCTTTTAGTCCCAAACAAGTTGGGGTAGGCTAGAAATGAAATCCAATCGTAGTCACAAAGTCAAGGTGGGTAGGAATAAAATAATAATAAGAATAGTAATAATAATAGTAGTAGTAGTAGTAGTAGTAGTACTAATAGTAATAATGGTATTAATAATAATAGTAATAATACTAACTATATTATGCCTACACTATAGATCGTAGGGCCAAAGTCCTAAGCTCTACGTTCTTGACCCCAAACCACTAGCCCTGTGACCTAGAGCCTATAATACTACTCCTAAACAACCCCTAAACAATATTTCCTAAGTCATGGTTCTGATACATGGATCACTAACTGCCACGCGCTCTTGTCCGAAGCCAACTCTAGTGGCAGTCTTAGAAAAATAAATTTCAGCTGTTATGGGTACCAGTTCAACCTGGAAAATTTATGTGCCTAATCCTAACAGAAGGGCACCGAATCCGGTCCAGTGAGTTGCTGTTTTGTTCTCTTACAACATCTTTTTTTTTTTATTCTATTCCGCTGGGCTAATTTTTGTTTCAGCTGCTCTTCAAATAACACAATTTTTCTAAGCGCATTTTATAAACTCACAATTTTCATAGTACCTGTAGTTTCATGGTGGAATAGTCAGTGGGATGAACATGAAGAAATTTGGTAAGGACTGAACGATCAACATTGCGGAACTGACTGCTACTGAAGTCACCAACTCCGAACCAATCAGATTGCGTTGGGCACATTGAAGTCCCAACAGCATCTAAAAGTGCCTTTATTTGCTGCAGAATAGGGCCAAATTAGTTACTCCAACTGTCAGTCAAAGCATGTTGTATTTCGGAAATACAGACAATGCAAAACCATATTATGACTTGAATTCAATTTTTCACTTCATTTAATTGATGCTTGGGCTATAAACAAATAAAAAAGCCAGCATGTATTACTGAGCTGAGCTCTGATCCTAGGGTCAAATTAAACACGAAACTTGATAAGATAAAAAAAATGGCCAAAACACTACCTCCTTTTCATCTGATCTGTTAGCTGCGCACACATTGCGCAAACTTGGGCCCAAATCCTCATCAACTAGACAAATAGTAAGCTAAGAATGAGTAAAGCATATTAAATTACAAATCACTGAGCTTCAAATACGCATAATGTTATCTTATTTTCCTGAACTCCATGCTTTCAGTGGGCAAAAAGAAAAAATTTATAATAGAGATCTAGAAAAAATAACTGTATGAAAGCATCAGCACCGAGCTTGAAGAATAAATAATGTTAGCCAACACTCAGAAAGATATAAAGAAGCTGTATGATGTCCTGTCTTACTGATTCCTAGCAACAGGGCCGGAACCAGAAAATTGAGATTGGGGGTGGGGGTGGGGATGAATAAGTGTTATGTAATTTTCATTTAATGAGGGGGGCTACTAGTAATGATTTTGAAAAAATTAAAAAATTTAAAGGATAAAAATGCACAATTTTCAATTTAAAGGATAGGGGGTGCTTAGCACCCTTTCCCCTATGCATTCTTTTGCCCCTGCCTAGCAACAAATAAAAGACGAAGAGAAAAACTATGTGAAAGGAGAGACCTAAATATACAGAAGTATACCGACATAAAACTACAGAGGGAATCAGTTACCTCCATCCAAAGGTGGTGGTGGAAACTCTTTCAGCACATCCTTCATTTGTATGGAGCTATTACTGCCTACAATACGTGCAACTAAACCTTCCAATATCTCACCTTGCACTTCTATGTGATCCATTGAACCTTCAACAGAAAATAAAAAAGGATTAAAAAAAAAACCATTTGTGTAAGCTTATGTCTTTCTTATATGTTTCCTGGTAAATGTGATCCATTGAATCATCTCCGACCAAACACAAGATTAAATTGACAAAAGAGCAATCATTTGATCAGCAGAACCGCCCAACAAAATCATGCAAAACAGCCAGATTTAGAGAAACAACTGGCAGAGGTGAAATTTCTGATGTTTCTGACAAGGTGATGTCAGTCCTCCCAGTACCCTTTGCCTGTGTTTCTTACTCTGAAACCAAAATTTTAGGGTTTCAGTGGCATGCGGATAAATTGAGTCAACACCAAGGTTTTTTGAAATTTTATTCACAATAAAATCCTCTGATCAAGTTACTTTTTCTGAAAAGGAAATTCAATTCGAGGTCATCTCTTCCACTGAAATCATGCAAGTTCTTGAAAGTTTTGGTTTCAAATAGGGGTTTTCTTTCTATCTTGTTACCAATTTATCACTACCGGTGCTTGTACAAAGTACCATCACAAGATTGGTTTGATTAAGACATTTAACCAAAAGGATAGTTATATTGACAATAAACTTATTTGACAGCCGCATCAACTGAAACAATTCATAGCCAAAAAATTTCAAACAAGAGATAAGTTCTATAATAGTTTTGATAGGCAGCATATAAATTTTGGTGTACTGTAAAGTTAATCGGCATCCATCGATACAAGTTCAATTAACAGTTTACTTTCACCAAGCAATTCAAAATGCACCAAATATAATGCACAGAATATCTAAATATAAGGAACATGTTTATGATTTTATTTGTCAATTACAAGTTTTCAACAAATTTTGGACGGTTCTCACATTTATTAAACTAAGTTGGCTGTCAATATATCCTTTCCATATTAAAAGAGGCCATATATTTTACCAGGTACAGATATATCCGCCACTTCATCAAGAGCTTTGCAGACTGTTGTTGCAGTCCCTTCCTCACATAGTGCATCGTAGGCAGCAAAAAGTGCAGTTGCAGATTTCCTTTGAAGTTTGACAAATAATACAAGCAATAACAAGACATCAATTGGTAATTGGAATTCACTGAAATAAAGGCTTACACAAGAACTTAAGGGTCCCCTAGTGGTAATCCATACTATTATGGCACATTTGACTGTAAGAAAGTTACCAGCTGTACACTTATGCTGGACCAAACCCGGTAACTTATTAAACATTCATTATATCTTATTTCCCGGTCCAAACTAAGCTCTGTTGCACTTTTCACCAATAGAAACTAAACACATTTCATATTTCTCCACTTCTTCATTTAATTAGACCTTAATTAAAGTTCATTTAACTCGTCAATTTCAAGTATAATTTTCACTTTGACCTCACTCTCACAAATTGAAAAGAAAAGAAAAAACTACATTCCAATCCATTCTCAACAACTGAGCTCTTTTTTTTTTTTTTCTTGATTTAAGCTGGAGCATTTTTTTACTATGCATTTTGGAGAGAAAGATAAAAAGGTAATTTTAGTTTCTGTAGATATGCAATGTTATCTGATTTGAAAGGGGAAATGAGATTTTTTAAAGTTTTTATATGAAAATAAGAAATAAAATAAGTTTTGATGGATAGGAGTGATTATCCCTACTATCATGTACTGTAGTTGTCAAATAATATAAATCATGCAGGAATCATCAGGTACCTTGTAGATAACAGCCACACGTGGTTTGTAGGCAGGCGCCATTTCCTACAGAAAGCAATTAACTCAGGTGTTGAGTAAAACTTGGGCTTGCCAACCCCCAGCTCAGTCACTGCCGTCACCACAGCTGCAACAAGTAAAAAGAAAAAGGAAAGAATGGAGATGTCATAAACATAGTACTTCTAACTGGCATATACAGCACGTGCTTCCAAAGGGCGATTTGGTAGCACAAGGTAGGGAGTAGTAGTCTAAAAGCATGTTAATTTTTTGCTTGTTTACACTTAATTATCTCTAGTTCAGAAGGTCTAAACTTGCGTTGGCCAAAAATTAAGCAAATTTGCATACCATAGTCATCCTTTGGTCTTTGACCATGATCGCCGAGTACAGCAGTTACCAGCTCCATTGAAATGCACATGCGGTTTTTCTAGTACATATAAAATAACAATCTCAGTCCACAAGATAAACCTTGGTTTGCAGTATCCTAATACCAGAAAATATCCTAACCACTGGAATGATACTGCACTGGCTAATCCAATTCATACAGAAACCAAACAACCAAGGTGAAACTAATTTTAACAACCTTGGTGCTTTTTACTGGATTTCAATCGAACTACAGATATTGATATATGAAAAAAAATCATAGAATATATCACACCTGCACAAAAGCATATTAAAAAGATTATAGTACCTCTAAGAAATCGTTAAACTCTGCTTGCATTCTTGGTGCCTCTTTGCCCCAAGCCTTACGAAACATGCGGTCTAATACAAACACTCCAACAGCAGTGTATCTACAGCCAAAATAACGTTTTATCAATAAGATAAGACAAAAGGGTTAAAAAAGAAAAGAAGACATAATGTGACTTGCTTACATATTTCCAAAGCTATTCTTGGCATAGGCACCCCCCTCGTGCCCCGCATACATAAAAAGTGATCCAGAGTGCTTGAGTGATACCTGTTGGAAAAAATTAACAAATTTCAAAAGTATCATAATATGTAGATGAGTGATGTCATGAACAGACCAGTAATACAATAATACACAAAGGTACCTCTAATGTAGCCAGGCCTTGTGAAACCATCTCAATCATTCTTGTTCGGGTCTAGATGCAAAATTGCAAATTAGTTTTTTTCTCTTCAAGGATTTCAGTATCTTCTAATCAGGTAATAATATAATATACATACCTCTTGATCTGATTTCTCATTCTCAAACTTGGGGTAGAATGTGGCTCTAACTTGCGCACATGCAAATGTATTCGCATCCTCATTGAAACCAGCCCCAAGCGGCCCTTTGAACAGCTCAGTCAGTTTACTGGGATCCATGTTGGCCTCATTTTCTCTCTCCACAGCTACAGTCGAGGCACTAGATGCATACCCAACTTTTGGCACCCCTATTTCATTGCCTCTCTCTGTAGCGGTACCAGTAAAGGGGGTTGCCTGTTGAGTGGAAGCTTCTGACAGGCTGATATGAGATAGCCTTTCAGTTATTTGATCAGAAGTGAAAGGGTGTGAAACAGCTGGTGCTGCTTCTTCGTGTTTTTCCCTCCACTGGCGGTGTTGTTTTCCCTGTCAATTAATTTAAACAATGGAGGTGAAATTCTTAAGTACTCATTAGCTACGCAAAAGATTTAAGAGATGGCCCTGTTTTCACCTTTGTTTTAAACTAATAGTCACCTAACACCTAGATACCTAGATATTTTAATTCGTAAACAAAGGAAGAAGAGATCACAATGTAGTTAAAGCCAACCTTACATGCTTAGAAGGGGCAACCTTTTATTATAATGAAACACAATTTACTTTCATTGAACATGCTTATTCATTCAAAACCAGTGTTAGATTTCAAAAATAACGAGTTCAGATTCACAAAGATTACCCCAACTCATAAATCTCAGTATCCAGATTAATACATTGACTTAATCTTATTCCCACTAAATTGTATGTTTACAACCAGCAAAGGAGCTTAAAAGATATTTAATCTTATTCCACTAAATTGAATGTTTACAACCAGCAAAGGAGCTTAAAAGATATTTTAATCTTATTCCACTAAATTGTATGTTTACAACCAGCAAAGGAGCTTAAAAGGAAATACTAATCCCAGTTCCCAGGTTGAAATCATATTCTTTTGTTATTCCAAACAAGTTGCAGACAACAGAGACAGATAACTCCATCTTCCTTTAGGGTTTTAGACTGGAGGGTTTAGGCAAGAAAACCACACTAACTTGTTTGCACTACTTTTTTCAGAACCTGATGTATCAGAAAATGTCTATCTAAACAAATACACCAAAAACAACACTGCACAAGGATTAATTACCCGGTTACGAGGCATTGTAACTGACGGAGAGGTCCAAAGCGATCGTGGAATAGGTAAGAACGCAGAGGCAGAGGCAGTACGGGAGACTGATGTGATCCGATGAGAAAATAGCGAAAGAATTAAACGCCTTTGCTGAGGAAAGAAATGCGAAGGATACATCCAAAATTATATGGTTCGAGTATAAATATAGGAGCAAGCGGTGGGATGGGATAGCTGCGGTCTGGTGCTTCGCGGGTCAACGAGCGGAGAAGGAAGAAGGTTTCGGATTTGGTAACTTGGTTCGCACTCTATGGAGCTGAGACAGTTCGTTGTTTACTTGTTTACTGCTTCAACGGCGGAGTGCGCTGCCACTCGCTGTTCACTCCCGCCTGATGTGATGTCACAATAGCTGCGGCTTTTGTCTACTTATTTTCTTCCCGTTATCTCATTTGCAGAATTTCATTTCTACCCCATTTTTTTTTCTATTTTACAACTTGACAATTCCATCCTTTGCGTAATTGCGTCAGAACTCAGAAACCGATCGAATCAAGACGGAGAGAGTCGAATTCGGTCCCCTAAAGTAACCCAAATTTTGAGTTTGGATCTGGACCGTCCGATCTGTTTCGACACAAATATTAAAGGACCTGTGCATTTCCGGATTTTGATCTACAGTCCATATGCAAACTCAAATTTGGGTTACATTGAGATCCGGACCCGAAGAGAGCCCAGATCGAGTTGGAAGACATTAGGAATCCTGTCGTGTGCTCAGGCGGAGTCGGGTAGGCGGGTCGAGAGGTCGGGCCCGTCGGTGGTGAGTTGCGTGAGATGCGAGAGAAAGAGCAAGACAGAGAGAACTAAGCAGAAGGAGACGGAGGAACTTTTTTTAACTTCTCCATATCCGTTTGTCTCATCATCAGAGTGCGAATCTGAAGTGAAATCAAACGGTTCAGAAGATCTAATTAGTTGTAATTCCTTCCTCTTCACATACTTGTTTCGACAAGTTGAGTAAATTAACAAAGTTCATATTTACGATTAAAATTATATTTATATCAAACCGCTTGAAGAGGAAACTCGGAAATTAACGTATGTTTCTCCTCTAAAATTTATGAATATTTATTCTTATGAATTTACAAAATTCACAAATTTATCTACTTTATTATCTTTTCTATTAAAACTCAATTTAAGTTTAGAATAAGGCAAATGCTTCTGTGCATACAAGAACCTATTTGTAAAATGAACATATTTTTATTTTCAAAGTTCAAACAGTCGATCCGAACCGTTCAACTTGTTCTCCATATTAATATGTGCTTGGAGACCAAATTTTACATTTTTCTGAATTTTTTTACTATTTATTAAGATGGGTACAAAATTCAATGGTCTGAATTTGATATTTTTTGTACTCATCTTAATAAATAGTAAAAAATTTCAGAAAAATGTAAAATTTGGTCTCCAAGCACATATTAATATGGAGAACAAGATGAACGGTTCGGATCGACTGTTTGAACTTTGAAAATAAAAATATGTTCATTTTACAAATAGGTCCTTGTATGCACAGAAGCATCACTCTTAGAATAATTATATCATTCCACTCACCCTTATTCCCCCATTTATCCCCCCACTCTCTCTCTCTCTCAATGTTAACTTCCTTAACTGTCATTTATCCCCCCCCCATTTATTCCGCTAATAATTTTCATTTATCCTCACATTAAATATTGTTCTTTAATAACAATCTCCGCATTAATTATACTGTCCTCTAATAACAATTCCCGCATTAATTATATTGTCATTTAATAACAATCCCCGCTAATAAATATTTATCTGTTTATTGATGTTCAAGAAAGTATTTATCATTATTTCTAACAAGTATTTATCATAATGTCTGAGAAGTATTTATCATTATCTCTGACATGTTGATACTTTGATTTCATTAAATATTACTTATTGACAAATTCAAGAAAATATTTATCATTGTTTCTGACAAGTATTTATCATTAATTCTAAGAAGTATTTATCATTGTCTCTGACATGATGATACATTGATTTGATTAAACATTACTTATTGACAAGTCCAAGAATAAAGTTCAAAAAAATATTTATCATTATTTCTGAGAAGTATTTATCATTATGTCTGAAAAGTATTTATCATTGTCACTAACATGATGATACATTGATTTGATTAAACATTATTCATTGACAAGTTCAAGAACAAAGTATTCATTTTTGTATTGTCAAGTATTTATCCATGTAACATAAAATATTAATCTCATATATTTTAAGTCACAGATGTTTTACTGAAAGTTGCAATTATGTCTGAGAAGTATTTATCCATGTAACATAAAGTATGTATCTATGTAACATAAAATATTTATTATTATGTCTGAGAAGTATTTATCATTGATGTTTTACTAAAAGTTGCAATTATGTTTGAGAAGTATTTATCCATGTAATATAAAATATTTATATATGTAACATAAAATATTTATATATGTAATATAAAATATTTATCATTATGTCTGAGAAGTATTTATTATTGGGTGAGGGGATTGTTTATTTAATGGTCTCCAGTTGTGCGGGGATGATACAAAAAAAAAGATATTTTGTGCGGGGATAAATGTCAAGTATTTATGAGGGGATTGTTTATTAAATGGTCCCCAATTGTGTGGGGACGATACAAAAAAAAAAAAATTGTGCGGGGATAACTGATAAATTTATTTATTCTTTCATAAATATAGATCATTGTATAGGGATTAATACTTGCAACTTCAACATAGCTACTTTGATGCTTGAAGTTAAACAATAACAGTTTATTAACAACTTATTAATGATTGAGCGGTCCTCTCATAATTGTTTTGAAAGTTTCTGCGGAGTTTTTTGCGAGAATAAAAGTGTAGGGATTGTTATGAGAATCCATACCCCCTTAAAAAATATTAAAAAATATATTATTAAAGTTTATTTTAGAAATTATGGACTAATATGGACCACCTTTCATGTCCATAAATCTAAATAAGTCCTACTCCAATTATTTGGCACTCCTAATATATCTGGATTGACCCGAAAGCACACGGGGCTTCTTTAATCTGATGGTTCGATTCGAATCTGACGGTCTGAATCTAAACTAAAAAAATTAGGTACTCTAGGAGATCCGAACTCCCCCGCCCGTGCAAATTACAGTATTATAAAAACTCATTTTAATTGCATACACAAGTTCTATCAGGATCACAAGCACTGTTACTACAAGCTTTTAGATAGGCGAATAAATAAACGGCATTTAACATCAATCAAACTGTTAAACAGTTAATTAGCATTACAATATTAAATACTGTCAAACGGTTTTAATATATTATGTTACTGGGATCCAAAATTTGATTCCAACGAGTGATGCTGTTACTGTTATTTGTTATCTTTTAGCAGCAATAGTTCAAAGGACAATTAAAAAGAAGTAAAATAAATAATGCACAGACCTGTTTTCTGAAGACAGGTGAGTCTTCTAGCTTGTTTAAGACTGCCACCTCTCTCTCTTTTTGGAATAAATCAGGCAGACACTGCCAGATGCATTGAATTATAAGAGGTAGGTTACACATTTCATACCCTATGCAACACTACAAACACAGCTTTACCTATCTCACATCAATTTCTTTCAAATTCCTCTCTCTCTCTCTCAGAAATTGAGATCCAGATTATCGCGGGAGGAGAGGGAGGTAGGGGGTGGGGGTCAATTAATAGATAATATCACACTCAACTTGGCTGTCAAGAATTTCAGAAAAAGGAAGAAGAAGAAAATCAATCTCAACTTGGCTGCCAAGAATTTCAAAAAAAAAAAAAATCAATCTCATTGATCATAGTTAATTTGTGAGTGGAGTTTAGCGGGCTGGACCTTTCTATTTAGGCCCAAACAGTCTGATGTTACTTTTTTTTTATTTTCTTTCTTAATAAATAGGAAGTCATATAAATTCAAACCGTTCCAATCTAAAAGCCAGATACGAAGCACCTTTTCTCATCAATCTAAACAGTTTACGTTGGGTTCATTGTTTGGACCGTGCTTTTAGAAAGAATGTTCATAATCTTTTTTAATAAAAAATAAGAATAGGAATGCAACACTTTACTGTTCATGTCATACCGTGATTTCTTTATCAAATAGTTAAATTTTATTTTGTTTTTGGAAAAAAAAAAATAATGTTAGATAGTAGAAAATTTTAGTTCAGCACTTTTAAATTGGGTGGGTGGGTGGGGTGCTATTTTAAGGGCTAAAAAGTAAAAACACTATGTTGAGTACCGTGGAATTAATTTCTTTCTCATTTTGATTCGTGCCCTTAATGAAGGAAATTAATTGACCAATTGTCTACGATGTACAGAAGTGCTGAACTAAAAATGTTCTAGCACCCCCCAAAAAAAGGTTAAACAGTATTTTTTTTTTTTTTTTTTTTATTTCTCTCGTGATCATCTCATCGCTGCATAAGTCAAAGTGCACAATAGATATCCTCATCCAAGAACGAATGGTCTATTTAGTTTACTTTTCAAAAAACACTTTACGTAAAATGGCCTCTCAAGTCTGAAATATCACAATTCACACCCGTTCATCATTGTAGCCCATAGTTTGAAAATTATAGTCTTGGTTCTTACAATATCATTTACTTACCATTATTAATTAGCCTTAGAATTCAAAAGTATCATTTAGTTTAAGTTTAATCGTATTAAATTGATACTACATCTAACAATCATTAAAAAAAATATTATTGTTATAAAATAAAGATAATTAAACATGAATAAGATAGAAAAAAATGTAAAGAATGACTGTGTTTACGTATGTACAGTACAAAATTATAAAGTTATTATCTATAGACCATAAATTATAAATTATAAATAAAAAGTTATCTAAATTAGTTTCAATAATAAATTCAGAAATAAATTTCAATAGTAAGTGGGGGAATGAATTGAAATAATTAATGTTACGAGTTACAAAATATAAAAGTTACAAGATGAATGGGTAATCGACATTTACAATTTGTTCATAACAATTGTCAGCTATCGTACTAATTTTTTAGCATTGAAAGTAGGCTTCTAACACCTTAAATACAATATGATTATTCGTGACAACAAATGCCAAATTAAAACTAGCATTAAATTCATGCCATCGTAAATTAATTAGAATATTTATCTTACCATAAACGTCAAATATATATCACTATGGAATAGTTCTTATTTTACCGGTGATAATGGCGGGATGAATTTATTATACATATAATAGACCAGTGACACTTCAAGAATTAAAATGATAGTTGAAAATTTAAGGACCAAAATGACAACCAAGTGATACTTTTAAGGATCAAAATAATACTTTGAAAAACTTAATACCAAAATAGAAAACGAATGATATAAAGAACCATTTTATAATTTACTCTAAAAAAATGACAAGATAATTAATTGGAACCGATAAAGATAATTTTGCCATCCAAGGTATTCAGTCATCTAGAATGCGCCATATGTTGAATATATTTTATCAAGGGTAAATTTAAATGTGAATTACATATAATTTAAATTTATGTAAAATTAACACTTGTAAATACAAATGCCGGACAATACGACACGCTCTGGCGAACCCAAGGAAAAATGTCTGTTAGCACCTTTCTTTGAACAACTTCTGATTTAAAATTTTTATGGCCAAATTATGAAATGTGGGAAATTTTGGTAACCTCCTAAAATAATTTATCAGAAAAATTATAGCTATTTCAGAAATCCGAACTTTTAAGTCGGAAGTAAAATAAGAACACACATAAAAATAAACAGTCAATAAAAAATAAAAACACAGCACTCACACGCATAACAAATACATTATACAAAACAGAAAAAGTTATATATTAGAACCATTCACAGCTAGTAAATAAGTAATAATTAAATCCAACATCAAATAATACCCCCAAATCTCCACAGAAGGAAAGATTAAACACACACCAAGCACCAACAACACAAAGCTGCAATTGCTAAAATAAATTATTAGCATGAATATTACCAATTAGCTCATAAATATGATAGAAGGGTCGCAGCAACACTCGTCGATCAAGCAGCAACAGCACAGAGCTGCAAGACTACAAAACAAAACATAAAATTTGTAAGAAAACACAACTTAGCTATTTCAATAATTAATTATGCATATAGCATAATTTTGTCAAAAGAAACTAAATAGCATAATTAACTAATTTATATTCAACACGATTATTAAACTGAGACCCACCATCCTTCTAGGAAACCTGTGTTTCTCCGTGGCGGCGGTGGTGCGGCGTATTGTGGATACTGTGGTGGGGCAGCCACCGGTGGGCCTTGATAATATCCTATGGCATGATCAGAAATAATATTTGTCATTATATCATGTGGATATAGCGAGCATTGTAAATGCAGATTATTATTGTCTAATGGAAATCATGCCAGTTTATATATATATATATATATATGAGATAGGCTAATGTGCTTTCGGTAGCATATGGACCGAAATACACACGGTCCAAATTTGAAATTTCAAAATCCAAAAAGTCGATCTGAACCGTTCATCTTGTTCTCCATATTAATATGTGCTTGGAGACCAAATTTAACATTTTTCTGAATTTTTTTACTATTTATTAAGCCACTTTGAAAATCGTTGATCCAACGGTTTTACTGTTTTGTTAAGCCACCGTTGGATTAGCAATTTTCAAAGTGACTTAATAAATAGTAAAAAAAATTCAGAAAAATGTAAAATTTGGTCTCCAAGCACATATTAATATGGAGAACAAGATGAACGGTTCAGATCGACTTTTTGAATTTTGAAATTTCAAATTTGGACCGTGTGTATTTCGGCTCATATGCTACCGAAAGCATATTAGCCTATCTCTCTGTATATATAAGTAGCTAAAAGGCTACCTGTTTATCAAATTAGTTATTTAAGAGGAAACCTCAAATAAAGAAAGATTAACTGGCAAGTATTATGTGAACTTATTTTGCAATTTTGTCAGGAACAAAAGTGGATCAACAACTTTATTTAAACAAGTAAAAACGGAAAGCTTGACATTTCTTTCCATGTGAGAACTTTTTAAAGAGGAAGCAGAGCAAAGAAAAGGAGAAAAGAAAGGAACCAGATGCTTCTAAGCATCTTTTCCATTTTTACTTTACTTCTACATAACTAGATTGCCATTTTCATTTCTTCAAGATTTAAAAAAAAAAAAAAAAAAGATTTCAAGTTCTTTTGATTCTTTCAGTTTCTATATTTACTATACGAATTTCAGAGGAAAGATATGTAAAAACAGGGGCAAAACTAAAAAAGAAAAAGAAATTAGATTGGAGGACCAAAAAGATAAAATTAAAATACATAGTGTGGTAGCTGCAATTTGAATTCTAAGTCTCCACAATCACATAGTGGAATTCTAACTACTAGGGTGGCTAAGCGCCCTTTGGGTTGTATTAAGATCCATCCCACTGTATAGTGGTATGGATATGGTTTTGAATTTTATTTATATAAATAGTAGATATATACCATATAGTTTAATATATATATTATGAAAATATTTATGTATATATCTACGGATATCCGAATATCCGATATCCGATCCGTATTCGTATCCATTTTTTTCTGTATCCGAACAAAAAAACGGATACGGATATGGCTTTACCACTATCCAATCCGTGTCTGATCTCTTTTCAACCCCAAATGCTAGCTTTTACAACAAAAAATAATTAATATAGCCTATATGGGTATTTGCTGCAAGAATGTCACAGATAATTAAAGAAACAATAATGTTATAATTTCCATCATGTGTGCTGAAATCACACTATGATCTACTCCAAACAGGTTGAAATAGTTCTATATATCCACAGTTCAATTCTTCCTTTATCAACCCGGTGCTACCTTTTTCGATGCAGAACTTAAAAACCATTTGTGCAGTAGCATAACCAACAAATTGCTCTCAAATTATATTGTTTTTTTTTTTTGGTAATTCATAAGGAATTATTGGCATCCCTTCCGTTTACATAGCAGCGACTAGAGTTGTAATTTAGAGAAATTAAGATATCACTGGAGTTCATAAAATCAAATAGAAAGAGCTCAAGTGACTGAACTGAATTCTTACTGTTTGATCTCATGCACAATTTAAGACTTGAAATCAATACAGAAAGAAACCTACTAATATTCAACTTGTACAAAAATTCTACCAATCTAAATGAACACTGATAATCATGACAAAACTATGTATCAGTAAAAAGGAATTGAAGGGCAAATAGAAGCCAGAAGTACCTTGAGCAGGATAAGGATAAGCGTACTTGGGATCATTCATCTCTCACGCAATCTAATCTGGTAGAATCAATTCACCAAAATAGCTAAAGAGGTCGATTTGCTCTCGCCGCTTCCAAATTTAAAGCGAAAAGACGGGATATGGAAAGAAGGAATTGGAGTGGTTGCGTCAAAGTGGGATTTGGTACCAAGTTTGTCAATATATAGATGTTCCTTCTTTTAAAAGGAAAAAGATGTTAAACATGGGGATGCTAGTAACTTCCTAAGAATTATTTACCACAATACCACTTTCCAGGAACTCTACAATCTTTATTTATGCACTTATAATTTTACAAAAAAGAAGTTAAGCACGGGAGGAGTTATTATGGCAACATGCATATATATCGCGTACCAATCCGTATTATTATGTTTTATTTTTTTTAAATTCAACCATATGAATATGTATTAAGAGATTGTTTTTTCTATTTTTCGAATAGTTTTACTATTGTTGTAGACAGGTAAAAAATGACTACTTTGAAATAGTCTAAAATCTTTAGATCAAGTGATTTTTTATAATTGTAATAAAAGTATAGTAACAATATTCTAAAAAAAGATAAATGTAGTCTCTAAATACATTTTCGTATGAAAATAATGTTGAATGGTTTAGAACGAATATTTGAAATTTGAAAGTTAAGATATTGGTCTATACTCTACATACTGATATGCATAATTATGCATAGTAATTAATGTAATGTGAGCTGATTTGTAATGTGATTTACATGTAAGCTTATAAAATCTTAACTATATTGTAACTAATACAATTTCCTTCATTGAAAGATTGTATGTTCGAAATCCATCTAAAATATTTTTATGAATTTTTAAAATTAAAAAACCTAACTGTATTTAAAAATAATAATAATTTTCTAAGAAATCAAAATATAAACAGAACAAATGCTTTTTTTTTCAAGTTTCTTTAGTGTATTTAAGACTAAAGCATTAATAGATATCATAAACTCAATTATGCATCTTTTATAAGTTTCTAGTGATGGGTCTGTAAATTCTTTTTTTTTTTAATAAAATTAATGTATTATAACTCTAATTTTTATATTAGTCTTCATACATCAAAATTATTTTTTTCTCTATCTTGAATATAAATCTTAGTAATTCATGAGTCCATGCTAATTTTGTGCTCCAAATTCATTTTGTTGAAAATTTAATTACTGAATATATTTAAATTAAGAATCTAACCATATATTTAAGTTACTAAATATATTTAAATTGTCAGCACTTGAAATTACTTCAAAAGATTATTTTTTTGAGTAACCGCAATTGGTTACATTGTTTGTTGAGGATTGTGAGAAATAACCCTCTGATGGATATACATTAATACATGTGATTGCGAAAAAAATTAAAAATCAAATCAAATCAAAACACCCTAGAACATAACAGAAACATGATGATCTTCTTAATCATCTCAATCTTCTTTGATTTGTATAATTACTTCAAAAAATTATTATATTCAACTACTAATGGAACAAATGTGGTGACGGACTTATGAATCTTTTTCATTGCTCTAACAATTTTTTTTAGATTTTGTATGATTTCTTTTTAATGTTATTCATATCTGCCTAAAACCAATTATGATGAGATTGACAAGATTAAAATGATAAATCCATAAACTTATAGACTGTAAAATGAACATGATATAATGTTTGCTCATCTAATTTGTGCATTTTCTGTGCTAGGTTTTTTTTATGTTAAATTTCGCCTCTTTTTTTTTTTTTTTGCGTGGCAATGGAGCTGAGATTTAAGAATTTTAGCGTGATTCTACAAAAGTATTGCAGAGTAAGAGAGGTTCTACAATAGATGCACACCGACAAGTGGGACCCAATGGCTCTGGGACCATGTAAATCCTGGACTAGTGTAGAGAATTGGTTACACAAGTCTAGAACAATCCGCACTATGAGATCTCCCGTACAAACTAGAAAGTCATATTTACAAATTATTTGAATTTTGAACTGATACAACGAGTGAGGTTACGAACTTACGGTACTTTGCAATGTGCGGTGGTCTGTGCTATTGATATGTATCTTTGTTCGAAAGGTGTAAATAATTAATTTGAACAAGATGTTCTTCATTTGAAAATGCGCTTACATTTTTTTTAATTGTTTTACTATATTTTTAAATATGTCAAAAATTATTATTTTTGAATAGTTCAGGATCTTTAGCTTATTTGATTTTCTACTTTTTTTTTAATATAAAAATGATATTAAATCGTTCAAATCGACTATTAAACGAACTTGAATCGAACGAGTTAATTGCGAATTTGTTTTGAAATCGAAGTCAATCGAATCACAAACTACGAGCTTTATTTAACAGTCATACTGTCCTTAGTTATTTTTTGAAAATTAGATATAGCTTAAACTAAGCATTGCATTGAATCTTATATGATCATATCAGATACCTATTTGTACCTATTTGAAATAAAACCTTAATTTTGCACTGAGCCACTGATGTTGCTCTAATTTGAACGGTACATGTTAATTTGAGATTTAAACTTAAATAGTCCGCAAACCAATTTTGAACGAACTATACCCATTTTGAGTTTGAATTTGAATAAGATCAAACCGAACTAATTTAATTTGTTTCAGAACAAACTTCAATCAAACAAGTTAATTGCAAACTTTTTTTTTCAAATCAAAGTCAATCGAATCACAAACTATTAGCAGCCATAGTTGGAACACGGACATAATTTTGCCATCCAAGAGATCTTCCCTTCGGATCACCAAATCATCTAGCATGCCACATGTTGAATATATTTTACCAAGACGAAATTTAAATGTGAACTAAATACAAATTTAAATTTATATAAAATTAATACTTATAAAATATGGGATAATACGAAACACTCAAACCGAAGGAAAAATGTCTGTTACTGTTAGCATCCCCTCTTTGAACTATGAGCACAAAATTTGCTGACCAAATTGTGATATGTGGGAAATTTTGGTAACCTCCTAAAAATATTTTTTTGAGTAAGAAATAGGAGTCAAGCTCCTATTTTATTAACCGCAATTGGTTACAACCATTTAAAGGGTTTTGAGAAGGAACTCTAGTGTGGATTTACAGATGGATGAAAAAAACAAAAATAGAGAAAACAAACAAGAAAAAAGAAAAAAAGAGTAAAGAAAGCGAAAAATAACAAAGTACAACAAATGAAAAGGTTAATTTCTTCTTGCATATAATTCTTCAATCTTCAATCTTCATTCTTCATTATTCAGAAAGTGTCACTGAGATCTAACTTCTTCAACTAAATCGTTGACTGTTTTATATTGCTCTCTAAACAATCGAGCACACCGTTCTCTCCAAAGGACGAATTGCGAGATGAGAATCAATGCTCTGCCTTCTTTCGGTATTGACCTGTTTACCAATTTTGCTATGATATCATTTCCAGAAGTCAAGAAGCCGTGGTGATTTGGCAACAACCTGGTCTCCACCAATTGATAAACTTCCCTTGAAACCATGCACTCGTTAAAGATGTGAGTTGTTGTTTCAATATTCGCACGACACAAGTAACATATACTCACCAAACTAAAACCTCCTAAAAATATTTAACAGAAAATAAATCGTTATTTTCAGTAAGCCAAAATTTCAATGCACGAACAATGTCAACCAAACTAACAGAGACGAGATTTAGAGAAGAGAGAGAGAAGGAAATTGACTTTGAATGAAATGTTTTCATTAACCTCAGTATGATACAGTGCCCTGGTTTATATATACCAGGTAGTAATCGAAATACAAGAATACAAAGGAATATGCACTATAACAGAAAATGTAACTAACAGCTAACTAACTCATCTAATACCCCCCCTCAAGCTGCACCAGGAGTGTCACGGAGAGTCAGCTTGTCTCGGAGAAAGGCAAGGCGCGTACCAGACAGAGCCTTTGTGAATAAGTCAGCAAGTTGGTCTTTTGAGGAAATGAACCGAACATCAAGTTGTTTATTGGCAACCCTTTCCCGTACAAAGTGATAATCAATTTCTATATGCTTCGTACGAGCATGAAAGACGGGATTGGAAGCTAAGAATGTCGCACCAAAGAGTCGGGTTTGACTTGAGCGGAACATGAAGTTCGCAAAGAAGTTGTTGAAGCCATACTAACTCAGTGCATGCCCCGGCCATGCTCATATATTCGGCCTCCGTGCTTGACCTAGAAACCGTCGATTGCTTCTTTGAACCCCAAGAAAGCAAGTTCGATCCAAGAAATATACAAAATCCCGAGGTAGATCGACGATCATCCGGGCAACCGGCCCAGTCCGCATCGGAGTAAGCATGAAGGTCAAGGGAAGAAGTAGCGCTAAAATGAAGTCCAAGATGGATCGTGCCTTTGGGATACCGCAAAATGCGCTTGACGGCACTCCAATGCTCTTCGGTAGGTGAGTGCATAAATTGAGAAGCCTTATTGGCGGCATAGGAGATGTCGGGCCGAGTAATCGTGGCGTATTGAAGAGCACCAACAATGCTTCGATAGGTATGTGGATCGGTCATTGGGTTGCCTTCAAATTTAGAAAGTGGATCACCCGAAGAGAAAGGAGTAGAGCATGGTTTAGCGCCATCCATTTTGGAGCGAATAAGGAGATCTCGAATGTATTGCGGTTGAGAGAGAGTGACACCTTTGGAATGAGAAGTGACTTGGATCCCCAAAAAGAAATGTAAGGGACCTAGGTCTTTGAGTGAAAATTGGGAGGCAAGAGAGGCAATGAGAGATGTGACAAGGGAAGGATCGGACCCGGTCACTATAATATCATCGACATACACCAAAACAATAGTAATGGAAGAAGCATCACCACGAATAAAAAGAGACGAGTCTGATTGAGAGGCTTTGAAACCAAGATTGGTAAGAGTGGAAGCCAATTTGTGAAACCATGCGCAAGGGGCTTGTTTGAGACCGTAGAGTGTCTTTTTAAGAAGGCAAACATGAGCCGGGTAAGATGGATCCACAAACCCCGGTGGTTGAGTCATAAAGACTTGTTCTTGAAGATCGCCATGGAGGAAAGCATTGTTGACATCAAGTTGCCGTATCGGCCAATGATGAGCGGTGGCAAGAGAAAGAACTACACGGATTGTGGTTGGCTTGACCACTGGGCTAAACGTCTCATGGTAGTCTAGACCGGCTTCTTGATTATACCCCTTTGCCACAAGTCGAGCTTTAAACCTCTCAAGGGATCCATCGGACTTTCTCTTGACTTTAAAAATCCATTTGCATCCAATTGCACGATGATTTGGATCGGGTGGAACTAAGACCCATGTGCCATTTTTGGCAAGCGCATTAAACTCTTGAGACATAGCCTCACGCCACTCGGGTCGTTTATTTGCCTCAGTGAAGGAAGTAGGCTCATCAAGTGAGGCGGAAGGAAGAGGATGCTTGGTAGTGATATACGTCTCATGATCGGGAAATTGTTTGGGACGTCTAGTATTATCACGGTGCCTAGTAGTCATGGGATGCACAGCACTCGAAGAAGGATTGACTGGAGCTGCTGGAGAAGGTGTAATCGGTCCAGAGAGCCCCCTGTTGGGTTGAGTGGAAACAGGTGCACTGGAGGTGTTCGGGTAGGAGGCAACTGGAGATGAATTGAGGCTGCTGCTTGGAGTTTGGTGCGCAACAGGGAGAGGCTGAATAGAATGCTGCACTGGGCTCGGCCTAGAAGAAGCAATGGGCTGAACAGGCCTAGTCAAAACTGGGCTTGAAGAGGTAACATCTAAGGCCGAACTGGGCTCTGGTGGAGCAGAAAATGCAGCAGCTTGAGACAGTGAAGGAATTTCACGGCAGTAAGTGGGAGAAATGAACGGCAGAGAGGAAAAAGGAGGCTCAGCAGGTGGTGAAGTCACAGCAGAGCCTGCAGAGGTAGTGGCGAAAGGAAAAACCGTCTCATTAAACCGGACATTTTGACTCACATAAATCCGATTTGTTTCAACATGAAGGCACTTGTACCCTTTTTGAGTTTGACAATACCCCAAGAATACACATGATAGAGAGCGAAATTGGAGTTTGTGCGAGTTGTAGGGTCTAATTAAAGGAAAACATCGACATCCAATGACTCGAAAGAACTTGTAATCCGGTTCTTTGTTAAATAGAAGCGTGAAGGGAGAAGTATGAGGGGAAGTAGTGGGAGGTAGGCGGTTGATGATAAACACGACACTTTGGAAGACATGATCCCAAAGGTCTAAGGGAAGTTATGCATGAGAGATAATAGCAAGGCTAAGTTCAACCACATGTCGATGTTTGCGTTCCGCTAAGCCATTTTGTTGAGGGGTATATAGGCATGATGTTTGATGAAGGATTTGAGGGAAAAGGCGAGTGAGGGGCTTATATTCGGTTCCGCCATCCGATTGAAGGATCTTGATCGTGGTATTGAATAAGTTCTCAACTTGGCATTTAAATTGTGTAAACACCTTCACAAGTTCATCTTTAGAATGAAGAAAATAAATCCACGAAAATCTAGAAAACTCATCAATAAAATGCACATAATAACGAAAACCGTTCTTAGAGACAATTGGAGATGGTCCCCATAAGTCCGAATGTACCACATGTAAAGGAGAGGTAGCATGAGTAGAAGAGGGAAAGAAAGGCAAAACTAACTCATCTAATACAAACCATCTTCACTTAAGCCGTAAGAAAAATAAGAAGACACAACACACACACACACACACAAAAGACAGTGCTAACGATACAAAAAATATATTATTCAAAAACATGAAAAACGTCTATTTTATACCATTCACAGCTAGTAAGTAAGTAACAACTAAATCAAAGAATTAAATACACACATGTTATTACAACAAAGAATTTATTCATTTAAATTTCAAACTCATAACTTCTCACATCATAAATCATATGCCTTTGTCACTAAATCAAAGACTAATTCTTATATATTACCGATTATCAGGCCATGAATAAGAGGGACGGATCGCAGCAACACGTACACCCGTCAAGCAAGCAGCAAAAGCACATTGTTGCAATACTACAAAACACAAAATAATTCTCGTAAAAAAACAACTTAGATATGTCAATAATTAATTGAATAGCAAATCTTGTCAACAAAAATAATCAATAGAATAACTTTGTCAAACAAAAAATAGCACAATTAACTAATTTATGAGGCTATATATGATAAATATATGCATATTATACACATACTCCTGCTATCAATCTACATCTCCATTTACAAAGTTCATACAGTCACACCAAATTTTAAAATTTCTTAGAATTCTTTTACCACTTTTTTAGGTAGATAAAAAAAAAAAGTACTTTCGGATGGTCAAGAATCTTTCAATCAAGTAATATTTTTCTTATAAAAAAAATAGTAAAATAAAATAAAATTTTGTAATAGAGATCATCATGTATTCATATCGATATTCATATTGATTATCTGAATTTTAAAAATAGAGATATCATATGAGTCCATAGCATGTAATATGCATCTTACTGTAACCCCACGCATTCCACATGACTATTTATTTAATTAGCCTAATACAGTCAGCATCAACACTTAAAAATAAATAATAAATTGAGACACACCATCCCTCTATGAAGCGTGAGCTGTTCTGTGGGGGCCGCGGTGCAGAGTAATTGGGAGCCGACCGCGGTGCGGAGTAATTGGGATACTGTGGCGGGGCAGTTACCGGTGGACCTTGATTATGTCCTGTGGCATGATCAGAAATAATATTTGTCATTATATCATGTGGATATAGCTGTTGAGTAGTAAATTCAGAACAAATGCACATTATTTATGTCGAATGGAAATCAACTAAGTTAGTTTTTCTTTTTCTTTTTCTTGATAAATTAGTCAAAAGGCTACCTGTTTATCAATACAGGTGGATTAAATAAAGAAGAAAAATAAACTGGCAAGCAGCCCTTCATTTAAATGTTAGCTCTAAAAGAATATCAAATTCATATATTATGTCAAATTATTTTGCAATTTGTCTATAACAAAAGTAGATCAACAGTTTCGTACTTTCGTTTTAGCAAGCAAAAAGGACTTGATTGAAATTTTCTATTTCATGTGAGCACCTTTGAAAATGATTCCGCACATGCATCTCTTCTACAAGGAGGAAGGAAAGAAAAGAAAAGGAGAAGATAAAAAGATGCTTCTTTTCCCTTTTTTCTTTACTTTCTCTATTAAAAACTAGATTGCCTTTTTCGTTTGTTGAAGAAGACTTCAAGTTGTTTTGTTTCTTTTCAACAAATTGCTCTCAAACTCTATCATTACACAAGTATTTGACATACTTTACATATACCATTTGAAAAATAAAAGTAAAAAGGAATTGAAGAGCAAATAATAAGAAGTACCTTGAGCAGGATAAGGAGAAGCGTACTTGGGATCATTCATCTCTAACTCGGTCTAATCTGGTAGAATAAATCAATTCACCGAAATCACGAAAGAGATCGATTATTTGCTCTGATCAGCACTTCCAAATTTCAAGCGAAAAAAACAGGATATAGAAAGAGGGGAATTGGAGAGGTTTGTTGTGTCAAGGTGGGATCTGGTAGCAAAATTGTCGATGAGATATAGAAATGAAAAAAATGCTAGTCTCCGGGCGTTCAACACTCAAAAGATATTGACAGGTGGGACTATGGGAGTATGTGTGAATTGTGACTGCTAACTAAGAATTTTTTTCATAAACCATAAATAATTAAATGAATTTTACGGAACCAATATGATGACTTTTTAAAAAAAAAAAATCATAAGGACCGTGGGAACCCCACGGTCTCAATCATTTTTTTTTTTTATAAAACAGAATTTTTAAATTTTTTTGTATTAAAATATTAGAAATGTTGAATATATTTATTTGAAAATAGATGAAATACAATATAATTTGATTTATTAGAAAGACTGCAACAAATAACCTAGATCAATATTTTCAGGTCGGGTTTTTCGCGGCCGTAAGAAAAAATAATATATTTCTTTATGTGTCATTGGAAAAAAATAAAAATGCTTAGATTTTGAGTTATTGATCCCGGTTCAAAAGTCACTTCTAGGTAATCCAAAAAATATTGTGATCCTTCTAGTACATTTAATTTATGAAAAGTTGTATCTATTTTTGAAAAAAAAAACAAAAACTTTAAGTTATTTAATGATTGTTATTCAAAAAGAATTCTCAAAATAGATACAACTTTTTATAAATTAAATGTCCTAGAAGGATCACAATATTTTCTGGATTACCTAGAAGTGTCTTTTGAACCAGGATCAATAACTCATAATCTAAGCATTTTTATTTTTTTTCCAATAACACATAAAGAAATATATTAATTTTTCTTACAGCCGTGAAAAATCCGACCTGAAAAATATTGATCCGGGTTATTTGTTGCAGTATTTCTAATAAATCAAATTATATTGTATTTCATCTATTTTCAAATAAATATATTCAACATTTCTAATATTTTAATACAAAAAATAAAAAATTTCTGTTTTATAAAAAAAAAAAAATGGTTGAGACCGTGAGATTTCCATGGTCTGGGGAGAAGGCAATTGTGACACCGTGGGAACCCCACGGTCCTTATGGTTTTCAAAAAAAAAAAAGCCATCATATTGGTTCCGTAAAATTTATTTAATTATTTATGGTTTATAAAAAAAATTCGCTAACTAACTGGATAGAATTCATTACCAGAAAATCAGGAAAATTATTATACGTTTTTCTGACCGCAGATTGCTAAAATCTTTTGGTCTTTAATTAAAATTTTACAAAAGGAAGTTTGGCAGTTGGCACTAGTAAGTACAATATATTTTTTTTGAAGAAAAGTGAATCAATTCATCGTTTTTTATTAAGGAAAAATTTCTAGTATACCTATACAAACTTTCAAATCAGCCAATATCCCCATAATAACACTATAATATCTAATATCCCCATACAAACATAACTTTCTTTCTTGTATCCCCTTTCTTTTTATTTAACCTTTATTTAATTATTTTGAAAATAAAATAGACAACTATACCCTTCTCTCTCCTTCCCTACCTCCTCCACTTTTATCCAGTGTTATTAAAACCGGACCGGACCGGCCGGTTCGTCCGGAAAAAAATCGGAACCGTAGTTAGATCCGGTTTGGTTCTTTAATTAGACCGTGTAAGTACCAGAACTGTTAAAACCCGGGTCATTTGACCGACTTTTGATTAAAAAACCAGTAAAACCGTGTTTAAAAAACCGGTTCTTAACGGAGCCAAAAAAACTTATTAAATCTCCTTGCAAAAATTACGTTTCATTTGGCTCTTTCCTTTCACTTCTCTCATACGATTGGAAAGAGATCAAAATATGCAAATAATTAGAACGATTCATGGAAACAGGATCCCTCCACAAGCACATGGACCAACTCAGATTCTCAAGGTTCAAAGTTCAAGCAAAAAAATCTACAAAGACAACTCAAGCTGAAGCAACAATGGTCCATATCGTCATCCAAAAGCCCAATCTGTAAGTTCTCGAGTAAATACTAACACTAATTGATGAATTTGTGTTTGTATATGATAGTTGAACTACTCGTATTTGGTTAACACCCATTGAATAATAAATGCCTCTAACGTGTTTGACAAAATGCTTAAATGAACATTTCAGGACGAAGTAATGATACACTACGAGTTATTTGAGTGACATGTTATTCTTAGGTAAAAGTTGTATGTTTTATCTAAGAAAATATATATTCTCATTATTTCTTGTTAGAAGAGTTAGATGCCAAAGTAAATATCTAGATGGACTTGGAAATATTAATTTATAACTATTTTAAAAAACCAGCGGTTGAACCAATCGACCTACCGGTTCGACCAGTAAACCATTGACCCAAAGCTTTACCGGGTCAATGTCCGGTCCGGTTTTAATAACATTGCTTCTACATGCTGTATAATTATACAATATATCACATAAAATATATCAGTTAACTACAAAACATCCAACAATTATTTGAAGTGGTCACATAATAGTTAGAAAAAGATTGCAACTTGCACAACATGACAAAATAAATGTACTTTCAAACTGTACTTATAGGAAGTTATTGGCAGTTAGAGTTAGTTATTAGTGGTTATTAGCGGTTATTGGCACTAGGTTGAATCTTGTATATACTGTAAAATTGAATCTTGTATACTGTAAAATTGAATCTTGTATACTGTAAAATTGAATCTTGTATACTGTAAAATTGAATCTTGTATACTGTAAAATTGAATCTTGTATACTGTAAAATTGAATATTGTATACAGTAAAATTTTCAATTGAATCTTGTATACTGTAAAATTGAATCTTGTATACTGTAAAATTGAATCTTCTACATAGTAAAATTGAATCTTGTATATTGTAAATGTACAATTGAATCGTCTATATTGTAAAATTTTCACATAATATTGTAAATTTTCAATTGAATCTTGTATATTGTAAAATTTCTAAAACTAAACCATAAAATATTGTAAAATGTAACAAATGCTACATTTCAGTTTAAACTACAACCTACAAAGAATCATGTATACTGTAAACTTGCAAAATATAAACCATAAAATAATACCATGTATACTCTAAAATTGCTAAATCTATACATACATCCATCATCACACAAAAAATCTGTTCACCACAAAACAACATATGTTCACCACAAACAACATCTGTTCAACACAAGATAAACATATTCACCGCAACATTCAGAATAGCATAATAGCAACAAAAAAACTATAGACAAATAACTTTTACATTAGAAACCTCTTGTGTTCATTGTTCGGATGAGTAAGAAGTCTCTCTATCATCTCTTTCCTCCAGATTTTCACAAGATGAATACTGTAAAATTACAAGATGAATACTGTAAAATTACAAGATGAATACTGTAAAATTACAAGATAAATACTGTAAAATTAACAAATCATCTCTTTCTTTCAGATTTCCACAAGATGAATACTGTAAAATGACAAGATGAATACTGTAAAATGACAAGATGAATACTGTAAAATTAACGAGGCAATACAGTAAAATTAACAGATCAATACTCCATATCGCCTCTCTATCATCTCTTTCCTCCAGATTTCATTTGAAATGCTAGATTTGTTACTGCATACAACGAAAACAACAAATTCAACAGAAATAACTTACTAGATTTGAATGTTCCTCCAGATTTCATTATGTGACCCTGATCAGAGAGATCGGAGAGAGTAGATAGAAGGAACAGCAAGAGAAGAGAGAACGATGACACAGAGACAAACAAATTTGTTTTGTCGAACCATCGAGGAGTAAGCGCACAGCTTGACTGGGGCGGAGGTGGTCTCGCCTTCCAACGGGAGGCGGTCGATCTCAACGTAGATGTGAGATTTGACGATGACGATCTGACTGGACAGTGTAGGGAGCGGGCGGGAAGAACAGTGGCGGAGGGAGCAGCAGAGATGATTCAAAAAATGAAAATAAACAATCGGGGAAGAAGAGAGGTTTAAATAGGCATGAGAGCCGTGGTTTAACGGTGGGGAGCAAATTTAGTTAAACTGGGAGTGGATAATGCTTGTGGACAAATGGTGGACAAAACATGATGGACAAGAACCTTTTCTCTTATTTATATTCTAGAAATTTCTACCAAAATTACATCATTCTTACTTAATTTAGTGAAGTGCATGCTCTTATAATTTCTTTTATAAAGAGTCTGGTACATTTCAGCTAGGGCTGCTAATGAGCCGGATTGGCTCATGAGTCAATGAATTGGACAGTTCAATATTTTATATTGAGTGGGGTTCTAAATTGAAAAAAAAGTCCGAACTTGACTCGGGCCGAATCCGAGCCGAGCTGAGCCGGTTCATGAGCCCATCGAGTCTCCTCGTCCATTCTCTTGATCTCCCGCTTCTGTCACTGGGTAAAGTGAGATGGAAGGGAAGGTGATCAGCCGTGGGACTCAAATTTGACCTCCGTCAGATCCGTAGCTGAGTTAAATCACGCACGCAGAATCACAAATCACTGGACTTGACCTAAGCTCGGGGGGGGGGGGGGGGGGGGTGCATGAAAGTATTCATCAATTTTATGAAAGAGAGGATGCAATTGGAGAAAACAGTCCTTATTCATCATTTTAATTGGAATTACATAAAAGTTAAGAGTGATTGAGGACAGACAAACAGTAGGATTGGAATAAAAACCATTACAAACAGAATTTACATGCTTCTGTGAAGATTTTCAAAAAAGAAATAGAATTCACATGAGCCCATTGCCTCTGAGCCGAGCCAAGTATTCACATAGGCTGAGTTAAGACGGATTTTTTCTTTCAAAACCGAACCGAGTTGAATCTGAGATATGTTATGCTTCTCTCATTGAGTCTTTGAGCTGAACCAAGCTCATTAGCAGGCCTAATTTCAACATTTTTTAGATGTTTTTCTCGAAAGTTGCAATTATGTAGAGTTACACAACTCACGCTACTGTCGGTTCAATGCTCACTTATTATAGGAGGAGGACACAAGCAGATGAAAGTGACACTCAATTTAAAAACCATAAAAAGTATATTTTTTTTAATCGCTGATTGGCATATAATGCAAATGAGAAAGACTATTCAATGATATAAGTATGACATGTAGTTAATACAACTTGACATAGAAGTTAAACTGAGAATGACAAGTAATCAAGAAGATGGCGATGATCATATATAATGTGTTGTTCCAACTAGTTCTGAAAAAAAGTATACATTTGTGTTTTTTTTTTTTATATGTTTTAATTTGCTTATGAGTCGTGACGATAAGAATGAAGCCAACAACTTAATCCAAAAAGACCAATCTTTTTTATATATAGCATTAAAGAAAATATAAATATAAATTGAACTCGTAGCACAGTTTGTAATGAAATTCATAATGTATCATAGTCTGGATAAATTGTCCTGGCCAATAAAACATAATGCTTCGTACTGGTTGATGGTTCTTTCTTTTTCTTATTTTGGAACTGCTTACCGCTCAAGTATCGCAGCAGAAAATTAACTTGTTATTTTTTAGTCTCCAGCCACTTATTTTTCTTTTGGTACTGTTCATTTCTGCACTGGGACAATTCCAAAGTTTCGTACCAACCCTTTGTAGACGAGATCATAGCAAGCTAAGTCGTCCCTAGTAAAATGGTAATGCCAATGTCCATCACTCCTCCTTCCACCGCACTTGACATCGTACCAACTCTTGCAGAAATTCATTAACACATATACATATAAAGAAGAAAAGTTTACGCATCTCCATTCAAAAATATCATATTCATATCAATTCCTTTATATTAACTTATATTTTCAAAATTCTCAATATTAAAATTTATTCAACAATTTGCTCTTTATTATTGCTTTCAAGGTTCAAAAAGTGACAATTAATCGGAATTATTTAGTTGCAGTTCTAATAAGTCTTACAGGTAATAATGAAATTATCTTAAAAACAGTATTTCACACGATCACATAACAAAATTTAATTATAATTTATTTTCTGTAACTATCCGAATACATTTTTATGTTTTAAAGTTAATTTTATTGGATGCAAAAAGAGAAAATAATTGGAGTTCTTCCAAATAACCGTCCCTTTAGGCCGCAAAGATTAGATTGTTTTTGAGACAGCGCGCATGAACTGTGTGAAGCAAACTGTCCATCCTTTGCTTTGCTGGCACGAATCAATCCGAACATGCTACCAATGGAAATTTCCCACGAATGATGCTACAAATTTAATTTTATTAATTTTTAAATGCTACTAGCAAAAAGAATCCGCAATAAAGACAACAAACAACTTTGGAGTAGTGGACGCTACTTATTTTCTCCAACTGGTGAAAAGATCACTTAACTGCCAACTACCTAGGAATCAATGCTCTAATCTCGTCATGCGGATTATCGTATATTTTTATAACTAATCATCTATACTCTTTTTTTTTTTTTTTTTTTTTTTTTGAGAATCCTCTATACTGTTCGAATTCGGATTAGGTGAGATAGATGATAAAGTTCATAAAGAATTCTAAAGAAGAAAGAGAATTTAAGAATGGAGTGTCTTGAATTATTTCATTGATCTCAGCAATCTTTGTTCCAGAGTAGATCTATCTCTATATATAGACTTCACAGTACATCTCATAACTAACTAGCTACTTGACTAACTGAATTCGGTTATCACTAATTCTAATTACATCATCTGTTGACTTCTCTTGACCTTGGCTTCCAGTGGCAACCATACTGGACACTTCCAGTGTATTCCTATAATTAGTTCATGATTTACATGATATCAGACTTATTGGGCCCATTTGTCGGTGAGTAACTGAGTATCTTTGGTAGAACTTCGCTAACTCTACAATTTTTATTTTTATTTTCTAAAATCACGCTAAAATCCTTAAATGTCAGCTCCAATGACACGCAAAAAATCTTAAACTGGCGAAATTCAATATAAAAGATGCAACCTACCATCAATTCATCATAACATTTAGCTAAAAAAGTGCACAAATTAGCTTGACAAATGTTAAATCATGCTCATTTTTCAGAAAAAAAGTTTATATATACATAGATCACTTTATTCATAAAATTATTTTAAATTTCGTAAGCATACACGTAAATCACACGTGATAAAACAGTTCAGTATTAATTGTATACATATATTGTACTTATTAGCGGAATCGGAGAATTTCGTTGGGGATTTTTTAGAGATCCTTTTAAGTTTGGTGGATGGGAGGGCAATATCCATCGTCTAATGTATGGAGAAGAGGGAAGCCAATATGCTCCTTTTCTTGAGAAAAGGAGGACCCTTCTATTCTCTAATCCGAACCGTTCAACATCGATCAAACGGCTTCAATTTCTTTTTAACATGGCACGAATCTCAAAGCACAAATAAATCAGATGTAATTGAAGCCGTTTGATCGATTTTAAACGGTTTGGATTGGAGAATAGGAGGGTCCTCCTTTTCTCAAGAAAAGGAGCAGATTTCATTCCTGGAGAAGAGGACCCACCTAGAAGGGAAGCGGCTGAGTCTGATTGAATTTTGAAACTGTGTGTTAAGAACTGACTTGATAGTTTTTTGTTGTTTTTGATAGTACAGGTGCTAGTGTTACTATTGACTTTTTATCTCCTTTATTATGTCACTTTCTTTTTAGTTTAGATATTAGTAAACTGTTATAGCTATGTTTGTTGTTATTAGTATGCATATGTAGTATTCAGAAGCTATGTGGTATTTTGTTTTTGCATGCTTGCTAAACTGTTAGTTTGTAATATAGTACTTCTCATATTGTATGTAGGTACCTTTTTCAACTACTCTTATGCAATATAAAAGGGCTTTAATAAAAGAGAAAATTTCTAGTGTATATATTCATACAAACTTTCAAAATATCCAATATCTCCATAATAACACCATCATATCTAATATCTCCATACAAACATAACTTTCTTTCTTGTATCCCCTTTCTTTTTATTTAACCTTTATTAATTATTTTAAAAATAAAATAGACAACTATACCCTCATCTCTCTTCTTTTTAAATTAACATACTTCAGTTGAAAGACAGAAAATTAAAGAGAAACCAATTAGGCCCATTTTTTTATTTCTATTATAATTAGAACACCTTGTCTTTTATTTTCCGTAAAGAATTATCTTCATTATTTCGTTATTGTTCATTCTTCTATATATTTATTATATATTTATGTTGATTAGAGAGTAACATAGCAATGTACTGTGAAATAGACGTATTGAACTTATTGTGTTAAAAACAAATTGGATTATCTTTTCTAGATATTTATATTTTGTCATTATTTTGATCATAATTTATTTGCCTCGAAGGTATAATAGATTTAAAAGATGGTCGGAAAAGCTAGGCAAGCTGGAAGTCCAAAATCAAATAGTTGGCTCCAGTCTAATTGACTACTTGAAAGGGGTTTCAATAATAGGGAGAGGTTTTCGTGCACACTAAGAATTTGAGTTCCAGGAAACCTACAAAGTCAATTAAAATTCAATTGCACCTAAGTTGTTTAATGAACTCCAATTCAGTACCAATCCAGATCAGAGTCCGTATGATCAGATGCTATTTAGTTTGATCAATAGAAATAGAGATACAGAACTATCTATTTAATTTGATACAAATATATTACAGGTGCATATTATTCATTAGCTGAATGTAATTGGTTGAGGGGCGTTTAGCTTCGTAATTTCGTTCTGTCTACGCAAATAAAGCACCATGGGATAAAAGCAATGTTATTAAAACCGGACCGGACATTGACCCGGTAAAGCTTTGGGTCAATGGTTTACTGGTCGAACCGGTAGGTCGATTGGTTCAACCGCTGGTTTTTTAAAATAGTTATAAATTAATATTTCCAAGTCCATCTAGATATTTACTTTGGCATCTAACTCTTCTAACAAGAAATAATGAGAATATATATTTTCTTAGATAAAACATACAACTTTTACCTAAGAATAACATGTCACTCAAATAACTCGTAGTGTATCATTACTTCGTCCTGAAATGTTCATTTAAGCATTTTGTCAAACACGTTAGAGGCATTTATTATTCAATGGGTGTTAACCAAATACGAGTAGTTCAACTATCATATACAAACACAAATTCATCAATTAGTGTTAGTATTTACTCGAGAACTTACAGATTGGGCTTTTGGATGACGATATGGACCATTGTTGCTTCAGCTTGAGTTGTCTTTGTAGATTTTTTTGCTTGAACTTTGAACCTTGAGAATCTGAGTTGGTCCATGTGCTTGTGGAGGGATCCTGTTTCCATGAATCGTTCTAATTATTTGCATATTTTGATCTCTTTCCAATCGTATGAGAGAAGTGAAAGGAAAGAGCCAAATGAAACGTAATTTTTGCAAGGAGATTTAATAAGTTTTTTTGGCTCCGTTAAGAACCGGTTTTTTAAACACGGTTTTACTGGTTTTTTAATCAAAAGTCGGTCAAATGACCCGGGTTTTAACAGTTCTGGTACTTACACGGTCTAATTAAAGAACCAAACCGGATCTAACTACGGTTCCGATTTTTTCCGGACGAACCGGCCGGTCCGGTCCGGTTTTAATAACACTGTGTAGAAGTAATTTTACAGTATTCGCGCAAGTCAAAGCTGTGGACAAATGGTGGACAAAAGGCTGTGGACAATTAGACGCTTCCTATAAATAAAGCAACTAAAAAGAAAAATAAAGAAGTTATAATTTCTCCTGATTTAATTCGATTTACAAATGTAGAATTATTTTAAATGTGAAGACTTATAACGGAAGTCCAATTGATTATTAAAGCAACAAACAAGATGTAAAATATCTAATTATTATAAAACACGTGCTAATTTCGAACACTCACTATTCTTACTGTTTATGTGAATAATTCTTTAATGATTTTATGTTTATTACACTATTTTGTGAGGTGATAATATTGTGTTAGTTGCAGTACTATATATTTTGTGATGCGAGTGCGACTAGCTATTATTGCATCTTAATTTTAGCTGACCCTTGACATTTGAACCGAACAATATTAGTAGAGTGAGTCTATGGTACTATGCATATTACGATTTGGCACCGTGCTACGGCTCTATATTTGAGTTTTCAAATCTTAACGGTCGATCCGAACCGTTCATCTTGTTCTCCATATTAATATGTGTTTGGAGACCAAATTTTACATTTTTTGAAAAAATTTTACTATTTTTTTAGATTTATTGAAAATCACTGTTTTTGGATGGTCCAGAATTTTCAGATCAAGTGATTTTCTAAATATCTAAAAAAATAGTAAAAATTTTTCAAAAAATGTAAAATTTGGTATCCAAACACATATTAATATGGAGAACAAGATGAACGGTTCGGATAGACCGTTAGGATTTGAAAACTCGAATATAGAGCCGTAGCACGGTAACAACCCGTGATATGCATAGTACCATAGACTCACTCATATTAATATGTAAAAGGAGGCCATAAAGTATATAAGAGATGGACACTTTAATTGCACGTCTATGAGAAAAATAAAAAAAATATATAATTCGTCTGACGAGGTCGGATTAGGGGCGTAAACGGAGCGGATTCGGAGCGAATAATGCCAATATTATATCTGTATCCGTTTTTCAATGAGCGTATATGGATACAGATATGGATAGTAAACATATATCAAAATTTAAAACTATATCTGTCTTAAACAGATACGGATACAGAGCAAAAAATCAATGGATACGAATTCGAATACGGATACGAAACAAATAATTTATCGGATAATTGAGTTAAGAAAAGTGCATTATTGTAGCACCATCACCAGCAAAAAAAATATTAAATTGAAAAGTATATCGTATTATCATTTATACCACAACCAAGACTAAAATGAATATGAGATAATTTGTAATAACTTTTATCCGGAGCAGTAAAGTTAAAACTGATTGGGAGTAATTTTGGATCTGGATAATTGCGGATACGGATACGAATATCCACCTTCATAAAATTATCCGTATCCGTATCCGCCATTTTTTCATCATATGCAAAAATTATCTGTATCCGTATCCGCAATTATTTGTATACATTTAATTCAGATTCAAATAATCTCCGAATATAGAGTGAATACAGAGCGGATTATCCGTATCCGTTTACACCCCTATCTAATAGGTCCATAGTACCAGGAGTCCAGGACTAGACAAAGACCAGTAAACATCTTTACATTTTTTTTCATTGCAATGATAGTCTCCTTTTTATTCATCTTCTACCGACTTGGAAAATGATTTTATTTTGAGGACTGTGATATTAGTTTATTTTTGTTACATAGAAGTAGGGCTGCAAACGAACCGAACCAAATCGAACATGCTCTAGTTCGAATTCGAATTCGAAATAATTTCGAACCAAATCTAATTCGAAATTGAAATAGATTTCAAACCTAAAAAGCCAGTTCGAATTTGGTTCGGTATAATTCAAACTAGTTCGATTTGATTCGAAATTAGTTCGAAATTGAGGCAATAATCACCAATTAAAGAAGAGGGAGAACTCACCGGACAGACACACCTACTCACTGGAACACCACGATGGCAGGCCAAAGGTCGACGGGAGAATAAGCAGTCAGTTCTTTCACCTAGAGCCGGACTGATAAGGGACGACATCCATTTACTGGTAAGCGGAAGCAAAAAGAAGATTGTCAGATACAAGAGAAAGGGAAATATGCAAATACATCCCCATATTTTTCATTCATCGGAACGAGCGGACAACTTGGATGACCCCCTTTGTTGTTTTCCTTATTTAAATAACTGATGCGAGTGCCGCGTGTTCAGCTTAGTCTAATTTTTTCCAAATTTTTTTTGGCAATTTACAGCCCAATTCGAATCAAATAAACTCACGAACCTATTCGAATCGAATCTGATCAAATTCGAATTCGAAATTGAATTAATTTCGAATCGAACTGGTTTGAATTAATTTCAAACCGAATCTATTTCGAATCGAATTTTTTTCGAATTTTTTCGAATCAAACTCGAATCGAATCACGAACTACGAATTTTTTGTGCACCCCTACATAGAAGTCAAAAGTACTTGATGAAATTCCAGCGAAGTCATAAAATAATCGAGTTTATTTAAAATATAGGAGTTCATTTTAAATGTAAATTTATATTAAACAATCCGGATCTAATCTGACCTATATTGAATTCGGTAAAAAGTGTCCTTAAGCTTTATAACAAGTAGAGATATAATCTGACCCATATTGAAATATTATAAGAGTAGAACTTTAGTGTTCTTAAGCTCACAAAGATTAAATATATTTGATTATATGTTGCTATATATTTAGACGTAGATGTTTGTATGTAATATCATAAAACAAAGACTTGTGATTGAAGAATAAATAATAACAATAGAAACCGCAATACTAAATATAACATTGGACTTGCAATTTTAAATATTTCATAGGTGTTTTTTTAGGAGAAAATATTTCATAGGTTTGAATATTATTTTTAATATTAAATATGAATATAATGTTACTAAAACTGTTAGTTGTCAGTTTGTAAAGGTCAAATAGAGTAGAACTAGGGTGTTACTAAGTTCATTAAGGGTTTGTTCAGCGTTTCTATTGGGAATAGCCAAATAGGAATAGGAATTGAAAATTTTGAACTGAAAATTATTGTTCACGTGGTAAAAAAAAAAAAATTCAGTCTGAGTGAATTTTTTTTTTCCCACGTGAACAGTAACGCGCCGAACAGGACCTAAGTATCTTTGTGAACTCAACTCTAAAATCTATCGGATTGACTTTAAATAACGAATCCGAACCGTTAAAACCTGTCTACTTACAAGTGATGCATTTACATGCAAAAATTTAAAATTTTTGAATTAATTTTTTATAGAGTCGAGTGGTAAAAAAAACATTCAAAAAAGAAATGCATTAAAATTAATTCATAAACCTTCAAATTTTGACTGCTTGATTTTATACTAAATTAATTTGAAAGTTTAAAACTTTTATATGTAGACACATCACTCATAAGATATGAATATTTATCATTTGAAGTCTTTCAAAAAAAATTTGATGAACTTACGATTCAAATATCGCAATTTTTTCACTATATAAATCGGATCGCGGTGCGCTGGATATTTTATTTTGCGTTCGAGTAATGTGGGTGCGGGCCTGCGGGGCACACAAACCTGAAAAACATTCTAAGGGGAAATAGGATCTTGTAATAAGTAAGAGAAAGAAGGCGAATAAGCTTGTCCATAAAAATAAGTGGGCTTTTCTGAACAGACTTTAAGCCATTAAGGCCCAAAAAATGGAATCTCTTCATGCTGGCCCTTAAAAAGCTCCAGTATAACAAACACAAAACCAGGAATATCGTAATGTAATACTGCTAAACAACATAAAGCACATTCCCATCATTAAAATATATGTACAACATCAAAACTCAAATATTGAGCGAAGATGAGGCACAGTTGAAGCACATTTTAAGACAATACAAAATGAAATAAATACAAAAGACATCCTTTTATGTCTTAATATCAAGTTATCAACTCAGAATAACCCGGACGAATACAACTGATAATTTCAGTAATGACACCTTCCAAAAAAGAGAAATATTTTTCCTTTTTAAGTGTTCTTTGGAGTTGGATGATATTTCTGGTTTCCAAATATGATAATATGATGATGTCATTATATGAATATTTCTCTTTCCAAATATGAATCATATTATCATATTATCACCCAATGCCAAATATGAATCATATTATCATACAATTTCATTGAATGATCTTCCATCTTATATCGGTTTCCAGTGAATGTGAATCTATCAAATATTACAGCCACACAAAATGAGAGACAAAATTAGAAACCTGAATACCAGAATACCAGAATTCTGCTATATAGCTTCAGTTGCAGCGGAACCAGAAACCATACTGCCATTGCCATATGTGATCAAACTTAAGTTAATTAATATATATTCTAAGGGTACAACTTTGCAAAAATGAGGCAATTTTTTCCCCATGAATTCAACTATTAACAACAGTCTACTCCACAAACTGTCATAAAATCCTAATACATATATCCATTGATCCTAATGCAAGAAAAATAAAATGATCCACCTCTCTACATATTCCTCCTTTTAATCCAGTGATTTCTAAAGCCCTTCACATCACAGGGTCCTTCGCCGAGCTGTCAAATATGTACCTAACAAAAAAAAGAGGAAAATTCATACCAAGTTTACCCTTCCCCAGTACTACTACTACTTCTGGTACCACCCCTCACATAGCTTCCCTTTAATCCTGCCCAATTCCTCGACCACCTCCCGTGCATTCGGCCGGTCATCTTTATCTCCGGCCACACACCTAAATGCAAGCTCAGCTACAGCCTCTACACTTGCCATCACATTTTCCGGCACTAAAACCGGGTCCACCACTTCCTGCAACTGCCCTTGCTGAATCTTCCCTACTATGTAATCAGCTAAGGCCATCTCTCTCCTGTCTCTACTCACATCCACTGCCCGCATACCGCTCACAAGCTCCAACAAAATAACCCCGAAACTATACACATCACTTTTGTCAGTAAGTCTAAAAGACCGGTGGTACTCTGGGTCTAGGTATCCTGGTGTACCTTGTGGGCCAGTACAACATATTAATTCTCGTGAACCGGAGATAGAACAAGCATCAGCAGAGGTTAACAGTCTCGAAAGGCCAAAATCGCCTACCCGGACCTGCATATCAGATTCAACAAATATATTCAACGAGGTCACATCTCGGTGTACCACAGGTGGTTTCAGACCAAAATGGAGGTACTCTAGTGCCATGGCAGTTTGGAGAGCTATGCCAACTCGGATGTACCAAGATAGCCCATGGCTGGTACGGCGGGACCCATGCAGGTGCTCGGCTAAGGTACCATTCGGTACATAGTCATACACGAGTAATAGCCCACGCGGGTCGATACAGTATCCATGTAAACGTACTAGATTTGGGTGCCTAAGAGATGAAAGAATTAGTATCTCATTGTAGAAGGATTTTGTTGTGGTGGCAGCTAAGGCAGCTTCGGGCTGGTACTGGTGTAACCGTTTAACAGCTGCCAAACTGCCGTCACAGAACTCTGCTAGGTATACAGACCCGAACCCGCCATCCCCAATTTTACGAATAGGATCAAAGTCCAATGTGGCAACCTTCAGTTGGTCGTATGTAAAGACAGGGGACTGGAGGTGATGGCCCCGAAGAAAGGCTGACATAGGCTCTGCACCAAATCCCACACGGAAGCTACACCCACGCCGGCTATGACGGATTAAAGCTGCAGCGCAGAGGTAGAGAAGTAGAAGGACTATGAAGCATGCCGCTGCGAAGAGGATTGTGATTAGTAAGAGGAAGTGTCCCTTCTCGCGGTGTGTGGCATGTGCGGTGGCGATTGTGTGGCTTTTAATGGGGCCGGAGAGGGAAGAACTGGAGAAGCAAATGAAGGGTTTGGATGGGTGGGAAGTGTTGTACCCACAAATGCCGGTGCATGAGTTACAGTTGATGTAGTACGGGTCGGATAACGGGTCCCATTGTACCCGAATCCCTGCCTGGAGGAATCCCAATATGGAACTTGGTACGTCTGCGGCACAGGGAATGTGAGTCGAATTACCGGAAGTTGAGTTGCGGGAAGAGTTCTTGCAGGAGGTGATGAGGAGGTGCGGTTGGGATGAGAGGCGGTGCTGGAAACTGGTGAGGCCACAGGTCGAAGAGGAATTGAGAACTGGAGAGTGGCAAAACTGGAGGGAAGAGAGGCGATCGCACGTGTCCGGTGAGATGTGAAACGGAGTGTTGGAGAAATCAATTGGGTGGTAGGGAAGCCGGGGACACGGACTGGAGGAACTGGAGAGGAGAAGAGGGGAGGGGGAAAGGAGGAGGGAGGTGGAAGTCTGGTCGAGGAGGAGAAAAGTAGAGGATGAAATGGAGATAGTGGAGTGGGGCAGCGAACAGTTGATGTGGAAGGAGGGGTGACCGTAGCCTGGGGAGGAGGAGAAAGGGAACTGGAGAACTGGAGAACGAAATGGAGGGCAGGATGAGGCGGTCTGCGAAGTTGAGCACTGGTGGGAGGTTGTGGAGACTGTAGAGCAAAGCAGGCAGAGGAGGAAGGGAAACAGCGTCGATGGAAAGAGAGGATGCATTGAATTTGGCCGAAGAAGAAGGGAATGTGGGTGGATCTGTTGCAGCGCAAATGGAGAAGTGGGAAAATGAAGCACGAATGTAAAGAACGGAAGAAAGAACGAGGAAGGAAAGACAGTGAACTATTCTCTGCGATACCGGACCACGGAGAATGTTCCCAGCCGAGTAAAAAACTCAAAAATCACTTCGAAATCTGGGGTCCACTTTGAGATTCGTACCAAAATAAAACAGAAGACTCAGGTCTCATTCTACACAGTCCGGTACCGCGTTGGATCTGTCTTCAAGAAAAGGAGGGAAAGAGATGGAGCGGAGATGTCACGTGCATTGCTTTTTGTCGTCTTTTGACTGAATATTTATGTTTTCGTAAAATGTGAAATAAAAAGGAAACTAAGTAAAAAGGAAAAAAAAAAAAAACGAAAATTTATAATTTTATTATATTTTATTGCAAGTATTATGGTTCAGCTCCAACAGAAATTAGCCTTAGAGAGTCCAGGAGACAAAACCACCTCTACAATTAGTCAATGTGACAGAATAAAGACAAGCCACCTCTACCTATTATTTAATTTGGATTGAGCATTTCAAATTACATTTCTTTTTATATTAATGAAATAAGTCAACGTGACAGAATAAAGATAATATTTATGATTGAAATTTATCAAAATTGTCCGGTTTTTAATAGACAGTTTAAATTTATCTAGACCTTTCTTATGAAATTTGCAATTGGAGCACAGGCCAATTCCAGAAATTGTGGAGTCAATTATAATTCAAGCCAAAATTTTATTTAAAAAGAAGGGCTTCCCTCTATTGAGATAAATTAATAAATTTGACAATATTAAAAAATAACTCTAAACTTTGAAATTCAACGATTAAAAATTTATACTTGGCTTGGAATTTATAACAATTTATATTTAACAACATTACATTTGATACTCTTTTAATATGCAAGGCTAACAACATTACTATGATTTTTTTTTTCATTTAAAAAAAATCAATTTAATTTGAAAACAATTGTCAAAATCTTTTAAGTTGATCTCAAGTTCTCAAGTTCAATAATATAATAAAGGAGGTAATCAATGAACTTCTGTGTCAGAGGAATAGAGCTCACACCAATTCCAAAAATATAGCAATAGCCAATAGTGGTACGGTTGCTGCGAACAATGTGATATTTATTAGGCCAATAGGTCTTCTCCCTTTCAATAGTGTGAATGTGTGATGCATCGTGTACCGTATAACAGGATAATTTGTTTAATATTTTTTTTGTTTTAAGTGATCACGCTTAACTTACTGGGAGATGGAGTTGGATGTTTTCAAGCTGAATTTTGTATCGGATGAAATTGTCATTAATTTTTTTTTAATAAAAGTTAGAGGTCAAGTCAAGTCATTCATTTATTTAATATCATTGTTATTATAATGAATGATTTTTTTTCATTCAAGTTTCGAACTCATGATATTTTATACAGAGACTATGTGTCTCTGTCTTTTTTTGAAAAATAGTGGTATTTTACCACCGATTTCATTGAAATCAAGAACCATAGCATATTTGACTTAGTACCTAAAATTGGTACCAAATCAAATACGACAAGTCTGTACATCTGTTCAAAACATAAGCAAAAACAATAGAAAACAAAAATCAAAACAAAATTCCATGTCCACAACACAAGAAGGAAACAATAATATGCATAAAACTAAGTACTACAGATCTAATAAGTCTTCATCCTCTTCGTCGCCATACATTGGAGATGGGGGGTTGCCATCCCCAGAACCCTGCACCAGAAGGTCCAAAGCTTGGGTCTGTTCTGGACTTCTGTCCACTTCCAACAAAAGGAGATCTGGAAGATCCTTAAACATCAAAAGGCATTATAAGATTTAATTTTAGGAAAGAATCATCACTTCTAGATTTACACCAAAATTGAGTTAAAGAAAATAATCTTATTACCTATTACCTATATCATTAAAACATAATATATTTCGTTCTAACCAAATTATCCATAGGACAGCTCCTCTTAATAATTCAACTAAAAATCTATCCTTAAAAGGAATAGACGCATCTATCAACCATAAATCTTCTAGAGTATAACAATTATAACTAAAGTTATTATGCTCGACTATCCAGTTCCATATTAAGCTAATGTAAGAACATTGAACAAAAAGATGTTATGTACTCTCTATTTGGTCACAGAAGACACATTTTGTATCGCCTTGCCAACCTTTATTTACTAAGTTAGTCTTAGTCAAAATCTTGTCTTTTTGGACAAGCCATAAAAATATTTTAATTTTTAATGGAATATGGGATTTCCATATGGTGCTATAGGTAGAATTAGGCATTCCCCCATATTCTAACCATTGATAAAAGGAATGAACAGTAAAGTTATCATCTGTGGACCAGCGCCATATAATCCTATCCTCTAATTGGTCAGATAGAGTAAAAAGAAAGAATCTATTTTGCAAAGCTAACCATTCCTCCCTATATATACCAGTTAATTGTCGTCTAAAACTAAGGTGTAAATAAGAATTAGCAAAAGCGTCAGCCACAGATACGAATCTATTGGTAACAATTGAAAATAAATTGGGATATTGATGCTGTAGAGCATGTTCAGAACACCACCTATCTAGCCAAAAAGCCGTAGACTTACCATTGCCTATCTCCTTATTTAAACCTAAATTAATCACCACATGGTCTTTTAAAATTGATTTCCAGAATGGAGAACACACAGAAGGATTGGTTCTACATCCATACTTACTTAAAAGTATGGATTTCCACGTACCATGAACCGAATTATCAAGAAATCTAATCCACCATTTAGCTAAAAGATATTGATTCATTAACTTTAAATCTAATACACCCAAACCACCTTGATCTTTACTTTTACAAACTTCCCTCCAAGCTACCAAGTAATATTTTTTCCTTGTAGAATTTCCCCCATGCCATAAAAATTTACATCTAATTTTATCTATCTTATTTCTAATTTTTGCGGGTAATCTATACATAGACATCCAATATAATGGGATTGCAGATAACACAGAATTTAGAAGGGTGACTCTACCTCCTAAAGAGAGTAAAGACCATTTCCAACTTTGAAGTCTTTTTTCAATCTTATCTATTAAAAATTGCCAATTTATATCCATTAAGGCTTTGTTATTAATTGGTACCCCTAAATAAGTAAGTGGTAAAGAAGCAACTTTGCAACCTAAAACAGTAGACAACTCCTCACATTCTAAATCAGATAAATTGAGAGGGTACATTTCACTTTTGTCATAATTTATTTTAAGACCTGAAACATTATCAAAAGCAAGAAGAAGCCATTTAATATGCAAGAGAACATCCTTATCAGCTTTAAGGAATAGCAAAGTATCATCTGCAAAATGCAGATTCATAATATTTCCTACATTAGGAAAGTTTCCTAAGCCATCAACATAACCTCCTAACTTAGCTCTTTGTAAAATTTTGTTAAGCACATCAGTAACTAGAATGAAAAGAAAAGGAGAGAGTGGATCTCCTTGTCGAACCCCCCTCTTACAAGAAAAAAATGGACCTAGAGTGCCATTGAAATTAACACGCGTTCTACTTCCTTCTAAAGTTAATCGAATCCATGTAATAAATCTTTGACCGAAGCCCCTAGCATGCATTACTTCTAAAAGAAAATCCCAATTAACATGATCAAAAGCCTTCTCAAAATCTAATTTGAACAAAACACCCTTTTGTTTTTTAATCTTAACTTGATGTAAAACCTCATGTGCACTAACTACATTATCAAGGATAAACCTTCCTTTAATGTATGCGGTCTGAGATGGATCAATAATAGAATCCAATACTAAGACTAATCTATTAGCTAGTACCTTAGTAATGATCTTATAACTACAATTAATTAAACTAATAGGTCTATAATTCCGTATAGTAATTGCGTCATCCTTTTTTGGAATTAAGCAAATAGTGGCTAAATTAAATTTAGATACATCTAACTCATGATGATAGAAAGCTGTGAATATTCTAAATAAATCATCTTTAATGACTTCCCAAAAAGATTGATAAAATTGAAAAGACATGCCATCCGGGCCAGGTGCTTTAGAGGGATTACATTCAAAAACTATATGTTTAATCTCTTCTAATGTAAAGGAATTTTCTAAAGAGTTACGTTGTTCCAAAGTTAAATTATCAGAAGCTGGTCATAAACCCACTTGTAAAGAAACTATCCTAATGGAAGAGGATCCCATAAGGCTTTTATAATATTCTGTAACATGTCGTAAAAGTATAGATTGATCATATACCGTAACACCATTAATTTCTAAACAACTAATAGTATTTTTCTTCTTTCTAGAAGAAGCAGTTACATGAAAAAATTTAGTAGTAAGATCTCCTTCAAGAAACCATTTCAAGCGAGATCGCTGTTGCCAATATTGCTCTTCCTCCAAATAAATTTTATGTAACTCGGATTGACAGAAACGCCAATCATCAAGGTCAAAATCTGAAATGGTATGATCATCTACTCTATGTTCATAATTATCTATTTTATGGAGTAAACTAGCTTTAAGTCGCCTTTTTTCTCCTCTAATATTTGAACTCCAACCTCTTAACTTTCTTCGTAAAATTTGCATTTTTAATTTCCAACTTAAACCAAGATCATTTGTCAAAGGGCTAGCTAACCACCAAGAAGAGAGCAATTCATAAAAACCCTCATAGTTTAACCAAGACTTATCAAATCTAATTATTTTTGAAGGAGGAAATACTATTGCTTGTGTATCTAAAATGATAGGATTATGATCAGAATATGTTCTAGGTAAAGAAGAAAGACTAGCTGAATTAAAATGAGAATTCCAAGAAGTAGAACACAATACTCTATCTAATAAGGCTTGTGATGGTGAATTTAAAGATCGGGCCCAAGTAAATTTTCTATCTGATAAAGGCAACTCCATTAATTGATTATGTCTAATAAAAGAATTAAATCTACTACTAATTATATGATTGAAAGTGGAACTAGTCCTTTCAGACCTTCTTCTAATCATATTAAAATCGCCCATAATAAGCCATGCATCAATACCTAAATTACCTATGTCTTGCAATTCCAACAAAAAATCTCTTCGAGATGCAGAATTTAGAGGACCATAAACCATAGTAAAACTCCACTCAAAATTATCTAGTTTATGCTTAATATGCAAAGTAATAGAAAATTGTCTAACATGAGAGGCAATCAAAGAGAATAAATTATCATTATACCCAAAAAGTAAACCACCAGATGCTCCCTCAGATGGCTTAAATTCTCATTTATTGATTGAGGTACTCAATGCTCTTAAAGTTCGATCATGAAAATGTTCTTTCTTAGTTTCCTGAATACAAACCCTATCAATTTTATTATCTCTAAGCATATCACTCAAATATCGTCTTTTAACAGACTTTCCTAAGCCCCGTGCATTCCAGTTTAAGAATTTAACCATGGAAACTATTAGAACCCTTTAAAATTTGAGAATCCTCTACTGTCAAATTACCTAAATCCCTATCACATTGGGCTATCCCACTAATGTCAGAAATAGAAATCAGACCTGTATCTACACTATTAATAATCACAGACTCAAGTTTGTTCTTGGAAAGAGATCGAATAGATTGAACTATCCTAATACTATCTTCTAAAGTATCACCCAACTTAAACCCGCTAACATCATATAATTTAACTAATTCTAAATCTGATAAGGAAGAGTATGGAAACTGTTCTATTAAAAATTGTGTACCTGTCTTAGCTTTGACCAAAGGTTTAGCTGAAATCCGATCAATAATACCCATCTGTGCCTCCCGAGACCCCACCATTTGATTCAGCTTAACCCTTAGACTATTTCTGATTTCCTCCGTAGACTTTGACTCCACATGTTTACCCTTACGTTTTTTCTCCTTTTCATTACGCAAAGCAACCTCCCAAGGATCTTTAGAAACATCAGCTGGAGGGGGAGGAGGAGGAGGAGGCATATCCTCAAGAATAGAGGTCGACCATGGATCAGTATCTAAAACATAACTCGAACCAGCTGCCCCCATGTCAATCCCCATATCATTCAAAGTCAAGAGAGGAGAAAACCTGTTTGAAGGTTCACCTTCAAGGGTAGTCTTTGACGGTGCAACAGAAAGCCTAGGAGATGAAGGTAAGGGAGGCTGAGATGGTGGTAGAGAATTGTGTGATTGAGAAGGTGGTGAAGAGGGAGGTGGTTGAGGTTGAGCAGATGCCGGATGCGGTTGCTGAGGCGATGGAGGCGGCTGAACCGGCTGAGGTGGCTGAGACGGCTGAGGCGGCTGTGTCTGCTGAGGCTGAATCGGCTGTGACAGCTGTAATAGCGGCTGATGCACCCTGGATGGCTGAGGCAACTGTGATGTATGAGTCGGCTGATGCATCTGGGATGACTGAGAGAGGAGGCGGTTGATAAGGTGGACAGGGGAATCGCAGCTCCATAAGATAGGCAGAACGGGAGGGTAGCGGTGCAAGGGGAGGAGGAGGCAGAGTCTGTTGCACTTGAAGTTGCCCCTGAGGAGAGGGATTGCGAAACCGACGCTGTGGAGCTCTAGTAGTAGCGGTTGTGATCCGGGTCATCCCTGTGGTTAAACATTTGCTATCTTCCTCCACTACGAATTGAATCCAGTAAAACCGAGAAACCCCATCCGGACCAGCAAACAACAATTTACGACATGGAGGAATGTCAAACCTCTCTGAAACACCTATCTTAAGTCGCAAATACTTCATATTAGCCCTGTCCCTTGATAAAGGATCAATCTGAAGAAGAATGCCCCCCATCTCATTGATCAATCTAGTAAACTCAGATCCACCTAAAAACGAGGAAGGCAATCCGAAGATCTTTACCCAGAACGACACCGGTTCCCTACCTCCATCAAACCGAATCGGATCAAAAGCAGCAAGAGGAAAGACTATATCCCCTAACAGAATTTTACCTTTATACGCTATCTTGCGCCAAACAAGATCAGGAGGGTCTATCAAAAATGAAGCATCTGTTAATGGAACAACCTTCCATTGAAAGTTTTTCAACGGAAATCGATCATAAAGCTTGGAGCTGATGAAAGAAGCCCCTTTGCAATAAGCATCTGTAATCACAATACCATGGTGCAACACCACATCAAAATCCCGGATTGATTGAGTACAAGCAAAACGCAGAACTGGCAAAGAACTGCCAATCGCCTTCATCTCACTGGTTAGAGGTGGCCGAGTAGATGAAGGAGGCATTGTAATCGACTGACAAGAATGAGAACGATGCCCCACCCAATTACAAGCAAAACAGACTAGAGAGTTGTGGCAATCGCGGGCTAGATGACCGGAATCGCCACATCTAAAACAAGCTAAAGAACTCGTCTTGGAAAGAGAGGAAAGATATTTTAATTTGGATCGGAGACGAGTAAGCCCAGGTGAACCCTTAGTTGAAGGACAGATCGAAGGATGAAAAGTAACCAAGTCATTATGTAGTTGTGTTACTGTACTGGAATAAAAGGGATCTAGTGCAGCAGTGTCCACATAAGATCGTCGATTATAGCTTGAATCAAGAGGCTGCCACGAAACAAACGGATCCTGTGTAACAGGGTGTAATGACACAGATGGCCCAGCAGCAGGTGCTAGAGGGAGAGAAGTAGTTGGGCGTAGACTGGAGGGAATAGAATGGGTCGCAAGAGGCGGAAGCACAGGAATCAGATTCAACGGTGGAGAAGGCTTCGTATTAGAGACAGGAGCTTGAGATGCGAGAAGGGTAGATAGGTTCGAAAGAGTCTTCTGGAGCTCCGCTAGATAAACTGGGAGAGAATTATCCAAGAGAGCCATTACGGGAGATGTTCTTGAAAAAAAACTCAGCCCAAGGCCGAAATCTTGAAACACCGATGAGGCTCAGCCCAACTTCCTTCAAATAAGGAAGAGAAAGCGCGAGAGAAAAAAAAAAAGAACTTTCACCCAAGAGCATCCTTTTTTTGAAAACTTAGTTGTAGCTACCAAGGTTTGTGAGAGGGAATCGAACTCTCGACCTTTGTGTATAACAACTCTATGACATTTTTCTAGCCAATTGTGCTATCTCCCCTTTCGACTATGTGTCTTTGTCACTAGATCAAAAATTAGTTCTTAAATTGTGATTAATAATGGTTGAAGTGTGTTCATATTGAGTCATAGTTTAAGGGGGTAATCAATGCTTTAATTAGTTGTTAGTGTTTCCGTAGCAGTAATATCTTAGTATTAAATTACAACCAAAAAAATATGATAGATATATGAAAAGTTATGGTACATAACTTTGCTTGCGTATTTTTAATGGTATTAACAATATCAAAATGCACAATAAGTTAATCTGTTAAAATATTAATCGATAGACCTAACATTAATATTATAACATAACTCGTTAAAATAATATACAATGGCACACATAGTAGTGCTGGAATGAAGCTGTGGTAGGCTGGCAGCTCCATTGACAAGATGGGGAGTGAGTCCGTTTAAATTCCAACCGGGCCCCATGATGTCACACACTAATCATGCTTTTTCTGTGCAAAGTATCAATTAGCGACAATACTTACAAATTACAAATCATCAAAAAACTTTATATGTAATAATCTATATATAACATCCTACTTTGTAATTTAGTAAAAATCATGAGGCGAGAATGACGTTCAGACTTCTAAGTGCCGACCAGCCAAACTGGGCCATATTGTTTGACTTATTTGGTCTACAAATATAATGAAAAAGGCAGATATGCTTTGGAAAATTGAAGGCACAAAAAATCCGGTTCCAATTAGAACTAACGCAATTGTTCCGGAAATTTTTATTAATACCTTAAAAAAAATTTTAATGAAAATATCCTTGATTTTTTTTTTTTTTTAAAAGTGCTCCAACTGCCTTCCTATAAGGACGGTCCACTATATTTTTTTTTAGAGATTTTAATATTTTTATTTAAATAATTTTGTGGAGTTTTAGTTTTCTTGTTTAGGGTATATGCCAAAAAATAAGACATTTGATATATTTATGAGTGATGTCATAACTCTTTATAACTTTGATGTGATTTATCAGTTGGATATCACAAGTCTAAATATAACACTAATTAAGGACTTGGCATTGATTCTTATAATTTATTTTATTCAATATACACAAGGAAATATGGTTAGATTGTCTCAATGATGTTAACTTCTTCTTTTTTTAGAGAATAATTTGAGAGGGAGAGAGAGAGTAATTGGATTATTTGATTATTGTCAACATATATCATTTGCTTGAATAATTAAACACACACAATAAATAATAATCAAACGCACACAATAAATAGTAAATGTATTTAAAAATAATTATATGGGTAATTCTTGAATAATCTCTTAGGCTTTTGAAAAAACTAATACCGGTCGTTATATGTTTACCGTTGATAGAAAACTCAAACTGAATTTTTGAGACACTAAATGATGTTTCTTTTTTTGCAATTCTGATTCCTTCGAATGCCCGCGGATTTGCCCCGGACAAAATCCGTATCCATCTCGTCCCTCCTTTTCGGATTGTGGTCATACGCGCAAATTCGACTTTCCTAGCTAAAGTTATGATTGTTTAAAATTAAAAAAAAATGATGCTTCCGTGCAAAAACACCGAGGCTTATGCCCGGCTTAACGACGGTAGAAGCGCATCGATGTTTCATTGCCAAAACATCGATGACGCGCCCATGCTCTCTAAACGGCCATAACTTTATTATTGTCTAAACATCGATGACACACCCATGCTCTCTAAACGACCATAACTTTAAAATGCATTTACTATTTATTGTGTGCGTTTGTTTATTTTTTTAATGGATTATAGTTCAATTTATTATTCAAAGATCATTGAAATTATCTATGATTGTTCAATATATGTCATTTACATCGTAATTATTATTATTTTTTTTAAATTGAAAACCGTCTCATCTTAGATTTCACAATCTTGTTATAAATTTTTTTGTTGATGTTTTCCATAAATTATGGTTATATTTATGATTCAAAAATCATCGAAAGCATCTTATTTGTAATAAAAAAAAATAATGGTTATATTTATGTAGTTGAAGGTCATTGAGGCAATCTATTCATATTTCCTTGTGTATATTTGAATAAAATAAATTATTAAGAATCAATGTCAAGTCCTTAATTAGTGTTATATTTAGACTTGTGATATCAAACAAACAAATTAAATCAAAGTTATAAAGAATTACGACATCACTAATAAATATATTAAATGTTTTATTTTTTGGCATACACCCTAAACAAGAAAACTAAAACTCCACAAAATTATTTAAATGAAAATATTAAGATCTCTAATTTAAATTTGGAGAGCCCCAATAATCCATACAAATTTAAAAATACTTTTTAAGTAAGGTATGAACTTGCAGTCTACATAGAATCACCTAATAGTATCCATACAAATTCACATTTTAATTTTGACGACTATTAACTGGGTATTTATAAAAAAAATTAATAAAAGGGCTACTTGAAGAATACAAGGCCCATTTGAATACTACATTTGCTTTTTAGTCCCTGGAACGAACAGTTTTCGGGCCCAATATATACAGGTTAGTTATCGGTTAAAAAAATGAAGTTCACATGGACATAGAAGAAAAGTGCAGCTAAAATATTGTATAATTTCTTCCCATAACAGTGACTACAACATAAAACAATAAGGAAACTTCACAACTATGGAAAAAATATTTTTATACTACTTTTTTTGTTCAGTACAAGGACATAGTTGCTTTTCTACTTCTGGCATTCTTATTATTTCTTTTAATATTTTGTCAAAGCAAAATATTGCTAGTTCAAAAAAGAAACCCCGGCATACAGAGAGCATTGAGTGGTGCAGCACCAATTGGTGGTAGATATAGTCAAACAAATAAAACTTCCAACATACATTACTAATGGAAATAAAAAAAAGTCAATAAAACAACCAGTAAAATTTTATAGGATCCACTTCACAAACTACAATATTATTCTTCTAAAGGAAGGAAACCTAATTATTACTGGTTATTACTCGTTTGAGCGCGTATATTGAAATAAAACGACGTCTCCTAAATGAGATCCTAATAATTAGGCTGCCTTCCTAACTGAGATCCTAATAATCAGTCATGTCTCAGCCTAATTATTACTTGTTTTTTTTGGAAAAAATGCTCGTAGGCTTTATATTAAACAAGAGTTCAAATACATATCAGGATACATCAGATTCCTTACCATAAATACATCATGTTAAATAACAGGAAGGTAAAGCCTAAGTAATTAAACTCTCCACTCTCCATTTTTACCCACATTAGCTAAGTAGATGGGAGCTTGATTATCTTCTCTTCTGGTGTGTACACACCTATAACCTGGATTTCAACCCATTAATTCCCAAACCTACATCACATCCCTATAGGCTTGCCAATCAGCGCTGACTGGTACCTGAGACCCAGTATGAGGAGTCCGTATGAAAAGTGCATGTGACGATTCCCTTCAAGAGTGCCGCACTTACCGCCAACTGTAACACCCACGCCTCAATATGAAATGCCAAGAACGCTGACTGGTACCGGAATTCATACTGTGCCAATTGGTCTTCAAGGTATATCACATAGCCCGCTCTTCCTCTATCCAACTCTGCAAACGACCCATCAGTCCAGCAATAGTAGCCCTCATGTTACGTGTGAGATCCCTCCAGTTCGATCGCTTCTGACATATGCATAGGTTGCAATAATCTACAAATTTCTGCCGTATTTATCAAGGCCATAGCTTCATGAAGTATGGATAATACATGTTTCATCTTGCCTTCATAGATATACTCGCATCTAGCCTCCAAACAACCAGATCAGATTTGAGATAGGCATTTGTCCCCCTCATTTAGACCCGACTATAGATCCCGTACTATACCTTGCAACCGGCCATTGATGTTGTCAGACCGGAGCCCTAAAGGGGATGCAAACCACACCGCCCTAGATTTGGGACAGTAAAATAACAAGTGGCATACAGACTCCTCCCCCTCCCCACAAATTGCATAGGTGCTACTAATGTCCCTGATTCTGATATGCAATACTTGATTAACCGGTAAGGCATTTTGGACCGATTTCCAAATAAACACTCTTACGTACTCTTGGAATGACCCCAGTTAGTCTCCAAAGTGACTTCCAAAACACGGATTCTAATGCGGGGGGGCTCGTACCAGTGTACCGCTTAGCATGCAGTGAACATCAGCTTATCTTCGATTGTGGAGTTTAGCATTGGCCCCGGTACACACTGAATCACTGTTTGCCCATTTAAGCTATCCAAGATTCTCAATCAGTTTAAGCTCATCCCAGCTCCCATTTTGAGGATTCACCATATCTTTGATCTTGAGCTGTCTGTGTTATCTTGTGAGTGGCTGTAGCGGTCTCCAGTGGTCATGCCATGGTTGCGAGAACAGGAAGCACTTTTCACCAATTTATGTTTTGGGCAAGGTCATCTCTCATCATCATCATCTCTCGCCAGAGTCTAGTTCTAAACTAAGAGAGAATAGGAGAAATGTATTTCATTGATATGATTTGATTACATAGGCATGCATCATCTATTTATAAGAGAGCTATCATATAGAGTTGTTACAATCCAACTAATCCTAATCTATTGTAACAACTTCCTAACAATATTATTAGCACCAGGGCAGATTCTAAAGATTTTGGGACTTGGAACAGAAGAAAAATTTGGACTTTATGTAATTTTTTTATTAATATGTCAAAAGATCATACAAAATAGGGGGGCCATAAAACTAATTTTCACTAATCTCATATTCACTAGTCTAATACGAAGAATCTAAGTACTCAAACACTTGATTAATTTCTTCATTATTTTTACTAGTCTCATTTTGAAGCACATTTGTTATTTCTTCATTTACCTCATTTTCATTTTCAAATACATTTGTTGTTTCTTGATTTACCTCATTTTGATTTTCAGATACATTTCTCGTTTCCAATGCTTTTGAATATAACCTTTTTGAGATTTTATTTTTTTTCTTCTCCCTCTATTTTTGTATTTCTTTTTTCACAACCTGATGCATATTTTTTAGAAAACATTGTTTTAAATTAAAAATAAAATAAAATAATATAATGATAAAACCTAGGTAATGAGGCAGACGTAGAGCTGAGTCGCCAACAGTCCAATTCAGAACCTGCGGTCGCCGCCACGCCTCACTCAGTCCAGATATTATGTCGATGCGTCACTACGTTGGTCTTGTCCTAACCAAACGCCACCTCCGCCTCGCTCAATCAAGACTTTACCTTACACTCACTGTCGCAGAGCGAGATTGTGACTCGTGAAAAGAACGATTTTTTTTTATTTCTCTCAATCTCTCGTTTGTCTGTAAATTGATTATAAAGAATGAAGAAACTGCGGAATTCCGAGATCTAGGTTTTTAAATTTTTTTTTTCCTTCTAGTTTGTCGTTTCACAGAGTTCGGAAGAGATAAAATGCCTTTTTTTTGTTCCTTCTCGGTTGTCGTTTCACAAAGAATGAAGAAATGCATTTTTTGTTTGGGTCAAAGACAAAAACAAATTATATTTGCAGAAAGTTCGGTTGAGAATTAGCTTTTTGGTTTGCACACAGTTCGGCCTTGGCCCATAATAATTTAACATATACAAGTTTATTTTTTTTATATTTGGGGCCCTGATAGATTTTGGGGCTCAAGATCGTCGCCTTGGGTATCCTGGGTCAGAGTCGGATCTGATTAGCATTGACTAACTTTTTAACTACCTCTATTACCTAACTGCCTCTATTACGTCCCCTCAAGCGAAACATGGTGCAGTAGCAATGTTGAGCTTGCTCCGAAAATAAGAAGGACGATGCCAATATCTCAATGCCATTGTTCTTGCAATGTGAATCGTCAAGTTTGAGTCTCCTTAAAGGTACAGAGAGAAGGAGCTCTTGTGGGTAAAAAATGCTTCCATGTACTTGAGAGGCTCGTTTGAGTCCTCTAAAAAAAATAAAAAATAAAAAATGGAAAGCTCATGGCTTGTTGTCAAGTACATGGTTTCAAGAGGCTCTTGGCTCTCTTGTCTCAATTTTGAGAAGCATTTTGAAGATGGAAGAAGAGAAGAGAAGAAGGAACCCGCATTGGTTTGGCTTGATTAGACATGAATCAGTAAGTCGAGCAGCATGTTCTATTGGAACTGGAGTTTTTTTTTTTTTTTGGTTTGAAAGCCCGTAGACAATTGCATTGATCCGATGATTTACAAAGTAGCTATTACATATGATTTTTTTGTTTAAATTGAAAAGCATTAAAACCTATACATTGAGTTACTTGTACAATCATCTAATTTGCTATGTCTATAAATAAAAGAGGCGCAGAAAAGTTATTTGAAGAGACAAGTCAGAAATGAAATTCGATTTGGGCTTTGAAAGAAAATTAAAGAAATTAGATTTTGAAGTGGGCTTTCAACCTCAGCCCAAAGAAAGAAAGGCCTAAAGAAAGATATTATTTCGGTTGATCTAATTGGATTTGGTTTAGTTGCACCGCACCGCAAAACAGATCCATTAACGCTTCTTCATCACTAAAACCTTGCATGACTTCGCATTGAAACGGAGAATTTGACCGGTGGCGGAATTCAGGAGGTGTGATGAGGGGTGAGCAGTAGTGGAGTTCGGACTGAGCTTCAGATCAGCATCGCCACCCCCTTCCGTCGTTCTTCTGGCAGCACCACCAGACGGTGACAGCGTGGCATCATTGTCGATTTTCGCCTGCGCTGAACCCTTGCTCGCCTTGTTAGTGGCTGAGTTGCATGGGATCGTTGTAACACGGTGGAGATACGAGATGCTCACCATTAGAGAGGTGATGCAGATCCGATTGAGCGTTTGTGAGTCTCCTCTCGATCTGGTCAGGGTGCTCAGCACAACAGGCTGATGCAAGCTGGAGGCGACCGGTGTGACTAAAACAACCGATTCAGCTTCCGGAATGGCGGCGGGTGGATTTGCTGATCTTCGATTAGAGGTGGCAGATTGGGCACTCGGCACGGCAAGTCGTCGATGCACCTCCGCTCAATCTGACACGACTCTAGTCGTCGAGGTTCTCTTCTCCTCGCTATCTGGTCAGGTGTGACTGAAGTCGGCACAGAGAGCTTGATGTTGCTGATGCTTGACGTCGAGGTTGCACTGATCTGGTGACAAGGCGGCGGCGGCAGCTTCTCTGCCTTGTTTGATCACTTAGGAATTTTTTCGACGTTGCAATAGGACGGCTGACTCCAACTTTTGATCACGAGAAAATAAATAGGAAGCGTCTAATTGTCCACAGCTTTTTGTCCACCATTTGTCCACAGTTTTGACTTACGCGAATACTGTAAAATTATTTCTACATGCTGTATAATTATACAATATATCACATAAAATATATCAGTTAATCACAAAACATCCAGCAACTATTTGAAGTGGTCCCATGATAGTTAGAAAAAAATTGCAACTTGCACAACATGACAAAATAAATGTACTTTCAAACTGTACTTTCGGAAATTACAGTTATAGAAAGTTATTGGCAGTTAGAGTTAGTTATTAACGGTTATTGGTAGTTAGAGTTAATTATTAGCGTCCGCACTGGGTTGAATCTTGTATACTGTAAAATTGAATCTTGTATACTGTAAAATTAAATATTGTATACAGTAAAATTTTCAATTGAATCTTGTATACTGTAAAATTTACAATTGAATCTTGTATAATGTAAAATTGAATCAGCAGAACTGTAAAATTGAATCTTGTATACAGTAGAATTTTCAATTGAATCTTGTATACTGTAAAAATTAAATCTTGTATACAGTAGAATTTTCAATTGAGTATTGCATACTGTAAAATTGAATCTCGTATACTGTAAAATTTTCAAATAATACTGTAAATTTTCAATTGAATCTTGTATACTGTAAAAAAACAGTTAGATAGGAGTTGATAAAGTTATGGACAAATGGTGGACAAAACCCAGTGGACAGAAAACTTTTCTCAAATAAATATGCAACGAGCCATAAATAGTAAATGTGTGTTCGAAAACTTGTATGAACAAGCGACACTTTAGACAAACTGGCACAATATTTCATGAATTATTCTGATGACATGTTTGTATAGAATGAGATGTAATTAATTTACTTAATTCTTTCTGTAGAATGGGACAATCTTTCATCTTTCTCCCTCGCGAGTCGCGACAAAATATTTAGTATATTTCTAAAAAAAATAAAAATTCTGTAGTAGTGCTGTAGTGAGGCTGCGGTTGGCTGGCAGCTCCATATATTGACAAGGCGGGGGTGAGGCCGTTCAAAGTGCAGCCAGGCCCCGTGATGCTACACACAAATCATGATTTTGTATGTAAAGTATCAACTAGCGACAATACTTGCATTCAACTTTATATGTACTAATCTATAACATCCTACTTTGTAATTTTGTGAGTTGGCTATTGTCAGAATAATAACGGGACGAGAATGATGGTCAGACTTTCTATGTGCCGACCAGCCAAACTGGGCCACATTGTGCAGACTTTTTTTTTCATGAAAAAGGGATATATGCTTTAGGCTCTGTTCGGCTGCCAGGTGAGAACGGGAACGGATCTAATTTGAATGGCTGAAACACTGTGTGTGTGGGAAAAAAAAAATTCACTCTGAATGAATTTTTTTTCCCCACGGGAACAGTAAATGGCCGAACAGGGCCTTAGAGTTGGAGGATATGTTCGCCAAATGCAGGAAATATTGAAAAAAAAATATATAGATTTGTTTTGTGAGTGGACAAATGCAGGTAATTATTGAAAAAAGAAAATATATTTGTTTTGTGTGGAAAGTTTAGAATAGTGAGTGAAAAAAAAAACTATTATAATATGTCGAACTTGTTCGGCACAACGGAATTGTTTGGAATAAGAGAAGAGTATAGAATTATGAGTGGAATTGAATGAAATAGAGAAAAAAAGTGAAATTATGATGGAAATATACAGCCAAACACTCAAACTCTTCTCTTTTGCACTTTAGTCACCTCTATTGCATATTATTAAGTAATTTTTCCACATGTTAAAATTGACTCAATTTCACTCTTCCTATACTTCAATCATACCAGAATATAATTGTAATTGTATGGAATAGAAATCTCTTTCCTTTTCCTCTTCCACAATTCTTTTTTTTTTCAATAAATAGTGAAATGTATTAGGAAGAAACTAATTAAATTGCAAAAGAAAATAATTTGATTGTAATATTTTCATTCCAATTGTACTCTTTTTTTACTCCATAATTCCATCCAACTCCTCTCCTATCCACGGTTCCATCACAATTCTCCATTTATTTTTTTTATTGTTGTTACTTTGTTGAACAAAATATATCCCTTTCGAAAATGAACTAACGCAATTGTTCTGGGGTTGGATTATTCGAGAAGAAAAACAATATTCTAGTCACTAGATTTAGAGTACTTTTCTCTTACTAATTTTTTCATCGTTACATTACTTTCACAATAAAATATCTTTTTGATTTGGATATTATTCTGATGATTTTTTATGGTATGAGGCAATGTTGGTTTGAAGACAATTAACGGGTTCAGCCCGTTTTGCCTTTGCCATCGGTTTTGAGTCTAACCAATGCTGCTTGGTTCATTTCCTATCAGCAAGAAATCGAGCCGATGGAAATTGGTGCATTTGCCATCGGTAGGAAGAATAGAGCCGATGGAAATAATGCATGTTTAATTGAAGCAGCTAGTTCATGTTTTCTTGCATCGGGCTCGTTAAGCAAACCAAAGGTAATTGAGGCTGCTGCCTGTGATTTTTTGCTATTGCTAATTAATCAGAACCGATGCTGTTGTGCTTTAATTAAAGGCGCTACTTTGGTATTTCTATATCGGGCAATTGAAGTGAGAACCGATGGTGATTTAATTGAGTTCAATTAAAAGGTGCAGCCGTAACTTTCATAAGATGAGTCACTTCGTTTTTGTTTGAGTTGAGCTGCTTGCTTCTGTCTGTCTGTCTGTCTCTTCAGTTAGTCTTGTCTGTCTGTCTGTCTGTCTGTCTGTCTCTTTACTTAGTCTTGTTTATGATTTGTTCTCTTCTTCTTGAAACTTGTAAAAGAGTGTGTGAAATAGTGTTATTGAGAATTTCTAATCTCCTTGTACTTGTAAGGCTCTTTAATTTAGTAGATTTGTACCATGCACTTCTGTAATTTTTTTCTGAAAAAGCTTCCATGTAAAATCTTGTGTCATTTCTAATTTTTTGTACTTGCTTGCTTATTGTCTTGATTTCTTATGTAATTCTTCATTTATTTGCTTACCTTTTTATTAGAGCTTTATTGAAGCTCAACAGGCAAATACTATTTTTCTTTCTCCTCCTAAAATTTTAGACAAAAGGCACGTGACAATTAAAATTATCCACGATCAAATATTTAAAAATATTTCTTAAGTACGGTATAGACTTGCAGTCTATATAGAATCACCTAAATTTTCGCTATAACATAAATTGCAAATTCACATGCAAGTGAGATGGTATTGCTATGTATAATATGGTTGGGTTGCTATGGTCAAACCAATTACAGAGAAAAAGTTATTACTATTACCCCGGCTAAGTAATTAATTAGTTTTGGAATAACGAAGTTCATATGGAAATATGAAGAAAAGTGGAGATAAATTATCAGGGGGAATTTCATGTATATTTCGAAATCTCAAAATTACGTATTTTCTCATCTAAAATTCATTATATCATATTTAGTTAATTACTCTTCTAATTTTAAAATACTCACAAATTTACTCAATTTATTGTATATTCTATTGGAACTTATTTTAAATCTATAAAGTTATCATTTTACTCTTTTTATAAACTAAAAAAATGTACACTTTGTGAGGAAATGTACAATTTTTTAATTGTTCAGTTATGGAGGATAAATGATTTATTTATTTGTGAAGCATACACAATGATATTTACGTATACGCTTGTGTGTGTATTAAATACTATATATTTTTTTAATGTGCTACATTTTTTTTCAATAAAAGATAAAATGGATATTTTATAAATCTAAAATGAGTTATAATAGAAAAGCTAGCAAATCGGATAAATTTGTGACATTTTGAAATTTAGAAGGGTAAATAAGATATTATGAATTTTAAAGGGAGAAATACGTAATTTGAAGTTTTGGAAGGGTATACATGAAATTATCAAAATATTTTTTACTTTTTATTTATTTTTATTTAAAATTATCTCAATTATTAAATCCTTACCACGGGAACAAAGTTGAAGAACTAAACCAGGACAGAGGTATTACTATTTATAATTCATCCCAAGTATACTTTTTTTTATTATTAAAATAAAGAATAATTATATGAAACCCCTCACTCCCATCCCCTCATTTTCCCCGCACTCTCTCTCTTCCTTAACTGCCATATATCTCCCCACTAATTTCGTTAAAAGTTTCTTTTAATCTCCATATTAAATTAGATTGTTATTTAATATCAATCCCCGCATTAATTATGCTTTCCTCTAATAACAATTTCTGCATTAATTATTCCTTTAAAAACAATCTCCGCATTAATTATACTGTTATCTAATAACAATCCCCGTTAATAAATGTTTATCTGTTAATTGATGTTCAAAAAAGTATTTATCATTATTTCTGAGAAGTATTTACCCTTGTAACATAGATTATTTATCCATTTAACATAGAGTATTTATCATTATGTGTTAGAGTATTTTCATTGATGTTTTACTGAAAGTTGCAAGTATGCCTGAGAAGTATTTATTCATGTAACATAAAGTATTTATCATTATGTCTCAGAGTATTTATCATTGGGTGAGGGGATTGTTTATTTAATGGTCTCCAGTTGTGCGGGGACGATTCAAAAAAAAAAAAAAAATTTTGTGCGAGGACAATTAATGGATTGATTTATTCTTTCATAAATATAGATCATTGCATAGGGTTTAATACCTGACAAATTCAAGTTAAATATTTTGATGCTTCAGGTTAAATATCCGTAGTTTTTTAAACGCTCATTAATGATTGAGCGGTCCCCCCATGTTTAATGGTCCCCAGTTGTGCGGGGACGATTAAAAAAAAAAGAAATTTTGTGCGGGAACAATTAATGGATTGATTTATTCTTTCATAAATAGATATCATTGCAGAGGGTTTAATACCTGACAAATTCAAGGTAAATACTTTGATACTTCAAGTTAAATACCCGCAGTTTTTTAAACGCTCATTAATGATTGAGCGGTCCCCTCATATTTTTTTTGGCAGTATCTGCGGGGATAAATGCGGAGTAGAGGCTGTGGGGATTGTTATCAGCGTCCTAAAATAAATTCTCAAAGAAACATCCTATAACAGTGACTACAACATAAAATTTTAAGAAAACTTTATAACAATGGAAAAAAAAAATATTTCAATACTAATTTTTTGTTCAGTGCAACGACTTAGTTACTTTTCCACTTCTGGCCTTCTTATCTAATCAATATTTGATTATTTTCTCAAAGATAAATATTTTTATTTCAAAAAAGAACCTTGTAAACAGAGAGCAATAGTGGTACAGCACCAATTGGTGCTAGATCTAGTCAAACAAATAAATATTTCAATATACACTACTATTGGAAAATAAAAAAATCCAATTGGTGCTAGATCTAGTCCAACAAATAAATATTCAATATACATTAAAAATGAAAAATAAAAAATCCAAGTCAATAAAACAGCCAGTAAAATTTTATAGATCCACTTCACAACCTAGAATATTATTTATTATAAAATAACAAGGCTGTCTTCCCAGAAGGGAATGCATATAATCGTTCTTCCCAACTCCCAAAGTACTAACTAATTGGTATGTACTAGATATAATGAGTACCTTCCTATAACGACGAAACCAAAAAAAAATTAATTAGAGGACTGAAACGTAAAATATATAATATGCAATATTAAAACTCACATTATCACAATCACTCATTTTAATAATTTATGAGGACTGAATTATACAGAAATTTTTATTTTATCTAAAAATGTACTAACTAATTGGTATGTACGAGATATAATGAGTACCTTCCTATAACGACGGAGACAAAAAAAAAATTAATTAGAGGACTGAAACATAAAATATATAATATGTAATATTTAAACTCAAAATATCACAATCACTCATTTTAACATTTTACGAGGACTGAATTATACAAAAACTTTTATTTTATCTAAAAATTAATTAAATTTTAATGTACATAATTACAAAATAAAATAAAATAAATATAGAGTTAGCTAAGCACTCCTCAACTTGCATTCAAATCCGCCCCTTCCTTTTAGAAGACGCAAGAGATTAACCGCAATTGGATCCCAAAATTATGCAGTCCGTCTGCACAAATGGAATAAGCTACTTAACATAAAAATTGGACTACTTGTTACTTATAAGTTATATCGCTTCAACAATTTGTAAACAAATAAATCTAGTACAAAAATATTTTAAGAAAAAAAAACACTTATATAAACCGATTTCAAAATTTTCGAAAATCTGAATGAATTTTGAGACCTACAGATGTGGACTTCATGGCTATATATAGCCACTGATGAAAATAAAGTTATTTTATTTAATCAATTACGTGACCACTAACCACCAGCAATCAACTACTATTCTACTAATATATTTTTATTGAGTGGGGTTATAGTACTATGTAGTATGTACAGTGTATATTCATATGTACTATGAGTTAATATTTTTATTTAAAAAATTCAAACAGTCAATCTAAATCATTCCATATGATCTTCATTTGAGAATGTACTTATAGATTAAATTTACATTTTTTTTTTTTTTGCTTTTTTAGATTGATAGAAAATCACTACTATTGTGTGGTCTAGAATTCTTACATCAAGTAACTTTTCACCTATAGAAAATCACAACATTTACAGTTAAGTTAAAATTTTAGACATAAATGAATATTGTTTCAACTCTAAAAATTTATATAATAAAAGCCAACGATTATTCATATAGAAATTCCTTCATAAAATAAAAATATATCTCATTTCTTAAGAAAAGAAAGAGAGTATATAAAAAAATGAACATTCAATCGTGTAATAATTAAGGAGAAAAAATAAAATTCAATGAACGAGAAGGTTGGAGAAGTGACGCAAAACTTAACTATGAAGTATAGATATAGACTTCATCGCATGGGTGGGGTAACACAATTTTTAGTTGGCACGTAACTAGGGTGATATAACTGCCACGTAGATGCTTACTTGGCAATTGGCATCTTTACCACATGGTTACTTATTCAGGTCAACCTTTGACTATTTTACTGCACAAGTATTGTTGCAATCCCTTTATGTGCTATGGTGTCATGGTGACCATAAAAGCATGAAAATCTTTAGTATTCATAATTAATTTGAAGGGGGAATGCAAACTGCAAGGACAAACAGATCATAACTTTTAGAACAAAAAAAATAGAGATGAGTAAAAAATTGTTTATCCCTTTCAAGAGGAAGCCGATTCATTCTCACAGCGTTATAATAAATAGCTCTTTTTATAATAAACATATAATCAATACAATAAAACAATTTTGAGAAGTATGACAGCTAAATCCTGCTTTCCAATGTACAAAATTTAAAAATAAAATGAAACCCATATCTACTCAACTTGAAAATACCTAACCTAGAAGAAGATAATCACCTCGCTCGGGTTCCATAAAATAAACCATTAATCTCTAAAATATCAAAATTAATTATAATGAACATCATAATACCAGTATCTGACTGGGTGAAACCAACAAAATGAAAGAATGTACAAATCATTCCATGGAGCAATCTACGATCCATACGGCCATGGGAAGGTCTTCACCACTGAAAATTTGCAATGCACAAATCAAAGTCAGGTTTAAACACAAAATTCTGCAAATTTCTAATAAAATATGAATTATTTCTGATCTGGTTTTACATTATATTACCAGCTAAATGTTTCAATAATAGTCCCCCTTTCGCTTCTCATTTTTTTGATGAATTAATCTGTGTTTGTAAGAGCTTCTTCATGAAGCATGTAACCAATTTAATTTTTGGTCTCAACAACTCACAAATTTTATCAGCTTCTTTTCTTCTCTTTTCTTTTACCCCTCACATAAAGTCACAACTAATTAAAAAGAGAGAAAAAAAAAATCATCTAGGTTACCTTTCGAAGATTCCTCAACAAGGACAATACGCATGGCAGCATTGTTAGGTGGAAGCTGGAGACGGAGCGGCACAAGTTTCCCGTTGATGACGTTCCTGGTGCACACTATGATGTCGGTGAGCCCCGTCTTCTCTTTCAGCATATGATTCAGCTCGTCAAGGCTGGTGCCGTTGAAGGTGAAGTGCTCTCCTTCGGATGCCTCGTCAACGTTTCCGTTATCATCGGCAATTTTGTAATAGATTTCACGCCCGTCAACCTTGTGTAGCGGCACAGAGAACGAGTCTGATGACTGGCATATATATGGACAAGTGAGAACAAAAATTCAGAATATATCAGGTGCGGGTGATGGATTCATATATATATGGCAATGTTGGATGTGTTAATTGTTAAGTCTTCTAATTTCTCACATATAAATTGAATTAAGGTCAGTTATCTCAGTTTTTTCTTATAATCGCCCAACTAACGGTTAACTACACACCAAAATTACTAAGCTTGAGCAAGTAACATTTGTGTTAAAACCTATGTGGCCATGTGTTAAAAGTTTACCACTTTCTGTAAAGGATGTGCAGGGTCAGTTATCAAGCTACATTTACCCGTGAAAAAACAAAAACAAATGGATGATAACTGATACACACAAATATTTGAAATAGATAAAGAAAAATCGACTACATGTTGGTAATTAGTATAAGTTCAACCATATATTTGATTATTAACCCATAATAAATAATTTAGTAAAATTTGTCAAAAAGCTTGTCGTCAGAAAAATATAAAAATTGATTCCCAAAATGCCCATCCCTGGTGCGTGATAATCAACTAAAATATGAGAAATTTAAGTATAGAAGTAATCAGTACCTCAAGCTTAGACAATCTTGAGTTTGCTCCTGTTCCATATGCACCGTGTGCATCAGGAGGGGTACTGTTGGTCCTTCTAGCAGGTTCATGCCGGTGCACCGAACCATTCTCCGGTCTGCTATCCACCACTGCTGGTACCGGCCTATGTTCCGAATCCTCAGCTCTGGGAGTAGCTATCTCCACAATCTCCACATCCCATAAAACCCAATCCTGTGTGGAACTGCGGTGCGGCACATCGTGTGTCACCGAGTTCCGCCACGGCGGCATGCCTTTATTAGCTCTCAGAAAATTCCCGTACCGGGTCTTTAACCGTACCTGAAAACCATCCCGTACCGGCTCCCATTCGACGGATGAGTCCGCACGACCGGATATGGCGGTTTGAAGCACCTTTTGACCTGTAACGCCCATAAGGAATGGCTCGTTTGAGGCGGTCAGGTACCGTCCGTACCGCGACTTGAACCTGAGAGCAACCGGTTGGGTACCACCATGATATACCGGTTCGACCAACCAGCGTACATTGGGAGAGGCACCATTGCGGTCTTGGACCACGTGCGACTCGTCTTCGTCCGCGAACAAGTATTTGTCGTGGCGGGACTTCAGTCGAACCGTTTTCGCGCGCTGGAAGAGCTCCATTAACGGCGAGAATGGAGGTATAGCTGGTTAGAGTTTAAGGAGAGAGAGGGATTTGAATTGGATTCGAGTTCGGTTGACAGACGTAATGATCTTTCTATTTAAGTTGGGGAAGATAGGAACGAAAAGGAGGGGAAGAGGGTCAACAAGGAGATAGATCTGGACCGAGTCTATGAGTTTACTTTGCCTGATATGTTGGTCCAAGGAAAAAATAACAAGAAGGCCCCACTAGTCATTGATTAGGTGTACAATGGAAAGGATCTACAAATTTAGGGTGGCGGATGGAGACCGGGACTTAAGCTGGTTTGACTGACGCGGAGAGACGAGACGGATAAAATGCGGATTTCAAATAAATATTACGGCATCTTACGTAGTGCAAACATGGCACAATGTTAGTGGCTGTAAATATGACCTCAAGCATATAGCGAAAAACGTAAAATAATGTGAATATTGCTCAGTGGGAGAAGAAGAGAGGCGTGGAAAAGGACAACGCCAAAAATGTGTAATAACGAAGCAAAAATGTGTAATAACGAAGCTGTAATAGACGGCCAATTTGATCGGCAAACTCGTGCATGGTTAGATGATCCGGGCGCCCAGTTTGTACCCTTATTTTGCACTTTTCTTGTTATGTATGTCCGTTCGGGAACGTATTTCAATCTTTTTAATACGTAGTAAAATAGTATAATTTTTTTTTTGTATAATTGATGTAATGTAAAAATAATATATTAGTAGCTTGTTACAATTATGTAAATACGAATACAAATTTACGATATTTTTTAAGTAAAGAAAAGTTCCATACCCCTGTTTTATAATTTCAACAAATTTTAGAGTTTGAAATCTACAATGTTTCATAAAATATTGTCTTAATCATTTGTACTAGAACTTGATACGCACATAATTTTTACAATAATATGATTTACATTTATTTTTATAGATGATCTTCGAGCAATATGTAAATGATGGTATTTAAATAATAATTATTTGTGAGTCTGCATATTTGAGAAAAAACAAAACTAATCATTTTAAAAATAATATTGTCTAATAATATAATATGTGTATAATAATCCACTCAATTTGATAAAGTTGGTGGTTCAAGTTAAAAGAGTATAAATCATTGATATATTATTTGGTAAACAACTGCATATTAAATGAAGGTGCAAGTTGGAGATGGGGAGCGTCACTGTGTGCAACTGCCCGGAACCGGAACGACGGCTCATTAATCTCATTGTACATGTTCGGTGCTATCTCCTTATACGGTTATACCTCCTTTAGCCTTAATCCTTTCTAATCCTTATACCTCCTTTAGCCTTAATCCTTTCTAATCCTTATACCTCCTTTAGCCTTAATCCTTTCTAATCCAACCGAACATATATTCCTTTTTGGTTGAGATTCATATGCACATGGGTGAGATTCATACTTTTTGGTTGATCTGATCTTGTGTTTGTTTTTGTTGTTACTACATTGCTAGTGTTAGTATGAATTTAAGCATCAATTCATGGTCAATTTTGCATTAATGAATTTAGTATTCACTCTGTTTGCTAGTATTGTAGTATGTACCGAAGTGCTCTTTCTTCATAAAAAAAGCCATGGTTTTTGTTCCTCTCCTGTGCCGTTTTTTATAATATCAAAATTGTAAACTACCAAAGATAACGACTTTAAACAAAGATTATTTTTTTATAATATCAAAATTGTAAACTACCAAAGACAACTACTCCTTAGCAAAGATTATTTTTTTAATCCTTCACCCTTAAGGAGGGTTGCCGAACATAGCCTATAGTATAATATGTTTTCCAAGTAATATAATGGAAATTATCTGCAATAAATATAGTGGCAATTGTGACAATCGTTAATATTATTATATAATTAAAAATTATTTACAATATATAACAATTATGTATCAAATTAATATAATTTAATAATTTTTGTACAGTAAGTAACTATTAATAAAATTAGTCAATTGATAACCACTCGTTTTAAATTGCATCAAGTTTTATACACACTTTATCTAAATATAAATTATTAATGTTATTTTGTCATCTAAATGATGTCAGTTTTCGTCATGTTATAAATATACGTATTCTTTTTCTTTTGTTACAATTTGTTCTATATATATATATATATATATAATTTATTTCGCTAATATAAGAAAGACAAACCCTTGCGAAATCTTTTCCCAGTAAAGATTTATTTTTTGAAAAAAAAATGGTCTAGCTGGCAACGTTGTGTAACTTGTGTTCCATCTGTCCTTTAAGAATTAGAAAAGGAAACAAAAACAAAAATCAGCTGCAATAGTTGTGAATTTAAAAAAAAATTACTAAATTGACCACACAAAAATTATAAAAAAAAAAAATCTACATTAATCTTATCTTAAATGATAACTTTGCTGAGTTTCGCTTTGCAATTTTATTTTTTTAATAAGTGAAGAAGTCCTTTTAGTGCATTTAAAGGCATAAATTGGAACAAGTTGGCAGTGAAATGGTCTTAGTAGCTGGTGACATTCTATTAATGTTGCTCTTTTAAAAGCATAAACTGAGAACAAAATACATTATTATTTCTGAACTAAAAAATTGAGATTGAAGACGCTAAATAAATTTTATAGTGTAATTTATTTTATAGGAGTTAAAAAGCATAAGTACATCAAAATTTATAAAATAAGAAAAATAAAGTTGTTAATTTTTAATTCACACAAATAACTTAACCATCTCTAATTAAACTTTAAATTCGCACCTGTCTATATTTCGATAATAACATGATCCATTTTTCTGTTGAAGCAAGGAGCTTGCAAAATATCTAGTTGATACCACTATAAGGCCCGTTCGGCTCCCTACTGTTCACCGTGGGAAAAAAAAATTTGCTCAAAGCTAAGTTTTTATTCCCACGGTGAACAGTAAAATTCAGTTCAAAATTTTTGATTCCCACACCCATTCCTATTCCCTACTGGGCTGCCGAACGGGCCCTAAGTTAGCACTAGGTGCCAAAAAAAAAAAGTCTCAAACATGATATGATTATTAATGAATTAATTCAGCATATACTTAATAACAGGAAATCAATTCTACATGTCTATTTCTTCCTTGAAAATTACTTTTATTTAAACAATTGGCTTGATGCCAAAATGGGGAAATCCTTTTTTTTTTTTTTTTTCTTCCTATCTTAATTGTATTTAGAGTTATAGGTGAGTGGCACACAAGTCAAGTTGCCTAATCATGATAATGATATTTATAGTTATTTTTGACTTTGAATTGTTACAACTAAATACTAAATATTGTTTAGACAGAGAATTATTTAGAGCTACCTAACTTACTATTTGATAGTGATAAAATAATTAGTAAATTGCATTATTCATAAATCATAGCACTTTTAACTATTTAGCTTTACCCAAACAAAATAAATGGATTTTTGCAAAAGTTAAAAAAAAATCACGGAAATTTATATCTTTGTATGTGCTTATCACGCCTAATTTTTTTGGCGTTTGGGGAAGAAAAAATAAATCATTTTTTCAGAAAATATAAAGAATTTTTGGAAGAAATATATATTTTTCTAAAATGTATATCAGGTGACCATGATTTAGATCTCAGTTCTTATAGAGATCAATAATAGTTTTGAATCAATGTGCAAAAAAAAAAAAAAATGATGTAGGTTCTTTGAAAATGAGTACTCACAGAAAACGGTCTGTTTGAAAAATTATGCAAGTCCAAGCTAAGTTTTATGTCACGTTACAATTATGTTGACAATAATGGATAAGATATTACCATTTTTTATGAAGAAGATTCTGGATTTGAAACTTCATACGTGTCACTGAATAATTTTTGAGAATTTGGTCTTCATTCCTTGCTAAAAAATTAACAAAAAGAAAATCTGAGAAAAACATTATGTCCTATTAGATGTATACTAAAACATGCATTTAATTTGAACACATGCGTTCAGGTGGATTTACAATTTCATTATGTATTTGCTTTATTTTTACAAAAAAAAAAAAATTCAGTGAATTTTTGGTTATCTGACTGTATAAATTCAGTCACATATACTGAACAAATATGTTAAAAAACTGGAGATAATTTTATCAAACTATTGCAAATAATAACAATCATGTTAAAAACTTGAAAAAAACAATTTTTTTTTTCCAAAATTCTACCTCTGTACAATGGTCATGTCAATATTGTAAACATGGTAAAATAATACAGTCATACTGATAAACAAGAAAAGAGCAGAGACACGTACAGAAAGTCAAATTTGAGTAGCGATTGGTCAAACTTGATTGACTAGACGCGTTTCACTGTCGCTAAAAGGAGCCAAGTAAAATATTTCTTGGAGAAAATGGGAAGATAAATGCCATTAAATTTAGCGTATTCAAATATTTTTTTTTAATAAAGAATTAGTATTTGTTGTTAAGATAATTTTTTTTTATAAAGAGTCATAAGTTCAAACTATGAGTAAAAAATCTCTCGTGAATATTTAGAAGTATGTAACTTGAACCTCATATTTATTTGAAAGAAAATTAAATAACTCGCTATTCTTCTCTCATATATAATTTTGTTATACTTTGCTTGAACAATAAACACAACACTATTGAATAAAATTAAGTACAGTTATGCTTAATCTTCTGTATGTTATATATTATTTAATTTAATTAAAATTAACATAATATATAACACAAATAATTGTTACTAGGCTTAATTAGAAGTGGTAAGTTTTAAAGCAAAAATGAATTTAATATATTAACATATGTAGGTACACCAGATGAAAATATCTAAGGTACAACACCTGTTAGAAAAAAGTTTTTTCCTTGACCTTTAATTATATAGTAATATCATGTATGTTTGCATTAATTAATTAATTCACCACACGGCAAGTAAAAATTAGTCTAATAGTGTATTGAGCAAGTGATTGACAACGAGAGGTCTCTTTGTTATGTTAAATTGTGAGATTATCTATTTTCCTTTCTTAGGGCAATTACATATGTTACTTGGTGTGTGAACTAATTGATAAAAGTGGTAATTTTTCTTTTTTCAGACAGTGAAAGTCTCTTTTTTAAATGTGATTTTTCAAAGACATGGAATGCACGTTTGTGTTATGATCACAAATTTAATTTAGTTATATCTGTCATGGAAATAATATTTCAAACTCCATTATTCAACTTTGCGTGTTAGGTCTCTCTCACTGTCTCTCTCACTATTATTACTTTTGCAACTGATAATGTTGTTTGAGTATGTTTGTGTTTATTAAAAAACGCTTGATTTTTTTTGGAAGTTGATAACAATGTTCATGCTACAGTACCTACACTGTATCCGCAGGGGGCACCAAAAATTAAATTTGCAAGAATATTTTTTTTTTGTGGTGATTGTAAAAATTTCACAATTCGAATTTTTTAGTGGGGACCATAATACATTAATTATCTAAGTACGGGTACTGTGCGGGTACTATATACTGTAGCGCGAGTACTAAAATAATTATTCTTTTTTTTGTGTTAGATATGATTAAATAGAAAAGAAGGTAGTTTGGACCATCAAGAAAACTAATTTGTTCAAGAATTGACTAATTTTCTAGAAATCTAAAGGTAGAATTTTCTCTATTATCAACTTTCTTTCTAGAAATATTCATTCTTGTACCAACAGATAATTCTCAATCTGTTTCATGTTCAAAAGAGAAGAAGAGATTGCACATATAAAACGAGACAAGGAATAGGCGAAACTAAAATTGTTAGCATGAGTAGTCTAAAAAAAAATATAGGCAAAACTAATAATAATAAAAAAAAAAAGATTGAAGACTGAAACATAAAATATATATAATATATGGTAGCTAAAATTTGAACTTAAATCTAAAAGTCATTAAGTTTGGAGAAAGAAAAAAAAAACATACATTCTTCTTTCACCAACCACTTGTTTATAGCTGATGTATTGTTGTTGTAGGGGCCACAAGTTTTTGTCAATTAACAGTTCACTGACACCCGAGCCATCAAATTCGAGCTTGTCCCCGAACTGGTTTAACTGAGTTTAACCGTCCGCTAATAACGGAAATTTGTTAATTTGTCATTAATTAACGAATCACTGTTTTAATCACTAATCCCCGAGCTAGTCCCCCAGCTTGTTAACAATCCTGTAATCATTAATTAACTACTTAAGTACTTTAACTAGTTAAACTAGTTATAAATACTTGAACGTACTTTAAAGTACTTTAATGTACAATTTAAACCCAGTTAGCTCGGGGATGCGGTGGGGGATTTGTTCTAATTTTAATTATGCAAATTAATAGCTTTTGATATATAATAACTAAAAAAATAGTCTTTATTTTGAACAATTAATCTATTAAATGAAGATTTTTCAATGTTTGTAAACACATGTTTATATGCTTTAAAATGTGTTTGAAGAATAAGTTTTAAAATGTATTTGTAAACACATGTTTATATGTTTGTAAACACAGATTTTTTAGTGTTTGTAAACACAGGTTTATATGCTTTAAAATGTGTTTATAAACACATGTTTATATGCACAAATTTTTAATGCTTTGTTTATGTTGTTTGCTTGCCAGTACATATTAGTTTACATGTTTTACTTATTCACAGAGATTGTTCCTGACACATTCGCTACCAGACAATAGCCTTCCTACCTCTGTTACTGAGTGCAGATGTTACCGTTGCAATCCTGGATTTATAAAGCTGTTGTTTGAAGGGCACATGAAAGCTTGTCATTAGGTCCGTTCTTTCCAATAGCTTCATGAATGTATAAAGCTGGTACATATTTAAACTCTATTTATGTTTTTTTGCAGTGTTCAGATTCAAATTTCATGTGTTTGTTCAACTTATATCCTCTTTGCTTAGTATAATTCTTAAAATTTTAATGCACTCTTAAAATCAGAAATATATTTGTTGATCGATAATAACTTGTGATGATGAAGCTGCCGGAGCCTGATGTCTGTTCAATTAAATTGTAGGAAGCGCAGAGGGATATACAAGTCTGCATTTCTTTTTGGCTTACAGAACTGACTCCATCCTCTTCGTGCCTTCGACATTTCTTATATTGAATCCATTATTTGGAGGTACATTATTTCATTTTTCCTTTGTATTTCAATTTTCTTTCTTTTTTGTTCATATTTCCAGAAATATATATATATATATATATATATATATATATATAGAGTTAGGCTGGGGTGCTATGGATAGCATAGTGGCCTCTATGCTACGGCTCAATATTCGAGTTTTCAAAATCCAAACGGTCGATCCGAACCGTTCATCTTATTCTCCATATTAATATCTGCTTGGAGACCAAATTTTATAATTTTCTGAATTTTTTTACTATTTATTAAGCCACTTTGAAAATCGTTAATCCAACGGTTTTACTGTTTTGTGCAGCCACCGTTGGATCAACAATTTTGTAAAATACTTAATAAATAGTAAAAAAATTCAGAAAAATATAAAATTTGGTCTCCAAGCAGATATTAATATGGAGAATAAGATGAACGGTTCGGATCGACCGTTTGGATTTTGAAAACTCGAATATTGAGCCGTAGCATAGAGGCCACTATGCTATCCATAGCACCCCAGCCTAACTCTCTCTCTCTCTCTCTCTCTCTCTATATATATATATATATATATAGGAGATGGAATTGTCAAAATCCGATAACATTCTTCTTGATGCAAACTTCTGTACAAAATTGCATATTTCTTATTGATACTTGTTCACAAGTATTGGTCTTGGTGTTAGGCATGTCTTAGAACCTGAAACAATTCACAGGTATTGATATTAATCAGAGAATTTTCAATGCTTTGTTTATGTTGTTTGTTTGCCAGTACATATTGGTTGACATGTTTTACTTGTTCACAGGTATTGTTCCTGTCACATTCTGCACAAATGAAAAAAAATGTGCTGGGGGACGTCCTTGGAGATTAGTACAAATTTAGAGTTGTAAATTTCGTGCTCGGGGACGCACTTAGGAGTTGGTTCAAATTTAGAGCTGTAAATTTTTGCTCAGGGACAAATTCGGGGATTCATTTTTGTTTTAAAAAATGAAAATTTAACTCATTTACAATGAAAGTTAAACGCTTGAATGCAATTGATTAAACGTTTTCTTTTATATGTTTAAATTATACGATTGTTTCGCTGCATTTGACTATGCTTTTGTTAAATTTGTTTAACAGAGCGTTTTTCTCTTCATGCATCAAAATTATATACAATAAAGGAAAATTGGTACTGTTATTGCGTTGTATGAAATAAAACCTAATTTTTTTGTCGCCGACATTCTAAAAGGTTGAGGGACGCAGGCGGATACTTTGTTTGAGGTAGAATTATCAGCTTCCTTTTTAAAATTAGTGGACTTTGAGAATTTTCTTTTGAAATAATCAGCGAAGGTCTGGCCTTCATTTTTCCATTAACCATAATCGGTTACAGAGTTTTCTGAGTTTCTGAGTAGAAACCCAGTTTAGAAAAACAGTAGAAAGAATGGAAATTAAAAGAAAGAGTAAAATCAGAAATGGAAAAAAGAAAGGTCCTAAGTGGAAAAATTACATGCCCAAACTATATTCTTCGTCATTCTCACAGTTCATTCTCTTCTCAGCATCTGATAAGTTGATTGTCTCCATTGTGTAAGCACCTCCTGGATCAGTTCATTGATGTGCTTTGTTCTCTCTTTGAAGATTCGATTGCATCGTTCCCGCCATATTACAAATTGCGAAATTAATACCAACTCCGTTGTTTTCCTCACAATACAAGTTTGATATATGATACTGATTCTACACTGTAACGGTACCATTTGCCATATATCTTGAAGCACTCCCTGATATATTTGCTCAGTTATATGACATTTACTGAGCAGATGCCGTACCAATTTGTCTTGCTGTCTACACATGAAGCACATTCCCACAATGTTGAAGCCTTTGGCTCTTGGATTATCTGCGGTTAGTATTCTATTGTTTATGAGTGACCATCCAAAGACCTCCATCTGTGGTGGCGCTCGGAGCTTCCAAATCTGTGCTTATCAGAACTTATCCCAGGGTTGTTTTCCATTGTGTAATATGCATCCTTGACAGTGAAAATACCAGTAACATTCATTTTCCACTGCGCACCATCTCTTCTCGTAGTAGTAATACCCTGCTGACTTGATATCCTCATACCAGTGACTCGCTGCTGACCTCGTACCGTTTTGCCATCTCTTCTCGTACCAGTACGTCCTTGCTGACCTGGTACTGTCTCATCATCTCTTCTCGTACCAGTAACTCCCTACTGACCTGATGTCCTTCTACCAGTAATGGCTTGCTGACCTGGTATCTGTATGCGTCCTTCTTTTTCTTGCACCAACTGTTGTAACTGTTGCAAGGCCCGTTCTGACAGTACCGGTCTGAACATGTCCAAACAGTTTTCATGTTGCAAGAAATCCTGTAATGTAGCCTGTTTGTATTCTGTGAAGATGTATAAGGTTTCAAATCTGTATTTTAAGATGCCTAATCCCCAATCCTGATCCCATAATTTTATTGTCTCACGTCGGCCTTCTATTCTCAATATGAAACAGTTGCAAAACGAGAGTACCATTTCAAGATTTTTTCTGAAAAAATATGAATTTTCAGCCCCTCCTTGTTGTGTGCCATAAATTATTTTGAACAATTCCTTCCAAAATCTGTCCTCGTCTGTTTGCCATTGCCAATACCACTTCGCGAGTAACGCTTGGTTGAATGTTTTGAGATTAATTACACCTAGGCCCCCCAACTTTTTTGGTTTGCATACCAATTCCCAATTCGCAAAGTGGATTATTTTTTTTTGTTCTGCTTTGCACCTTGCCACAAGAAATTCCTTATTGTTTTGTCAATCTCATTCACAACCCAAACTAGCAAATTGAAAACTGACATGAAGTAGATGGGTATAGATGATAGTACCGAATTAATTAGTACTATTCGTCCCGCATTTGACATCAGTTTTGCTGCCCAACCCAAGAGTGTTTTATTAATTTTTTCTAGTAAAGGCATGAAGGCTGTTTTGGGGAGCTTGGAATCAGATAGCGGCAAACCTAGGTATTTGAATGGGAAAGAGATTTCCTTGCATCCTAGCAACCTTGCTAGTTCTCTGATATGATCGCGGTCTATACTGGTGGCTATTATTTCTGATTTTTCTAAATTGACTTAAAGTCCAGAAATGATTCCAAAAGTAATTAACACTATCTTCAGCACTTGTTTTTCAGGTTTAACAAAGAAGAGTGCATCATCTGCATATAGGAGTGATGGTTGCATTCCTTGAACCGGCATTCTGATTGCACCTTTGCTTGTCAATCTCTTTAACCATCTTGGCACAAAATCCATTGCAATGATGAAAAGGAAAGACGACATTGGATCACCTTGACGTACTCCCCTTTTCAAGTCCAAATAATCCATAGCGCATAATGGTCCGTACTACGAGATCAATTTTTTTGTTTTTCAAGTTCAAATAATCAATATGAACCATTCAATGTGATCTCCGTATATATGAAACTGTACTTGCAGACTAAATTTTACATTATTTTTAGAATTTTATTACTATTTTATTTAGATAGATAAAAAATCACAAACCTGAAATGATCTAGGATTAGATCAAGTGATTTTCTGTCTATCTAAAAAAATAAAAAAAAGAATGTAAAATTTGATTTATAAGTACAATTTTATCTTGAATCATGTTGATCGTTTCAGATCACTTGTTTGAACTTTAAAAATAGAGATATTGATATATAGTACGAAGCATTATGAGCTATGCATAGGACATGCCAGATGTTATAATCCATTATGAGCTATGCATAGTACAATTTTCATAGTGATTAATACTATCTGTGTTAGATGATGCTTGGGTGTAACTAATTTATTATGCATGCCAGATGTTTGGCAAAATGCCTCATGGAGCACCAATATTAGTGTTGGAATCTAACAGGTAAAGGGGACCTTCAGATATACTAGTCTTTTTTATTAGAATATTCTAGTCTGTTAGTGCAATTCTAATTTTTGTATCCATCAATTTAGTTACTTCACAACTACCTTTTTATAATACTTAATTCGAAGGGTTAAGCATTCTTTTAGTCATATAAACTATAAAAGTATAACACTGAAGCACAAAACAGTAATGGTAAGAAACAATACTTCGATTTGTAAAGCAAGACACCTGATTTTTTTTAGCATGTAATTCTTACGATTAGTTCAACAACATGTATTTTGTATCAATGCACAAGCAAATAAGTTTATCGATATACCAATAATTACTTCTAAATGCTAATCATGAATAAAAAATGTAACAGCACAATAGTATAAATTAGAATTGAGTCATTTCAAACATTCTTCTGGAATTGGGACATGGCTATCTACTCTGTTAATACTGCACAAAGATTAAATGCCTATTAAGTTTGAAACAATTTCAAGAATATGACCTTTGTTCTGCACCAATAAATATATAATACAAACATTGTTTCGACCATACAATACTAGCATTTGAAAATTAAAACAACACAAATCAATCATTACTAATTAACCACTTCCGTCTTCCTCATCAATTTAGTTATGCACAAAATTTCAATAGACTCCAACAAACAAAAATAAAATCTGACTAGACGAATACTTTAGTTAATACCAAAAAGCCTAAGGCTAAGATTTGAATCTAGTTATTTAGGTGGTGCTAGACTCTTCAGAATTGATCTGTGTTCATCAATGGAGATATTCAGTGAAATGCGAAGGTCAGTTAGCAATGCCTCCCGCTCCCAGCTCATGGACCCATCTGCATGCAGTGCAACCATGGTTGAGCGATACTTCTCCAACTCTGGTTTTTTTTCTGCACTCTTCGAGATGTACTTCGTGGCTGCTATCGTGCTCTCTGCATCACTATCACAGTGGCTACAGACATCAATATCATGCTGGTACGGTCTACCACTGGTATCACAGCTACCCGTAGAGGATATTGTGCTCTCACTTGGACGTGGCAACTCTTTATAAACTCTACGGTGCACCATAGTGGAATCCTATTATAAAATTGTAAGAATACTAATTATCAAGTAATTAAATTAAATGTTTGAAACTGCAGCCCCACCAAAAAAAGAAACTGAAAGGACAAATTGAGGTTGAGAGTGTTACCTTCTTGACAAGAAGCCATTTGTTGTTTTCCCATTTTTGCACGCATCTCATATTGCATAGCCTAACTCTAACCTTTTCAGCATACCCGACAAACACCACAGAATAAATCTTATTACCACGTCCATGAACAATACTAGTTATCTTCCCAACCTTCCAAGCGCCGTGCACAAACACCTCTACTACATCACCCGATACCCACTTGATAGGTTCATTCCTCGCAGGAGGACATGGACGGATTGCATTCCTCAG